>NW_022631018.1:15664463-16404400 GCF_010015895.1 Lontra canadensis | reverse complement strand
TCTATTTTCAACTTTTTGAGGAACCTCCATACTGTTTTCCAGGGTGGATGTACCAGCTTGCCTTCTCACCAACAGTGCAGGGTTCCCCTTTCTCTGCATCCTCACCAACACCTGTCATTTCATGACTGGCTAATTTTAGCCATTCTGACTGGTGTGAGGTGGTATCTCACTGTGGTCTTGATTTGTATTTCCCTGATGCCCAGTGATGCTGAGCACTTCTTCATGTGTCTGTGGGTCATTTGGATGTCTTCCTTGTGGACATGTCTGTTCATGTCTTCTGCCCATTTCTTGTTTGGATTATTTGTTCTTTGGGTGTTGAGTTTGATAAGTTCTTTATATATTTTGATTACTAGTCCTTTATATGATATGTCATTTGAAAATATCTTCTCCCATTCTTTCTGTTGTCTTTTGGTTTTGTTGACTGTTTCCTTTGCTGGGCAAACTGTTTATCTTGATTAAGTCCCATTAGTTCATTTTAACCCTTGCTTCCCTTGCCTTGGGTGATGTTTCTAGGAAGAAGTTGCTGCAGCTGAGTTCAAAGAGGTTGCTGCCTGTGTTCTCCCGTAGGATTTTGATGCATTCCTGTCTCACATTGAGGTCTTCCACCAGTTTTGAGTCCATTTTTGTGTGTGGTGTAAGGAAGTGATCCAGTTTCAATCTTCTGCATGTGGTTGTCCAATTTTCCCAACACCATTTATTGAAGAGACTGTCTTTTTTCCATTGTATATTCTTTCCTGCTTTGTCGAAGATTAGTTGACTATAGAGTTGATGGTCCATTTCTGGGCTCTCTTATTCTGTTCCATTGATCTGTGTGTCTGTTTTTGTGCCAGTACCACACTGTCTTGATGATTCCAGCTTTGTAATAGAGCTTGAAGTCTGGAATTGTGATGCTGCCAGCACTGGTTTTCTTTTTCAACATTTCTCTAGCTATTCGGGGTCTTTTCTGGTTCGATATAAATTTTAGGATTATTTGTTCCTTTTCTTTGAAAAAAGTTGATGGTATTTTCATAGGGATTGCATTAAATGTGTAGATTGCTCTAGGCAACATAGAAATTTTCACAATGTTTGTTCTTCCAATCCACGAGCATGGAACATTTTTCAATTTCTTTGTGTCTTCCTCAATTTCCATCAGGAGTATTCTTAGTTTTCTGAGTACAGAGTCTTTGCCTCTTTGATTAGATTTATTCCTAGGTATCTTATGGCTTGGGGTGCAATTGTAAATGGGGTCAACTCCTTAATTTCTCTTTTTTCTGTCTTGTTGTTGCTGTATTGAAATGCAACTGATTTCTGTGCATTGATTTTATATCCTGCCACTTTACTGAGTTCCTGTATGAGTTCTAGCAGTTTGGAGTAGACTCTTTGGGTTTTCCACATAAAGTACCATATCATCTGCAAAGAGAGTTTGACTTCTTCTTTGCTGATTCGGATGGCTTTTATTTCTTTTTGTTGCCTGATTGCTGAGCTAGGACTTCTAGTGCTACATCGAATAGGTGGTCATAGTGGATATCCCTGTCATGTTCCTGTGGATATCCCTGTCATATTCCTCCACTGTGAAGAGTTTTGATCAAGAAAGGATGCTGTACTTTGTCAAATGCTTTTTCAGCATCTACTGAGAGTATAATACATTTCTTGATATTTCTTTTTTTAATGTACTATATCACATTAATTTATTTGCAGATGTTGAACCACCTTTGCAGCCCAGGAATAAATCCCACTTGGTTGTGGTGAGTAATCCTTTTGATATACTGTTGGATCCTTTTGGCTAGTATTTTGGTGAGAATTTTTGGATCCAAGTTCATCAGGGCTATTGGTCTGTAATTCTCCTATTTGATGGGGTCTTGGTCTAGTTTTGGGAATCAAGGTAATGTTGGTCTCATAAAATGAGTTTGGCAGTTTTCCTTCCACTTCTATCTTTTGGAACAGTTTCTGGAGAATAGGTATTAATTCTTCTTAAATGTTTGGTAGAATTCCCTTGGGAAGCTGGTCTTTTGGTACCAGTTGAGACTGGATTTGTGACCCAGAATGTGATCTATTCTGGAAAATGTTCCATGTGCACTAGAGAAGAATGTGTATTCTGTTTCTTTGGGATGGAATATTCTGAATATATCTGTGATGTCCATCTGGGTCCAGCAGGTCATGTAAAGCCTTTATTTCCTTGTTGATCTTTTGCTTAGATGATCTGTCCATTTCAGTAAGGGGAGTGTTAAATCCCCTACTATTATTATATTATTGTTGATGTGTTTCCTTGATTTTGATTATTAATTGGTTTATGTAATTGGCTGCTCCCATATTAGGGCATAGATATTTAAAATTGTTAGATCTTCTTGTTGAACAGACAATTTAAGTATGATATAGTTTCCTTCCTCATCTCTATGATAGTCTTTGGATTAAAATCTAATTTGTCTGATATAAAGATTGCCACCCCAGCTTTCTTTTGATGACTTAGCATAGTAAATTGTTTTCCACCCCCTCACTTTAAATCTGGAGGTGTCTTTGGGTCTAAAATGAGTCTTTTGCAGACATCATACTGACAGGTCTTGTTTTTTTTATCTGTTCTGATACCCCGTGTCTTTTGATTGGGGCATTTAGCCCTTTTACATTCAGGATAATGACAGAAAGATATGAATTTAGTGTCATTGTATTGCATGTAAGTTGACTGTTACTGTATATTGTCTCTGTTCCTTCCGGGTCTACGTTGCTTTTAGGCTCTCTCTTTTCTTAGAGGACCCTTCCAATATTTCCCATAGGGCTGGTTTGGTGTTTGCAAATTCTTTTCATTTTTGTTTGTCCTGGAAGCTTTTTATTTCTCCTTCTATTTTCAATGACAGCCTAGCTGGATATAGTATTCTTGGCTGCATTATTTTTCTCATTTAGTGCTCTGACTGTATCATGTCAGTCCTATCTGGCCTGCCAGGTCCCTGTGGATAGGTCTGCTGCCAACCTAATATTTCTACTATTGTAGGTGACAGACATCTTGTCCTGAGCTGCTTTCAGGATTTTCTCTTTGTCTCTGAGACTTTTAATTTTTACTATTAGATGACGGGGTGTTGACCTATTTTTATTGATTTCGAGGGTGGGTTCTCTGTGCCTCCTGGATTTTGATGCCTGTTTCCTTACCCAAATTAGGGAAGTTCTCCACTATAATTTTCCCCAATATACCTTCTGCCTCCCTCTCTCTTTCTTCTTCTTCTGGCATCACAATTATTCTAATATTGTTTCATCTTATGGTATCACTTATTTCTTGAATTCTCCCCTTGTGATCCAGGAGTTGTTTGCCACTCTTTCTCTCAGCTTCTTTATTCTTCATCATTTGGTCTTCTATATCTCTCATTCTCTCTTCTGCCTCACTTATCCTAGCAGTAAGATCCTCCATTTTTTATTGCACCTCCTTAATAGCTTTTTTTATTTCAACTTGGTTAGATTTTGGCTCTCTAGTATCCAAAAAGGGATTCTCTAGTATCTTCCATGCTTTTTTCAAGCATGGCTAGTATCTTTATAATCATCATTCTGAACTCTAGTTCCAACATCCTACTAATGCTCATTATGTCCCTAGTGGTTGGTACTGCCTCTTGTTCTTTTTTCTGAGGTGAGTTTTTCCACTTTGTCAGGTTGTCCAGAGAAGAACAGATGAATGAAAGAACAAAATGTTAAAAGGATAATAACAACTCCAGAAAAATATAAATATAAGTGTAAATATATATATATACATATATAGATCTCAAGGCTGGTGAGTTGTAAGAGCCACACACTTGATTTGCGGTATATATTGGTCTGTTAGAAGAAACTGCCTCCCAAAATTGTAAAGGAAAAAAATATATATATACAAAAATAAGGGTAAATATGATGAAGGGATGAATATGACTATAAAGATGAAAATTAAAAAGATTTTTAAAAAGGAATTAATAAGATAAGAAGTTGGGGAAAAGAAAAATAAATAAATAAATTTTTTAAAAAGAGAGAATGTGATCAGGCAGGAGTAGAACAAAGCCATACACTAGATATAGGGTATATTTGGGTCTGTTAGAAGAAACTGTATCCCAAAACTTTAAGAAATACATATATATATATATATATATATACATGTATATATATATATATATATGTTAAATACAGTGAATGGATAGCATATGACTATAAAATTGAAAATTAGAAAAAAGATTTTAAAAAAGGTGTTGAAACAAGATTTGGTTAAAATAGGAAAGAGGAAAAATTTTTCAAAAATAAGAAAAGAGGGGCACCTGGGTGGTCAGAGGGTTAAGCCTTTGCCTTTGGCTCGGGTTGTGATCTCAGGGTCCTAGGATCAAGCCCTGCATGGGGCTCTCTGCTCAGCGAGGAGCCTGCTTCCCCCTCTCTCTCTGTCTGCCTCTCTGCCTACTTGTAATCTGTCTGTCAAATAAATAAAGAAAATCTTTAAAAAAAAATAAGAAAAGAAAAAATAGAGTTTTAAAAATTTAGCTTTGGAAGACTAAAGAATCATGGGGAGGAAAGCCATGAATTCTAGGTGCCGCCTTCCACTAGAACTAGAATTCTTCAGTTCTCATTAATCAGTGAACTTGGTCTTGGCTGGATGTTCTTGCTGATCTTCTCCGGGAGGGGCCTGTTGCCGGGACTCTCAGGTGTCTTTGCCTGAGGCCAAATTGCACCGCCCTTGCCAGGGGCCGGACTAAGCAATGTGCTCGGGTTCGCGCTGGAGCTTTTGTTCCCTGAGCGCTTTCCATACCGCTTGGGAGGACGGGAATGAAGATGGCGGCCGCTGGGTCTCTGGCCAGAGGAGCTGAGAGCTCAGGGCCCCACTCAGTGCGCCCTGGGAGAAAAGACGTCAGTCCCTCTTGTCTCCCTGGTCTCAGGCCGTGCTCCGAGCTCACCCGGCCTGTGACTGAGCATTTCTGTCTCTGGCGTGGGGCCCCGTTTGGAGTCTCCCCAGACCGGGCAGATTCCTGCTGCGCTGCTTCTCCCAGAGCAGGAAGGGGAGTCTCCCTGGAGCTGCCACTTGTGTCCCTGCTTGAAGAGCTGTGGTTCTACTGCCTCGGATTATGATTTAAGGTAACCCTGAGCTGATTGCTCACTGCTCAGCTCCGTCTCTACCTGCGGCTTCCCCACTCCGACACCTGGGAGCTCTGCTACACTCAGACACCCCCCGTCTTCCTGTGACCCTGAGGGTCCTGAGACCACACTGTCCCTGTAAGGGCTCCACCCCCTGCTTAGCCTCTGGAGCGACGTCCCTCCACGGAGCTGACTTCTGAAAGTTCCGATTTCATGCAGCTGCTCTACTGCTTGCTGTTAAGTGGATGATGAAGGCTCCTCACCACCACCATGGTCTCTCCCCATATACCGCCTCGGATTCACTTCTCCACAAGTCCTACGTTCCAGAAATGGTCACTTTTCTGTTCATAGAATTGCTGCTGTTCTTTTCTTTGATCTCTTGTTGAGTTTGTAGGTGTTCAGAATGGTTTGGTAACTATCTTAGCTGAATTCCTTGGACCAGAGGAAATTTAAGTCTGCTTCTCCTCTGCCATCTTGCTCCTCTGACCCATCCAGGTACTTTCTTATCTTCCTATTTACTACGTAATCTAATCACGATTTCCTCATTTGATTCTGACACCAAGGTGTGAGGTTGGAGTTATTATTTTTTACAGGTGGGGAAACTCAGGCACAGAGAAATTAAGGGAGGGCCCTGAAGTCATGGGACTAGTAGGTCTAGAACCTGGCTTTAGACCCAAGTGCTAGTCAAAAGAGCCAATATAGCCTGTCAAAGGCCAGCCTTCCACATTTGTTCTCAGACACTTAACAGATATGCTGTTGCTGTGTCTGTAAGAATTACTGCAAAATTGCAGATTGAGTTAAATAACCATCTGTAAACTGCTTTCGCAATATAAGTATTATAGACATACAGAATGTTATCTCAAATTCAGTGATAATACATATGGTGTGCAGTTCTCTGACCCTGAGAAACCCTGGAATTCATTAGCACAGAAATTATCATCTTTAACATCATCAATTTACATTATTATCTAAAAATTATGCCTCACTGTAGTCTGGAGTTAAATTGGTTGCAAGCATTTGCCATGTTTTTGTTGCATTTTGTGCAAGGAATGTAAATCAAACTGAATTGCACTTTAAAAATGCGGATATGATAGGCAGAATTCTAAAGGTGCCCCCTTCCAAGATCCCATGCCCTGGTTATTCAATCACACACTAATTTAGCTACTGCTACAGAAGGATTTTGCAGGTGCAATTAATGTTGCTAATCAGCTGAATTAAAGTAGGGATATTATCTGGGATTATCTGCGGTGGGGTGGGGGGCAGTGTGATATTTGAAGGGCCATTGCTGGTGTGAGACAGAGGACCCATGTCCTGAAACAGAAGAGAGACCTCTGGGCAGAGCCAGCAGGGAAACAGGTGGGTATTATGGAGGGCACGGATTACATGGAGCACTAGGTGTGATGCATAAACAATTCTGTTACACTGAAAATAAATAAATAAAATTTTTGAAAAATAAAAAAAGCTAATATATGGCTGATTTTGATTATTTTCAGTCAACTTGGTCTCTAGATCTTTTATACCAAAAGCGTGGCCCCTCATGAGGAGCTCATGAAATGCAGAAATGCAGAAATGCAGACTCTGTGGCCCCACCCCAGACCAACTAAATCAGAATATGCACTTTAAAAGGATTCCCAGTGGTTTGTACATACGGTTAATGTTCGATTCGCCACAGTTCATTCCTTCATTCACTGACAAGCGCTAACTAGGCTCACCTGTATGAGAAACAATTGTGTCCTTCATTTATGAGAATTTTACTTATTCACAAGACAACTGAAGAACAGCTATCTTATTTTTCAAATTCCTTGGAATTACAGAATTTGACAATTTATCTACAAATAAAGAATACTCTTCCTCCTTGGGATTCTCTCATAGTAATTTATTTTCATGCAGTGCCTAGAGAGTAACATTTGGAACAGTTAAATAGAGAAACTATACTATCTCTTAAATGCTAAAACTCCCCTTAGTAGGGATGAAAAAACTTGCCCAGGAAAATTTATGGAAAATGGGTAGGAATGGCCAAATTCGATGTCAAGGTTCGCAGTGGGGACCCTGTCTGATGAAGCCTGATTTGATTGCCAAACAAAAATGTTAGCTCCTAAAAGAACTGTGAGTCTGAGCAAAGACACCAGCCTGGCACACCAATTCATCCACCAGAAAGAAGATTCAGCAACTGTGTAGAAATCATGGGCCATCAGCATAGGATGTGTTGAATATATTTAGCTGCCTTCTCTCGATACGGACAATGCCCTGGCATTTAGAAAGCAAGGTGTTGACCATTCATCCAAATTAAACTTTAACTTAACCAATATCAAACCTGTTATGTTACAACCAATTTTGAGATACTGCACATGTTTATATGCGTGTTGTTTGGCATTTTAGATCTTTGGATACTTCTCCTCTGAAGAAGATTCTCTTGCATCCCAGATGGATGAAGAAAATTTGGTTTTCCTTATTTCCAGAAAACAGCGAGTTGTAATTTCAGGTGATATTTTTAATTTCCTTTCCAAATGAATTTGGGTTTTAACATTTTCTCAAAAAAAATTGGGAGCTGAAGACAGAAATTACACCTGCAGTTGAAAATAGTCCAGGTTGGGGGGGCCAAAGGAGAGGGAGTGGTGGTAGCTTGGAACAGGACAGTGTTCTTAACCTTCCTTTCATTAGTTTTTCTTTATACTGTTTTCATGCTTGTTTCAGTATAAGGGCTCCCTAGGAGTCTTTTAGACATTTTTTCCCCGATTGCACCCCCTGCACTCCTCCCCAACTCCATGACACTTTAACATGTCGGATGTACTATGTATCTGTTTATGTAAGTTTGTGTATTTGTGCTTTATACACAAAAAGAGCAAGACTCATTTATGTCCCCCAAGAACCAGTCTGTACCCCCTTGAGGACTGTATTTTGTCTTTTGAGAATGCATGGATTAGGCTGATAACACTGGAGTATGAGATCTGTCCACTTGCTTTTCTGAAGAGCTTACAATTATGAAAACTGATCATGCTGGAAAGAGGTCCCATATATATGGTTTTATCAATTCAGCACATAGGCAAAAAACAAACCAACCAAACAAAAAACCATGAAGGAATTTTTTTTTTTTCAAAACACTCAAAAACAAACAAAAAATCCTTAATAACAACATTAAGGTGGTTTTATTCTCTTATGCCCAAAAGCCCGAGATCATATTAGGCTTTTACTCTGTGTAAATCATGATGGTGACTGTTCAAAGGAAGGATTCCTGAGAGATGTGGAAATCTCAAAATGGAATAATTCCCAAAGATGTTTGCAAAACATGTTCTCTGCAAAATATGTGGCAGGAACATGAGTATATATACATTTTCTCTAGGAATTCATGCAGCACATTGATTGGGAAAGTGTCATAGATTCAGATTAGTATCTCCAGGGATGATGATAAAGCAATAAGATGTCCATCGACAGATGAATGGATAAAGAAGATGTCGTTCATATCTACAATGGAATATTACTCAGCCATCAAAAAGGATGAATACTTACCATTGATATTGACTTGGATGGAACTGGAGGGTGTTTTGCTGAGTGAAATAAGTCAGTCAGAGAAAGACAATTATCATGGTTTCACTCATGTGGAATATATAAAACAACACAGAAGATCATAAGGGAAGGGAGGGAAAATGGAAAGGAAGAAACTCAGGGAGACACACCATGAGAGACTCAACTCTAGGTAACAAATTGAGGGTTGCTAGAGGGAAGGTGGGTGAGTGATGGGATAACTGGGTGATGGGAATGAAGGAGGGCACATGAGGTGATGAGCATTGGGTGTTATATGCAACTGATGAATTATTGAACTCTACATCTGAAACTAATGAGGTACTATATGCTGGCTAATTGAGTTTAAATACAAAAATTAGTGCTAAGAAAAGCAACAGGTGCTGAGTTTTATGGTTTAATCTGCTTTTTCAGCAAAAAGGTAAAAAGTTTCTTTGCTTACTCTTTTCTTTTAAAAACAAACCTAACAAATTAGTTTCAGGATCTTGACTGCTGGGAATTAAAATGCATATTATGTTGTTGGCAGGTAGTAGAAGACGGGATGTGATTAAATGCATTGTCAAGGTCCCTCAGTTGGATTTACTAATCACAGCTTCTCAGAAAGGATTGATAACAGTCTTTAATAGCCAGGTAATTTGACAGCTTGGATTCCCCCCACCTCCCTCTTCCCTTCCTCCTTTCATTCACGTGTTCATTCGTTCTTTCCCTCCTTTGTCTCTGTCGTCTATGCACTATGCATACTTATCAGGTACAACAGCAAACATAAACATATTTCAGAGTTATTCCAAAAAATAAAGACAGATGTTGCTAAAAAGAGAGGATTGCTGAGCCCTGGAGCAATTTTTGAGATTTTGGTAACTGCATTTGGCAGTGTTCCTCAGGTAGTATTTTTTTTTTAAATATTTATTTGTTTGTTTTAGAGAGAGACAGAGCACGAATGGGAGGGTCAGAGCGGGAGGGAGAGAGAATCTTAAAACAGACTCTGTGCTGAGCATGAACCCAGACACAGGGCTCCATCCTAAACCCTGAGATCATGACCTGAGCTGAAAGCAAGAGTTGGAAGCTTAACAGACTGAGCCACCCAAGCGTTCCTCAAGGAGTCTTACCAAACCATGTGGCATCAGCATAATTAAAGGATGATCCTGGATAACTTCTTGGATTAAATCAGAAAAACTCACGAGACAAGTGATTTTGTCAGAATCCTAACAAGTATAGAGGGTCCCAACAAGAACCTTGGACTTGGAGTTAAAAGGTGGTTCACATTCTGGCTCCTATGTTTTACCAGCTAGGCTGTTAAATAGGGAACTTAATGAGGCAACTTATTATGCCTCTTCTCACATTTATGAAATGACACCAGAACCAGTCCTCTCTCCCTCAGCGGCTGTAGTGAAGGTAAATGACACAATGAACGTAGAAGCATTATATGAACAATAAATTCCCATGTCCAAGTAGGACATAACTATTATTGTCACTTCTAAATTTATAAGTTTTGGGCTTCCACTTCCAAACCATGCAAGATTGTATTGGAATGTGTAATGATATAGACCACACAGTATTTCACTATGAAAATAAAAGGGACTATCAAAAAAATAAATATCAAAGCAAATAATTCCAGTGATGGGTTCATTTCCAACTAGAGATAAGCTTTATACAAGTAAACTATAATTTTTTTTTATTTTATTTTTTTTTAAAGATTTTATTTATTTATTTATTTGTCAGAGACAGAGGGAGAGAGAGTGAGCGAGCACAGGCAGACAGAGAGGCAGGCAGAGGCAGAGGGAGAAGCAGGCTCCCCGCCGAGCAAGGAGCCCGATGTGGGACTCGATCCCAGGACGCTGGGATCATGACCTGAGCCGAAGGCAGCCGCTTAACCAACTGAGCCACCCAGGCGTCCCCAAGTAAACTATATTTAAAATGATCATCAAATGATTACAATTTCAACAGTAATGTTTAGCCCTTCAGGGATCAAGCTTCCTGGGCCCCGAGGAGGGGCAGTTGACGGTTCCTGGTGTGGACACGGAGCCTGGCGTCCCTGCCCAGCTCGGGCACTTGCCAGCTGTGTGTGTGTTACCTATGCATCTCCATGCCCTGGCTCCTTCATTCAGAACCGAGGCAGCTGTGCTGCTGGAATTAATGCACACAAAGTGCTTACCTAGCACCACTGTGAGCACTCAGAACATGGTGGTGGTTGCAATCACGGACAAACAGTGTGAAAACAGAACTGCGTGGCCTCATCTAAACATGAAAACTTTCCTCATTCTCCTTTCTCCTTGGTGCCTTAGTTCCCTTCTCATTTTCTTTCATTTCCTCAAAGATAGAACAAAGATGGAATGTAAAGAACACGAGAAGAAAAATAATGATCTTCCTGATGACATAGCTCAGGATTATGTGAAATAAGTGAGGGGGCCTTTTCATATACCACAGACCTCTCTCTCACGCATGCACGCACACACACTCATTCACCCATGCTTAGAGGTACATACGTGTACATTCACAAACACATCTGTGTCTTATAAAAACCATGCAGTTGGAGAGAAAAAAAATGCTTAAAAATTACTTGAAGATTTGATACACCAGTGGCTCCTGGGTGGCTCAATGGGTTAAAGCTTCTGCCTTCAGCTCAGGTCATGATCCCAGGGTCCTGGGATCGAGCCCCGCATGGGGCTCTCTGCTCAGCAGGGAGCCTGCTTCCCCCCCTCTCTCTGCCTGCCTCTCTGCCTGTTTGTGATCTCTGTCTGTCAAATAAATAAATAAAATCTTTTTTAAAAAAAGATTTGATACACCAGGAATAAACAGCATTTTGAATGTTGTGTGTCTTACATATAGGATGACACATTCTGTGAAAAGCTAATGTTAAGGTAGGTCACAGGAAAAATTTATTAAAAGGTAGTCATGAACAACATAAAATATAATAGGTTAATCCATAATTTAGGCTCTCTGTAAAGTACAATACACATAGTTAAGGATTTTCACGGTGTTCTCTAGAGGGTTTGGTGATAGACACTGTAAATGTCATTAACAAAAATTCTTCCAAAAAAGGCTAGGTTTTCAAAATTCAGAAGATATCCATCAGGATTATGTAACTTTTAAGGGTGGTAAAAGAAACTGAAGCATGTGCTTTCCATTAAGGATGGAAATAGAGAAGTAGGAGAGGAAAATCACAGGAGCTCTGTTCTGGGCTCCCCAGTTTCCTGAGGGCACTTAATATTTCCTGTCTGGAAAAACGTCCCTGGATGGAAAAGCGTCTTTGAACTCTTCAGATGAAAGACAGTCTGAGATGACCATGACTAACAGTTTTAGGGATCTAATTTAAGTTTCCCTCTTTTCACGTAATCTATTCCTTCTGGGCAGCCGTTTTCTGTACTTTTCCCAAGACCACATGACCATGCAAAAGAAACTAGGTCATTCATAGACTTCAAATACTGACCTTGACCTTGAAAGCAATTAGCATGCCCTAAGGGGAGAAGAGGTTGCTCTGGTAGCTTACAGGCCTGTGTGGACTAAATCTATTTTCTCTACCTGCACGTACCCAGGCGTGAAATTCATGCAGTAGATAACTTATCCAGTAAGAGAGGAAGCCCACTGGGTAGAAGGTTCTTGTGTCTCTCAGGAACCTGAGAGGTAACTTCCAAATGAAGCCGTAATTTTCCCCGCACACCAAGCTGTATTCATACTGACCTAGTTAGCATCCTTTCAGACCACTCTTGCCGTTGCTGTTAGTATTATTTTGTATTCCCTCTTTTTGATATCCTATGTTGCTCTGAAAACTAAAGAATATGAGACAGTTTGCAAACGGAAAAATCATTAGTACAGTGTAATCTAAGAGCACAGTTATCAGGCTTAAAGGCAAGTCACAGAAGCACCAACTGTGGGGCGCTTGGGTGGCTCAGTAGGTTAAGCATCTGCCTTCTGCTCAGGTCATGATCCCAAAGTCCTGGGATAGAGCCTTGGGTCTAGCTCCCCACTGAGTGGGGACCCTGCTTCTCCCTCTCCCCACAGCCTCTGTTCTCTCTCACCATCTCTGTCTCTCTCTTTCAAATAAATAAATAAAACCTTAAAAAAAAAGAAAAAAAAAAGAAGCACCAACCGTGTCCAAAGCCAGCAGTGAATCATTCTACAGAGCCAGGTTTTTGAGGGAAAGGAGGAAACTCACAGAAGGTAGGAATGACAAGTAAAATTAAACCGTGGAGATATGTTCTTTTAGAGCCAACTTTCTCAATTTTTATTATAGTGCCAATGAGCTTTCATTCTTCTCTCCTTTGTTTATAGATGAGAGTCCAGACCAGCACCAGTGTTACGGTAAGTACATGTTATAAACTCCTAATGAAGTCCACTTTGGGAATGTGCTGACGGTTCCTCCATTACTAGTCACAATCTCAGTGCAGATCAAATAGGCTCTAAGAATAAGATGTCTTCATACTGTGAGTCTGTGTGACTTGGATCCGCACTAAACCTTGAGCAGCAGCAGAGGACCCTCACCTCGCTTACTGAGGTTAAATTTATTTCAGAGAAGCGCTTGGAGACATGACTCCCTGGAAGCTTCCATTTAAAAGTCTCCCTAAGGTTTTCCTGAGCTCCCCCTAATGAAGAACTAAAAAAAAAAAAAAACAAAAAACCCAACACTCTCCAAGTTGTGAGAACTACAAGGAAATGGCCAAGGGAAATAACTTGAAAACATCGTAAACTTGGAAATTGCAGAAAATATTTGAGTCCGATTTGGTAATTTACTTAATCCATATTGCTACTCGGAGAAGTGAACTTGCATTTGTAAAGCTGTGACAAGTTGCTCTCAGAGTCCCACCTTGGCTTTGTGAGAGGTGTAGGGACATGCTTGCCTTTCCGTCCTGCTTACAGGCACTGAAGGCCCTGAACCACCCAGGAGGGCACCAGACCACCTGGCAGACGAGTCTGCCTTCTCTCTAAGCCTCGGAGCCTTCGCTTCTAAGGCTGAAACAAAGGTTAGAATTCCTAACGTAGGTCTGAAATCCATGCCATAGTGTCGGGTGCACAGTAGGCCCTCGTCAATGGGGACTGTTTCTCTGGCCTTGTTGTGTGCGTTGACGTGACCGATCCCACCCATGCCAGCTTGGTGACTTCAGGCAACGCAAAACAGACTCACCGGGCTCAACTCGGTTATTGACCGGATGATCACTGAGGTCTTTAATAGCTAAAACTTGTGTGCATGGGGACAGGGCCGGAGAAGCGGCTTAATCTAGCCTCCCCCACTGCCCTGTGGAGAGGTGTTCTCCCCACAGTGAAGAGTGCACAAAGATGCCTGCTCTGCTGGTGTCTCTTTGCCTCCAAGGAGCTGTAACAGGCATGAGCTCGTTCCTCACTCTCCAGCTGACAGTGCTGAGAAACTCAAGGGAAGTGTCAAAGGGCGAAAGAGGAGAGCCTCTTCTCCAGACATCAGAGAAGAGACATTGCAAGGCTCCCCTGCAAGGAGATGTAACTGACCTACTCTTTAGTAAGTAACCATGACCTTGGATAGACCAAAACATATTACACCCTCCTCTCCCAATTCTGTATTTTCCCCTCAGGACACCTCCTGGATCACAGGATGTGATTACCTCTCACAGCTGAAAAGAATCGTTGCCACTACAGAAAGGACCATTATTGTCTGGGATTATAAAGCTCAAGGCAGTGGCCAGGTACGGTGCCAAGAGGAACCCTCCAAGTACCGAGTTTTCTCTTCCACCCCACGAGGATGTGAGCAGTCCGCCTCCTCTGCCCAGTGTCAGTTCCTCATCTGTAAAATGGGGGGGTTTAACTAATCCGGTCCACAATTAAACAAGTTCAGCGTTAATATTCTGTGAGGCTCATTAAAAAGGAACACTCTTTCCATTTAGTGCCTGTTTAATTTGGTGAAACTTGTTTTGTTTTTGAGAGAGAGAGAGAATTTCTTCCTTCTCTTATACCCTTCTCTGAATCCAGGTATTAACTTTTTGATTATGTTATCAAGTTCAGAGCCTTTCCCTCCAGTTCAGCTTCATTTGCTAAGAAAATTACTAAAAATCAAATGACTCATTCTGGCAAAATGTCTAACGGGGCAGATGCCAGTGTTGTTCCTTCAGTGCCTGACATGTTACCACTGAAGTAATTTACAATATTTACCGAGCACTCGCAGACGTATAGAAGTCATGAACAGGTTCCCTGCACTCAAACGAAACTCAGTCTCGAAAGATGTCATGAAAAGACATAAAATATAACATAATGGTATAGCAAACTATACAGTAAAAACAAACAAACAAAAAACAAGGGCACTAGGAGTTCATGGAGAGGCAAGATTGTACAAAAATGCCCTCAGGAAGTGGCTGACTTCAAAGGACGGGGAGGATTAAGAAGTAATTAGCCTTCCTCCGTGCCCTGCTTGTCCCTAGGCTCAGTGAAAAACCAAACTTGTCATTCCTGTCCCCATTGTTGCACCCAGCGCATGATGCCAGGATGACTTGAAAGAAGGCAGATTGTTGCCTCGTGTCCTTTGTTATGGGATGTGTCACCGTCTCACGGTCTGCAGCCTCTTTTCCATCCAGCTCTCTCCAGTTTTCACTCTCACTTGTCAGCCCCATGGAAGCCTCCAGCTCCTTGAGGCCGTCCTCTTCCGTTTGTCCCCTTCCTCTCCCTTCTTTGCCTTCCTGCCTGCACCAGCTGGGCAGATCATCTGGGCTGAAGCCATCCCCACCTCCCACTCTCCTAAATCCTTTGAAACTCCAGTCCTGGTGAGATGTGACAGCCTGTTTCTGCGCCCTCACGGAGGCTCAGCCCTCCTGGAGAAAAAAACACGAAGCCACCACCGTTCGCATCACTGTAAATTCAGGGTCTGCAGACTCCTCTGAGGATTCACTGGTTCTGTCAACGTCTTTCTTGTCCTTGCCAAGTTACTTTCCCATCCCTGGCAATATCACAAAAGGGTGTTATTGTCCTCAGGCTCTCTCCCTTTCAGCAGATGTACTTGTCCCTATTTTCCTGAGAAATTTGAGTCTATGAGGCTTGTCCTCTTCCAAATTCGGGCTCTCCCACCCACAGCTTCAGTGAGGACACCCTACTTTCTTCCTTCCTTCCTCTCTCTGGAGGCAAAATATCCTTGCATCCGCCACTCCCATTCCCTCCTGCCTCATGCAGGGCCAAGCTCTTCCCTTTTTATCTTTTTTGACCTTCATCTGTCCTGGGCTCCTCATGTCAGTCGCCTCTGAATCTTTCTCTGGACCAGTTCATGCCAGATCAAAGGTCTGTAGGTCCAGACCTGGGGACCTACAGTGGCCTCTCCAGTCACTCGTTATCATAGCACCCTTGTTTATTTCCCCAGAGCACTTCCCACCATCCAAATGAAATGCTGTTTTTATACCTGCATTTCCTGCACTGGAATGGTAGTTCTGCCACGTCAGAAACTGGCCTTCTTTATCAGCAAATGCCCCATGCCTAGAACAGCTCTTGGCATATCATAGGTGCTCTGTGATTATTTGTTGAATGACTGAATGATGCTCTAAATATGTTCAAATCTCACTCATTCTAGAGGAAACAAAACAAAAAATTTTTATTTTTTTCAAAGATTTTATTTATGTATTTGAGAGAGAGAGATAGAGAGATAGAGGGAGATGGAAAAGCAGGCTTCCTGCTAAGCAGGGAGCCCGACATGGGGCTCAATCCCAGGACCCTGGGACCATGACCTGAGCTGAAGACCGATACTTAACCGACTGAGCCACCCAGGTGCCCCAAACAAAAAAAATTTTAAATACTCTTTTCTTCTATCTTAGGTAGAGACTGAATTCTGGGACAGCCCTCGTTGTACAGCTTAGTGAACCCAGCACAACAGCCCAGAGGCAGCTTGATAGATGCTTGCTGAATGTTTCTGGACAAACTTGGATGTTAGGATATGTATTTCCTGATAACTTCTTATGACATAATTGGGGTGTTAATACTTGATTTTCCTATTTTCCCATACAGTTTTACGTCAGCAGTCTTATAACAGCCAAACCTTCTTATGCTTCCCATTAGTATTGCCTTACAAATCCAAGAGAGGGACATTCATAGCAACCAAACAGAAAATCTCATTAAAATATTGAGCCCAAGGTACCTCACCTTTTTCCCAAAAGGTACCCAAAGCACAATGCTGGGCTCACAGTGAATGTTCATTAACTTTTACTTGGTTAACTTTTTTTCTTTTTTCAAATTTCTTTAACACAATGTGAATATCTAAAATTAAAAATATCAGAAAGTAAGACTTTCATCAAATAATAGGGCAATGATTACTATGTGGACATTTAGAGCAATGTAACAACTCACTGAAAGCATCCTTCTGCTTCTAGGAAAACTATTTCGTCATAAAGCCTATGGATCACTGCCTTCTTTGTGTGTGTGTCGTGTCTCTGCCCAACCAGCTCTGCAGAGACGACATCCTCTTGGGGGATGATGGTGGTTTCGTGAACAAATTCACAGTAAACAGTGATGACTTTGGCCTAAAGCAGGCAAAATCCAAGAAAAAACTACAAAGCCAAGTCTTAGACTCAAAGAACTTTAAAAGGTAAGGGTATCACATGGGCAGTTGAATTTTTCTAATAATAGACAATGTTCAAGTATTTGTATAGTGAATGCAATGTACCAGGCCCTATGGTAGAGATCTGAAATACAAAGCCGAACAAGAAACACTTCTTACCTCAAGGAACTTCCAGCATAACTGGGAAGAGAGAGAGGAAAATTAGCCACTGGAATTCCAATTGTAAATGTTATTGACAATTAAAGTCTATAGGTACTTGAGCGAATTAAAGTGTGTAAATTAAATGAAAAAAAAATTAAATCATGAAAAAACTGTAAATTATATATATGACTATTTGCTAGCACTTGAATATAGAAAAAGATCCTCAATGTAAAAGCAATGGATACAGAATTCAAAGAAAAAATTGGGTAGATGTGAAAAAAAAAAATTTCTGGACATCAGAAGATAACATTTTAAAAGTAAAAAACTGAAGGGGCACCTGGGTGGCTCAGTCAGTTAAGCGTCTGACTTAATTTTGGCTCAGGTGATGATCTCACGGTCCTGGTATCGAGCCCCACGTAAGGTTCCATGCCCAGCAATGAGTCTGCTTGAGGACTCTCTCTCTCCCTCTGTCCCTCCCCCCACTCACTCTCTCTCTCTAAAATAAATAAATCTTTAAAAAGTAAGTAACAAACTGTGATAAATATACTAAATATGAGAAACAATGGGTTAATACTCTTTAATAGTTTCGGCAGTTCAATTAGAAAATAATCATTCCCCAAGAAAAATGGGCAAAGACTGTGAACAGATAATTCATGCACAGACACACATAGTGCAAAGAGTCAATAAACATTTCAAAGTGATCATCAGGCAAAAATGCTAACAATTCTCTCCAAATGCTGGGATTCTAGGTGATTTTTTGTTGTCTTTATATTGGACCATCTTTTACATTTTTACAGTAAATATATATTACTTTTATTAGCAGAGGAACAAAGAAGTATTCTTAATCAAAGAAGTACAACTTAAAATTGGATAAAATTTCTCATTTCTAACAATGAAAATGGGGTAGGGATTGAAAATGGGGTAGATTCTGTAAACGGGCAGTCTCACAGACTATCAGTGGTGGAAGTATGAGCTTGATCCCTTTCAGGAGAGCAGTCTGGGAGATGCATTGAGTGTCTTAATAAACCTTTCTACATTAGGACCCAGGATTCCCATGCATTTAAAAATATAAGTATGGTTATCACAGCATTGTTTCTAATAGTAAAGTCACTAGTGTCCAACAAGGGAGGAATAATTAATTTAAATGATTAATCATTTGGGTAAATAATTCAGATATTATATACATCTATAACAAAATGTAATAGAGTTTCCACAAATATGTTTACATATTTTGTAAATATGTCCATATAAATATAATACATTTATATGTAAAATACATATTTTTGTCAGACACCTTTTTTGGTTGGATATTTAAAATACCAAGAGTGGGGGCACCTGGCTGGCTCCATGGGTTAAGCCTCTGCCTTCAGCTCAGGTCATGATCACAGGGTCCTGGAGTCGAGCCCCACATCAGGCTCTCTGCTCAGTGGAAAGCCTGCTTCTCCCTCTCCCTCTGCCTGACGCTCCCCCTGCCTGTACTCTCTTTCTGTCAAATAAAAAAAATAAAAATAAAAATAAAAGCTTTTAAGTACCAAAGGCATTCAGTAAATCATAGTATATTAGGGAATGCCATGCACTCCCATTTAATAATATTTTGAAATATATTTAATAACGAGAATGTTCATGATAAAATATTAAGTAAAAACATTTAACTTTTCTATGTACCTCATATACACTATTAAGCACTTCATTCCAATTACGACAGGCTCTTGAATAGAAGCTGAGACATAAATTTTCTTTCTGAGATTTTTGTCACCCGTCAGAAAATTCCATGGCCTCTTTCCCATCCCTGTTTCCATTAGCTGGATATGTTCGAAATGAGACGGGGGATCTGAGGAATCTGAGGAATCTGGGTACAGCTAAATGAATGATAATTTGCACTGGTTCTTTTGGGTGATTATTTACATGTAGATGATTTAATCATATAGAGATCTTCATGTACATGATTTAAATTATTCAAGACTGAAGTGTATAGATGGGCTGAGTGGGGAGGCTTGTTCTTACACCAACAGATTCTCTAACTAACAAAATGAAAAGTATTAAGGCCAAAGTGGTAATTAAACTCTGGAGCTATCATTAATGTTTTCCTGCAGTAGATATTCACATAATTCATTCATTTTAAATGCGTGGGGGTAAGGGCATGGGTAGAAAATACCGGTATGCAAAATGTTGTACAAATTAAAGAAGGAAGTAGCCAGCACCAGAGTCCAAATTTTAAACACAGTCTGGCGTGGAGGAAGAAATCTCTCTACTCTGTTTAATCCCATATTGTCGAACATTCCCGCCTTGAGTTCTAAACACCTCTACTCCTCAACCCGAATCTCAGGAACTTGGGAACAAGAATTTTACCTTAGTCATCCTTATGTCCTTTTACCTGGGATACAGTAGGCGCTCAATAAGCATTGTGAATGAGGAAACAAATATACCATAAAACAGGAGTAAATAGAACAACGGGAAGATGGTTTCCTCCAGGTTAAGACAAGAATTCTACCATAAAAGTTTTGACCCCTAATACTAAGTCTGTCACTGAAATGTCCTGTGCACTGATGAGCCAGGCTTTGGAGCCAGGAATACAACTGTCCCAGCCTCAGCTTCAGTAGAAACAGGGACTACCGGGGACTACAAATTTCCCCAGTTTTCTAGTTCTGAAAGTATTCATGGGAAATATGAACATGAATTGACTCATCCAAAGCAAAATGAAACACAGTCCCTTTGGATGACCCGAATTTCTCAGCAAAGTGAGGATAATAGTGCCCGTATTAGACAGAGACGCTTCTAGGTTATTCCTTGAATTCTGAATCTACAGCTCGGTATTTGATTTGATAAATACATTTTTATTTTTCCATTTTAAATATGCTAGATGATAAATAGTTAAAAGTGGTATCACGTACACGATGGTGTCCCATGTGCAAGCTTGTGTGTGTCTAACGTAACCCCTCCCTTTTTTCTTCTCTTCGCAGTGTTAAAAGGAAGCTGCATAATGACTGGGTGATGAAAATTAGATACATTACACCTCTAAGCTGCTTTGGGTCCTGCTCCTTAGACAGTGTTCATTCCCTGGTTTTGGAATCCTTGAAGAGACTTGAGGATAATTTGTAAGTACAGTAGTTTGTGTACATGAACTTTCTGCGACTTCAGACTTTTTACAACTACTAAGACCATGACGGCCCTGGAGTTTTCAAACTAGTTTTTAGAAACATCAGGTGTGAGTGATTCCATTTACTTGACAAGATTAATTACCTTTTTAGGAAGTCATGGATGTTACTCATGCAAATTGGAATATGATGTGTCCTCCTAGCAACAGTTTTGCTCATCTGTTGTTTATTGCCACAATCTTTGGAATAAATCAATACAGGTGCATCTATAACCATATTGTTATAGTTCTGGGGGTAAGACTCATTCTTACATGTCAACCGGCTAACCTATGAGTGTCTGTAGCACAAACATCATGTTCCATGTATAATAAAGACATGAAATGGCTTTCTTATAGACAGGTGCATTTGAAGAGTATGTAGTCTTATTTTTAATCTGGTTAAATATTTATTGATAACTATTCATATGAATAATTACATAATATAACCATAACTATATAGTACTTATGTGTTAATAATTATATTTACATATGATAACTATAAAACAGATGCTATACTTCAATTTTCAGTTTTAAAAATACGTTGTTATATGCTACAACATGGATAGACCTCAAAACATGATGCTAACTGACAGAAGCCAGACACAAAAGACTGCACATTCAATGATCCCATTTATATCAAATGTCCAGAAAAGGCAAATTTATAGAGATAGAAAGTAGATCAGTGGATGCCAGAGGTGGTGGTAAGAGAAGGGAACTGAAGTAGAAACAGGGAAACTTTTTGGGATATTGAAATTGTTCCAAAACTTACTGTGGTGATTGTTATACAACCATATAAATTTACTAAAAATAACTGAATTGTACATTTACAAATCAGTGAGTTTTGTGTTATATAAGTTATACCTCAACAAAACTGTGTTAAAAATGGATAGAGACTTCTAGTTTCCAGTCTAGCATGTGGAGTTTGGAAGTCATCACTTGGCCCTAACAGCAGGTGAAAAAGACAAAATTAAAAAATCAACAGCTCTTCTTAAATCTTTCTTAAATACTTAAAGAAGTGAAGTCACAGATCAAACTGCTGTCCTCAAATTTGGAGAGATAGGCATATACTAAGAATCACAACTTACCAGAGCAGAAATCCACAAACATATACCTCTGGGAAACCAATATACTGTGATAGAAAACCTAAATTGTGATTGACAAATCACTGGGGGCTCAACATAGAAAAGTCCGGGAGTTAAAAACTCCAAGGACCTAGTTAAAGGGGTCCCCATACTTTTGTGAATTTTACTTCCAGGAGCTCAACCAGTTTCCCACAGTGAATATTGGAAACTCCTCTCCTGCTTCTGATGGGGAAGAGGAAAATGCACCACATTCAAACACACCCAAACATTCTGTTCTTAACAAAGTCTGTCCTCAAGCAAAACCATCTTACCAGATCCTAAACTATTGGGGTTTTATCAAAGACTAAATACCCTTGGAGAAGGAAATAACTCTAGCTTTCACACAGGAGAAGCGAAATACCAAATCCAGTCCACTCTAGTCATCCTGACTCACCTAAGGGAAGGGAGGCTGCAAAACCATTGTGAAGTTCACAGTTCAGGGACACGGGCTCACCTAAAGACTGAGACCTAATCAAAGGACTGTAGACCACTTTCGTTTCATCCCACCCACCTTACAGCCTCATTATTAAACGCCTATTTGCAGCAGTTCCTTTTACACAATAGATTATGTCCTGCTATCAAAAAAAAAAAAAAATGTACAAGGCATACCAAAATGCAAAAACAGTTTGAAGATATAGAGCAAGTATCTAATTAAACTCAGATGCAGCAGGGATATTGAAATCAGAAGACTAGGAAGGTAAAATAACTATGAGTAATATGGTAAGGGCTCTAATGCATAAAGTAGACACCATGCCAAAAAAAAAAAAAAAAAACCAAGATAGGTAATATAAACAGAGGGATAGAAATTTTAATAATCAAAAAGAAATGCTAGAGATTAAAAAAAAATAAAGAATGCCTTTGATTGGATCAAAAGTAGACTGACATGCTTGTGGAAAGAATCTCTGGACTTCAGAATACATCAATACTTGTTTCAAAAATAGTAAATAAAAAAAGGGAGAAAGAAGACTGAAAAAAAATGGAACAGAATATCCAAGAACTATGGAACAACCATAAGAGTTATATACATAATGGGAATTCTAGGAAAATAAAGAGAAAAAGGAAAAGAAGAAATATTTGAAGCAATGGTGACTGAAAATTTCCCCAAATTAATGTCAGATACAAAACCACATTATCTATTGAGCTCAGAGGACACCACACAGGATAAATGCAAAAACAAAAATTATACTTAGGAATAACACATCCAAACTGTAGAAAATTAAAGATGAAGAAAAAAATCTTGAAAGAAATCAGAGGGGAAAAAATTGTATCCAACTTCTCTTTAGAAACCAGGCAAGGAAGACAAAAATAAAATATTTAAAGAGTTGAGAGAAAAATTATGCCAAAACAATTTTTTCTACAAAATTATCTTCAAAGTAAAGGATAGATAAAGACTTTTTCAGATGAAAAAAATTGAGTGAATTTGTTGTCAGTGGGCCTGCCTTCCAAGAAATGTTAAAAGACGTTCTTCAGGAAGAAGAAAAATAATGTAGCTGAGAAACTCAGATTCACATACAGAAAGGAAGAGCATTACTGAAGAAAGAAGTGAAAGCAAAATAAAAACATTTATTTTTTTACTCTTTTTTTTTGTTTAAGATTTTATTTATTTATTTGACAGGCAGAGATTACAAGTAGGCAGAGAGGCAGGCAGAGAGAGAGAGGAGGAAGCTGAGCAGAGAGCCCGATGTGGGGCTCGATCCCAGGACTCTGGGATCATGACCTGAGCCGAAGGCAGAGGGCAGAGGCTTTAACCCACTGAGCCACCCAGGCGCCCCTATTTTCTTACTTTTAATTGATCTAACAGGTAACGGTTTGTTCAAAATAATGCCAACAATGTGTTGAGATATATATGTGTATATATGATAAAGGAATATATAACAGCACTCACAGGGAAATTTATAACATTGGCTACATATATAGAAAAGAAGAAAGACATGGGGCTCCTTGGTGGCTTCAGTTGGTTAAGCATCTGCTTTCAGCTCAGGCCATGATCCCAGGGTTCTGGGATCCATCCCTGCCTTGGGTTCCTTGCTCAGCTCTCCCTCTGCTCCTCCCCCCAAGGTGGGCATGCTTGTTCTCTCCTCAGATAAGTAAATAAAATCTTTAAAAAGAAGAAGAAGAAGAAGGGAGGAAGGTCTAAAATCAATAATCTGAGCTTCTACCCTGGAAACAGAGAAAAAGAGAAATTGTACAAAGTAAGCAGAGAAAAAAATAATAAAAATTACAACAGAAATCAATAAAATTTAAAAAAAGGAAATCAGTAGAGAAAATCAATAGAACCAAAAGCTGTTTCTTTGAAAAGATCAATAAAATTGATAAGCCTATACCCAGGCTAAGGAGAAAACAGAAGACACAAATTGTTACTATCAGAAATAAAGAAAGTAACATCACCACAAATCCTACAGACATTAAAAAGATAAAGGAATATTATGAGCAAGTCTATACCCACAAATTTTTTAAATGTATGATTTATTTTCTCCTCTTACCTTTTTTCTTTTCTTTAAGTAGTCTCCATGCCCAAAGTGGAGCTCAACACAGGGCTTGAACTCACAACCCTGAGATCAAGACCTGAGCTGAGACCAAGAGTTAGGCACTTAACCAGCTGAACCACCCTGGTGTCCCTATGCCCACAAATTTGACAATCTAGGTGCAATGGACCAACTCCTTGAAAGATACAATTTGCCAAAACTCACACAAGAAGACAGGTAATCTAAGTAGGCCTATATTTGTTAATGAACTTGAATTAATAATAAATAACCTTCTAAAACAAAAAGCATCAGGCCTAAATGGATTTAATGGTGAATTCTACCACATACTTAAGGAAGAAATTATACCAATTCTCTACAATCTCCTCCAGATAATAGAAGCAGAGGGAAACTTCCTTACCCATTCAATGAGGCCAGTATTACCCTAATACCAAACCAGACAAAGACATTATAAACAAAGAAAACTACAGACCAATATTTCTTTTGAGTATAGATGCAAAAATCCTCAACAAATAATAACAAATTAAATTTCATAAGATATAAAAAGATATAAAAAGAAGTATACACCATGACCAGATATGCAAGGCTGGTTCAACATTTGAAAATTATTTAATGTAATCCATTATATCAACAGCCAAAGAAGAAAAATTACATGATCACATGGTGCAAAAAAAGCATCTGACAAAATCTATCTATTCGTGATAAAAACTCTAAATCAAGACACAAACCTTATATTTTTCAAACACACACACACACACACACACACACACACACCTCAAAATGGATCGTAGATGTAAATGTAAAACACAAAACTATAAAACTCTTAGAATAAAATCTAAATAGGAACTTTATAGATACAATACCAAAGGAAAGGAATGGATGATAAGCTAGACTTCATTAACATTAAAAACTTAGGCTCTGCAAAGACACCGTCAAAACAACAACAACAACAAAAGCCACAGACTAGGAGAAAATATTGCAAAAGGCATATCTGATAAAAGGACTCTTATCCAAATAATTTTTATCCAAAAATATACCAAGAACTCTTAAAACTCAACAATAAGAAAACAAACAACCTAATTTTAAAAAACAGGTCAAAAGATCTGAAGAGACACCTCACCAAAGTAGGCATAAAAATGTCAATAAGCACATGAAAAGACATTCCACATCATAAGTCATTAGAGAAAGGTAAACTGAAGCCACAAGAAATATGGCAAACCCATAAGTAACATCATACTCATTGAAAGATAAAAGCTTTTCCTCTAGGATCAGGAACAAGACAAAGATGTACACTTTTACCACTTTTATTTGACATCGTATTTGAAGTCCTATCCAAAGCAAGCAAGAAGAAAAAGAAATAAAAGGTATTCAAATTGGAAAGAAAGAAGTAAAACTGTCACTATTTCCAGATGACATGATATTACATATAGAAAGTCCTGAAGACTCCAGCAGAAAGCTGTTAAAACTAATAAATTAATTCAGTAAACTGCAGGACACAAAATCAAATACTCAAATATGCAAAATATATACAAATATACAAGAATTAGTAGTGTTCTACACAATGATAATGAACTATTGGAAAGAAAAATTAAGAAAATAATCCCATTTACAATTGCATCAAAAATAAAACAAATTAGCTATGAATAAATTTCACCAAGGAGATGGAAGACTGAATACTGTTTGACATTAATGAAAGAAATTGAAGAAGATACATGTAAATGGAAAAGATACTCCATGCTCATGGATTGGAGGAATCAATATTGTCACAATGACCATACTACCCAAAGCAATGCACAGGTTCAATGCAATCCTTATCAAAATTCCTACAGTATATTTTCACAGAAATAGAAGAAACAATTCTAAAATTTGAATGGAACTGCAAACAGCCCCAAATAGGCTAAGCAGTCTTGAGAAAGAGTAACAAAGCTGGAGACATTATGCCGTCTGATTTCAAACTATATTGCAAAATTATAGTAATCAAAGTAGTATGGCATAGGTCTAAAAACAGACATGGAACGGAATAGAAATTCCAGAAATAAACTCACAATATACAACCAATTAATTACAACAAAGAAGACAAGAATACACAATGGGAAAGGACAGTGTCTTCAATAAATGGTGTTGGGAAAACTGGACAGCCACATGCAAACGAATAAAACTGGACCCCTATCTCACACCACACACAAAAATTAACTCAAAGTGGATTAAAGACTTGAATGTAAGAACTAAAGCCATAAAACTCCTAGTGTAAAACATAAGTGGGAAGATCCTTGACATTGATCTTTGCTGTGGCATTTTGAATCTGACACCCAAAGCAAAAGCAACAAAGGTAAAAGTAAACAAGTGAGACTACATCAAACTAAAAAGCTCTGTATAGCAAAAGAAATCAGCAGCAAAATGAAAAGACCACCTACTAAATGGGAGAAAATATTTGCAAACTATACATCTGATAAGGGGCTAATATCCAAGTGTGTGTGTGTGTGTGTGTGTGTGTGTGTGACTCATACTACTCAAAAGCAAAAAATCGAATTAAAAAATGGACAGAAGTTCTGAATAGAATTTTTTTTCAAAGAAAACACAGATGGCCAAAAAGTACATGAAAAGGTGTTCAACATCAGAGAAATGCAAATCAAAACCACAATGAGATATCACCTCACACCTGTTGGAATGGCTAAAGTCATCAGCATTTTCATGGAACTAGAACATATAATCCTAAAATTTGTATGGAACCAGAAAAGACCTCAAGTAGCCAAAGGAATGTTGAAGAAGAAAACCAGAGCTGCAGGCATCACAATTCTGGACTTCAAGCTCTATTACAAAGCTGTAATCATCAAGACACTATGGTACTGGCACAAAGACGGACAAATAGATCAATGGAACAGAATAGAGACCCCAGAAATGGACCCTCAACTCTGTGGACAGCTGATCTTCAGCAAAGCAGGAAAGAATTTAACCAAGGGAAAAAAGACTGTCTCTTCAAAAATGATGTCGGGAAAATTGGACAGTCACGTGCAGAAGAATGAAACTGGACCATTTTCTTACACCATACACAAAAATAAACTCAAAATAGATGAAAGACCTCAGTGTGAGACAGGAATGCATCAAAATCCTAGGGAAGAACAGGGGCAGCAACCTCTTTGACCTCAGCCACAGCAACTTCTTGCTACATATGTCTCCAAAGACAAGGGAAACAAAAGCGAAAAGGTACTGTTGGGACTTCATGAAGATAAAAGCTTCTTTACAGTAAAGAAAATAGTCAGCAAAACTAAAAGGCAACCTATGGGAATGGAAGAAGATATTTGAAAATGTCTTATCAGGGGGTGCCTGGGTGGCTCAGTGGGTTAAGCCTCTGCCTTTGGCTCAGGTCATGATCTCAGGGTCCTGGGATCGAGCCCTGCGTTGGGCTCTCTGCTCAGTGGATAGCCTGCTTCCCCCCCTCTCTCTCTGTCTGCCTCTCTGCCTACTTGTGATCTCTGTCTGTCAAATAAATAAATAAATAAAATCTTAAAAAAAAAAAGTCTTATCAGTTAAAGGGCTACTATCCAAAGTCTTTAAAGACTTAGTGAACTCAATATCCATAAAACAAAAAATCCAATCAAGAAACGGGCAGAAGACATGAATAGACATTTCTCCAAAGAAGACATACAAATGGCCAAGCAGACACATGAAAAAAGGCTCCACATCACTCAGCATCAGGGAAATACAAATCAAAACTGCAATGAGATACCACCTCACACCAGTCAAAATGGCTAAAGTTAACAAGTCGGGAAACAACAAATGCTGGCCAGGATGCTGAGAAAGGGGAACCCTCCTGCACGTTCTCACAAATGCAAACTGGTGCAGCTTCTTTGGAAAACAGTATGGAGGTTCCTCAAAAAGTTAAAAATAGAGCCAATACAACCCAGCAATTGCCCTACTAGGTATTCAACCAAAGGATAAGAACATAATGATTCAGAGGGGCACATGCACCCCAATGTATAAAACAGCAATGTCCACAGTAACCAAACTATGGAAAGAGCCCAGATGTCCATAGACAGATGAATGGATAAATGTGTCCACGCACACACGCACGCACGCACGCACAGCGGAATATTACTCAACCATGAAAAAGAATGATATCTTGCCATTTGAAATGACATGGAAGGAACTAGAGGGTATTATCTAAGCAAAATAAGTCAATGAGAGAAAGATAAATACCATATGATTTCGCTCATGTGTGGGATTTAAGAAACAGAACAGATGAACATAAGGGAAGGGAAGGAAAAATAAAACAAGATGAAAGTTGAAAGGAAGACAAACCATAAGAGACACTGAACTCTAGGAAGCAAACTGAGGGTTGATGGAAGGGAAGTGGGTGAGAGGAAGGAATAATTGGGTGATGGCCAGTAGGAAAACAATACAGAAGTTCCTCAAAAAATTAAAAATACAACTACCATATGATGCAGTGAGTGATTCCATTTCTGGGTATTTACCTGAAGAATATAAAACATGAATTCAAAAAGTTATATGGACCCCACGTTTATTACAGTATTATTTATAATAGCCAAAATATGGAAACGAAGTAAGTGTCCCTTGATGGATGAATGGGTAAAGAAAATTGGTACATCTGTAGAATGCCATATTATTCAGCCACAGAGAAAAGAATGAAATCTTGCCGTTTTTGACAGCATGGATGAATCTGGAGGCTTATATCAAGTGAAATAAGCCAGACACAGAGAGACAAATCCTGAATGGTATCACTTATATGAGGGATCAAAAAAAAAATCAAGCTCATGAAAACTAAGAGTAGAAAAGTGGATGCCAGGGGCTTGGGTGTTGGGGAAATAGGGAAAAGTTGGAAAAATGTATAAACTTTCACTTATCTGAGGATCTAGTGTGTAACATGGTGACTGTAGTAGATAACACTATATTGTACAACTGAAATTTACTGAGAGTAGAACTTAAATATTCTCGGAAGAAAGAAAGAAAGAAAAAAAGAAAAAAAGGAGAAAGAGGAAATGGAAGGAAGGTAGGGAAGGAGGGAGGGAGAAAGGAAGGAAGGGAGGGAGGAAGAAAGGGAGGAAAAGAAGGGAAGGGAAAGAAGGAGGAAAGGAAAGAAAGAGGGGCATCTGAGTGGTTCAGTTGGTTAAGTGTCAGACTCTTGATTTTGGCTCAGGTCATGATCTCAGGATCATGTTGAGATTTTGTCTCTCTCCCTCTACCCCTTCCCCGCTCTCTCTCTCTCTCTCTCTCTCTAAATAAAAAAAGAAAGAGAGAGACAAAAAGAGAAGAAAAAAAGAAAAGGGTAAATATGTGAGGTAATGGGTAATTAATTAACTCGATGGAGGGGAATCCTTTTCATAGTGTATTCATACACCAAATCCAAAAACCCCGAAAAGATAAAAAACAGAACAAAACACTAAGGGTCAAACCTTAAAACTATAAAACCCCTCCTTGATGATTTAATTCCATTCTTTAAAATTCAATTTCCTTGATTGTAATTATTTTTTTTATGAATTTCAGCCTTTCTATCTAAAGAGTGGGTGAGTTGCAATGACATTGCATCATAGCTGGAGGACTTGGGTTCAACTAAAAGGCGGCTGGGAAAGTGGTGTTTGGCTTACTAACAATGCCCAGATAATAACTCCCAGATCCTTCTTATTGAGTTCTTTTTTTTTTTTTTTTTTTTTTTAAAGAGAGAGAGTGGGAGAGAGAGTGTGCGCAAGCTGGAGGTGAGGGGCAGAAGGAGAGGGAGAGATAGAATCCCAACCAGCAAGCAGGCTCCATGCCCGATCTCCCGACCCTGAGATCATGACCTGAGCCAAAAGCAAGAGGCAGCGGCTCAGCCAACTGAGCCACCCAGGCGTCCCTCTATTGAGTTTTTAAATGAAATGCACAAAATGTGAGAGGAAAAGGGAGCCTCCACTCATATAGAGCTAGAATTTCTTTAAATTCCAAGATTTCAATTTAAGAAACAGACTAACAAAATTAGAAATTTTATGGAAGAAAAGAGTATCACATCTCTAAAATGACTGACTACCCTACATTTTCTTGAAAGTTAGAGTCTTCATGAAAGACACATATTTCCCCCTCATTTAGAAAAAGATAAAAATGTTTATCTTGATGTATAACATATTGCACTGAGAAAATGAAGTAAAAACTTTTCATAGCACATTGAAAACAGTTTCATTTCTTAACATCAGATCTGATTCCACAAACATCATTTCTATGGCATAATTAATTTTCATTTAGTTTCTGTAACATAATTAACTATTAGTGATTATACTCTGGCATTTTATTTTTTTATTTTTTTTATTTTTTTAAAGATTTTATTTATTTATTTGACAGACAGAGATCACAGGTAGGCAGAGAGGCAGGCAGAGAGAGAGGAGGAAGCAGGCTCCCCGCTGAGCGGAGAGCCCGATTGCGGGGCTCGATCCCAGGACCCTGAGATCACAACCTGAGCCAAAGGCAGAGGCTTTAACCCACTGAGCCACCCAGGCGCCCCTACTCTGGCATTTTAAAGGAGTGCATTTCTGAAACATTTAATTAAGAGATAGATGCAACTTAATTTCTAATTGATTTGTATTATGTTGGCAATTTATAATACATTCATACCTATATGGGAAACCATATGAAATACAATGGCCCCTATGAAAGATGTATATTCTCCTTCAACATCCAGAGAAAAGATTGTCATCTCCAAGATACACAAATCTACAGACATGATTTTACCAGCACAAATATTTCTGGTACATTCACCAGGGTAATTCTAACAGTCAATATGGTAACTGGAAAAATATACACAGGTCATGTACTTCAGCCTTTAATCCAGAAGTGTATCAGTAATTCAATGAACATTTTTAAAGATTTTTATTTATTTATTTGAGAGAGAGAGAGACAGAGAGAGAGGGGGAACACAAGCAGGGGGAATAAGGGAGGGAGAAGCAGACTTCCCACAGAGCAGGAAGCCCAATGCAGGGGTGGATGCCAGGACCCTGGTTTCATGACCTGAGCCAAAGGCAGACACTTAATGACTGAGCCACCTGGCTGCCCTGGTTCAACAAATATTTACTAAGTCACTATGTGTTAAGCACCGTGGACAATACAATATGTTCAAGGCTTGTCCCCTGCTTTTAAGTACTGGAAATCTAAGTGAGAAGACAGGAAATGCAGCCGTAATCCCAACGGCATGCAGAAGTCCGCTCATATCAGTTTGTAAGAGCGGACTGCTAAGATTTCAAGAAATTTGACAAACTTACTGAATACTACCATCATTTAAATGTAATTTTATGAACTCACAATTCCATTATATGAAAACCAAAAGCAATAAATACTCAAAACTCATCACTTTTTATTTTACTACATTTTACTGTTATGTATGTTCTTGAGGGTTTTATGACCTTAGGGACATAGGACTACTATATAATGGTGTTCAACTGTGTAACTTTCCCCAACCCCAAGTTCAGAGATGTCATCTTGCTAGTTTGAAATTAGCTACCTTAAGAATAGTTATACCATGGAAAACAGCTAATGTTATAAACCAACAACCTCCCTGAGCCCCACTTCCCTGGCCCTTGCTCAGTATTAAACATTTACAGGCGCACAACTGGTCAGTAAGATAGGATAATTCACATTGCAAGCAGAGCGTGTTAAATTTCAGTTGAATGGCTTATAGTTATAGGCATCACAGGAGCTCAGAAAAGGGAGTAATAAATGATAGTATTCTAGCAAGCCCTAGAGAGAAGAATAAGTCTTTTATAGAGGATTATGATAATAAATTTGGCAGGGATATTATTAAATAAGATAGGTTATGGCAGCTAATAATAAGCATGCCAAGTTGGCTTCTGAATGAATTAAGGGACTTATTTCTTCTTAAAGTCTGTCTTTACGTTGGTGTATTTAGCTGTGTATTGGCACTCTCACATTGCAAAATAGAAATCAACACATTGTTCTGAAGAAGCATCTAGAAGTTTTGTCTTCGGAAAACCCACTATCCCTCCCTGGCCGCTGTGTCTTACATTTCTGGCTCTCGAAGGCTGTGACTCTCCCTATGCCTTTTCAGTGGCCTAGTGAGGTCTCTAACTCTTTATCTTCCCCATTCGCTCCAATTTCGTCAGCTCCCTCCTTGACCTCCTTCTCTCCCTCAGCACCTGGAGCCCAGACTCATCATCTGAGCTCCTATCTCACCAACGTTCTTCTGTGCTATGCACCCCCTTCTGCCATGCACCAGTCAGCAGAATCCCAACCCTTCTGCTCAACAGAGCCCTTCGCCCCTCCTCCCAGACCTTTGTGTCCTCGTTTCTCCCTGCTTGGTCCCCTCAGACTATTGCCAGCTCCAGCTCTGCTTACTCTCCACAGATGTCCCATCCTACGTGACCACAAAAGCCTGAGGCCTTTAGAATAATTCCCAGCAGCCCAAATCTTTTGGAATCTTCTATATCCACACCTATCCTTGATCTTTTCTTTTTGTTTTAGAGGTTGAGACATCAAACATTTCATCATTGGCCTTGCAATTTTTAAACTTCTTCTGCAGGATCTTACTATTCTCATTTCTCCCACTCTCTCATTTCCACCTATAGTACTCGAGTCTTTTCTAATGTGAGTAATATTTTGCTTAGCATATAATCTCCTTTGAACTCTTATACTATACCTCTTCCAGAAAAAGTACTCTTCATTCACTATCTCCACTACTTTGACATTACTTGTTCCCTCTATAATCCTCTCTCGTATAACCTTTCCCCATCCTACTCTGTAGAAGAGACTCTCAAGTTGGCCAATGTCCACATTGCATAACTGAGAGACACTGAACGTGTCAGGTAGCCTCAGGACATTCAGCATTACTTATCTTACTCAGTAAAACTCTATTCTCTTGCCTTTTGGGAAGCCAGAGTTTTCTCCTGGTATCTTACTATTCCTTTTCTTTATGACTCCTCTTTTTGGTGTCTGCTATTGAATGGGTGTTCTCTAAAGTACTCTCCCTAGACAACTTTAATTCTCACTTTCTAGGCACTTCTTGGGTGATGTTCCTCCTCTCTAGCCTACTAAGACCTATATGCTGATGAAATCCAAGCTATTTTGGATTTTGGACTTAGTATACCTGCTCACCGTCTCCACTTGGATATCTTATAACCCCTCAGACTCATATGTTCATAACTGAACTTAACTCCCCCACTTCTCAATCTATATATTATATAGGATTTTTTATTTCTCTTGATCCATCAAATCATCCTAGGCAGAAATCTGGCAACCCCTCGTGATTCCTTCCATAAACGACCAATCAACAAATTCGTCTGTGTTCTCTTATGAACACTTGTTGAATCTGTCTTATCTTCTGTATCTCTATCCACCTAGGCTATGATCTCCAACTGGTATCTTGCCTCAATTTTATTACTGCCAAAACTATTGTCTATTAGTCTTCCAGAGTATTCTTATGAAGATGATACCCAACCACCTCAATAGCTTTCATGTTTCTCCATCCCCTACCATAGCACTTCCATAGTCTGGTCCTGCCAGCCTCTTCATGTCGTTCCCTTCTCTGCCTTATACTTAGGTTTCTTTAACTCCGAGCCCGTGGCTGCTCCCTGGATAATCATGCTGGGAGTTTGTACATGTTTAGTGCCTGAAATACTCTTCCCAATCTCCCTCTCCTCCTTTCCTTCAACCTCCATAATCTTTTTTTTTTTTTTTTTTGGAAAAGAGGAAAAGTTTTTGTTTTTATTTTTTTTTCCAATTTTATTGAGATGTAATTGACCCCATAATCCTTCAAGGGTCAGATGATACCAACTCTAGGAAATTATTCGAACTCTGAGTACCTCTTTTCCCAACTGGGTTAGGTATCTGTTTCGTGCCTCAGTCTCTTTATTTATTGTTTTTTAATTATGTTTAAGGGTGTGTCTTTGGAAGACACCAAGCTTATTGAGAGTTATTAATATACCCAACATTATCTAACTAATTATCTTATGACTTGAGGAATTTGACCACTCTAGAAGAAACTCTAGAGCCTGAATATTTATTTGTTTAGCAAATAACTTACTGATGAGTTAATACGTTTGAGACACTGTTCTATATGCTGGGAATTTAAAAATGAGTAAGACTAGGTCCTTGATCTTGTGTCTAATGAGAGAGAAAACAAAGACATTCCCACAGAGGATGATAAATGTCGTAATATAGATATTAGAGAGGTATAGAGAGGAGCAGAAGAGAGTTCTTAGAACATCTTACATAGGATTTTGAAGGGAGAAAAATTGGAGAAGGCTTCCTGAAGAAGGTGTCATGCATGCTGAGTTTTGAAGATCTGGTAAGGGTTAGCCAGGCAAGCCATTCCATGAGAGTGGATAAATAGACACATGAAAGAGCTGGCATTTACGAAGGTATGGAAATGAAAAATAGTGAGTTCTAGAAACTCACTATAATTAGAGCACAGAAAGGGAGAAGGGTTGGGAAAGGTGAGGAGGGACAAGCCAAACATGAAAAAGCCTGCACACCAGACTGAAGACCTGGAGTATTAACCTGAGAGCTATACGAGCTATTGAATTCTTGGGCCAGGATAATGGTCAATGAGGAGTTCTTGACAAACTGCCCTAGCAGTGAGAATGAGAATGGGTTGGGGAAGGAGGAGATGACTGGGAAGATAGGGTAATAGTTCAGAAAGGAGCTGACGAGAGCTGGAACTCAACTGGTAGAAGTGAGAGTGGAGAGAGACCAGATCCATATATAATTTATCAGCATTGGCAACCTACTAGACGAGAGGAACAAAAAGAATCTAAGTTTCATTTTTTCGTTGGCAACAGTATTTTTTGCATATGTATTATATACCAAAAACCGTTCCAAGAATTGATAAACGGTATGCAAAAAAGACCAACTCTCCTCCCTTGGAGCACATATTCTAGGGGGAAAGACATAATCCAGTAAATGATACAAATTTAGGAAATGAAGTAGGGTTACAGGATGAAGTGACTGGAGGCATATTTTTGATAGGATGGTCAGGAGCGAGTACTCTGGGGAGCTCATGGTTGAGCAAAGAGCCTTATGAGGTGAAGAGCCAAATCATGGACGATCCAGAGGAATTCTGAGAGCCGCGGAAGGCTGCTGGGCTTCTGGCTGGGAGGGCTGTTGGCTTGGCCTTGCTGTTTCCTAGGAGAGAATGTGAGTAAAGGAGTATGTTGACAAGGAAGCAAAGGAGTTCAAATGTCACTTCGGCCACTTGTTGGTTGAGTGGTCTTGGGGATGTTACTTACCTGAACCTCAATAACCTCGTTAATGAAGGGGGATCATACTTTTTAATCTCCCAGGACTCTTGTATTACTCAAACAAGCTGAAATGAGTGAAGGTCTCTTGAAAACTGTAAAATACCATAACAGTTAAAAGGGTTATTATTTGCTTGTAGACATTTATGATGTTTCAGAAAGAATTGATTTTTAAAGAACACTTTGATTTCTGTGTGCTGTCAAAATCCAGAATAATGATGGTACTGGGGGAAAAGAAAGGCACTAATCTTTTTCTTAGGAAAAAGTTATGACAGGGCTTTCTTTTCCTTTCTCCAAGCATTAAGATCTTTCAATCAAGTGGTGATTCTTGTGTTAGGTTTTAAATAGGATAGTAATCTTTTTGCTCTCATTTAGATCGCATACGTTCTTTTTGTGAGGGCAAATATGTCCTTCAACTAGCAGGATCCAAGGCAAATCTAATTCCCTTTTTTCACCCCAGTGGAGTAACCTCAAGAGCAGGACTTAGTTGTTCACACTCTCCTTATTTTATTCCTTCTTTATGTTGTATCCCAATCCATTTTCCTGTGTATGCACGCACACACACACACACACACACACACACACACAAAGGCAACCATTCTGTTGGGTTTAATATATCTTTTTGTTTATACATTTCCTTAAAAATATATATTTGTATATATTTTTAGTTTATGTAATGGTATTACAGGGAATTTAAATTCCTACCCTGCTCCAGTGTTCCGCAGACTTGGTACTTAGTAGCTGTAAACGCTTAGATTTGCTGGAAGGTTTTATTTTTCAGACTAGCCAGTACTTTCTCATCCATGCTCTGGAAAGTGTCTATTTTGCAAGTCAGGAGTTTGTCTCTGAGCCCAATTCTGAGCTTCCTAGTATTTACCATAACGCCTGGGACGTGGCTGATGATACATTCAGCTGGAGAGAGTCAGGATACGGAGGTAAAAATACTCAAGACAGCCTCAGCAAACGGTGATCATCGATCTATTCAGTCAGATTCTGGCTGAGCTTTTCAGCGGTTTCCTTGGGCCACTCTCGTAAATCTAGAAGCTATAGAGATTTCTCAAGTGATGCGGTATAATAACATTTTCCCGAAACGCCGGTACCGTTGGAGAGTCATCTCAAGAGAAGGACAGTCAGGTCCTCTTCATCGCTAGATTCAACATATCCCTATTTCTGCAATTTCCTATAATGAGTCTTAAGTTGAGCCAGATGAAACTGCAATTACACTAATACATGATCGGCCAGCTGTTAAAATGGGAGCCAGCACGACTCCCAAAAAGGCAGGGAAAAAACTCCTCTCGAAAAAATTTCCATTTCAAGCATGATTACCATTTTGGTTATAATTTTGTATGGTAATTTCACAAATGGAGTTTTGTACCAGCGAGAAAATGAACATCTGCAATTAATTATGCCGTGTAGAAGAGGTTGGCCTGTTGCAACACAGAAGTTGAACCTTTAACCCTTGGCTAGTTCGACAATTCCCCAGAGAGGAGCAGCTAACTATTCAGCATTACTTTTCCTCAGTTACCCAATTCGGTGGCAGGTCATTATACGGGAAAGTGGATAGTGCCCCCCCCCCCCAGTCGGGTTGCAACAGAGCCAGGCAGAACTGGTCTCTGTCCTAGCACTCACGAGCTTTGGGACCACCGAACACCATGCGCACAATACCATTAGCTCTTCTCCATCTGTTTTCCCGTCTTTAGATGGGAAGGAAGATACCTATCTTATTGTCTTATAAAAGGCACCTAAGTTACCTCGTGTAGAGTACTGCCTTAATGCCTGGCACGTAGGACTCAGTAAATTTAAGTTCCTTTCTTTGTTCCTGTCAGAGAGATACTGAAATGCATCCAAAAAAAAAAAAAAAAAAAGAATTTGAATCCTGAGAACAGGTGGAGTGACTGTAGAGCTGTCCTGGTTTGGGCTTTGTGCTCCTGCATCTGGAGTAAGGGTCATAAAACCCCATGGGCCAACTCTAGCAGGCCACCTGTTTTTGTAACATCTGCACACCAAGAATGATTTTTCCATTTCCAAATTGCTGAACAAATCAAAAGAATAATACTTCATGCCCCCTGAAAATTAGATGAAATTCAAATTTCTTTGCTTATAAAGTTGTATGGGAACAGGGCCATGCTTGCTCATTTATGTATTATTTATGGCTGCTTTCATGCTACAGTGGCAGACTTGAGTGGTTGGGACAACAGAGCCTGTATGGCAAAGTCTGAAATATTCATTATTTGGCTCCTTAAAAAAAAAGAGGCTGCCAACTGCTGATCTAGAGTTTTCTGTTGGACTCTCCCTTGTCCCGTGGGATTGGGCACAGTATGGATCAGTGGAAGGTAATACTGCAGAGTGTGGACCACTTAAAAAAATAGCTCAGCGTAAGGCATTCTTACTTCACATCGTCTAGGAGAAAATAAAAATGCCTTCTTCCTCACTCCTTGCCTTGACTTCCACTAACTACCCCCACCTCCAAGGAGAGAAAAGATACTGGCTCAATAGCTACTCTTTATCAGTCACTGAATCCCCCCACAACCCCAGTGCCTTCCTATCTGAGTACCATCTTACATTCAATGAACAACACCCCAGTTACCCCTTTAATTTCCATCTGACTAACTTCTTCCCTCCCAGGTTTGCATTTGTGTGACAAGAGCAGGGAAGCTGAGGTGAAGGACACTGTCATTCAGTTAGGGCCTTTTGATGGGAGACTGAGTTTTTATTTTTTTGAAAGAAATTGTAAGGAAATGTTTCCCTTTCCAAAGTGCTATTTTCTCAAGAGGACCAGGGAAAACTTCAAAGGGAACTTCCCGGAATCAGTACATTTCTATTCTCTGTGATTCTGGAAAGGGGCACTGTCAACCAGGTGTTCATTTCTTAAGGATATTCAAACAGATATTTGTTGGGAGCCTTCTATGCTCAAAGTATTATGGTGTCTACATTTTATTTTCTACGGAATGGACCACGTGGGCCTACCTTGTACATGAGACCGAGCCTGGTGCCATGTGCCATGTGTGGTGTTTACGGGGCTCACTGAGACACCCTGGCCAAGTGGGTGGCCCTCCCACCCCCTCTCACCGACCACCAAATCCTTGAGGAGAGAAAACGGTGTGGAAGACCTAGGCTCAAGTCCAAACATAAAACCAAATATTTCCCTGCATTGTAAGATATGAGTAGAAACATTCTTCACTCTTTAGATGTAGAATGCTATAGAAATACCAGCTGATATTACCATAATAGATTTCTTACAAAGTGTTTGATTTCTTAGAATGGTTTGGTGTGTTTTGGTTAGAGTAAGATATACCTAGTAACAGAATAAAAAAGCAGCCATCAAAAGAAATGACATCTTGCCATTTGCAACGGCGTGGATGGAACTAGAGGGTATTATGCTGAGTGAAATAAGTCAATCAGAGAAAGACATTATCATATGATCTCCCTGATGTGGGGGGTTTGGCGGGTAGGGAAGGAAAAAATGAGACAAGATGGCATAGGGAGGGAGACAAACCATAAGAGACTCTTAATCTCAAACAAACTGAGGGTTGCTGCGGGACAGGTACGGAGAGGGTGACTAGGTTATGGACATGGGGGAGGGCATCTGTTGTGATTGCTGGGAAATGTGTAAGCCTGACAATTCATAGACCTTTCCTCTGGGGCAAATAATACATTTTATGTTAATAAAAATAATTAATAAAAAAAGAATATTATAGAGATGTGAACACACAAAAGAGCAATCTGTTCAAAAATATACAGTTGAATATGTATATAAAATATCTATTTTTGAGTTTTTTCATCAATTGACATCAATTATAGCTTTAAAAGCTGAAATAGTTAAAGGTACAGTTCATTCATTTGTAATCCATCTAACAATGTGGGCCAGAAAAATAGAGAGTATAATTCTATTGGGCAGGTATTTAAAATAACAACAACAAATGTAAATGCTAAATGTGTATAAGTTCCATTGCAGATGCTGAGAAATTGAGAAAATGATAGATTATTTTTAATGATCAACTAACAGGATATCAAATAGTTCTTTTCCTACTGCCTTGGGATTTTAACTAATGCCCCATTTTCAAGGGAAGTCTGCTGAAACATCCTCAGAATTATTACAAGTTAGTCAGAGCAGTCCTGTGACCCTTCCTGCCATTGTCCATCCCCAGCAAAGAGGGGACAACTAGCAATTCCAAAATAATTGACGAGAAGAATCAAGGAACACAGGTGTGGGACTAATTGGGGATTGTTGGGGTGAATCATCGGGTAGAAAGTGGAGGTTGGAGAGAGAACTCCCCCTACCCCAAGCCAAGTGAGGACAGCTTCAGGAGAACCCATTCCATGAGAACCTGCTCCAGAAGAGCCAAAAGGGGTGGGTGGGGAAGGCTGCTGGCTGGGCCACATTGTGACTTATGTGGCCCTGGGTACTTTGCCTTCATGGGTCCCTCCCACCATAATACTATTCAATATTCCACATGATTTTTGATATAACTTTAAATACGTCCATATTTTTTCTGTTTTAGAAAAAAGTCAGATTTTCATGGTTTCTGGAAATTTTTTTTTTTCTGATGTGAGAAAAAATGAAAACATTTATTATGACCTCAAACTTACATTTTCTTTCCTTCTGATTTTAAGAACAATTAGAGCATTTTTGTAGGACCCTGAAAGTACCATGAGCCCGAGGCACCGTGCCTTCTGCTAATGGACACATTCCTCCCTTGGACCAATGACAATGGGAGGGGCTGCGGTCACAATGACACTGCTCCGTGTGGCAAGCCAGGTGAACTGTGTCCCGTGAGACACAGTAGGTATCTTAATAGAAGCTGTGCTAATGGGAGCTGGCCCAAGAGGCCTTGTTGTCAGTGCAGGGGGACACGGGAAGAGGCCTTGTTTGGAGACAGAGGTAGAAGAAAATGGTGCCATTCCTGGTTTGTAGCCCCATGAAGCTCAGCTCAGTCCATCTACCCGCGACAGTTAGAGAGTCTGTCATTGGCAAAACTCAAAATGAGTCCCGAGTCAGAACTGTCTACTTCTTCTCTAGGACATTTAAACATTTTCACAATTCTGAATTCTGACTTAGACTTATGTTACTACATTGAGGCTTCTTTTCATGAGCTTTGAAAAAGAAAGAAAAGAATGAGGAAGTATTTTATGTACTGATTTGGAAAGATCTTCAAGATATAATATTAAGTGAAAATACAAAGAACAGAATGATATACACGACAGTGTGTGTTTAAAAGGAAAGGAAAGAACACACAAGCCTCCGAGGCAAGAGGAGAAGAAGGCCAGTTGCTTTCCTTCCCTCCCTCTCCCCACCCCCATCTCCTACTCCCTCCCCCCGCCCTGGCTTCAGGGTCTGCTTACCTCCTGGTCTGGGGCTCCTTCTGGGTGCCTCCTTTCATGACTCCTTCTTTTCCCCATCTCATCAGATGCAGTAACAGCTCTCAACTATTGCCAGTACCTGAGGGCAGTAGTATTATTATTATCCCATTTAATAAATTAGGACGCCGAGGCACTGGATGAAGCCAGGATTTAAACCTACACATTTTCACTCAAGCTCAGCTCTTTTAAGCCCAGCATAGTAATACTCACAGATACCAAGTTAACACTCAAAACCTATATACCAAAATTATATAATAGATGCTCTAGTTGTAGGGAAAATAACATGGTACCAGGGGATAGAAGACACTACTCCATTAGTGAGGGCAGGACTGTGGAGTCGAGGCAAGGCCCATGTGAAAGGGCGCATGTGAGCTGACACTCACAGGAGGACATTTGCTAGAGGGGCTGGCATCTGGGGCCAGCACATCTTGGGCTTGTGCAGAATCTCCTGAGGAGGGAGAGAGCTCAGTGCAGCCAGAAGAGGGGCTGGGTAGAGCAGGACAGCTGGAGCACAGCATGAGGGGAGAGAGGAAGGCATGGGGCCTCCCAGGACCATGCAGGCCAGGCAGGCCAGATGAAGGAGCTCGGCTCCTCTTGGAGCCTCGGGAAGCCCCTGGAGAGAAGTGCTGTGCTCTAACTCAGGTTTTAGGAAGACCATCGTGGCTGAAGAATGACGGCAGGATTTGAGGTGGGAATATAGACAGAAAGATGGACAACAGTGGAAGCTGAGAAGTTAGCACTTTGTTGCAGAAGGTCTGGTGGGGGGGCTCGGAGGCTTGAACCTAGACACTGTAATGAGAATGGGAAGAAGTGGTCAGATTTCAGGTGTATTTTAGAGGTTAAGTCAACAGGACTGTACAGCAGTGGGATGTGGTTGGTGGGAGAAGAGGACATGTCCAAAGGTGTTCCTGGCCTTGTGTACACCAAACGGACCCAGTTAGCCATCCATTATCCTTTCTGGATTAAGAAGGATCGGTCTCTGGTTACCACCCCAGCGGGGAGGACTGGGTTTCCTGTTAAGCAGAAACAGTACAGAGTACTGTGCTAATATCACCACATTATGGAACAAGTAGACTCTGTCGGTCAGTGCGGATTTCATCATTACTTATAATAGTTTCTGTGGTTACATAGATTTACAACCAGCTTAGAAATGAGCCTATTGAACACAACCTACGTGTATGTTAGAATTAGTTGGATATAGGGAATTGTAGAGGCTTTACATCTAATTTGTGTTTCCCAGGCCTGTCAGAGAGTTCTCCATGCCAAGAGGAGCCAACACTTTCTGTTACTGCACAAAAGCAAACGTGATTGTCACTGGAGGTAAGGGAACAGTTCGTGTTGTACAGAGATTCTCTACTTTGCCAACAGTGGTCTCCTTGATTAATCTAACGACAGAGTGCTTCTCATTAAATGACAGAGTTTTGCTCCTAGGGAGCCTTTCATAGAGTTAAAAAATTTGCATAAAGTTAAATCTGTCATTCCTTTTCTTTGTGCCTTCTGGATTTAATGGCACACTTAGAAGGTTCTTCTCCGGCACCGGGATATGGGTTAAAAATTCTTCCATATCTTACTCTAACTTTTTTATTGCTTTATATTTTATGTTTGGATCTTTAATTTTTAATTAAATTAAATTTAAATTTTAATTTTATGTTTGGATCTTTAATCTCTCTAGAAGTTATTTCAGTGCATGAGAGCATGAGATCCCAGCCTAGGGGCCCTGTGCGGGCTTTAGAGGAATTCTGGGGTCCCCTGTGGCCTATTGAAACTTGTGTGTCTATGTGCATTTTTCTGCAGAGATAGTCCAAAATGTTATCAAGTCCTCAATGGGGTTCATGTCCAAAAGGGTCAAGGGCCAGTGTTTTAGAGTTAGCAGAAAAGAGGCCAAGGAGAGAGCCCAGAAGCATTCTAATGTTTAAGGCTTAAGGAGGATGGAACATAGGACACACGGTCGTCTGTGGAGAGTATGGTATGTGTGGCTCAGAGGGGAAGGTGGAGGATAGAAACGTTCCTCAAGCCTCAGACTTGTCACCTCTAACCCTAGGGTGCTAATATAGTAAGATGGCTTCAAGCCTGGGCTCTGGAGTCAGACCGTCTGGGTGCAAATCCTGGTTGTCTTTCTAGCAAGTTGTATGGCCTTGGGCAGGTCATTTAATCCCTTTAAGTTTCAGTCTACTCTAAAGTGGGACTGGATAATAGTACCCACTCATAAGATTATTATAAGAATTAAGCAAATTTGAATAAAGTACTTAGCACACAGTAAGTGCACAATATAAATTTGCTAATAATAATACTAACAATAACAAAAACACACATACTTCATATGGTGGTGCTTAAGATTAATTGAGATAATGTATGCCTGGCACATAGTAGATTTTCAACAAATATTTATTCAATCTGTCTACAACACATAGACAAAGTCATGTTGACAAAAGTGTGGAGGTTTTGTTGGAATAAAATGAAATGGGAGGTTCCAGTCAGGAAGCTGTTCTGGGAGTCATGAGTGAAGTGGTGAGGGTCTGATTATTGCAAGTGAAATGGAAGAAGAAAGGACAGAGCCAATCCCATGGGAAAGAAATCAGTCATAAAACCTGAAGCCGGAATGACATTGGGATTAATAAGAGGGATCAAGTTTGTAAGGTGGGGAAAACGGAAGAGTAGCAACTGTATTATTACCAGAGATCAGGAAGAGGGTGCTCACATGGGAAAGAGAGCAAACACATCTCCTGTTTGAGCTTGAATGTCAAGTGGGATTAAGACACCTGGGAGTATGCTCCTTCTGGTGATGAAAAAAGACCCAGTTGGATGAAGGGTTGTGAGGGCCCCCAGGCTGCCAGCGTGAGTGAGATGAACTCCCAGGGGCACCTCAAGATCAGAGTCACCTTCAACAAGGAGCATGTGGACTTGAAAGACATAAATGAGCAACGCAGAAACTCAAGTAAACATCAAGAAATGGCCTATACTGAAGATCTGAACATTAGGAAGGGAAAGAGCAAACACAATTTTTAAGAAAGCTCTGCTATCCAAAAGATCAACACATGTACCATTTGGAAAATGCTTTGAGCAAGAATATTTATTAAAAGAGCAAAAATGTTTGATGAGTAAGTGCTCCCGGCTCCTTCCACGTGAGATTTCTTCAAATTCCTTCCCCCAAAACACACACAGCTATGACGTTTGGTTTTCTACCACGACTAGCCTGCCTCAGCCCTGAAATGCCGATATTGGTAAGTACAGTTGACCCTTGAACAACACAGAGGTCCGGGGCGCCAGTCACCCCCCTGCCACCACCGCCAACAGTAGAAAGTCCACATGTAACTTTGAACTCCCACAAAACTTAACTACTAGTAGCCTACCATTGACTGGAAACCTTACAGATAATGTAAACTTTGCATTCACATGTATTTTGTATGTTCTGTATATTATACGTTGTGTTCTTACAATAAAGTAAACTAGAGAGAAGAAAATGTTAAGAAAATCATAAGACAGAAAAATATGAATTTATAGTTCTGTAGTGTATTTATTTAAAAAAAAAAATCTGTGTATAAGTGGGTCCACGCAGTTCAAACCCATGTTGTTCAAGGGCCAACAGTGTGACGATAGCTACACTCTCACTTCACACCTGGCAATCTTCCCTGAGGACATAGAGCTAAAATTTTTTTTAGCAAATGCACAGTATTCATATTGTAATTTGTGCTCCACTTTGACCCTTCGACAAGACTTACGTAAAACTAGCTTATGGTTCGAACATTATTTTTAACAAATTACGTAGCAATCTACTAGAAAGCAAAACAAGCAAAAACAATGCATTGAAAGTTAGAAGAGTTGGTTTTATTCATAGCCCGGACACTAACCAGCCGTATGATTTTTAGCTCTCACATAATCTCCCGTTGCTCACGTTCCATATCTGGTAAAATGAGGAAGTTAGACTACAGGAATTCCAAGATCCCGTTGAGCTTGAAGAATCCTGATTCTGTTGTTTAAAGAAATTCCTGTTCATAGGGAGATAAATTAAAATGTCCTTTGGAAAATTTGGAACCCTCTCTGCTAATCAGGTATATTGTAACTTACTGGTACTCAGTGTATAGTCAGAGCTCTGTGTGCTCAGAAAAATGAGGCATTAATGGGCCACAGACTTTTAAATTTCAACTAAGGACATTAAGGAAAGAAAGCAAAGCATATGGGTAAGAAGTCTGCAGAGTAGAATGTGGGGGTTATGTCTTGGACTGGGAGCAAGTTTCATGGCACCTGGTAGTGATGATTCTAAGTACGAACAGGGGTCCAAGTCTTTGAGCTGTGCTAATTGAGGTCATCCTTTGAAGAGCTCCATGCCAAAGTCTAGAACTCATAAGGGAATGAATACTAAAATTACATGTTTTCAAAAAAAAGAAGTGGCGTGCTTATATTACACTTTCTGGATCCCTGCTGCCCTTTGCTGAGTTGACTGTCTTGGCTTCTTCCTTGTGAGGGAAATGGCCCTGACCACTCGAGAAGAAGAGGTGGGGTGCTCCAGGGATGAGAGGGAAAGAACACAGCGGTCCTCAGAGAAGAAGCAGCGAAATCATCCCAGAATCAAAGTGCGAGGGATACTGCCCTCAACAGGGCAGGTCTTCAGTTCTGTGACAGTTGTGGCCTTCTGTCCTCCTTCAACTCAAACCTTTCACAGGAAACCCTCCGAGAAAGTAAAATGGCGCAGTTGAAGTGAGATCCCATTTCTAAAATCTGATTGTTCTGAAAAGATAAGCTGTCCCATTAATCTTAACCAACTCCTTTGACCAGCCCTTTGTTCTCACACAAAATACTTCAAAATGTTAAGAATTGACCAGCTTTCATATAGTTTGTCATCTTAAGCATTTTAATCATTTCTGAGGGGAAAAAAATGTGTTTGGTCCAGTTCTGGGATTCAAATCATTTTTGTGTTTACAGATTAAGATGTCTGACCTTCGTGAACCTCAACACTCATTATATTGTGAGATGGCCAGCTACAGCCTTGGAATCTTACTTTTCTAGCTCCTTTACCAAAACGAAACATTTAGCAGCATGACTGACAAGCAACTGATACTTCTCACCGTGCAAAAATTATTAAATGGTCACAGTTACGGAGCCTCTGTTAGTAGAAGATGCAATTCCTCAGTGACTAGAGACACGTTTTCCTCAGGAGAATACTTTTGTTGATGAGTGACTCAGCCGAGCACGTTGCTAAATGTACCGTGTGGCCCAGCTGATGACTCAACACATACTATGAAAGCAACTTCGTGAGGCGTAGCTGAATGTGTGAAATTTGCAGGGACGTTTGATGAGCTGGAGAAAACAAAGCCAAACCAGGACAAAGTACTTAACCCAAACAAAAACAAAACCAAATAAAATCGCAAACTTCCTGAGGATTTCTTTTTAGCTCATGATTGTCTCTATCGGCCATTTTAAGAGTTAAACTCCTACTTTGGGCGGTTCGATGTAGAAAAATGATTCTCTGCCATCCAAGATAATCTGGGGGCTCTGCGTGCATCTGTTAATGTTTCATTCAACCAGCGTGTCCTGCACAACTGCTACAGACTAGGCGTCGTGAATCATAGAGATCAGGTTGCATTTTAACCTTCAAGAATTCAAAATTTAGTGGTACGAATAGGGCATGTTAATACACAGCTGTGATACCACGTGGCGCACGAGCAGATTCATGGAACTGAATTCATGGGACACATGGAACAGATTCATAATCATAATAACAACAATGTGGATTAAACACTGTCGGCATTCAGAGCTTAGTATCACCTCCATTTCTGGTCATTCTGGCTCTAAAAAACCACCGCACAGATAACATGAGGATTCCACTGCTATCATCAGAAAGCAAGCAGAGCTGGAGGACCTCTGGTAGCCAACTGGAGGAGACCTCCGTAAGACGGGGCTTCCTTCATAATGTACACTGGACAAGGCTCTTTGTTTGCCGCGTTTCCCACATGGCAGTCTTCCGTTGTATCCTTCTTCCTGTGGCACCCAAGTCACAGATTTCTTTCTAAGGGTAGCCTGACCTCATCTTCCAGAAGTGATAAAGTCCAGTTCAGGGGCAGCCTGGCCAACCGCTTGGGGGCCCGAGGCTCAGGTTCTGAACATACTGCAGCAAGGACGAGACTTCTCAGCCATTGCCAGCAAAAAGTCAACGCAAGCAAGATATTGCTTTAAGGGAATTATCTCATGACCTTTACAATTCCAGAGTGCTCTGTATTCTCACTGTTGTAACCTCTCCTTCCACAGCACACAATCATAAAACTTCAGAGTGGGAAGGAATCTTGGGAGATCAAAACTATACAGATAAGAAAATTGAGGCCCCAGAAGAGAGAATGATTTGCCTCAACTCATCACCTGACATGTGACTAGTCAGCTGGGAGCTCCAGTCTATTCTCTTTGCTCCCAGCCCCTGCTCCTCCCCCCTGGACCACCAGGACCACTGTAAGCTTGTTCCCATAGTCCCTCCCTCCCTTCCTTTTCTCTGTGCACTGAGCCAGCTCATGTCCTCAAGAGTGAGACATTTGGATCCACTGACTCACCAGCTGAGATAAGAACTTGCTAAAGGAAAGAAAATTCTATATTTATATGTGGCTTTATCAGAATCCTGATTAACAAAAAGAAAGAGAGAAACTGAAAATAAATGGAAAAAAATAAAGGAGCAAGGAATTAACCCCTAATGAACCATAAGTATTGTTTAGAATATTAAGACCTACCTTCATATTGTTATTTTCTGTGACTACTTCCTTTCCCTCTATAACTTTTATGCTTGCCCTAGTGCTACCACTAGATTTCAAACTCTCCAGAGCAGGGCCCATGTTTCATACATCTGTGTATCAGTTCCTTTCTCTCTCCCCCCAAACATTTTATAAAACGTGTTGCAAATGGCAGGGATCTAGAAGAAAAACAGAGTAGAATTAGCTCATATTCCAGGAACCACTCAGATTATCCATGGATGACCCCATTTAGTCTCACAATGAGGTTATGACATAAATTCTGGTCATCCCCATTATATATACAGATAAGGAAACCCAGACACAGGAGGTGAGATCACTTCTTTGAGCCATAAGGCTCGTGAGCTATGGAGCCCTATTTCAAATCAAGGTAGATTTTCCCAAAATCAGTATTTTTTAGGCACTTCATGAGTCACTCAATTAGACAACTCACTTACTTAGCAAACGCATATTATGTACTTGCTATTTGTCAAATGCTATAGATGAGAAATATGGCCTCACCAGATAATGGGTAAACAAATCTTTATACAAACCTCAATGGCTGGATAGAGTTCATGCCATAAACAAAATCTGAAGCAAACACCCTCAGAATGGGAAGAAGCAGCCTTAACGCCATCTGAGGCTGGGGACGGTGATCGGGGGCAGCATTAGGAAGGAAGGGTTGCAACTAAGTCTGAAAGGGAATGTTTTGGTCTTCTGAAGAAAAAAAAAAAAAGACTTTCAATAGGGTCAGTATCTAGAATTTTTTTGTATCTTCAACATCTAGCAAAATGTCAAGTGTACAGTAATTTCTCAAGATATTTTTCTTCTTGTTAATAAGGATAACAGGGAAGTTTTAAGTTTAAAAAAATATCCTACTTAAAGAAAGAAACAAAGAAACAAGGAAATGAAACAAAGAAAATATCCCACTTACCCATTGAAAATAGTCCTTAAAATATCTTGGGTGCTGTCTTGGTCAGCTTAGGTTGCCATAACAAAATACCATAGGCTGGTGGTTTAAACAGCAGGAATTTATTTCTCACAGTTTTAGAGGTTGGAAGTCCAAGGTCAAAGTGCCAGGATGTGGTCAATGTCTATGAGAGCCCTCTAGATGGCCTGCAGATCCTGTTTTCTCGCTCTCAGACAGAGAGTAAGCGAGCTCTCTGGTCTCTTCTTACAAGGACACTAATCCCATCATTAGGGCCCAACTCTCATAACTTCATTTAAATTTAATTATCTCCCAAAGGCCCCATTTCCAAATACCATCACATTAGGGGTCAAGGTTTCATCATTTGAATTTTGGGGAAGTAATTCAATCCATACCAGTTGCCAGAGAAACGGAAAGTAAGAGTGAGCTGTGGCCCTGAGATTTTTCAGCCTATCTCTAGTATGACTCAGGTCCCTAGGGACCTCTGGAATGAAACAGGAGTCAGGCGAACATTCAACAGAGGCTTATTTTTGTTTGGATACATGTTTTCCCTCTCTTGTGCCACTAGATAGTCAAACCTCTGGGCCAGGATTCAGCATCCCAAGACTGAAGTTATGGGAGCTCAATAAATATGTGAACTCCTACTGTGGGTTACACAGTCAAGATGGTATAATAAGAAATAAGTTCTGCTTTTAAGTGGATGGTCCAGAAAATTGGGTCATTAATTATAAAAGATGCCAGGGGCAAGGGGCACATAGGGAGGGGCTCTTGGTTTTAAAGACTATGAAGACATTCTGAAATAGTCTTGGAAATACAGTCAGGCTACGATTTGATGAATGGTTTAGAATACGCAAAGGGGAGAAATAAAAAGGTTAAGAAAATACTCTTTTCCCTTTTTTCATGGAGCCAGACAACATAATCGTGGAATTATGAAAATATCTGTGTCTATCACATTTCCCTGGGTTATGAATATCCAACTGGCAAGTCACCTAATTCTCCCACGTAACTCACTGGTTCTTTCAGTGTGTGCAAGTATATTTCCATAAAAAGTCCAATATATATCAGCAAATTCATCCTGTGGGCTACAAAATATATGCTACCTGATTAACTAACATGACCACTTTGAATTTTAGATTTTGTTAATTGTGAGTTTATAACTTAGGTTACATATAAATTATAACTTAGGCTGTAACATTATTTAATCTTTTTTTCCTAGTGCTCTGAAGGTCCTGGGAAATAAATAAGATGCTCAAGAATGCACCAAATATTCCTACTGTGATACCATTTTCTGATATGTGATTCTGGACAAATCATATTTAAATCATTAAATTAAAGCAAATCATTTAATTAAAAAAAAATTGGGGTGCCTGGGTGGCTTAGTGGGTTAAGCCTCTGCCTTCAGCTCAGGGTCATGGTCTCAGGGTCCTGGGATGGAGTCCCACATCGGGCTCTCTGCTCAGCGGGGAGCCTGCTTCCCTCTCTCCCTCTGCCTGCCTCTCTGCCTGCTTGTGATCTCTGTCAAATAAATAAATAAAATCTTTTAAAAATAAGTAAATAAATAATTAAAAGAAAAACAATTAGACTATGACTATGCATTAGTTCAGGTAATGCTAGATGCTGTAACAAATAAACCCCAAGATGTGTAACGACTCAGACAAAATGGAAATGTATTTCTTACGAGTCATGTACAATCTAAATCAATGCTCTTAGTTTACTGGCTGAGAGTCAATAATCTGACCACGTCTAACTGTAAGGGAGCCTGGGAAATGTGATCTAGCGATGTGCCCAATAAGAGACAGTTAAAGTTGTGAACAGCTAGCCTGTCTTTACCATAAAGCTGGGTGTGTGTGTGTGTGTGTGCGCATATGATAATAAGATTTTATTAAATTTTAATTTTTACTACCACCAGAATTCTGATGGACCATGGGTATAGGATATGATCAAAAAATTCACAGGAGGAGATACAATTAGCAGATATACATGAAAGAAAATACTCAGCGGCATCAGCTGTCATATAAATTAAATAAAAACAAAGTTTCATTTTAGACATTAAAATAGCAAATATTTTAAAGCATGATAATATCCATGCGCTGGCCAGAATCTGATGAAACTGGTATAATCATATATAGCTGATGGCCTTGGCATTTAGTACGATCATTTTGGAAAGCAACCTAACAATATGAGATTTTTTTTTTTAAGATTTTTTTTTTGTTTATTTGACAGACAAAGATCACAAGTAGACAGAGAGGCAGGCGGGGGGCATGGGGGAAGCAGGCTCCCTGCTGAGCAGAGAGCCTGATATGGAGCTTGATCCCAGGACCCTGAGATCATGACTTGAGCTGAAGGCAGAGGCTTAACTCACTGAGCCACCCAGCCACCCCAAAAAGAAGACATTTTTGACAAAAATTGTACCCTACCATATTGTGTAAATCTTTTACTGTGTATCCATATGATTTTAACAATTAAAAAAATAGTATGTATGCTATGGATGTAACTATAGGCAAATTATATATGCTTATGGATATGTGCTAGAAGGGAAGATGGAGACATTTGATTTGTTATAATGGTAGAGATTATGTGTAATTTTCCTCTTCCTCTGAATGTGAAAACAAAAGAACAGCTGTCTAAAATACTTTGGGAAGTAAATAAAGCATAAATAATACATTAATCCATGAATGAGTGGGAAAGTACTGAATCAAGAAAAGGACTCATAAAATATTTATAAGAATTCACATTTGTGTGTGTAAATACAATTATTCCCAAACAGCCTTGACAGGAGGAAGGGTTTCCAAAACAAGTCAATCCTAGAGGGCATCCTGGAAGAAGCAGACTGTGATTTGATATTAGAAGGACAATAAGGTTATGATTGAGTGAGAGGGACTCTTTAAACTCTGAGCAGCTGTGTCGTGGAGAAAACTAATAACCCCCACCATGTCACCCTTTCCAGGAGATGACAAGGTGCTCCGTTTGTGGCACCCCAACATCAGCACCAAGCCAGTGGGGAAGCTCGTGGGGCACATGTTCAGCATCACGGAGATCGTAACAAATGAGAAAGATCAACACATCATCAGCCTCTCCTCAGCAAAGGTAACAGAAAACAACATAAATGAAACCAATCGCATTTCCCCCTAAAATCAGCTACTGGAAAAACTAGAACACATAGAGTTTTTGACTGAAATAGCTGCTATCACTGAGAAGAATATTGTCAGGAAGGAGACGGAAATGATGAGCCACCGTTCCTGCCGGGTTTCTGCTGACGAGGGCGTAGGGAAGAATACATCAAAAGACAAGCGTTCAGGGAGGAGGCGCTGGGAAGGAGCCAGTATGGCCCTCCCGTTGCAGACAGGACATTTTGGGCCCAGACAGAAAGCGTGAGGCTTCTGTCATAGTGGCTGTCATTAAACAGAGTTTAACATGTTCTAACCAATGTGCTCAAATAAGAAAATAAAAAACGAGTTACGAATATGAGATATGAGGAGACGGAATCCTTGTGTCTGCAAATAATGTGATTGTCTCCATGAAAAATTCAAAAAGATCACCTTAAATTTTTAAATTTGAAGTACAATTGACACACAAAATCAGCTTGAAATTTCAAGAGCGGATAAGCTAGTAACGTGGCTCGTGACAATAGCCATTTCTAAAAATATAAATTTCTCTGTAAGAGCAGTAACCACAGTGGTCAAAGAGCTAGCATTCACAAGAGCAAAAAAAATGTGAAATACCTAGAAATAACCTTAACAAACAATATTCACTATTAATATTAAGATAACTCTGAAGTTTTTCTGATGTGCTTTTATTTAAGAACATGAATGGAGGGACATGCTGGTTCCACATAGGACTATGGTACTATAAAAGGTATTCTCCATCAAATTAAGCTATTTTTAAAGCTGTTATTTTTAATTAATTTTATTTATTTACTTTTAAAGATTTTATTTATTTATTTGACAGAGAGAGATCACAAGTAGACAGAGAGGCAGGCAGTGGGTGGGAAGCAGACTCTCCACTGAGCAGAGAGCCTGATGCAGGGCTTGATCCAGGACCCTGAGATTATGACCTGAGCCGAAGGCAGACGCTTAACCCACTGAGCCACCAAGGCGCCCCTTGCTGTTATTTTTTAATGCTATTCATGATTATTGAAGTATCAGATTGCCAAGTTTAGTGTTAATGTAAAAATACTGACATACAAGAATATCTTAGAAACTTTGGAAAATAGCATTATAAGCTGGCATTTTTCTTTCCCTGTCAGATACTAACAGATATCCTAAAGCCGCAAATAATGAAACAGAGCAGTGGTCAATGCAGAACTAGTTAAGACACATCCCTGAGGAAAGAGAAAAGGCAAGAATGAGTTCACATGTGTATGGGAGTTTTTACATAATAAAAGTAGCACTCCAAGTCTGTGGGCAATGATAGTTTGTTCATTAAATGTTGGGAAACATATAAGGAAAAAATATGTAATCAGATGATCACTTCATAACAAACCACAAAATACATCCCATGTATATTAAAGATCTTAAATGTAAAATATAAAAACATAGAAGTTCTGGAATTTTCCAGAAGAAAATATTCATATAGGTGAATATTCATATAGCCTAAGAGTAATTCCTAAGCATAACACCTATCATTAAAGGAAAAATAAATATGATCTCATAGACATCCAAACTTTCTATGAATTATAATAATAATTAACATTTATTGGGGGCACCTGGGTGGCTCAGTCCATTAAACAACTGACTCTTGGTTTTGCCTCAGCTTATGATCTCAGGGTCCTGGATCCCTCTGCTTAGCTGGGTCCCAAGTCTGCTTGGGGTTATCCCCTCTACCCTCTCCCCCACTCACGCACACAAATGCATGTTCTCTTTCTCTCTCTAAAATAAATCAGTAAAATCTTTACAAAATAATTACCATTTATCAAATGTTCACCAAGTGCCATATACTGTGGCCCATATTTTACATACTGAAACTCACTTGCTGCTAATAACAACCCTATAATTATCACAGTTTTGCATATGTAAAGGCAAATGAGACCTAAGTAACCTGCAGAAGGTCACATAGCTACCTGGCGGCTAAATGTAGCATCCATCATCAAAGAAAGAGAGAGAGGAAGGGAGGGAGGGAGGAAGCAGGAGAGAAAAGAGAAAGGGGAAAGAAAAGTAAGGAAAGAAGGAAGGAAGGAAGGAAAGAAAGGGAAAGGAGAAGAGGGGAGGGGAGAGGAAAGGAGGAGAGTGGAAGGGAGAGGAGAGGAGGGGGGGGGAAGGGAAAGGAAGGGAAGGGGATAGAGAAAAAAAAGAGTTTCTTCTTGTGATAAGGACTCTTAGGATCTACTCTCTTCTCAACTTCCCTGCACACCACACAGCAGTGTCAGCTGCAGTCACTGCGCTGTATGTGACATCCCCAGGGCTTAACTTATCTTGCACCTGGAAGTTTGTACCCTGTGAATTCCTTCCTCTAATTCCCCCTCCCCTCCATTCCGCAAGTTACGATGTATCCTTTCATGTAATCGAAACATATTGACTTTCAACATTATATAGATGAACAATAATGTGAAAATATCTAAACAATATATTATTTGAAATATCATGAAACAGTATGTAAGAAACTAAGCCATTTTATTTTTTTTTTAAGATTTTATTTATTTATTTGACAGAGAGAGATCACAAGTAGACAGAGAGGCAGGCAGAGAGAGAGGGGGAAGCAGGCTCCCTACTGAGCAGAGAGCCCAGTGTGGGACTCGATCCCAGGACCCTGAGATCATGACCTGAGCTGAAGGCAGCAGCTTAAACCACTGAGCCACCCAGGTGCCCGCCATTTTATTTTTTTTAAGATTTATTTATTTGGGGGGAGACGTAGAGGGAGAGGGAGAGAAAGAATCTCAAGCAGACTCCCCGCTGAGAGCAGAGCCCAACGTAGGGCTTAATCTCACGACCTGGAGATCATGACCTGAGCCCAAATCAAGACTTGGATGCTTAACCAGCTGAGCAGTTCACTGCCCCCAAATTAACCCATTTTAAAATGTATCTTTGGGATCCTGTATTACCAGGGGAGATTAACAAGATGCTAGTGATTACCCGAGTGCAAGATAGTGAATGGATTAATTTTTTTTCTTTTTTGTGTTTTTTTCTTTTCTTTCTTTTCTTATCAATTTTTTACAGTAAATAAGCATTGCTTTTATAATAAGGAAACTATTTTTAATTTTAATTAAACTACAAAGGAATTTTAATGGTACTGGAAAGACTCTGAAGGTTTTGAGGCACTTAAATTAAACCACATTATGAATTGAGACCTGGAGTCCCCTCTAGAGAAATGAAAGAAAACAAAGATATCTTTCTAGAAAACATTTAGGCTGCTTATGCCCAAGGGTGAACAGACACAGGATATTAGCTCTCCAGTTTCTCGTAAGCGGAGCGAGTTGTCTTAGCTTGATGCTCATTCAAGCATCCCAGCAGCTCCACTTGGCAAATTACTTAATATCTTCCACACGGAAATGTGTAAAATGTAGTTTTGCCTCCAGGATTGTTATAAAGATTAAATGAGATCATTCACGACTTATTCAGAAAGCATTTATTTATTGAGCATCTATTACGTGACAGGGGCTAATGTGCTCCAGAGAGGGAGCACTGAATGATACGGAGAGAGAAGAATGAGGCAGAAGGCAGAAACTTCACAGGAAGTTTCCATTCTAGGGGAGGAGAGAGACAAACAAAGCAAATAAAGTGGAAGACAGCAAGGAAAGTATTAAAATGAACAGAAAACACAACCATGTGCGGTGACTGCAAATCACCTCTGAGGGGATGACAAGAAAGTGGAAACCAGAATGACCAGAGGCACCAGTCCCACAAAGACCTGGGAAACAAGTCCGTGAGGCAAAAACAACAGCAAAGTAGGCATATGCATGTTTTGGCTGAAGCTGTCATCACTATTAGGATCATTAATTACAGCAAAATTAACAGATGTTTTTACACATCTAACATTTGTTCAGATTTCTTCATAAACAAGTTTTCATCATGTCAAGCTTTACTAAATCGCCAGCCGGTTACATGACTACTACGCCCTTGGGTGAAGCCCTTAGAGCAGATTCCATCCTTTCTCCTGGTTCTACAGACCCTCTGCTCAGATATTTCTTACCTCTGCAGCTGCTACCCTTGTTTCTAGTCAAGGGCTCACTGTACCCCATCTCCTGCTCCCAGAGAGCTGACCAACGCCGACAGGTGCGGGAGAAATAAAGACTTCTTTTCCTCTCCTTGACAAAAACCAATGGGAGGGGACCTCCAGGAAGCAATGAGAATGAAAATTGTCAGCCAAGGTTCAGACCTAGTGGGTCTCTATGAACTTGAATCAGTTTCCTGATTTTCCATTTCCAACATTGGCACGGTGTTTACCTACCCTAGTCTCTGGGAGGCAAGTGCACAGAAAGACTCCTATAATAAAATAGCTTTGGTGACACAGATTTTTACCCTGTGAGACCTCTCAGGACCCTGACTATGATAAATAAAGAAGAAAAATATTTTTTTAAATCTAAGCCCATGAAAAAAAGAGGGCACGTCTGTGTACCATTTACTTTCACTTTTCAAGCTACAAAATATTGACTATGTATGGAGCAACTGCCGTGTGCAAGACACCATGATTCTAGAAGAAGCCAGCTGCAGGGCCATACAGAAAACCCCCAGATGAAAAGACAGGGGACTTAAGCCTTAGTCCTAGCGACTTCATATAAGCAGTAATGGGCAAAGGGATGGGCAGATAGTTTCCCATTATTGTTTATAAGCTGCAAAACTTAACAGAATTTACCATCTAGGAGTCTAAAATAAAATTAAATAGTTAAAAAAAAACAACGGGAACCATGGTTGGCAACTTTCTCAAGCACAAGTCTAGATAGCAAAGATGATTTTTTCTTCTTTCTGCTGAGGAGAGACATGCTTGCTTTGATGACTTCTAACAGATGGCAAGTGGGTTAACAGTTGCTTTTTTGTTTTTTAATTTTCACTCTGGAAGTCAGCTTCACTAGGCTGGGAGTGTCCTCTAGAGCAAGAAGCAATGTCTTGAAATCAGGAGCCAGGTGAATATTGTCGGAGTAAGCCACAGGGCTTGGCGACCTAGCCTGCAGACTGGCTGGATGCCATCCTGTTGAAGACCACGTTGAAGACACTGTCCCAAGTGAAGATGATGCTATTGTCTCGCTCCCAGGATGTGTGGCTAAGAGAATGGCCTCGAAAAGTGGGCAGACCTAAGTTGCAGTCTGACTCTGTTACGGGCCATGACCTCGGATGAGTTATTTGAGATCACTGAGGAGGCTAACAGAACACCTTCCTCACAGGGTTGATGTGATGATGAAATGAGATTAGCAAGCGAGCACACAACACAGTGCCTGGTGTGTAACGGGGCCTCAGTAAACATCAGCAGTGACGAGAAAGGCAGGTGCCCTCCACTCTCCCACTTGGGGACGGGACTTATGTTGATCTGTCTGTGTTGGTGCTGGACTTCCTTTGTGACCACACCAGTGTAGATTATGGGTGTGGTCTATGGCATGGGATGGGGGAGGCTTTCCAAAGATCCATGCTTCCGATGATGCTACTCATTCATTTATTTATTTATTTATTTATTTATTTATTTATATCTCTCTATTTTTATTTAAATTCAAGTTAGCTAACATAGAGCATAGTACTGGTTTCAGGTGTAGAATTTAGTGACTCGTCATTTACACATATTTATATTTATTTATATTTATACTTACATATAACACCGTGTGCTCATCCCAACAAGTGCTCTCCTTCATCCCCATCACCCAGTTAGCCCATACCCCACCCGCCTCCCCTCTAACAACCCTGTTTGTTCTCTGTATTCAAGAGTCTCTTAGAGTTTGCCACTCAGTCATTTATATTCATCTCCTGCTGAGTACTTGTCCAGTCTACATGACAATTAAACAGGATCTCTACACTCTCAGAGCCCCTGATGCCCCTCCGCACTCTTCACAAGCTACCTTATCTTCTGCTGAGCCAAGAATATCAATGTTGCTTCATTAATTTCCATCTTTTCCACCTCAAAATTTTTCTGAATTTTTCTGTATTTTTTGCTACTTTCTCTTCTTTTCCTTCCACCCAAGGACAAGCATTTCTCTTGCTTCCTGAATCAAATCCCTGCTCTCATTCTCCTAGTCAAATACTGCCCCATCCAGAACCTTCTTTCAACAGCCAGCATCTGTCTTCTTGTTATGCTCAACATCCCTATCTTCAAGGTTTCTTGAAAAGGACCATTTGGTTTTTACTTACCCTTTACAAAATTCCTGCTTATCTACATCTGAATTGGTTTTCCTCTTAGAATCCTCTTTTCCTGACTTCTGGTCTTCCTCCAGCTGTTAATGATATCAGCTGTTTCCCACTAAACCATGACCAGCTTCAAAGTCAACTTTAAAACTTCTGCTTCCCTAACGCCATCCACTGGCCAGTCTCCAAGTCTCTGAAACATCTCTCATATCTGGCACCTCATTCTTGTTCCCACACTATGATCTTAGTTCACACTAAGCACTGACGGGCTCCAAGTTTAAAGAGAAAGAGGGAGTAGAAGGCACTCGTGGTCTCCTACTTCAGTTTCTCTCATCTCCCCACTACCCAAATATTACACTGTCTCATGTTAATCACTTCCTTATCCACTTACAACCTTGTCAGTACCTTTTTACATATCTTCAGAGGCACCTCTTACTTTGTAAATAAAATTCAAATTCTCTTTTCTAGTGTTTAAGGTTCTCTATGGTCCTTCTAGTTTTGTTGCTACTTACTTGTCTTTGGATAGTCTAAACATCACCCAAGTCTTCCCCAAAGTCTTCATGCTTTCCTACCTTTGTCTGCAATCACGTCTCGTTCCCACCAAGCCATCCTTGAAATCTCAGTGAAATATCACATCTCCAAGAAGACTTCACCAAGAGAAAAATGGAGTTCATCTCTCTTTGGTGAATAAAAAATGTGGGTACTTGAAATAGACCAAGGGATAGGAAGAAAAACTGACCCTTTAAAATATATTTCCTTTAAGTTGTAAAAATCAGAACTATTTTCTGGCTTTAGCTCCTTATGCTTTCTTTCCCTATGGGATTATTGAAACCAAATTCCAGCTGTTTTTGTTTTTGTTTTTTTCTTACTTTTTGGATAACTGGAAGCATCCATGATTGAGAGCCTGATTTTACTACTCCCAGCATTTGCCAACTTCTGTCCTAGCATTGCTCTTGAGACATTCCATTTTGGGTAAACTGTGATTTGAAACATCCTCAAGAGGTAAGAGTTTCTAGTCTCAGATCTTTCTTCAGAGTGACTATTGGAATTTACTGGGGAAGATCACTGTATGATATGAACCTTCAGCTAACAGAATGTAAGTGACCAATTGTGAAGAGAACACACAAGTTAGGAGAAAGGAAGCAAGGGCACATGCTTTGGGATTCACACTCAACTTGAAGAGTCTAAAGCCAAAAAGTTAGCTTTATGCCTATGTACAGGCTTTGTTCTCCTTCAGTCTGTAACCCCAGGACGGCTCACTGACCATCTTCAAAAGAAGACCCTGTTGGTGGTTCTGAGCCACAGGAGCAGATATGCCTACAAAGACACTGGGGAACCAGCCCGTACATGAAGCTTCCTTCCGTCCGTGGCTATCACTTGCTAGTTATATAATCTGGGACACTTTGCTGTCATTGCATGTTTGCTTAAGGTGGGTCATGATGTTTCTGAGTTTCGTCCTGTGGGACTGTTTCCCCTTGGCCCCACCCCCACTCCCATCAGCTTTCAGGACCCTCAAACCCCTTGAACAAATACACCTTTGCACGTACACACATACATGTTCACTACAGTCTACCTAAAGTAATTATACTTCCTGGGTGTGTTGTTGACATTAACTTTCATGTCTCAGTAAATAGAACTCTTGAAGAAGCCTGACATGGTTCTTTGGCTGGAAATCTGGCTGTCCCTGAGCGATCCTACCAGGAATCTTGACTTCCTGCTCTCTTAATATGAATCAGTCCATACATGAGCCCCTGCTCAGTGCCTCACGTTGTATCCTGCCCAGTGCCCGGACATCGTTTCATGTAATCTCTGCCCAAAAGGAGTTAAAAACCTCGTTGAGTAAATAATGCAGAACTGCCAAAAATCTTTGATGGCAAAACCTAGTAAAGACAAAAACATCAGGTTCAGCTCTCCTCAAGAACTGGAGCTAATTATGCAAGCTGGTTTTGCAGCTCGGAATCAAGAAGGCATGAAATTGTAATCACAGAAGGTAAGCTAGCAAAACTTAAAATGCTCATACCCTTTGACACAAAAATGCCACTTCTAGGAATTTATCAAACAGGTATGTTTAGACTACTGTACAAAAATTACATATAATTTTTGCATCACTATTACTTTGCTAAAAGAAAATAAAAGAAATAAGCCTACCTCCATCAGTTGGGGACTAACTAAAATAAATTATGAAGCACTCATACAGCAGAATACTATGCAGCCATTATAAAGAATGAAGTAAATTTAAGTAGTTAAATGTGCCCTCACGTAGATGTAAACTCTTTCTCTATGTGACCTCATTTAATATTTGTGACAACTGCATGAGATAGGTTCTGGTATAATCTCCCTTACAAATGTAAAAACTAAGGCTCAGAGATGTTTAGTAATTTGCCCAAGGTCACACAGCTAGTGAGTGATAGAGGAGGATTCAGCTGAGCTTGTCCATCTCCAGAGGCAGTATTAGCAACAGAGATTGACCTAAGAAGTAGAACTGGAGAGCTCAGAAGGAGGGGGGAGGTGTGAAAGGGGACTTTGGTTTTTGTACAGCTTGAAATTTCCTACTAAGCACATCTAATAACTTGGTCATTAAAAAGTTAATTTTTCAAAGGCATCCTGGCTGGCTTCCCTTCATTTCTGTTTGCCAGTTACCACACAGGAGAAATGTGAGAACCAGACAACCAAATTAACAGTTTTCATTCCACGTAGCAAAAAATTTTTTTCTTCTTGTTATTTGTAAGAGCTTAAAAAACACGTTTTCGCATTGAATTCCTACACAAGTAATGTTGAATGCCTACCATCTGTACCACTGTTATGCATATCTATTTTCAAATTCCGAATGTGTCTATAATACTGTGTCGCCCTCAGAAGAGTCATAATAGCAGCTGTCCTCAGGCTCTTCAACATAAAGTCGTCTAGCCTTAATCTGATTCATTTGGGGTCTAAAATCTAATTAACCTCTTGTAGTCGTTGGGTAAAGTTGGGAAGGCTGGCAAAAGCCCAGCTTCCCTTGACCAATCAGAAATGCTGAATTCCGCATGCCCTTTCCGCTATCTAAATGATAGTGCAAGTCTAAAGATTTCTGCCAATACAAGTTTTAGCACAGTGTTCAAACTTCCGCTCAAATAACTCTTACAGTGCATGATAATTCCTTGCGTTGTAGCTATGCTCCTGAGCAGACGAAGGTCTGTTCAAAAACGGCTGTAATAGTGCTTCTGCTGATCTTCTTCTTCTGTAGCACCTAGCTCGGCGTTCCAGAATTACTTGCCGTATAAGGAATTGTGCATGTCATGTCAGTTTTGCCCCTTTTTACAATCCTTTTTTATGTATCTCAGGCCAACTCCTACACATCAGATACTTTGCTCTAGGTCACTTTATAATAATACCCACCAAGATTTTAAAAAAAGAGTCCTTTATTTATTTTTTTTAGGTTTTATTTATTTGAGAGAGAGAGAGTATAGGAGCAGTGGGGAGCAGAGGGAGAGTGAGAAGCAGACTTCCCACTGAGCAGGGAGCCTGACATGGGACTCCATCCCAGGACCCTGAGATCATGACCCAAGCCAAAGACAAACGCTTAACCAACTGAGCCACCCAGAAGCCCCAAAAAGAGCACTTCATTAATGCATTTGGACACTAGTGATTGGTACTGAGTTTTCAAGAAAAGCCAGGAAACCTGGTTGAATCCTAACAGTCCTCTTACTCCTGGCGCAGAAACACGTAGAGTTTTCAAACTTTTTTACTTCATCATTGTTTATTAATTATCCCTCACAAAAAAATCCTCAGGGGAGGGCTTTCTATTGTTCTTCTCTTTGATATTTAGGGATGGATAACTATTCTCAAAGCCTTACAGTGTTTCAGCTGAGTTTTTCCCAATGTTAAAAAAAAATCCTTCCTCCTAACTCCTGCATTCCCAATTTGTCTGGAAATCATTAGTTTTCTGCCACTAGGAGGTGAATATCTTTTGTAATTTCCATTTTACACATACATAATATTTAATTTATCATTAACAAACACTCCATTGTGCACACAGAGCTTCCTTGGTGGAAGTCACCTGTCCTCTCAGATTTTCTTTCTACAGCAATGATGTCTCTCTCACAAAGGTCGTGCCCTTCCTAATCCCCGCTCCCCTCTGTCTCTCAGGCTTTGAAGCACTAATAGCGACCGGAACACTGTCAACCCCTGAGGGAGATGAGTAGAGAGGAGGACTAGGGAAATGAGTAGGGAACAGGGCTAGAATCAGCACAGCCTCACTCCTATCCCTACTCCCCTTTCCTCCAAAGTAGCTAACGTATGAAGACCACCTAAAAACAGACTCAGTGAATTCTGTTTGCTGATGCCATCCCGTTTATTAATTGATTTATCCAGTTACAGTGTGAGTTCTGTCTATGCAGTGTTGTTCCTCTGTAAGTTTGTACAAGGTCCTGGACCAAGACAGGGAATAAGCAAGCGAGGTGACCCAAATCCAGTTAAATAACCAGTCGAACTAAAGAGAACACGTAGATACTGCGGAAACAAATAGCATATGTTCCTCCCTCAAGGGAGTACAGTTTAGTAGAGAAGCCCCTTGGCAAATCGTCATTTAACAAATGCTAATTGCTACACGTGTAGACGGGTAGTATGGGCATCTGCAGGGGGGACATCTGAATTAGAAGGGTGACCAATGGAAGGTGTGTCCAAAGGAGAGGAGTTTTTGGACTTTTCAACTTAGAACGAGCACTATGTTTTATTACCATTAGTACATGTATAGATGTCCTCCAACTGTGGATAGTCTTATTTTGTATGTTTCAGTGTTCTCTGTGAATAAATCCTACTGAAATGTCCTTTCTCCCCCTCAGCACTGTATTTTGAGATTAATCCACGTTTTTACATATAGGTCTAGTTCACTTGTTTTAACTGCTACATGCGATTCTGTTGGAAGCACAAGATATGTGTATCCAACTTGGCCAATGAACATTGGACTTGTTTCTACCCCTTGTGGCTTTGTGATTGTGGCTTTGGTTAAACAGAGATTTTTAATTCTAATTCAGTGAAATGAATCTACATTTTATGGTTCATGCTTTTTGTGCTTATTGAAGACATGTTTTTCAGCTCAAGTTCATGAAGATAACCTCCTCTCAGTTTTTCTGAAAATTACAGTTTCTTTTACACATGTCTTCATGCTCCGTCTTCCATATATATAACCTTCCCCGATCTGGCCCCATTGGGCAGCAGTCTAGAAACAGGTCTAGTTCCTGAGTCAGAAGTAGTCTTGGTTTAGTTCCTGGTCAAAGGCAGTGTTCTCCTCACTAACGGATCTCACAGCTTTCTGAACACTGTAGCTCCAGATGGAAGTAAAGCCTTAACTCCTCAGTCTCACTGCCCTGAACTGGGGAGCTGCTCCATGTTCTTCCATGGAGTGTTGGGAGCCTCTGGTCCCCTCTGCCTGGGACTGCTCTCTGCTGTCCCAGCCCAGTCATTTCCAGGACACAGCCCCCTGAGGCATCCCCTCCTTCATTTCCTGCATCTCTCTTGCTTGGATCTATTTATAGAGATATGTGTCTTACTTTAAAGGCTTCCTGTTTCTTTTTGCTTTCTCTTTCTTATATATTCTTTACTATTTCTCTGTGTCTGGAGAAGAAACGGCACATCAAGGCACAAACTTTTTGAGCTGTGACTCCTCAGTTCTCCTTATAAGAGATTTGAGGAAATGTAGCAGTTCACTACACAGTGGGGGATATTGAAAGGCAGTTGTAGATGATAGGAAGGGTAGGTGGTATGCCCAAGACCAGAATGAGAAGGGTTTTGGAAATGGGGAGCAGATTGGTATGACTAGTAACAGAGGTGACACGTGGGACCCGAGGACAAGTGTGGCAGATCTGCTAGCCCATCAGTCACCCCTAAAAATCACATAAAACACCTAAAGCACCAAACACTGAAGAAGAGAGAAATAGGAAAAAAGAAATTAGTACTACTCTACAGAAAACATTACGGATTTTAAAACCTCCCGTCAGTTCAGTGAAGAACAGAGTGCTGGTGTTGTATGTCTGCTCTAGAAACAAGAAACCTGAGGTTCCGGGAGTCTAAGTGATGTGCTAGAACTGACCCCTCTTCTGCCCTTTCCCTTGTTCTTTCCAGCAACCACCATTCAGAGCATATGCATATAGCAAAATGCCTGCCAACCCTGAATGCATATTAGCCAAAGCAATACAATCAGAGACAGTTTGAGTTGAGATAATTTTCTTTGGAACTCCTCGATTCTACTTTCAGGTTCTTCTCCTCTATTTGTCTCTCATCTGGACTCAGAACCTAAATTTATAAATAGTTCGTAATACTTACTTACCCTATGGCACAAAAGTTACTACCCCCAATTTGCATTTTGACTAGAACAAAGGAGGTAACTCCCAACCGTACAGGTTCTGAGTACTGAGTACTGGCCCACCAAGGATGTGCATTTGAGGCCAAACTCCTCACCAACACTCCCTAAATCACATGACTTAGACATCTTTATGTGTCTACACAAAAGAATCAAACTGCCTTTGCAACAGTGAGGTGTGAACTCATTTAACTCGATTACAAGGGTCTCAAACAAGTTAGTATCTCCCTCTTAACAAAATTACTCTTTTATATCTAGTTCTACAATGACCACTCATTTATTCAACAAATATTCCAATTTAATGGGATAATGATGACTATTATAAAGTGAAAATATTATTTAAGGATGCATGCTAGAAAACATCACCTTTATCAAATCATGCTTCTTTCTGAAAGTCAATCATGCTACAACTTGCTTACAAAAACAGAATAGTGGAGAAGACTAAGATGGACCAGATATTTCAAGTGACCAAGGGTCAACTTGACTTACTTTTGTTGAATTTGTATTTTGCTGTTTTTTCTAGTCTAATAACCCAAGCTCTCTGTAAGTAATTGGAGAGTTTAAATAATCTATTTCCCCACACTCTTACTATATCTAAGCCATGCCTAAAAACTACTTTCTGAATTTCTTAAATCCCTGGGCAGGAGGAGGGGGAAGCTCTTAGAAACCTCATTCAGTAAGATGTTCCATCTTTTTTTTTTTTAAAGATTTTATTTATTTATTTATTTATTTTACTTATTTATGGAAAGAACACAATTGGAGGGAGGGACAGACAAGAAGGAGGTAGAGTATCTCAAGCAGGCGCCAATGTGAGTGCAGAGACTGACACAGGGCTTGATCTCAGGACCCTGAGATCATGATCTAAGCCAAAATCAAGAGTTCAGTGCTCAACCAACTGAGCCACCCAGGCACCCCAATGTTCTATCTTCTTAAGTCGTAATAGAGCAATTTGAAACCCTCCACTTAAAATATGTCTCTCTAATTTCCAATCTCTAGTGTAGAGAGAATGGTGGCTTCATTTGAACTCTAAGTCATGATCAATCCTCCAAATTCTTAAAGAATAATAAATACCAGATTTCTCTGTAAGATAAAAAAAAATCCAGTTCCTTTAAGCAAATTTTTAATCACTGCTCTATTTTTCTTCGATATTAACAATCATTGAACCAAGAACCAAATTGGAGTTTAGCAAAGGTGTGCTCATCAGATAAATCATACTTGCTGCAAGTTTTTTTTAACATCTTAATTTTATTTTTTTTTTTTCAGTGTTCCAAGATTCCTTGTTTATGCACCGCACCCAGTGCTCCATGCAATACGTGCCCTCCATAATACCCACTACCAGGCTCACCCAACCTCAGCCTCCCTTCCCTCCAAAACTATCAGTTTGTTTCTCAGAGTCCACAGTCTCTCATGGTTCATCTCCCCCTCCGATTTCCCCCCAGCTCACTTCTCTCCATCTCCCAATGTCCTCCAAATTATTCCTTATGCTCCACAAGTAAGTGAAACCATATGATAATTGACTCTCTCTGCTTGACTTATTTCACTCAGCATAATCTCCACCAGTCCTGTCCATGTTGATAAAAAGTTAGGTATTCATCCTTTCAGATGGAGGCATAATACTCCATTGTACATATGGACCACATCTTTATCCATTTGTCTGTTGAAGGACATCTCAGTTCTTTCCACAGTTTGGCTATTGTGGACATTGCTGCTATGAACATTGGGGTACAGATGGCCCTTCTTTTCACTACATCTGTATCTTTGGGGTAAACACCCAGTAGTGCAATTGCAGAGTCATAGGGTTTGCTGCAAGTTTTTAAGCTCATACTGTAGGCTTTGGAAATCCTTCACCTACATTGCTTTGAGTGGGGAACGTACGGTGTGAAAGTGGTGAACTATGTTCTTTGTTCTCCCAGGTTTTCAGGGTGTGGGATGTACAGACTCTTTCGCTATTACAAGTGTTCCATGACAGCCACGGGGGACCAGGAGACATGCAGATTTATTCCATGGTGTACGATTCCAATCATGGCATGCTTATTACAGGTGAGTGTACCCAATTAACAGCAGGCAAAACTCCCATCTTGACTTCAAGCGTTTTTTTAACTAACACTTGAGCACTAACTAGAAGAAAAATAGAAGCAGAAGGGGAATGTGTTAACTGTGATTCATCACAGTAGATATTTCATTCCATTCCACTCCTTCCTGTCTTTCCATGGCCGGGTAGACAAAATGTGCACCTGCACTTCCTTGGAAAAACTAGGTCAGCGCTCTAAGTTTTTGAGCCTCGGAAGATGGCCTTGGGCAAAGCAAGAAGTGGGATGTGATGTGTTGCTGCATAAAAGGCAAAGCCAGCTCCGTCTGACTCTTGGGAGCTGGAATATGAGCCGTCTCTGAGGGACTACACCAGCATCCATGCCCCCTTTCTTCAGCGGGGCAGTTTGGCCCCATGCATTCTGGTACTGAGACAGTTAGAAGGTGCTGACATCCCCACCTGCCTTTGCATCTAGACCATAAAATGGAGAGAAAATAGAGTCCCAAATGACAGTTCCACAGCATGATGCCAACAGATTTGTTGCCTCCTTTATTTGTTGCCTCTTAAAAACACGCTTCCTAAAGACACAAAACGTTCTGTTAGGCTTTTACATTAAACACAGCTCACATGCATGCCTTCAGGCCTTAGAAGAAAATTGAATGCTATTACCAATACTTCCTCCTTCTGGAACACCAGCCCAGAATGCATTTCCTAAGCACTTTCCCACTGACCACCTGTTCTGAGTTCCTGTGGGATTAATTAGGGCAGGGAGACATGCAGGAGACATGCATTTGAAATGGTTGGTGCTATCTCTGCTAGTGGAGAACATAATTATTTTTAACTCTGGGTTTGTTTGGGTTTTTTTCTGGATTAGGAGTGAACTAGCACTTCATGCTTGATAGATAATTTTACATCTTGTAAAACAGAACTTAATTCTAGGTGTAAGCACTCCTCTTCTGTATTAGCTCTTCCAAAAATAACATGCTAATAACTGCAAGCAAATTTTCTCCTAGTATCCTTACTTGCATGTTTGATTAGTGGGCTCAGCATTTCCAACCTATGTATCACCAGAATAACTAAGGACTCGAGTATCAAGACAAAAGAAGAAGGAAAAGGAGGAGGAGGAAATCATGATTGCTTCCGGTTTTATGTAATTTTGCTAGTACTTTGCTTATAAAAACATACAGCTCTGTGTGTCACTTACATTGACTGCTGCCATCAACTTGACATCAGAATTACATGAAGCTTATCTCCCAGACTTTACTTCATGCTTTGATTCAGAGAAGCCACCATAGTCACCTAAACCGTGATGACAGCAGCATCACATTCTGGAAATGCTTTGTAGAATATACTGTTGTTACTGTCACTGTCGTTTGTATCATTCCTCTGTTACAACAACACCCTTTTGGAAAGTTCTTTTACAAAGTGCTTTCATGTGCTTTGTTTCATTTGACCTGCACAACCCCCACAGGAGGTAGGAATTATTAATTCTCCTAGTTTATAACTGACACTCAGTATTAAGCAGTTCAGCTGGCCAGTAGAAAAACACCAGGACCGGTGCACCTGGGTGGCTCAGTCAGTTAAGCATCCAACTCCTGATGTCGTCTCAAGACATGATCTCGGGGTGGTGAGGTCAAGTCCCAGGTCGAGTTCCATGCTCAGTGCGGACTCTACTTGAGATTCTCTCTCTCTCCCTACACTCTCCCTCCTTCCCCCCCACCCCACCACATGCTCGATCTCCTTCTAATAAATAAAACAACAACAAAAACCCACCAGGTTAAAAGGTAGAGCTGGGTTCAATCCCAAATCATGTGGCTTCTGAAACCACATTCTTTCTCTGTAACTGCATTGTTTCCACAGCAGTGCTGAAAACACAGAGGATTACCACTAGTTCATAAGCAGATCTAGCTTTGTTGGTGTGGGTTCTGAATAAAGCTAGTCACAATATAATGTTAAAAGCTCTACCAGGAAGCTCTGAGTGTTGGTCATCTGGCTTCCACATTCCTCTCATATTTCCATATTAGAATATTTGAACTGAGAAATATTACCAAAAAAACTTTTTTAAGCCCTTCTCTACACACGAACAGATTTTAATCTTAAAGTTTAAGCAGCTTTAGAAAAGGGCTTCGTTAACTCCTGGGGCGCCTTTTCCTACAGGTAAGGTTGGAAAATGGTGAGAAACCCAATACAAAGTGACCTTTGATAATTTAATCTCCACGACAGTAAAACAGAGAAGTTTCATTTTGTCTGATCTTTAAAATGCTTTGGGATTCTTTCTTACATATCGAGACATTACACCAACACAGAATACATAGTTGATTTTGAGAGTTAAATCACGTTTGCCATTTGTAGTGTCCCAGTAAAACCAAACCAGCACCCTTAGGAAAATGCAAATGAGGTATATCTGCTCTCCACCTACTTCCCCACATTGATTTGGAAATTGATCTTATTTAATATTGATGTTGCAAGCCCTGGCCTGTAACCGTTCTCATTCATTACATTTAATAAGACTGTGTTTACAGAGTGCTTTATCAGTTGTTGGCCGGGAAAGGCTAACAATAAATTCCAATCACTAGAAGGAAGCTTACCTTCAGCAGAAAGCTGACCATCACCGTAATTACTAGACACCAGATGGAGAGGCATGCGGCAGGCACTCTCAAGAAGGAAAAATATAGACTAAAAAAAAAAAAAAAGAGGGATCACCGGAAAGAGGATATCGATAAATCCAATGGCCTGCACTTGAAAATTAATGACAGCCTCAACAAATGCTTTTCTCTTGCTGAATAACATCTTCTTTTTTTGTCAAAAATGTTTTAGAAAAAATAAGCGTATCTTCACCTCATTAGATATCCTAGGAATCGATATTACTAACCTCGCTGATGGGTTGTTTCCAAACATGACTCTTTGGGTAAAATCCTTTGTGCTTCAAAACTTCTAATGTTGGGTATTTGTGACAATCTTCTTTATGTTCCAGGATCTAGTGTTATGGACATGTACCCTCTGACCAGGATGGTACAAGATACAAAACAGATTCCTCACACTCATGAACGAGAAATCAATGTCATGCTTTACAACAGATATTTTCACCAAGTACTTACTCTCTGTTCTGAGTCCATCATTAAGGTGAGTGTATATTGGCTCTTCAGAAAGAAAAAGGCAAAGCAGAATGTTCTCTTTTGACAGGGAAGGCTTTGTGTGATTAAGTAAATGTAGTGGCCTGTGTGATGAGATCGACAGTACAGCTATTTTTAAACATTCACGAACACATGAAAAACAAGTATTTTAAGCCAGCTCAGACTGCTTGCTATTAAACTGCAGCCTCAGTGAAATAAATAAAGCTAGTTTTTTACTATTGGAATAGGAATTTTAAAGGAAATATACCAAGGAAGGAGTACTAGGATGGATGATGGATGGTGGATGGATAGATTAGATAGATAGATATAGGTAGATTAGATAGATTGACAGATTTTTAAATCTGAGTTATGAGCAGAGGATAGGGTAAGAAGGAAGGGAGAGAAATTTATAATGTTTACTATAACCCCATAGGTGCAGGATATGTGCCATGTGCCTTAAATCCATGATCTCATTTAATCTTCATACTGGTTCCACGTGGACAGATAAAGGGTTCCATTTAAAGATAAGGAAACAGGGACTCCTGCAGATCAAGCAGCTCGCCCCCGATTGCATAACTAGTAAGCATCATAGCTGGGGTGTGTACCCAGGTTGGCCTGTTATAGCTCCCTGTGTCTGTTCCTGTGCTTCCACCGCCTGACACTACCGGGCTCCCCAGAGGCCCCGGTACGCAGCCATCCTAAGTGCGTCAGTAATTACGACCATTGAAGCCATCTAGCAGTGAAGACTGGCAGTGTTTGCTTCAAAGGTCCATCCTTTTATTTCATGCATGCCCTCCGAAAGGAAACACCTGGAGCGGTAGAGAGACCCTCTAGAGACCCTTTAAGTCCCCTCTCAATCCCAGACCCTCTCTGCTCATCTGCTGGAGATTTTCTCAGGCCAAAATCTGGGAGTTCAGTTAACGGTCACCTAGTTCTGATAAGCCTACGGAATAAAACCTACTCCGTTTTCATGAAATACTGACGTCTAGCAGGGACATGGTTTTCCTGTCAGGGGAGAAGCGGGCAACTCACATCTAGGTGAGTTTTCATACCTGATTGCTTGCTTGAAGAGAGATCATACTTCAGGCCACAACATGGGTGACCTCTGAGACCCATTCATGCAGTGTCATTCATTTCTCTTCTCCTTTAAGGACCTTGTCTGCACTGGGGGCACTCAGAGGTTGAGAACGTGGGCTCTTGAGTCAGACTGGCCTCAATCAGGTCAGTCAGGGGCCCTTGGTTGGCCTCCGGATGACTCCACAAGTTCCCTCTGGTCTTGTTCTCCCTCCTTGATTCCAGCTGCGATGGCTGTCTTTCAGCTCCCTGGAGGGACAATGTGCCTTCTCATCTCTGGCCCTTTGCTTATGCTGCCTCGGCCCCACAGACCCAGAGGGTGACCGTCTGTCCTGACAGTGCAGTTTCATTACTCACTGACAGTCTGGTTTACATGTGAGCACAGCAGATCCATGAAGAAGGAGAGATTTAGACCGAAAGGCTAAAGGTCTAGAGCCTCGACTGTGTTTCCAAAGAGAGAGAATGATGTAGCTTGACATGTTTCTGGATTTTTCTGATTATACCCAGCCTGATTACACAGACAGCCTTCTCTGAAGTCTCTCTCTCTCCCTCCCTCCCTCCAAGAGCGAGGCCCGTGCCCCTCATCAGAACACTTCTTGAAAAGGTCAATAAGCCCCTTCCTCAGGGTTCTCTCATTCTGTCCTGGGACTCCTGGCTAATTCGGATGAGTATCAACAGGGAATAAATCCAGTTTGATTTTTTTTTTTTTTTTTTTTGTCGGCTGTACTTGTAATGGTCACATCGCTATCTGGCTGCTAATCTTGTTTCATGCTCACAGCAGCAAAATTGGCGACTTCCTCCCCGGCCAAGGCTGCCCGGAATAGTCCGTTTGTCTCCACCGCCTAGGTACGCAGCAGACACGCTCGGGCTTCCCAGGAACGACTCAACAGCACTGCATCTGTTAGAACTTTCTTCGGGCAAACCAACACTCAGGCCAGGATGTTGGAAAAGACTTTAGAAGAGCACAGCACCAATTTGGAGGCTGTGGTGAATACTGTAAAATTTTTGTAAGAGCCGAAGGGTATCTGGATGACTTTATTTTTTGTTGTTGTTCTTTGCTACAGGTTTGGGAACTCGAGACCGGCCTCCAAATATACCAGATTTTAGACCCTCATGGCTTCAGTGTTGAACTGACTTCAGCAGCGATTGATGAGACTGGATTTCTGTTTGCCACAGGGGCATACAACGGTCAGATCCCTAACCCGAATCGGGCCTCCCTGCGTTAGCGCCCGAGAGTTTGTGCCCGGAGCTCATCTGCTGCGGGGGCTGGAGACAGAGAGAACACGAAGCAGGCTGGCATGTCAGCATGCCAGAGAGACGGCTCTGCCTGGCTGAACAACAGCAGACTCTGCTGTAACGGGCTTCAGGGCCCAGCTGTCCATGCCTCACGTCGCATTTGTATTATGGCTTTAACGTTCGCGGAAGTCTTTCACGCGTATCTCATTCCAACCTTGGCAGGAATTGTGTTGCACGGATGCCTTTTGTCCTTTTAGTTTTGGGGACCGTCAGCTAAGGGATGGACGTTTACATTTAGTAGATTTGGGGACCAGACAAAAATCCAACCAGCTTTGTTGCACAATACCCAGATTTCTACACGGGACTTAGGAGTCTCAACAACTTGGGGGCATGTCAGGCTCGGTGGTGTTGGTGTTCCGTCGCTTGCTGCTTCTCAAGCTATGGAGAACTGCATAGAACTTTCTAGAACTAAGCACTCCAGCCTGCCTCCCTTTTCACCTCACCTTGCTCTGACCTCCCACGAAAGAACTGCTTTACCTAGACGATAGGACCCACTTGTGTGCACTACTCATAGCTTACTTATCCTAGAGATGTATTTACTAAGAAATTCTTGCTTGGAAGCCAGTGGGTGGGAGGAGTGAACATCCTGATGTGAAAGTCTGATTTTTCCAAGTGTGACAGATAACAGTACACACGGAATGAAATCACGAATGCTAAGTTGATGGGGTGTGAGTAAACGCAACTGTTGTGCGTGCGGGACAGTTCTCCAGAAGGTAGTCTTAACTGCTCTATGAGCATGCTCTCCATACATATGAAAATCAGTTATAATAGAAAGTCTGAGCAAAGCACACAACTGTTATCAGGCATAAGCCTTAGAGATGCATCCAGATGACAGATAGTACTGTTTGCAGGCAAGAAAGTCCTAGTTCATTGTTAGTGCTAGGGTCTAGAATCTCTTCAAACATGCCCAGTTTGTTTTCCTCAGCGGTCATTGACAAAGATGCTGTGACATCCTAGAGCAGCCTGGAAAGTAGGATTCTCTGGCTCTCAGAGCAGCTCTGCTCACAAGCTGGCAGTGCCCCTCATTCCTCTCCACCTCCCACCCTCCACCTAAGCTAAGCAATACTTCTCCCTGCCCTCTGCCCCATTAAATTTAACTGCCAAAGTCCTGAGGCAGTGAGAAATCCAGGCTGTGACCCTGTGGTCCACATATCTGGGACTAAATGAGCGCATTCCTTCGTTCCATTGTTTGTATGACTATGTTCCTCCAGACCATAAAGTGCTTGAGGGCAGGAACCACGCCCGCTCATTTGGCATTTGTAGCTCCTCATGGAGTGCTGAGGATATAGGGAGAATTTAGTCAGTGTTTAATGATGTTGGGAACAAACAAATGGTAGGAATTGTGAGTGTTGCTGATAGAGAGAACCTGGCAGAAGGAAATAAAAGCAACATAGAACATCGTGGGTGTCCAGCAGGAGTAGAGCTGGGGATAAGGCATGGGGATAGGGGTTGGGATTAGGGTCAAGCAAAGGGAAGAAAGTCCTGTAAGGAGCAGTCTCCTAGATTCTAAACCTGAGGTGACCCCTGGAAAAGCCCATGTGAAGAGACTTCCTACACGGTCTAGAAATAGCCATTCAATAACCACGCCATTTATCACGCCTCCTGGCCTCTTTATCAAGCTCCCCGAAATCGAATGACCCAAGTTAAGTGCCAAGAAAGTAGGATTTCACATGTAAGAAGAAACTCAACACCCGTGTTGCATTTTCTTCCCATGTAACCGATAAAACAACTCAAAGCTTGATAGATTCCTACCTGCTAGAATTCTCTTAAGTTTTATCACCCAATAAGAACAACAGTCATCAAACCTGTCAGAGCCTTAGGAAAAGTGATGTCACTGGATTGCGCTTTCACTATGAATGACAATCATGGCTCGATATTAGACAAATAGAAAGATAGTGGGGAGTGTTCAGCAAACTGGAGGGTCTGGGAGACAAGGACAGAAAAGAGGCACTTCAGCCATAGAGTCTGAGTGTGTCGAGAAAACTGTCACAAATTTCAAGACATTGCTGTCCTGTTCATTTTTATCAGCCCATGACAAACGAAGGCATATAGAAATGTAGTTTGTGCACAGCAATGCTGAGACTCACCGGTCACTCTGAGTAGGAAATCAATATATGATAAATTGTTGGCAGAACTCTTTCCATTAGATCGATTTTGTCTGAGATAAAAAAGCAAGCTTTCTCTACGTTATTTGTATCTACATAGTCTTTTTCCTGTGTGCTCAGGAACAATTAAAATCTGGGACTTCGGCAGCGGGCAGGAGATGAAAGTGTTGCCGGAGGGGAAGGACTGGAAGGAGGAAGAGCACTGGCTACGGCGCCTGATTTTCCTGAAGGCCCAGGAGAAACACCAGTACTTGATCCTCACCTTGGAGCGCAATGGGAAGATTAAAATGGTCCAGGTGAGCCGTGCCAGCTCTGTGTTTGCACTCGACCCACTCTTCCTGTGGAAATCAGTGCAGTTTTGGGAGGAGTCCCATCTCACTCTCCTCCTGCCAGTCAGCTGAGAATAGCAGCTCTCCACCGGTCTTTCTAGGAGGCTCTTAGTTAAGAGCATCCTTGCTCAGGTCCAAGCCAAGAGCAAAAAGAGGCTAGCAGCTCAGGGGCAGCATCTCAGGGGCAGCCCAGCGTGTGCTAAAGCGTCAGAACCTCTGCAACAGGTATCAGAAAGGTGAAACTTAGCCACGGCTTTTGCCCCTGACATGGCTTCTAACCTCATCTAGGGAGAATTCACCGGCAGAGCTGCCCGCCAGCAGGCTCCGTGCAAGGGGGCAGGGATTTCTCTCTGTCCTTAGAACCCATCATGCATTCAGGGATGCTCAAGTCAATTTTTCAGTTTGTCACCAAAATTGCTTTGTTTACTTTAAGGTTAATGATGCAATCTGCTCAGGGCCATTTTGGGAGGATTGAGGTAGGCTAATTTATTTTTTTCTGTGAGTCTGTTACCATCGGAGAATGCTAATGCCTATTTCATATTTAAGATGAAGGCCGGATCATTTATCCTGGCTACCGAGTGGATCTCTCTGCCTGGAGCTCAAGGACTCATTGACTTTATTATTCTCCTTCTGAAAGCGGAGAACAGAAAAAAAGAAAATCTTAAATTAGGTTAGCAATCATGAAATTTCAGCATTGATTAAGGTGATTGATGGCACTACTGCTGGAAAAAAGGAGTGAAAAACATCCCTGATTCAATATACGCTTCCCGTGTTGTCTGAGCCATCCAAACAGCACCAGAGAAAGGAATTTCTCAGTAAAACTCTATAACACAACAATGGATTGACCTCCTTTCTTCAACGGAGTGCATCTGACCATCAGTATGCTTTTCCGAAGAGACCATGTCTATTACAAGCACTCCCTCTTTTAAAGACTGCAAAAAACAGCCTGGTGCTGTTCCCACATCAGAATTGGTTTTGGTTTTACTGCAGAATTTGTCACTTTAATTATTCTGCTTCTCCAAGTCTCCGAAATCCATAGACGGAGCTTGATGAAGATTGAAAATCTCTCTTACATGTACTTATCTTCTTGCTCTGCCTGAACGTGCAGAGATTGAGGATTGAGAGAATGAAGCAATACTGGAAACCTTTTATAAAATATACAATAGTAAATGTTTGGGAAGGGTTTTTGTTGTTTTCTTTTTTAAGATTTTATTTATTTATTTGAGAGCAAGCAAGCGGGTGAGAGAACACAGAGAGGGAGGGAGAAGCTGGCTCCCTGCTGAGCAGGGAACCCGATGCAGGGCTCGATCCCAGGACTCCGAGATCATGACCTGAGCCAAAGGCAGACGCTTAACCTACTGAGTCACCCAGGCGCCCCAGTGTTTGGAAAGTTTTAGGGAATTTTTATTGTTAGAGAAAAGAGCTTTACAATAAGCATAATGTTGAATGCACACTTACTTATCATTTATGGTTAATGTCTTATTATTATTTATTGTTATTATTTGCCTATTAAAAATAAGATATGGTTTGGGGCACCTGGGTGGCTCAGTAGGTTAAGCCTCTGCCTTCGGCTCAGGTCATGATCTCAGGGTCCTGGGCCTGAGCCCCACATCGGGCTCTCTGCTCAGCGGGGAACCTGCTTCCCCCTCTCTGCCTGCCTCTCTGCCTACTTGTGATCTCTCTCTCTTTCTCTCTCTCTCTCTGTCAAATAAATAAATAAATAATCCTAATAAGAAAATAAGATATGGTTTGATTCACATACTTACCTTCTTGAATACTGTTGACCCTTGAACAACATGGGTTTGAACAGTGTGGGTCTACTTATATACAGATTTTTTATAATACTATAAATGTACTTTTTCTTCCTTATGATTTTCCTAATAACATTTTCTTTTCTCTAGTCTGCTTTATTGTAAGAATACAGCTTATAATACATATAACATACAAAATATGTGTCAGTCATCTGTTGAGGGAGTCAGTAAGGCTTCCAGTCAACAGTTGGCTATTAATCGTTAAGTTTTGCGAGAGTCAAAAGTTGTATGTGGATTTTCAGCTGAGTGAAGCTCATCACTCCTAACATGTTGTTCAGTGAATGTACTTTCATTCATTCATTTTTTTTTTCAATGAGCATCTAGTAAGTATGTCTCATGGGCCAGAAAGGTATCTTCCCTTTCATCATGGAACTTATAATTTAATATGAAGGATTGATATTCATCTACCCATAACAAGTGTTACAAATACTTACACAAGTGCCACATGAATTTACTGCAGTGGGCACGGCCCAGCCAAAACAGGAGTCAGGGAAGATTTCTTTGTCCACTGATTTTCAGAGAAATTCAACACTTCAAGAAACACTCTGTGTGCTCCACATTGCTAGAAGTTCTTCCAAATCCCAAGATTCAATGGAAAATAAGGTACTTAGGAACTAGATTATTCAGACCCACCCTCCACTGGAAACAATGAAAAGTTCTGAGTAAAATATTCACTGAATCTCTTAACGAGCACTAAAGAGTTGACAAGATTGGTGACTAAAGAGCAGACCAAAAATTTACTGTAAGTGGAGAATGAGAGGTAAGTGAGGAACTAAAACACCATGGCTGTTTTTGTCCCAAGGGCATTTTCCAAAGCTAGAGAGGATTCAGTTTTGGAGACGCCTGCCTGATTAGGAGGGACAAGAAGTCCAGGCCCAGGGCCTGCCTAAGGCAAAGAATTTAATACCACATCCATAATATGCTGGGACCCAAAAGTTATACTTTCAGCGTAAAAGTAAACCAGAAAGAAAGGAACCAGCTTCCAAAGGGCAAGGCAGGAAAATCTGCCCTTACACAGGGCCAAGCAGGAAAGAAGGGAGAAGAGTAGGAAAACAAAGCAAGATGAGACAAAGCCCTGTTCGTCAGAACTGTGGCCACAAGTAGGAACTCATATACATTTGTAGGCTAGATGGGCCATGCTTAGGAGGTCAAAGAAATCTCAGCTATAAACTTGATTTAAGGTGGTCTACAACTGGTAGTTTTGGCAGGCACCTGGGAGAAACAAATACAAATCCATTCCGAAGAAAGGCACATTCCCTAAAACCAGAGTCAGGATAATTAAGTGCACAAGAAAACTAGACAAGAAGGTTTGGGCACAGAGATAAGTAAGTAGAACAACAGAACAAAAACAGGTCCATATACAACAGAAGTGGCATAGCAGATTTGTGCGGCAAGAATATATTTTTCAATAAAAGGTTTTGGAGCAACTGGACATCCATATGGAAAAAACTGTAATTTTTTTTCTCCTGTCTAAGACTATCCCTTGTGGATTAATGACTTCAAAATATTAATGGGAAGACGAAACAATACAAGGTTTAGCAGTCACTGTAGGACATTGTCTTTATGAACTCAGGAGGAAAAGATATCTTAGGTAAGACTCAAAAACCACTAATTATTTAAAAAATGGACATATTTGGTTACATGAAACTAATAAGTTTTCTTCATCAGAAGTTATCAGAATTAAAGTTACAAGACAAGAGTCGAGTTAAAGAAGAGATTTGCAACACATAATAACCAATTGGATTAGTATCCTGAGTTCTTAGATAATAAATAAGGTGATTAGTTCAATAGAAAATTTAAAAAGACGCTTCATAAAACAGCAAACCCAAATATCCAATAAACATAGGCAAAGATGCTAAACTTCATTAGTAATCAGAGAAATTCAAATTGGAATTACAGTAGATATACTACTAACAATGTTGCCAGTGAGCAGTCCAATGTGGATCTGATTATTTTTCCTCTACAGCTTATTCCCTTTCTCTGCAAACTTCGACATTACCTTTGTCCCAGAAGCTTAAAGGCTCTGCCTGTATGCGTATGTTTTCTCATCAGTTCCACAGGAGACTTTTTAATCTACAGTCTTGGACGTTTCTTCCAGCTTAGGAACTGTTTTTGTATTATTATTTTTATTATTATATAATATATTATATGTATTATTTTTATATTATTATTTTTTGTACTATATTCTGTATTATTTGTTTATTAAGTATCTTTTCCACATCTGCGTCTTTTTCTAATTCAGGAACCCATACTATTTGGATATTGGGTCTTCTGACTCTATCCTCTCAATTTCTTATATTTTTCTTTATGTTTTTCTTTTTAGTCATGCTGTTTTGAAATATTTTTCTCTATTTCTAAGCTATTTGTTCCAGTCTCGAAGAGAAATTAATTCTCCTTCACTTCACCAACCAAATTCGGATGTTTGAAGGCCACGTTCTGTTGTTTTGTTTCGGTTTTGAACTTCCTTAAGGACTCTTCAGTTTTGCTCGAGTTAACACACCACCAACTGTCCGAGTCAGGGACCTATTCTGCATGTTTTGTCTGTAGTTCTTCTCTCCGGATACTAGCCCCTCCTAGCTACGTTTCTTTTTCTGCTCACTAGGATCTGGCTACTAGATAAACACAGGAGTGGCAATTCTGAGAGGATGAGGTGTGCAGCCATGCTGTTCCTGAAGGGTGGTTTAAAGATTTTATTTATTTATTTATTTGTTTATTTGTTTGACAGAGAGAGATCACAAGTAGGCAGAGAGGCAGGCAGAGAGAGAGGAGGAAGCAGGCTCCCTGCTGACCAGAGAGCCCGATGTGGGACTCGATCCCAGGATCCTGGGATCATGACCTGAGCCAAAGGCAGAGGCTTAACCCACTGAGCCACCCAGGTGCCCCAGTGAGGGGTGGTTTAGAGTCCGCACAGCACCCCTGGTGGAGACCATAGCCAGAAGCCTTCCTGCTTCCCATTGTCTCTCCCAATTTCAGAAGTACAGAAGGCTCAGTCCAGCTGTTCAGCTACTCCTCAACTCCTTGGTGGCAAGGAACACTAGGTATATGTCATACTTCCCATTGTCCCCTGGGCCCCCCTCCTTCCGGGGATTTAGGTTTGTTTACGGAGTAATCACCATGTTCGGAGCTTACCCTTGAACTCTCTCCCACCCTGGTTCCCAGGCTTTTGTTCCGCCCAGAGGGTAACAATACCATAATAACTTTCCCCAAACTCCAGCCTTCATTCTCTGTTTGCCTCCAGAAGCTGTTCCCAGAGTCAGAGCTGGGAGTGGAGTGCAGGAAAGATAAACCCACCCTCCATCTTCCCAGACTCTCTGCTGCGTCGAACAAACAAATAAACAAAAACTGCTTCAGTAGTCGTATTCTGTTACTCAGGAAACTGCTAAATCGTGATGGGTAAGGGGAAGCCCCCATACAATTTATGTATTTCTTCTTAGTGTCTCAGACCAGTCCTTAATGGCTTGAGCTATAATGTCTCTCTTGTACTTACATTCTTGGTTTTATTTTCCCAAGTCCTGGAAAGATGCTTGTGTCACTGCCTGGTCCTGTCACAAATGTCATTGTATGAACTTCTTCAGTCCTGACCTTTTGGCCACGTCATGGGAAGGCAGAGTATCAACTGCCTGGCCTGTCAGTGCAACGTCCTGACCAAAGAGAAGGACAATAATCATCTCACAATCTCAGTTTTAAGGAGACAGAATTATATCCTGCCTGTATAAAAAATTTTTAGAAATTTGCCCCCAAACTCTTGTTAATAAAAACCATAGACTGGGGTGCTGGGGCTCGGTTAGTTGAGCATCAGATTCCTGATTTCGGCTCAGGCCATGATCTAGGGATTATGAGATCAAGTCCCACGGTGGGCTCTGCCCTCAGCAAGGAGTCTGCTTGAGATTCTCTCTGCCCCTCCCCCTACTTGCAAGCACACACTCTCTCTCTCTAAAATAAATAAAAATCTTCCAAAAAAGGCATAGATTGGTGAGATACTACTGTTGTAACATCATGAACAGAGTGGTGTGGGAGTTCAGAGATTTTGAGTAATTAACCCCAAAATAGTTCAAATTCTGAAGATCCACTTACTTCCTTTTATCTGCCCTTCCATCCATGTAACTTTATGTATTTACTTCTATAGCCCTATTTTGAGTCCCTTAAAGCAAAAGATCTTCCTTTCAAGGCAGTTAAAGTCATTCATGTTCATAGCATCATGCCAACTGCTATTTTCCAGGAGCACCAATTCCTGAAGGCCTGTCTGCCAATACCAACCTGAGATAAAAAGTTTCACCACTTAGGGCTGAAATGAAAAAAATAAGGGCAATTTTTCATAAAGCTAATTTTACTTTTTAAATTTAAAGGTTGTATCTTTCCTACTTGTTGGTATTAAATTATAGCCTTTCTTTTCATAAAATGATGATAACAGAGTTTCCAGTTCCCTTCTCCCCCATGTCCTCTCTTGGTGAAATTAAATATTAGTAACTCTAAGTCAATAATTTAAAGTTTGTTTGTTTGTTTAATTTTACTGTCCCATGGATTCAGAAAGATTGACGGCCATAGTGGCCATCAAGGAGGCACGTGAACTTAGCTGAGCTGTTACTCAGTATGTCAATGTCTGACCACTTCCTGGACATTGTTGAACTTGCAAGTTCAACACTTCTGCTCCCAAAGTGGCACAAACTCTAACCAGAGACCCACCCACCAGGTAGGAGGACCACTGGCCAGTACTTTTCAATTAACATAGATATGAGATAACAGGGACCTTAGATCACCTAGAAACATGTTTTTGAAAAAGGAAAGAACTTTTATCCATCCACTCACTGAAGTCCTCATTCCACAAATAAGGAACCTTAATAAATAAGGAAACAAAAGCCCAAAGGAAGAGAAATGCTTTGCCCAGGCTCTCGCTAGAACTGAGACTGGGAATGTGTTGTCTTCATGTATAGACCAATATTCTCTCCACTTTACCCAGCTGCTCTCAACCTAAAAGATCTGTGCTCTACTAGCAAAATCACCAACCTTAAAATTTTGACTTTTATCCCCACACAGAAATTAAAATTCCAAAAATTAATAGCATCTCAACAATAATAACCAGTTAAAAAACAGAATGATCACATTATAAGAGCAAACAAAAATAGAAGATGCCTAAAGTAAATTTAACAAAAATATGCAAAAATTTTGTGGAAAGAATTCCTAGAGAACATAAACAATCATCTGAAAATATGGGGAGATACACTATATTCACAAGATATTACAAAGATCTCTTTATTACATTTGATAAAATGCCTTAGAAAAACAATGAAAAGATAAGTCACACACTGCAGAAAGAGGTAATATACTGTGTCCCAGGTAAATGAGAAAGTATTAGGAAACAGAATTGCTAAAGAAATCCCTCAAATCCAGAAGAAACAACCCAAGAGGAAAATGGACAAAGGACAGGTAAGAAAACCCCAATGGCTCACAAACACATAAAAAATGTTCAACTCACTAACTTAGGAAAATGTGACTAATATAATCAATACATTTAAAATTTTATTTTTAAATATCTCATTTTGAACACATCATAAGCAAAAACATCATCATCATCATCAGTTTAAACCAAGTGTTGGTAAGAATGTGAAGAAAGGAAAACTGTTATCTAGATCTCATGAGGGTGGAAATGGGTAATGCTACTTTGAAGAACCACTCATCTAGTCAAGCCAATAATTGCATACCTTACAATTTAATAATTCCAGGCACATGCTGCAGAAACTATAGCACCTGTCCATAAAAAGAAGCAGTGAAAAATTGGCAGCAACCTGAACACCCTAGTAGTAGAAGACTGGATAAATAAATTGTACAATATATTTGTACAGTCCTATAGAGAAGCTAAAAATAAATGAACTAGAGTTCCATGTAATAATTTGCATAAATCTCAAAAATATAATGTTAAGTGAAACAGGAGAGTTAAGGAAGAATTCATACAGTTTGATTACATTTATAAGAAGGTAAGAAGGCTAAAAGCAGGGTGCCTGGGTGGCTCAGTTGGTTAAGCATCAGGCTATTAATTTTGGCTCAGGTCAGGATCTCAGGGTTGTGGGATCGAGCCCTGTGTCAGGCTCTGTGCTGGGCATGGAACCTGCTTGAGATTCTCTCTCGCCCTCTCCTCCACCCCTCCCCTCCTTAAAAAAAAAAGGCTGAAAGCAATACCGTAACATATGTACCATGTACATGTATATACATATAACAATATATGATATATTCATATGTGGAATACATGTATAAGTTTATGTAGAAATACTAAGATTTTCATAACTAACACTATATTCAGGTGGCCTCTGGGAAGGGATAAGAGACAGAAACTATATTAAAGAGGGCCAGACGGGGCTTAAGATTTGATCATGATAATTTGATAATCTATCTACCACCTTGATATCCAGGTGGTCAGTACATCACTGTATTTTCTGTGCTTCTCTGTATCTTTAAAACAGCTCAAAATAAAATAATTAACTGAATTTTTTCATGTACTCGCTGTATTTCTATTGAAGGGTAAGGAAGAGGATTTGTATCTCGTGGTGACCTGGGAGCTGCCCAATGTGGTGCCTTTGCTACGAGATGGGAATCACACTGTGCATCTGAAGCCATTTCCTAAACACAGGAACATGCGTATTCCTTTCCCAGATGTCCAGCTGGTAGAGAAAAACGTCTCACAATGTGTAAATGTAAGTTTCATTTCCTGATTTTTTTTCCTTTCTATTATGGGAAATTACACAAAAGTAGAGAAAATAATGCATTGAACGTCCACGTGCTAGCACTCAGCTTCAGAAATTAGGTGTGCATGGTCAAGTGTGCTCCTTTGTATTCCTGCCACTCCCCATGACCACCACAAAAGAATTGTTTGAAGCAAATCCCACATACTGTGCCATTTCATCCCTGAGTATTTCAGTATGTATCTCTACATGGTAATGGCTCAAAAAAAGGCATGACACCATTTCTTTTAAAGATTTTTTTCCTAAAATAATTTTTAAGAAGTCCTTGATATCATCACACCGTGTTCAGATTTCCTAGATCGCCTCATATTTTTTTAGAGTTTACAAGGATCAAAACAAGATCCATTTGTGGCATTTAATGGAAAGTATCTTAAATCTCCTTTAATCTATAAATATCTTTCCATTTCTCTCTTTCCCTTTATTTTATTTATAAAATATTATATTATTAGTATTAGTATTATTCTCCTTATTGTTTACTTATTGAAGATACTGGAGAGTTGGCGCCATAGTCTCACATTTTCTGTATTTTGCTGACTGTATGCCCCTGCTGTAATTTAAGGACTTCTGTGTATACTTCCTCTAACCTGACTTCATTGCATGAGTTTTGATTTTAGTTTAATAAGACTCTGTAGATGCTGTCATATAGTTCCATCAAGATTCACAAAACGACTGGTTTTCTTTCAAAAAATAGATAATTTATAATCTGTAAGACTTTTTGTGAGATATTTATATCCACTCAGTATGACTGGAGCATGTGTTCACACCTGAGGGGTAAAGTTGGGAGCATGTTTCAGGCTGAAGAACAGAGAAATAAGGAAGGTGCCCTCTTTGGTCTCATAAAAATTTAGGTTGAGGGGTGTCTGGGTGGCCCAGTCATTAAGTGTCTGCCTTTTAGCTCAGGTCATGATCTCAGGTCCTAGGATGGAGCCCCAAGTCCGGCTCCCTGCTCAGCGGGGAGCCTGCTTCTCCCTCTCCCACTCCCTCTGCTTGTGTTCCCTCTCTTGCTGTGTCTCTCTCTGTCAGATAAATAAAATCTTTAAAAAAAAATTTACGTCGGTTGATTTTTTTTTTAAGACTTTGTCCACCATTTGCTTACTCTAATATTAGCTCATCCTTCTCAGTTTTTACTAAGATAAGTGGTCAGAAATCAAAGAATGCACGAAACCACAAATTATAGAGGAAACAATCAAAAAGTCTGGTTTTTCGCCCCTGTCATTAGTGAAACAAATGTACTTTAAGAGAGAATAATATAACTTGTTTCAAAGACTCTGCAAACTATTTTTAAAAGATTTATGTATTTCTTTTAGAGAGGGGGGAAAGCGAGAGCAGGAGTGAGGGGAGGGGCAGAGGGAAAGAGTCGAAAGCAGCTCCCCGATGAGCACCGAGCCCCCTTGGGGCTTGATCTCACAGCCCTGAGGTCATGACCTGAGCTGAAACCAAGAGTCAGTTGCTTAACCAACTGAGCCACCCAGGCGACTCTGGAAACTATTATTTTATCATACTATGGAGAGATAATGTATTATTTTCCCTCAAATTTAAATGTCAGTTTAACACTGGAATTCCAATTCCATTCATAGTTAGTTTAAATCCTAAGTAGGTTTCATTGTTTGCTAAAGGATTTGAAAGCAAAATATACAGTGACTGTGTCATGATAACATCGTCTCATAATGGGGCCGAAGCTGGAAGAACAGAGTGCGTCTCCTTAAACAGTTATTCTAGCCCATTTCTTCCAAGTCTACACAACCGGAAACACTGGATTGGGTTCTATGTTCCTTGTTAAGAGCTAATAAGAACAGGACAGTGATTAATGCCCAGTGAGCCAGATCTGATACAGTTGGCAAGTTATTACATGGGTAATGCAGAATGCTTGCTTTGGGGCGGGGAAGGGGAGAAGGATCTGTAATAAATTACTGAAGTAATAAATGAAAAAATTGCCTTTAGGATTATAATAAAAATGTGAATTGTCTTGAAGTTTTGAGCCCTTATGTTTTGTATGTACCATAATTAGCATTTCTAGCAGTTCCTTTTTTGCAATGTATTTTAAAATTACTATATAGGGGCACCTGGGTGGCTCAGTGAGTTAAAGCCTCTGCCTTAGGCTAAGGTCCTGGTCCCAGGGTCCTGGGATCGAGCCCCGCGTCAGGCTCTCTGCTTAGCAGGGAGCCTGCTTCCTCCTCTCTCTCTGCCTGCCTCTCCGCCTACTTGTAATAAATAAATAAAATCTTTTAAAAAATAAAATAAAATTACTATATAGATGGAAAGTCTGCAAAAGTCACGTAGTGGAAAAAAAAATTGGGTTGTGCATGGAAATTCTCTTTCTCTAAAACTCTTGGATTTAGGAAGCACTGTTTTCTGAACACCCCCTACGCAGCTTACATTGTTCTTAGTACCGGGAATGCAAAGATTACTGAGCTGTGGGACCTGTTCGACTCCACTGGGGCAACCCAACAGAGAACTTGGGAGGATTAGGCCAGATAAGCGTCCCAAAAATCATTGCTGATTAGGTCGGAAAGAATTACCAAGACTTAGCTCGGCCCAGATAGGAAGTTTCATGGGGCAACCGAGAAGACAAAGTGAATGCCAAGTGGAGGAGATAAAATGAAAAATGTCACAAAAGTGAGAAAGGGCCTGGCTGGTGGAGGGATAACCAGAAGCATCTTGGTGTGGCTGAAGGAAGACAGGGAGGGAGGGAAAATGGAGATGGACAGATAGGGAGGGCTGGATTGTGCTCACAGTGTTAAAGCACTTGAGTCTCGTATAAGAAAGGAAAAGCCAGTGAGGGGCTGTAGATGGGAAATGGCATGATCAGGTTGGTGCTGTGGATACGACTATGCCAGTGCTTGATGACAGTTTTGGATGGCACAAGATGGCAGGAAGGAGATTCAAGCAATAACCCACTGTTGTAGTTGAAGGACGTAAGGCCATGACAGTGAGGAGGGTGGAAGGAGAGGTTTTGAGCAATGTTTAGGTGGCAAAAGTAGCGGAACTTGGGCTTCATTAGGGACTGATGTCATGCAGCTGAGAGAGGAGGGTCCTGAGAGAAAGGAGGGAATCAGGACAGTGTGGAGCTAACTTGAATGACTAGACTGGGACACGGTGCTACCAGGGAGCTGTAAAATGGAAGGAAATACCGTGCTTGAAGGAGGCAAGAAGTTACACATATTAACTTTGAGATACCTGTGAGAAATTTCTAAGTATACAACCCTGAAGCTTATGGGAGGGGACTGACTAGATTATCAGGGCATTGAGATTTGGGATGATGATTAAAACACAGGGGCCAAGACTGCCCAAAAAGAGTTGGAAAAAAGAAAAACAAATGGGCTAGAGGTAATCTCTCAGCATATCCTATCTAACAGGTTGACGGAGTAAGAGGCTGTCAGGTAGGAAACAGAAAAGGAAAGGTCATACGGACATAAGCAAAATTAGGGTCTGATGTCAAGGTTGTCAAGAGAGTAAGAAGTTTCAGGAAGGAGAGCAATTCAGAGTGACAAGAATAATACACTTGTAATCTTTTTTTTTTAATCTGAGTATAGGGCTCCTGTGTGACTCAGTGGGTTAAGCCTCTGCCTTCAGCTCAGGTCATGATCCCAGGGTCCAGGGATCGAGCCCCGCATCGGGCTCTCTGCTCAGCAGGGAGCCTGCTTCCCCCTCTGCCTCTGCCTGCCTCTCTGCCTACTTGTGATCTCTGTCAAATAAATAAATAAAACCTTAAAAAAAAATAAATTTGAGTATAGCTGACACACAGTGTTACATTAGTTTCAGGTGTACAAGTTAGCGATTTTTAAAAAAGATTTTATTTATTTATTTAAGAGAGACAGAGATAGTGACAGAGAGCACAATCGGGGAGGAGAGGGAGAAGCAGGCTTCCTGCCTAGGAGGAAGCCAGACGTGGGACTCCATCCCAGGACCCCAAGATCACAACCCGAGCCGAAGGCAGATGCCCAACCGACTGAGCCACCCAGGCACCCACAACTTAGTAATTTTAAGAGTTTATACATTATGCTCTGTTCACTGCAAGTGTAAATACCATCCGTGCTGATACACTGCTATTACATCATTGACTCTATTCCTTGTACTGTGCCTTTTATTCCCATGACTTACTCCTTCTGTACCTGGAAGCCTGTGTCTCCCTCTTCCCAGCTCCATTTTGCCCAGCTTCTCACTCCCTCCCCCTCTGGTAACCCTCAACTTGTGCTTTGTATTGATAGGCTCAATTCCACTTCTGGTTTATTTGTTTTTTAGATTCTACTTCTAAGTGGAATCATACAGTATTAGACTTTCTTGGTCTGACTTATTTCACTTAGCATAATACCCTCTAGGTCCATGCATGTTATTCTCAAATGGCACGATCTCGTCCTTTTTCAAATTTTAATTCCAGTAGAGTTCCAGGAGAGTTAACATACACTATATTAGTTTCAGGCGTACAATACAGTGAGTGGGTCAACACTTCCCTATGTCACCCTGTGTTCATCACGACAAGTGTACTCCTTAATCCCCACCACCTGTTTCATCCATCCCCCCACCTACCTCCCCTCTGGTAACCAGCAGTTTGTTCTCTAAGTTAAGAGTTTGTTGGGGGCGCCTGGGTGGCTCCGTCAGTTAAACATCTGCCTTCAGTTCAGGTCATGATCCCGGGGTCCTGGAATCAAGCCCCGAGTCTGGCTCCCTGCTCAGTGGGAAGTCTGCTTCTCCCTCCCACTCCCTCTCTGTGCTCTCTCTTAAATAAATCAATAGAATCTTTAATGGAAGGAAGGAAGGAAGCGAGGAAGGAAGGAGAAAAAAAGTAAAGAAAGAAAGTGCTTAGTGATAAATAGAAAAAGTTTTCACAGGGACACTGGACTCTTGATCTCAGCTCAGGATTCTGGGATCGAGCCCTGCATTTAGGCTCTACACGTGACAGGGAGTCTGCTTGAGGATTCTCTCTGTCCCTGTCCCTCTGCCCCTCTCTCTGCTGTGTGCTCTCTCTCTCTTTCTCTCAAAGAAATAACTGAATCTTAAAAAGTTTTCATTGTATACTATGGAGCAGAAGCCAAACAGTGAGTGAAAAGGAGGTTAATGAGGAGAATCATCCAATGCAGAAGATTTTCAAGAAGTCTGAAGGGAAGAGACGGATGGCACGGTGATCTCACCGTTGGGTGGTCAAGGAAGAAGAAGTCAAGGCTGAGAGGAAGGAGTCAGTAGATGGAAGAGAATATTTTGTTATTTTAATGAATTCAGCAAGTTAAAAAAATTTTAATGCAAAACTAACACAATTTTACTAAATTTCATAGTAATTTATAATAGTAACTTTAAGTAACTTTAAGAAATCATAAGATATTTTGTTTTAATGGTAGAATAACAAAGTGTACACATAACATTTGTACTGTGGTTAGATATTGGTCCATGCGTCTGTTTCCTTCCTTCTTCAGAGTCCTGACATCAGTACGGAAGTGAACTGCATTGATTTATTACAAGTAGAAGGATATAATTTGATTGCTGCTGGAACCTTAAATGGTGTGATTATCTTATGGGATTTTATCAACTTTACTGTCAAAGAACTGTAAGTTGCTTTTTTTCCTTAAACAATATAAAAGTTGTACTGCAATAGAGCCAAAGTAACATTCAATACTTTTTTTTTTTTTTTTAAAAAGCAGTAAATAACAGTGGCAGACCAGTAATGATAACTCTCAAGAGAGGCTTTTCTGGAAGTTGCACTCATGAGATTTGCTCCTGATGTCCAAATCCCAGAATTATATGAATAAGATGAACTTTAAGTATTCATAATACTCTCAGATGCCTTAACTTTTACCCTTTTCCCTCTAGTACATGCTTTCATGTGGAATCTTATCCAAATTTATAGCCTCAACAAAAAAGTTAAAATATGTGTCTTAAACACTAATCTTCCTAGAGCTTTAAAGACACATATCTGGCAATTACTATCCGGGTCACCGACAACACCCTTAAAACCCAAAACTTTCTCCCATTCTAACCCTCCCCCGTGTATCTCCTCTTCCTGTATTCCCAGTGACACCACCATCTACTCTGTCACCAAAGTCAAATGGTAAGTGGCATTCTAGATGGGTTTTCAGTGCTAACAAGGGTGTGGCATATGCAATTAAATAAACCAGTATCAACCAATTAGATTTTCCCTGTACCTATGGCCAAAAGCTTTATCCATTCCCTGATATCCATTTCTTTCTTTCTTTCTTTCTTTCTTTCTTTCTTTCTTTCTTTCTTTCTTTCTTTCTTTCTTTCTCTTTCTTTCTTTAAAGAGAGAGAGAGAGAGCATACACACATGAAATGGGGGAGGGGCAGAGAGAGAGGAGAAAGAAAATCTCAAGTCGACTCCCCACTGAGCTTGGCGCTGGACTCGGGGCTTGGTCTCACAACCTCAAGATCATGATTTGAGATGAAATCAAGAATCTGATGCTTAACTGAGCTCTTCAAGTGCCCTCCTCTGCGCCCGCACTATCCGTTTCTAAATGTTCTCACCATTGGCTGTAAAGGAAATAATATAACATGGTATTTTTTGCTATGGATGGGTCATAAATAATCAGCTCTCCCCAGTTGGATATTTGGGCTGTAAGCAGACACCATGCGTGAACATCCCATGTTAAGGGAATTTGTAATATGTACTTTGAAGCATAAGATGGTCAAGAACCTTAATGAATGAATAAAAGCAAAATCAAGTCTATCTAAGCATTCAGAGGAAGAGAAGAGGTGTAAAAGAGGGAGAAAAGAGTAAGAAAGGACAGGGAAAAGAGGAAAATGCAGAATACATCTCTGCCTCTTGACTTACAATGCCTTACAAGTCAAAGTCTGAGTCATTACTTTTAACCAGCTTTTGAAGGGACATACTCCTTTCCTCTTTGGACCCTGGATTGACTCTCCTTTCAAACTTCCATTGAATTAGCTCTTTCTGTAGACCCCTCCCTCTATACTTCAGCCCCACCCTTATGAGGCCCTGCCCCTGGAATTCTTATCATCCTTCCATTCCTCCCTTTCAAACCTTGCCCTTGGGCTTTCTCACAACTGTATACTTGTCCCTTGACACCCATACCAATATGCACTGTGCCGTTCTTTACCCTCTTATTAAAGCAGTTCTGCTACCACAGCATTAGGAGGGAAGCCCCCTCCCCCCCGCCCCGAGAATGTTCCCAACTTGGAGGAGATGCTCCTTGTTGAAGGGGTAGGCATTTTTCCAGAAAGGCATACAAACCCAACACCCAGTCAGAGAAAAATAACAATACAGTATTCCATACATTATATTCCCTTCTCATGATAAGATGATTATACAAAAATAACTGATTTAAAATCACTTTAGTATTTTGCAAAACATCCAATTTAGTGCAGAACTGTTGAATGTAGCTGGGGCCCAGCGTAAAAAAGGCTCTAAAGTTGAAGGTGGTTTCCATATTGGTGGTGGAAGCCATCTCTACCTCTACCTCTGATTTACCTAAGATCCCTTCACCAGTCAGGAGAAATAGCCTTTCTCTTCCTATTCAAAGGCTCATGCATTTTTGGGTCCAAACTGGAAATTGTTCTTGCTGATTACTAACTGTCCGGCTCACACAACAGAAGAACCCAAAAAGTTCGAGCTCCGCATGTCATCAAGCTCACAGGCCTTTCTTCAGAGCTTGATTCACTCCCTAGGACCTTCCTCCCTCACTCTGCAGTGCAAACTGGCAGAGGCAATTCCCACTAAAGGAAAAGGAATGTTTTGCTACAAGATCTATTTTCAGTAAAGAAGGTTAAGTGTGACTTTATGAGCCGATCACGAAGTACCAGTCTAGGCAGCTGAGGGACTATCACTGTGCTCCCGGGAACCAGCCCTGAAAGGTGTATGGTTCGTTGGCAGCTGGGTCGATGGGAAGTGAGCCATTAGAATAGGATCGCCCTTGAACTACCTGTTTGTCCCCTTCACTCATTTCTGTGCTCCCTGAGGTTAGTCACCCTATTTTATTCAAATTTTTCCCTCCATTTACTCAAAGAGTAGAATTCTATTCTTTAAATTTTCTGACACTTTGAGGAGCTTATCTATAAGCCCACTCTGACCTACAATTAGGCAGACTAGACCAGCTAATTGGGCTAACAGACATTTATTTGTTTGCTCATTTGTTTCTTAAATTTTTTAAGATTTTTTATTTATTTATTTATTTATTTGACACAGAGAGATCACAAGTAGACAGAGAGACAGGCAGAGAGAGAGGGAAAGCAGTCTCCCCACTGAGCAGAGAGCCCGATGCGGGACTCAATCCCAGGACCCTGAGATCATGATCTGAGCCAAAGGCAGAGGCCCAACCCATTGAGCCACCCAGGCGCTCCTGTTTGTTTCTTTATTTATTTTTATTTTATTTCATTTTGGATTAAAAGACTTTTAAACACAGGGCCTCATTCAGGAAGACAGCTTCCAGCTCTATACCTTTGGGTTTTCTCTCGTGTTCCATGACAACCACACTGCGGGAGCTAATCAGCTCATCATGGCATGTATCAAATGAGTGGTGTGAGTTGCCTTAACTTGTAAGTGTTTATTTTGTGAATGTGTATTTACTTCCAGGTACAGACCTGAAGATTGCTTCATTGTAGACCCTGATTTGGATCCCAAACGCTTTAGGATTAACAACATCCTGTTCCTCTTTCGAAACCCTGAATGTACAAGGTAACTCGGTACCTACTGATGAAGAAATACTGCCCAGATGTATGTAGGTGATGTCCAAAGAGTTCTGCTTATCCCAGCATGAGGAAGGTGCTACTGAGGGAGGACAAGTTGGCTTAAGCTTTCTTCCCTGTTGCTGTCTTTTGTAGGCAGGGGTCCCCAGGGATCTGATTTGCGGTGCGGTGTTCAAATCTCCCTTATCACGTCAGCCTCACACCAATCTCTAACATCAGTAGAGGAGACAGAAAATGCTCACCTGACCACACTGTGACCAAAATCAAGTTCTATGAGCATTGACATGAGGCAGAAGGAAGCACTTGCTGGGTAAAAGTGATAGCCCCTGACAGCTGGTGTCACAGAACAGCTACTAAAACTGAGCCGTGTCCACCCCTTTGTGAGGGAGCAGGGCCTTGTTTTGTCCTCTTTATATATGCTAGAGAGCTCTGATTTTCAGGCAACACATAATTGTAAACATATCTCGTAGGAAGAAACCAAAAGCAGCAGTGAGCCTGTGTATAGAAACTTCCCTACCCCTTGACTTGAAATTGCCTTATTCTGAGACCATTTTTGAAGATTTGTTCCATATCGACCCCTGCACCAAAACCTGGACCACTTTCCACCCCATTCCAGCAGAGTACTGCCGAGACAACCAGGCCAGGACTGAATACCATGGAGCAGAAATTAGCCAGGCTTCCCAGGTACCTGCCTCCAGCCCGCTTTCTGCCATTTCAGGGTCAGTTTCTGGGACTGAATCTAGCCTGAGCTTTGGGACAGGGCAGATTTTTATTTCCCAGACCCGAGCAACAATCAGTCTTAATTACCAAGGCTCCTCAACAGTGTCTAGCAACACCAGACAGATGAACGTTGTAACACAAGGTATCAGGTATGACTTGTGTCTTAAGGAAGTGGCTCAGTACCCACAGATGATGAGAGAAGCAACCCACGGAAATTAAAGCAGAGACGAGCACACCTTGGGTGTGATGGATTAGCTTCACCTTCCCTCCTTGGGTTTCCTCCCTCTCCTCGCAGGAGATCGAGTCAGGACTCTGTGTGCTCTTCATCCCAGTGTGATTCTAGTAAAGGTCCACAGAGTAGCAAGGTAAGCAAGAAATAGAGTATATCTTCCCATTACACTCAGCATTGGTTCAGAAATGGTGATTTGTCCCGTGTGAACCCCTCCTTTGACAGAAGGTCAAGGTGGGGAAATTCTGTGTGTACATGTGCATGTAAAAACTCGTTTTCCTAGAAAACAATGTCTAAACTGTGCTCATCATTCATTCCCACGTTTGCAAGGCTTTCATATCTGCAAATCGTCAACACGTACTTCTAAATAAAATAAATTTTAAAAATAAATAAATAAAATAAATTACAGATGCTTTTACACTTCTTAAATCATAAAAATCAATTCTAGGCAATCTCTTTAGCTAAAAAGTAAAACACATTTCACAGCACACCTTGTAACACGCTGCATTTCAAACTCTGTTCTCAGTCCCAGTTTTATAGATTTTACACATTACATCTCTGGGAGGATTTTGTTTAAAGGAGACTTTTTACTGCAAAACTTGTTTTAGAACCACTAGTTTCATGGCAAGAATAAACTTTTAAGGATGTAAGAGTCAGACAGGCGGAACACTTCAATCCAAGTGCTCCTTTTATTTTCTGACTAGTTTTAGAGACATCACCTAATCTCTGAGTTTCTGTTTCTTATCAGTGAAAAAGGAATAACAAAGCCTAACTCACAGGTCCGCCAACAGAACTGGAGATCACAGACACCAAGAACGTGGCGTGCATTACACATGCGTTTACTCCTATCATTAAGCCCTACCTGAGCCACAAGAATGTGGTTACAGTTTCCCTATTTGTGAACATGATGATCTCTGTGATACATTTTTTCAGAATTAATTCAAAACTACCTTTGAAATGAATGCTTAGAGCCATCAAAAGATCAGCCACAGCAACTTCTTTCAAGATATATCTCCAAAAGCAAAGGAAACAAAAGCCAAAATAAACTTTTGGGACTTCATCAAAATCAAAAGCTTCTGCACAGCAAAGGAAACAGTCAAGAAAACAAAGAGGCAACCCACGGAATGGGAGAAGATATTTGCAAATGACAGTACAGACAAAAGATTGCTATCCAGGATCTATAAAGAACTCCTCAAACTCAACACACACAAAACAGACAATCATATCAAAAAATGGGCAGAAGATATGAACAGACACTTCTCCAATGAAGACATACAAATGGCTACCAGACTCATGAAAAAATGTTCATCATCACTAGCCATCAGGGAGATTCAAATTAAAACCACTTTGAGATACCACCTTACACCAGTTAGAATGGCCAAAATTAGCAAGACAGGAAACAACTTGTGTTGGAGGGGATGTGGAGAAAGGGGAACCCTCTTACACTGTTGGTGGGAATGCAAGTTGGTGCAGCCTCTTTGGAGAACAGTGTGGAGATTCCTCAAGAAATTAAAAATAGAACTTCCCTATGGCCCTGCAATTACACTACTGGGTATTTACCCCAAAGATACAGATGTAGTGAAAAGAAGGGCCATCTGTACCCCAATGTTTATAGCAGCAATGGCCATGGTCGCCAAACTGTGGAAAGAACCAAGATGCCCTTCAACGGACGAATGGATAAGGAAGATGTGGCCCATATACACTGTGGAGTATGATGCCTCCATCAGAAAGGATGAATACCCAACTTTTGTAGCAACATGGACAGGACTGGAAGAGATTATGCTGAGTGAAATAAGTCAAGCAGAGAGAGTCAATTATCATATGGTTTCACTTATTTGTGGAGCATAACAAATAGCATGGAGGACGTGGGGAGTTAGGAGAAGGGAGTTGGGGGAAATTGGAAGGGGAGGTGAACAATGAGAGACTATGGACTCTGAAAAACAATCTGAAGGGTTTGAAGAGGTGGGGGGGTGGGAGGTTGGGGGAACCAGGTAGTGGGTATTAGAGAGGGCACGGATTGCATGGAGCACTGGGTGTGGTACAAAAAACAATGAATACTGTTATGCTGAAAATAAGTTAAAAAATGATTTAAAAAAAAGAAATGAAATCTTGCCATTTGCAACGACGTGGGTGGAACTAGAGGGTATTATGCTGAGTGAAATAAGTCAGTCAGAGAAAGACAATTATCATAGGATCTTCCTGATATGAGGAATTTGAGAGGCAAGGCGGGGGTTTGGGGGTCAGGAAGGAAAAAATAAAACAAGATGGGATCAGGAGGGAGATAAACCATAAGAGACTCTTAATCTAACAAAACAAACTGAGGGTTGCTGGGGGTTCTAGGGGGAGGGATAGCGTGGCGGGGGGTTACAGACATTGGAGAGGGTATGTGCTTTGGTGAGTGCTGTGAATTGTGTAAGCCTGATGATTCACAGACCTGTACCCCTGGGGCAAATAATACATTATATGTTAATAAAAATAATTTAAAAAAAAACAACTTAAAAAAACCCTAATGCTTAGAAATGTAAATTTAACAGAGAACAAAGGTGCTTGCCAAAGCAGAGGGGTGGGGGAGATGGGCAAATTGGGTGAAGGGGAGGAGGAGGCAGAGGGTTCCAGCTGTAGAATGAATAAGTCACAGGAAAAAAAAGATACAGCATACAGAATAGAGTCAAATGGTATTAGAATGGCGTTGTATGGGGACAGATGTAAGCATAGCATAAGGTAAAGACTTGTCTAGTTGCGAGTTGTACACCTAAAACTAAAGCAACAATGTAACATTGTGTGTCAACTATACTCCAATATTTAAAAATTTTTTAAAAAAAGGAATGTGAATTCCCCTGAAAAATCTACTCACCCAATGTATCTCATTTCCTTACAATGTCACAGAAATATTTTCTTGTTTTCTCCCCTAATTCAGGGAAGCAAACAGAGCATACACGACAATGAGGTTAAAGGTCAGTATGAAATCACCCGTCTTGTTTGTAACAATTCCTTTGCAACAGGGAGTTTAGGTTATAGAATACTCTTAATGAAGGTACAGTATATACTCTTTTTTAAAAAAAAATAGATTTTGCTGGGGCCCCTGGGTGGCTCAGTGGGTTAAAGCCTCTGCTTTCGGCTCAGGTCATGATCCCGGGGTCCTGGGATCGAGCCCCGCATCGGGCTCTCTGCTCAGCAAGGAGCCTGCTGTCCTTCCTCTCTCTCTGCCTGCCTCTCTGCCTGCCTCTCTGCCTACCTGTGATCTCTGTCAAATAAATTTTTAAAAAAATTAAAAAAAAAAAGATTTTGCTTATTTATCTTAGAGGGAGAGAGAGCATGAGTTGGGGGAGAAGTGGAGGGAGAGGGACAAGCAGACTCCATGTTGAGCACGGAGCCCGACACAGGGCTCAATCCCAGAACGCTTGAGATCATGACCTGAGCCAAAGTCAGGAGTTGGACACTTAAACTACTGAGCCACACAGTCACACCTGCAATGTATTCTTTTTGTGACTAAATGTTGATGTGTAAGATTCTGTAGTCTAAGAGGTATAATTTCCATTTTTAAATACTAATTCTAGATTTTTAAAAACCCAATACATTACTGAAACTTCAGCCCATTTCCTCAAACTTATACTTGATTCATAAGCCATTTTGGATGTGTAAGTCTTACATTGGATGTATATGGACTTTTAGCTGTTATATATAGGGCAGAGTCTTCTGTAATAGGGTCAAAATAAACTTTTCAGGCTTTTCCAGTGATCCAGGATTCTGTTTGTTAATGATTTTTTGTCCTCTGCCCTGAGTGAAGTTTGCTGGGGTTCAGAAACATCTTCTAAGAAAAAAGAATGTCTTGGTTTACTATTTTCCTACCTGTATCCTCTTTTATAGTCTATAAAATTTGATATTCCAAGTATTGCAAACACCCACGGTAGCTCATTAACTTTTCTGTAGGTGAGCAACCTGATGTCACAGCGGGACAGCAACAGCCAGTGGACAAAAAACATCCTGCAGGCACCAGTGTCATTGATACTCAGCCCCCTGTCATTGTCACTGCTCATGAGGATGGACACCTTCGCTTTTGGAAGCTGGAGGTGATGGGCCCATTGCTTACCTAGAGCAGCAGAGAATGAGAGAGATAAGAAGTAGTACTCAATGAATCCTAACCTCTAAGGTTCTAGAGCACATCCACTTCTAGTGTTCTTCAACCTTTTAGCCAAATTGCTGGTTTTGCAGCCTGCTCCCTGAAAGTGCTATCCAAGCTTTACAACAGGCCATTTTGTAACTCAAGAAGTCAAAACTACTAAGTTAACTATTTCAAATTTTTCTTTTCTTTCTCTTTTTAAGGTTTTATTTTTAGGTCATCTTTACACCAAATATGGGGCTCAAATTTATAACCCCAAAATCAAGAGTCACATCCTCTACGGACTGAACTATCCAGGCACCCCTAACCTCTCTTTTCTTTAAATCGAGCTATGATTACACACCACTCAATATTTCACTGGACATGTAAATAATACTAGAGGATATTACTGATATACTAAAAGAATATAAGAACACTCAAGTGTTTGAATATCTATACATTTTTAGTTATCCAAGCTATTGGAAGAAGTTATTACATCGTACTCTGTGTCCTTAAGTATTTTACCATGAAAAAAGAACTTTTATTTACCAGAAGGTTTTAAATGACTTGGAGCAGAGTGTCGTGGAGTTTAAAGTTTGGAATATCAATAAAGACATGATGGAAGGAAGGATCTTGAGTAAGTTTGGTGACAAGGAAGTCATTAGAGAGGCTTGCAAAACCCAAGAAAGAGCAACTGGTTGGTATGGCAGAGGGTGGGACCCAGCAACACAGAACAACAGAGCTCTCTGTGGGCCAAAACTCCCAAGTTGATCAGTAGCTCGTAGCTTCTCAGTGGGAAACCCTTGGTTTGAAAATATGAACTATCAACAGCTTTCCCTGAGAGTACTGAAGTATTGGAGCAATGCTGAAATAAGAGAGAGAAACAGAAGAAAGATTAGGTCCAAGTAAATCTCAGGAAATGAGTGGCAGGTGCAAATTCTTTCTTCCGAAGCATGGATATTTATTCTCTAATACAGTGTCTGGGGAAGTCCTTCCTGGTGTTGACTTATCCTAAGAGCTGAAAAACAATCTGCTGAATTTGAATCTCTTACAATCCCATTGTCTTGCGCCAACATTCAGCAACAGATATTTCTGGAAAGGCAAATGTAATAACATTACTGCTTGAAACAAGTGAAGTACACTTAAACCTGAAAATAATGTTTGTTTAGAAGGAGAACATGTACCCAGAAAAGAGGTCTCAGTTAGTGCATGGAAACAGTCATAGGAAGCTTAAGATTCACCCCCAAGTACAGCAGGGGTCTGTAATGATCAGAGTCTGTTGCTCTTAATTCATAGTTGTTACATCTTCATGAATATTTCATTTCAAGGAAGTAAGTCCCTATAGATAATCTCAGTTAGTTTTTAATCACAAAGAAGAGAATCCTATTCCAGTAGTAGAGATAATTTTTAGATAATTTTTAAAGAGAAATTTAACTCCAATATTAATATTTTATAGAATTTATTATCCTACTTTATTCAGGGAAAACTGCTGAAAAATATGCTGCCTTTCACAAAACATTCTGCCATTTCTCTGACGTCGCTGTGTACGGATTTGTGCAGCAGGATACTTCTGACCGGGAATGTGGGTAAGTCCTACTCAGGGATGTGGGTAAGTCCTACTCAGGGAGTCGGTACCAGGAAGCTCCCCCGCCTGCCTGACCAGGAGGTAGAGATAGGATAATGCAGAGCTTTTAGTGAGACAAAAGACTAAGAAGGATGCTTCAGGGTGAGAGAGTGTTGGGAATGGCTTGCGGAATAAATGGAACAATGAATGAGTGTCATGAAAACCTAGTCCATTCCCAGCTCTTTATTTAAAGCAAGACATCCTATTTTTTTTTTCCATCTTTAAATGGTGTACTTTTTTTTCCCCATCTTTAAATAGGACTTCCTGTTCCCTCACCTTACATATGGGAAAAGTATAAAGTTTTCATTTTGAATCTTGGAAGTTATATTGCATTAATCTTCATTATGAAGGGGAGTAATGGCATTAATTAGGAAAGGGATTATTCTCAATAGGGGACTTTTATATTGATTGTTACAACTCATAGAGCTGGTCTTGATCCTTTCATGTAACACAATCCTCTCTTTTTAAAAAAAAGATTTTATTTATTTATTTATTTAGAGAGAGAACAAGAGAGAATCTTTTTTTTTTTTTTTAAGATTTTATTTTTTGAAAGAGAGTGAGAGAGAGCATGAGAGGGGAGAAGGTCAGAGGGAGAAGCAGACTCCCCATGGAGCTTGGAGCCTGACGTGGGACTCAATCCTGGAACTCCAGGATCATGACCTGAGCCAAAAGCAGTCGCCCAACCAACTGAACCACCCAGGCACCCCTATGAGAGAGAATCTTAAACAGGGCACAGGACTCGATATCACAACCCTAAGATCATGACCTGAGAAGAAACCAAAAGTTGGACACTTAACCGACTGAGCTACCCTAGTGCCCCAACAATTAATTCTCTTTTTCAATGCTATATTTTCTTTAATTTTTTAAAATAAATCCTGATTTTTCTTTCTTTTCATCTCTCCCAACTTTGAAAGATTATGTGTGTGTGTGCATGCATTTTTAAATTTTACTAGTGTTTAATTTTAAGTTCTTTAAAAAAAAACAACCAAACAAACAAAAAAAAACCCTACCCAGTTTGTTAGAGTTTATACTGAAACAGCATCTTTTCAGTTAAACAAAAGCTTGGCCCACTTTACCTTTCCTTCTATTCTACACCCACTCCTTCACTTATCATTTGCCAAGTTAGTAATCTTGAGATTTGCATGCAAGATACTGCTGTTACATTAATATTTAAATTTTACATCTACTCCTTAAAGAACATTGGTCTCGTTTCAAAACTTATTTTATAAACGTCCCAACAAACCAGTTTTTGGCACCAATTAGTTCCGTCTTCTGGAAATTATAGAGAATTTTTTTTTATATTTATATTCAGTATAACCAGTAACTTGACAATATATGTTTAAAGTTATCTTTATTTTATCTGGTTTTATTGCTCAGCACCTATTATACTCCAATATCCTTATTGTTGAACTCTTTTATATATCCATCTCTATGGTTTCTTTCATCATTTCTGTTTACAGCCACCCAGAAGAAAAGTCTAAGGTCAAGCAAATTTATTCCTTTTAAAAAATATTTGCCTGCATATTTTTGCACTAACTGTACCTACTACAGCGTAAGTTTTTTCTAGCAAAATACATAGAACTACAATTTGACATTATCTACAGAATTCTCAGACCGCATCTCTGTCAGGGTTACTAATAGGGAACACCTCGTTATCACAGAGTCCTTCTACTTCTTGAGGTTTCTGTTTTTTGTTGTGATCTAGATAACTAGAGTGGGGTGGGTTTGGGATCCAATCAAGCTTCAGCTATAGTATAATTAAAGAAGACGTGTAGGTTACCTTAGGCTTCCTTTTTCTGTGCTACTGTAGATGTTAACAGAGCTATGTAGTTTGCTGTCTAGTCACTGTTTTAAATCAAGAATCCTTGGACATTATTAGTTGTTGTTTTTTGTTGTTAAATGGGCTTTTTAAAAAAATTTCAGCTTCAAGTTCACAGAAAAATTCAGTAGAAACTACAGAGAGTTCTCATACACATCCTGCCCTCACCCTCCCTAATACAGTCCCCACCCCCCCACTTTAAAAAAAAAAAAAGATTTATTTATTTATTTATTTAAAAGAGAGTGTGCATGCAGGGGTTGGGGGTGAAGGGGCAGAAAGAGAGGGGGAAACATCTCAAGCAGACTCCCTGATGAGCGTGGGGCCGCAGCACCCTGAGATCAGACCTGAGCCAAAAGCAAGAGTGGGGCGCTCGGCGGGCTGCACCCCTCAGGGAGCCCCTGGTTGCCCCCACTTTCAATATCCTGCATGAGAGTGGTGCGTTCATTACAACTGCAGCATCTACAACATGTCAGTATCATCCAAAATGCGTGGTTCACGCTGGGGCCGTGTGTGTTCTACGGGGTTTGACAAATGTCTGGTGACACGCATCCACCATTCTAATACCTTAGAGAGTAGTTCCAGCAAAAATCCCCTGTGTCCTGCCTATCCTTCCTTCCCTCCTCCCCAACTTCTGGCAATTACTGATCTTTTTATTGCCTCCAGAGTTTCGCTTTTCACAGAAAATCGTAGTGGAAATCACATAGTACATAGCCTTTTCAGACTTCTTTCATTTAGAAATAACCCATCTAGGTTTCCTCCGTGTGTCTTCATGGCCTGATATCTCGTTTGATTTTAGTGCCAATAAGATTCCACTGTCTGGATGGACACAGTTTACTCATCCATTCACCTGCTGAAGGACATCTTGGTTACTTCTACGTTTTGGCAGTAATATACAAAGCTGCTATAGACATCTGTGTGTGTTTGTGTGGAAAACAGTTTTCAGTGCCTTTGGGTATATACCAGGGAATACAGTGCTGGATCATATAGTAAGAGCATGATTAATTTTGTGAGAAACTACCAAACTGTCTTCCGAAACAGCCATGCCATTTGGCATTCCCACCAGAGATGAATGAGCATTCCTGTTGCTCCACGTCCGTCTCAACATTTGGTGTCCTCGGTGTTTTGGATTTGGGCCATTTTAAAAGCCTTGTAATGGTATCTCCTTGTGGTTTTAACTTGCATTTCTCTACTGACATACAATGGGGATTATCTTTTCATATATATTTTGCCATCAGTCTATTATCTTGGTGAGGGGTCTGTGCAGATCTCTGGCTGTTTTTTATTTTTTTTATTTTTTTTATTTTTTTTTTTTTAAAGATTTTATTTATTTATTTGATAGAGAGATCACAAGCAGGCAGAGAGGCAGGCAGAGAGAGAGGAGGAAGCAGGCTCCCTGCTGAGCAGAGAGAGCCCGATGCGGGGCTCGATCCCAAGACTCCGAGATCATGACCTGAGCCGAAGGCAGCGGCTTAACCCACTGAGCCACCCAGGCGCCCCTCTGGCTGTTTTTTAAAATCAGGTTGTTTATTTTCTTATTGTTGACTTCTAAAAGTTTTTGGTATATTTGGGATAAGAGTCCTTTATCAAATATGCCTTTCACAAATATTTTCCCCCAGTCTGTGGCTCATCTTTCTCTTCTCTTGATAGCGTCTTTTGCAGAGCAGAACTTTTCAATGTTTTAAAGATTTATTTATTTGAGAGACAGAGAGCACAGAAAAGGGAGTCAGACAGAGACAGAGAATCTCCATCAGACTCTCTACTGAGTGGGGAGACTGACTCGGGGTTTGATCCCAGGACCCTGAGATCATGACCTGAGCCAAAATCAAGAGTTGAACACTTAACCGACGGAGATACCCAAGCACGCCTGGAAGTTTTCAGTTTTAAAGAAGTCCAACTTGTCAATGCTTTCGTTCATGGACTGTGGCTTTGGTGTTGTATCTGAAAAGTCATTGCCAAACCTGAGGTCATTAAGACTTTCTTCTAGTTCTATACTTATACATGTTACCCTTGGAATTGTTTTGAACTGGTTTGTTTATTTGTGTGCGTGTTTGTGTGGGAAAGGTGTAAGGTTTATATCTAAACAGACTTTATATCATGAATTGGTGTTGAAATTCATCAACTGCTTTTTCCATATCTATTGATTGATCATGTGATTTTTCTTCATTAGCCTGTTGATGTGATGGACTACATTAGTTGATTTTTAAATGTTGCCCATTGTATATAATATTTTTTCCTTTTTTTTAGAGAGATAGAGCACAAGAAGGGGTCGGGGAGGAGGAGCAGAGGGAAAGAGAGAGAACCTCAAGCAGGCTGCATGCTCGCGCAGTAGGAAGCCCAGCTCAGGGCTCCATCCCAGCGGCATGACCTGAGCTAATACATCTTGGATTCGACTTGCTCATATTTTGTTGGGGGTTTTGTACCTATGTTCTTGGGAGCCATTAGTTTATAGTTTTCTTTTGATGTCTTTGTCTGGTTTTGGTATTTGGGCGTGCTGGCCACATTGAAGAAGCTAAGAAGTATTCCCTTTCGCTTCTATATTCTGGAAGAATTTGTAGAGAATTATTAAGATTTCTTCCTTGAATGTGTGCTGGATTCACCATTAAATCCATTTTTACCTAATGGTTTCTGCTTGGGAATGTTATTAATTACTTTAATTTCTTTAATAATATGGCCTATCAGATTATTTCTTTCTTCTTGTGGGAGCTTTGGCAGGTTGCGTCTTTCAAGGAATTGTTCTGTTTCATTTGGGTTATTAAGTCTGTAGGCGTAGAATTCATAGATTCCTTTATTATCCTCTTAATTCCCCTGAGTTTTTTTTTTTCTTAGTTAGCCTGGCTAAAAGTTTATCAATTTTATTGATCTTTTTAAAGAACCAGCTTTTGGGGGGCACCTGGGTGGCTCAGTCGTTAAGCATCTGCCTTTGGCTCAGATCATGATCCCAGGGTCCTGCCCCTCCCCTGCTGCTCTCTCACATGCTGTCCCTCTCTCTCTCTCTCTCTCTGTCAAATGAATAAATAAAACCTTGGGAGGAGAAAAAGCAGCTTTTGGTTTCATTGATTTTTTTTTATTGGGCTCCTCTTTTTCAGTTTTGTTGATATCTGCTTGGATTTTTATTATTTCTCCCCTTCTGCTTACTTTGGATTATTTTACTCTTTTTCACCTAGTCCTAAAATGGAAGCTTGGATTATAGCTCTTTCTTTTTTTCTAACATATGCATATAAATTGCCCTATAAGCACTGTTTCTGCTGCTTTACTCAAATTTTGATGTCATATTTTCATTTTTATTTAGTTCAAAATATTTAAAGATTTCTCTTGAGTTTTTTATTTTCTATGATCTATAATTTAGAAGTATGTTGTTTCATCTCTACTTATTCTGGGATTTTCCAGCTCTCTTTTTCTTATTGATCTCCAATTTATTCTATTGTAAACTGAGGGCATTCACTGTATGATTTCCATTATTTCAAATTTGTTAAGGTGTAATTTACTGTCCAGAATGTGGTCTGTCTTGGTGAATGTTCCATGAGAGCTTGAGATTAATACATGTTGGATGCAGCAGTCTACAGATATTAATTGTATCTAGTTGACTGACGGTGGTTTTTTTTAAAAGATTTTATTTATTTATTTGACAGACAGAAATCACAAGTAGGCAGAGAGGCAGGCAGAGAGAGAGGGGGAAGCAGGCTCCCCGCTGAGCAGAGAGCCTGATGTGGGGCTCCATCTCAGGACCCTGAGATCATGACCTGAGCCGAAGGCAGAGGCTTTAACCCACTGAGGCGCCAAGGTGCCCACTGATGGTGTTTTTGAGTTCAACTATGTCTTTATGGATATTCTGACTGCTGGACCTGTCCATTTCTTATGTCCATTTCTCATAGACTGGTGCTGAAGCTTCCAACAATAAAATGGCATTATCTATTTCTCCTCTCAATTCCATCAGTTTTCAACCCACCTAACTTCACACTGTAATGTTAGACATGTGCATGTTAAGGATTGAGGTCTTCTTGGAGAACTGACCCCTTTATCATTATGTAATGCACCCAATCATCCCTGATAATTTCTCTTTCTCTGAAGCCTTCTCTGTTTGAAACATAGCTGCTCTTGTTTTCTTTTGATTAGCATTAACATGGCAAACCCTTCTCTATCCCTTTACTTTTGATCTATAATGTGTCCTTACGTATAAAGTGGATTTCCTGTAGGCAACGTATAATTGGGTATTGTCTTTTAATCCATTCTGATAATCTCAGTCTAAGTGACTTATTTAGACTGTTGACATCAAAGTGATTATTGATATAGTGAATTAATATCTATCATATTTCTTACTGTTTTTTATTTGTTACCCTTGTTTTCTGTTCTTAGTTTTGTCTTCAACTCTCTTTCTGCCTTTTGTGTTGTTGTTTTTTTTTAATTTTTATCTATTTTTAAAATTTCTTTTCAGTGTTCCAGCATTCATTGTTTATGCACCACACCCAGTGCTCCAGACAATACGTGCCCTCCACAATACCCACCACCAGGCTCACTCAACCCCGTACCCCTTTCCCCTCCAAAATCCTCAGTTAGTTCCTCAGAATCCACAGTCTCCCATGGTTCATCTCCCCCTCCAATTTCCCCCAACTCCCTTTTCCTCTCCATCTCCCCATGTCCTCCGTGTTATTCCTTATGCTCCACAAATAAGCAAAACTGTATGATAATTGACTCTCTCTGCTTGACTTATTTCACTTAGCATAATCTCCTCCAGTCCCGTCCATGTTGATACAAAAGTTGGGTATTCATCCTTTCTGATGGAGGCATAATACTTCATAGTTATATGGACCACATTTCCTTTATCCATTCGTCTGTTGGCTCTTTCCACAGTTTGGCTACTGTGGCCACTGCTGCTATGAACATTGAGGTACAGATGGCCCTTTTCACTACATCTGTATCTTTGGGGATAAATACCCAGTTGTGCAATTGCAGGGTCATATGGTAGCTCTATTTTTAATTTCTTAAGGAATCTCCACACTGTTTTCCAAAGTGGCTGCACCATCTTGAATTCCCACCAACAGTGTAAGAGGGTTCCCCTTTCTCCACATCCTCTCCAACACACGTTGTTTACTGTCTTGTTCATTTTTGCCATTCTCACTGGTGTAAGATGGTATCTCAGTGTGGTTTTGATTTGAATTTCCCTGATGGCTAGTGATGATGAACATTTTTTCATGTGTCTGTTAGCCATTTGTATGTCTCCATTAAGTGAACATTTTATATCATCCCACTTTCTCTTAGCGTAGCTTTTCTTTGCCTATCAATTAGGTCTTTTTAAAAATTTTTGAGTGGTTTCCCTAGAGTTTGAAATAGACATTTACAACTAATTCATGTCCACTTTCAAACAACACTACACCACCTCAGTGGTAGTACAAGTACCTTATAATAACAAAGTATTCCTAGGTTCTCCTTCCCATCCCTTATGTCATAGCTGTTATTCATTTCAAGTATCTATAAGATACAATTGTCAAATATATTATTGCTGTTCCTGCTTTAAATACACTGCTGTTAGTTTTTAATTTATCTTTACTTATCCCTTTTATTATGCTCTCCTTTTCTTTATAGAAATCTGAATTTCTTACCTGTATCACTTTCCTTCTCTTTTAAGAACTTCAGGGATGCCTGGGTGGCTGAGTAGGTTAAGCTTCTGGCTTCAGCTTAGGTCATGATCCTAGGGTCCTGGGATAGAGCCCTGCATCAGTCTTCTTGCTCAGTGGGGACGCTGCTTTTCTCTCTGTTTGCTGTTTCCCCTGCTTGTGCTTTCTCTCTCTGACAAGTAAATAAATAAAATCTTTAAAAAAGAACTCTTAGTATTTTTTAAAAGATTTTATTTATCTATTTGAGAAAGACCATGCCTGAGTTGGAGAGAGGGACAGAAGAAAAGGGAGAAGCAGGCTGTCCACTGAGCAGGGAGCCCATTATGGGACTTGATCCCAGGACCCTGGGATCATGACCTGAGCTAAAGGCAGACGCTTAACCGACTGAGCCACCCAGGCATCCCAAGTACTTCTTTTGATATTTCTTGCAAGGCACGTCTACTAGCAACAAATTCTCTCAAGTTCTGTTTGTCTGGGAAAGTCTGTATTTCCCCTTCATTTTTAAAGGACAACTTCACAAGGTACAGAATTCTAGGTTGATGGTTTTTCTCTCCACCCTTAAATATTTCATTCCATTCTTCTTGCTTGCACACTTTCTGAGAAGTTAGATGTAATTCTTATATTGTTCCTTTATAAACAAGCTATTTTTTTCCCTCTAGTTTCTTTCAAGATTTTTTTTCTTTCTGCAGTTTGAATATGTGTAGATGTAGTCCTTGTTGCTTTTTTAAATCGAGTTTTGTAATTTGGACTGTAGGATGATTCTCTGTAATGGTGCATTTATTTCTATTTCATCTACCCTTACATCTAGAAGAACTCTGAGTATCCACAGCAATAATAAGTCATAATGAAGTTGCCATGTATACTCAACAAAACAGGATTCCTACATATAAATATTGATATCAGTTTTTTCTTTCATTTCATTTCTGGTTTTTCAGATTGTGTTTTATTTACTGTTATAAATGCCTAAGTCAAATCAGTTTGGTGGTCTGGGTAGTATCTGCTTAGATAACATGATATCTAACTAAAGATTCCAATGTTTACATTTTATACAGAAGGACATGTTATCCTTTGCAGTATTAGTTCCTTCCTGGATCCGCCTCATGAAGAAAAGGTAAGAACTTTGCTCTTAGTTTAATTCATGAACCAGCACATACTAATTAACCATTTCTCTGTGCTAGATATGACAAAAGACAGAACAAGACATGATTCCCTACTCTTGAGTCATATATAATACTATTGAATCTTTCTTTTTTAAGATTTTATTTTGTTATTTGAGAGAAAGAGAGAATGAGAGAGAGCAAGCATGAGAGGGAGAAAGTCAGAGGGAGAAGCAGACTCCCCAGTGAGCAGGGAGTCCCATGCAGGACTCGATCCTGGGACTCCAGGATCATGACCTGAGCTGGAGGCAGTCACTCAGCCAACTGAGCCACCCAGGCACCAATACTATTGAATCTTAAGAGTACTCTTATCTTGATGGGCACCAAGAAAAGTATAGAATTGTTGAATCATTAAATGGCACACCTTAAACTAATATAACATTATATGCTAATTATACTTAAAATAAAAACAGAAACAAGAAACAAGCTATGTGCCAAATAACAATGGTTTAGTGGTGAAAAGAGAGGATGAGTGAGTGAGGGAGCCCGCCATCGGCTGCTTTAGGTCATCTTCATGTTTCCACTTACTTGAGAGAATTTATGCAGAATCCTGGCGCTTAAAAGGGTTCACACATCGTCTGGTCCTCTGTAGTCAGTTTATATAGCTTATATATCTCCACAGAAGGAGATTCTATAACTTTTCCTTCCAAGTCTAATCTAGTGTCCAACCATTATAAATAAGTCATGGGGATGAAAAGTACTGCATAGGGAATTCAGTCAACAATGCTGTAATGACTTTTGAGGGTGACAGATGGCAGCCATGCTTATCGTGGTGAGCACCGTGCAATGTACAGAGTTGTCTAATCAGTGTGTTGTACACTTGTAACTAACATAACATTGTGTGTCAAATATACCTCAATTTCAAAGAAAGAAACTCTTCCTCACATCTAGGCTAAATCCTCCTTGTAATTCAAACATGTTTTATGCTCTTTTTAGTGTTAATGCAATGTAAATGTCACCAGTCTTATTCATAACCATTTAAATATGCATTTTTGTGCGAATGTGGATATACAAATATAGCTACATATGTTATAAAGACTCAACACTAATTAAAGGTTGCAGCAGCGAAGACTGTTTTACCCTAGGCTTATTTCCCTTTACATTCGTATTTCAAATCCAAAAAGCAAGCAAATAGCAATTTTTTTGCTTTGGGATTATAGGCAGTGACATATGGTTACATAGATGAGGATTGGATTCCTTGCAGAGTGTCACAGAATGGTTACTGTTTCAAACATTATTTCATTTGATCCCTAGAATTTTCTTTTTGTTTCCAGGAACAAATCAGAGTTTTATAATGTTCAGATGTTTAACTTTAGTATGATTGTCTCCACTTTACCCAGGAGAAATCAGAGACTGGCTTGCCTAGGAGAACACAGACAGGTAGTGACTAAGCTGGGGTTAGAACCAGGCTTCTGATCCTCAAATCTAATATTCCTCCCTTATATATAACCCTCCCTGCTATCAAATAGAAAACAACATTCAGGGGTGCCTGGGTGGCTCAGTGGGTTAAAGCTTCTGCCTTCAGCTTGGGTCGTGATCCTAGGATCGAGCCCCACATCAGGCTCTCCGCTCGGCGGGGAGCCTGTTCCCTCCTCTCTCTCTGCCTGCCTCTCTGCATGCTTGTGATCTCTGTTTGTCGAAAAAATAAATAAATAACATCTAAAAAAAAAAAAAAAAAAAACCCAACGTTCAAACTCATCAAGCACAGAGTTTCATTTATCAACAGCTATAACTGTCCTACAGTCAAGGCATGTTGTGAGAGGAACAAAAACGAGTAACATTCTTGAGCCATGTATAGGTGGAAAGTTATCTGTTTTCTCTGAATTGCGATGAATATCATATTCCATTATTAATTTTAAGACATAAAAATATGACCCAAAGCCTATAGTTTTGTAAATGAACTTTCCATAAACTGGCAAACAAGACCTTTACATTTAGAGGAAAATCTTAAAAACAAAGCTGTAACATAATATTGAATTAGACTTAAAGCATTTTTACCAACTTAAAAGCAAAGACTTTAATCACTTAATTGAAATTCTTCTATATTCAATCTCATTTCAACGTTTTCTGGATGTGGACAATGTATTTTTCCACTTCATACATGGCTGCCTATTTACAAATATACAACAGAGGGGCGCCTGGGCGGCTCAGTGGGTTAAGCCTCTGCCTTCCACTCAGGTCATGGTCCCAGGGTCCTGGGATCGAGCCCCGTATCGGGCTCTCTGCTCAGCAGGGAGCCTGCTTCCCCCTCTCTCTCTGCCTGCCTCTCTGCCTACTTGTGATCTCTCTCTGTCAAATGAATAAATAAAATCTTTAAAACAAAACAAAACAAAACAAATATACAACAGAGTCTGGTTATAGGAGGCCTCGCCTCTGCACATATGTACCATGAATGAAGCCAATTGCAGTTATAGATTACAATTGCAACCAAAATCTAATAGGTCAGTCTATACGGAAGATGTTAATTATTTTATCAATCATTCATAAATAATTAATAATTATTTAATTATAAATATACCTATATTAGTAATTAATAATTAATAATTATTTAAAAGATGCTCCATGTAATAAAAATATTCTAAGAGATAAGATAGTCAAAATCTGGCCACCAAAAGAGAGATCATTCATATGATAATATACACGGGTCTACAGGAAAAAAAAAGTCTTTGGGCAGTGTTTTTCTCTTCTTTTTTTTTTTTTTTTAAAGATTTTATTAATTTATTTGACAGACAGAGATCACAAGCAGGCAGAGGCTTTAACCCACTGAGCCACCCAGGCACCCCTGAGCAGTTTTTTTCTAAGTACAGGTCGTAACCCACTTTAGGGTCATAAAGTCAATTTAAGGGTGGTGACTGTATTTTCATTAAGAAAAGGTAATAGATTGGAATGAAATGCAGGAGAACAGACTAGACAATAGCAGTGTGCAGAGCACTGGGTTAGGCTAAGTATCTGTGTGTGAATGATACTGAAATGCGTTCAGAATGCACGTGCAGGTATTTTATCTGTTTACTGGATCATGAAGTAAAATGTATTTCTTACTGTAGATATGGCACATAGTAGAGAAACACCCGCCTTAGAGATGAATCCCATCCCAAGGCCGAGAAAGAGCTTTTGGATGCCAAGATGTTCTTGACCAGCTATGAGACAGGAAGAAGTAGGAGAAGGCAGATTTCCCCCTGGTTTTCTAAGAACAACTTGAGGGAGCTGAGTCAGAAAGCCAAGAAATGTAGGAGGAATTGTGTATGGCCTTGGTTAGAGTCTAAATGAGTAGGAGACTCGTAGGATAACTCCCAAGCTGCCAGAATTCTAGCCACACAAATGCTCTAGGTAATTGACCCAGGAAGAAGTCATGTTGATCTGGGATCATCAGAGAAAGAAAGGGAACATGCTCGAAGGGGACGCTGGCGCAGAGCCAGCTCCCCAGTTGGCAAATCTAGGGTTCTACACTTGAGGATAACACACAACTTGAAGGAACATACCAATCAAAGAACAAAATAGCCAGGGCTATCTCTGGATAAAATTTTAGGCTGGAAAGTTTTGCCAGCCTCCCCTTTGGTCCTTACCTTTCATCTCTGCTCCCTCCTGCTCCTGATTCCACTCTGCCTTGGCCTCCCCAAAACCCCTCCTCCTAAGGCTTTTCCTTCATCTGCTCATCTTGTAATCCTCAACTAAAGGCACTGTTAATCCTCACTTAAACGAGAAATTGCTAAAGACATAAGATCTTTCCTCTCCCAGGGATATGTGCAGATTAGCAGACACCAGGCAGAGGGACATCTTGTACAGACGTCCACACCATTCAGTCATACGCTTGGCTCATTAGTGGTTAATGGTTTTGCTCAAGATTGGATTTTGATCAGCATATACTTATTGCAAGGGATATGTTTTATTGTTGTTCTCTAGAAATTGAAGCAGCTGCTTGTCTGGCGTGCTCATTCTTTAGAAATTATTCAAGTAATCTATATAGAAGACAAGCAATTGGTGCTTACTGCTTCCATCGATGGCTCAGTAAGGTATGGACCTTCATATTGTGAACTTAGGGTTTTGAGCATGAGAAATCAAAATTTGGGTCTAAAGTTCAAGTATATATCGTGAATACACTCTTGATTGGGTAATTAAAATAAATAAATACATGAACAAATAGTTGCATGCACAAAGGGCTTTGAAAAGATGGCCATGGTTTGGAATTCTTTTCCATGCCCAAGGAGATGAGATGCCCTGCTCATCTACACTAGAAGTATAACAAATACTTAATTAAAAGTATTTTCTGGTGGACTCGTTTAGAAGAGTTAAGCAAGATGATTATCTCAGAGAGATAGACCCACACCCAGGGAAGGCCACGGGAGACACAGGGTCAAAAGTCACAAAGAAAATAGTAGCAAAGTGCTACTTAATGCTGAGAAAAATGGGAGTGAGCTAACGTTTTCACAGACAATGGGACTGATTTTGCAAAGTCTACTTGTTTCTCATCACCTGGATAATGCTAAGGTTACACACACAAAATGCTGAACACACACACACACACACACACACACACACCCATTGACAAAGAGAAAGGAAACGTCACGACACTTTGTGAGACCAACTGCTTCATCTTAAAATGCCTCAAAATCATGGTAATGAATTATCTTCATGGGAGAATAAAGTCAGGAATGATCAAGAGAGGTAGAGAGACTTCAAAGTGTCTTGGAGAGCTCATAGTGAAGGCAAAAGGAAGGAGTATCTGGCGTTGTATAAAAGACCCTGTGTGCACCTGAGACTGATCTGGATCTTCGCCTTGAAAGAGAACAGCCACCAACGGACTGTAAGTGAAAGACTGACATCATCTGATTTACATTTTTTTAAAAAATAACATGTAGGGAATGGATTTCAGAGCAGCAAAGTGGGAGCAGAGAGAACAGTTTGAAGTCCGTGCTGACGGCAGTGGCCTGGACTGGGGCAGTCCCAACTGCGCCGCAAGGAAATAGTCTGGGTCCGAGAACTGTCTAGGAGGTAAAATGTGGGAGACAGAGACTTTTTAACTGAAAGGGGAGGTAAGCGACAGATGTCGAGAATATCTCCTGGCTTGTACAACTCAGTGAATGTTGGTACCATTTGGGAGGAGAGGGGGCGCCCAAAGAGGAAGATATTTTGAGTGTGGAAGAGTGAAGGTCAACTTTTAGAAATGTTGAGTTAGAGGTGAGTCTGCAGGGGTAAGTTCAACCTGGGGTCCAATAGAGCTTTTCCTCAGCCAGAAAGGGAATCTGTTGTTTTATTCATAGGAAAAGTTAAGGACATGACATTTCATTATTATAGATGGTTTTCACGACTCTGTCCCTTGGGTCTCTGTTCCAGCTTATTTTCAGCTACCTGTCAGCAGAAGTACTAATTGGGGATGGTAGCACAAGCACGTACACACACACACACACACACACACACACACACACCCCACATGTCACATGTGCACACAGTCCCGTTGTTAAAAGCAGTCCTTTCTCAGACCAGTCACCCTTGGCACAGAGAAATCACTTTCAAGATTACTTCAAGTGAAGATCTCCCTGGATATGCAGCTCAGAAAAAGTAGCTCTATGAAGAGCTCCCTCAGAGACGGTTCTCTTCATAACTAAGCTCCGTCCTTTTGCAAACACTAGCTGCTGGTCTCTAGCAGGGTAGGCAATTTTAACACTAAATCTTTCTCGTCAAAGAGATGATGATTTTATACAAGGAAAAACTGTAATAAAGGCTTAGCTCTTGGACAGAGGCTGGAAGGGGTGAAGATCTGTATCTGAGGCACAGGAAATCAGGCTGTGAGGCAGGACCGATCATCTAGGAGAAGTCCACATGCCAGAGCAAATGCCACAAAACCAAGGAGAGCAGAAGCTGCTTCAGGTCTGGCCAAGAACACAGGGAGTTTGGAGTTGTCCTGAAGGTAGTCCTTACCCTCTAACTTCCATGGTGGAAGGGCTGCTCCATTTCACTTTGGTCAAGTCTCTAGAAAGGGCACAGTGTTGATAGAGTGTTGGGGAATTCAAATATGTAGGGGATATCAGGTGTTTATGCTACATTCTTAGGATGCTGTCAGATGTGAGCAGTGCTGGCTGGATCCCTCTGCTGTCTCCTCCTCAACGGCTGCCCCCTTGACCTGCGAAAACACTTGGACTTTGTGGAATTACCTCTTAACTCATTTAGCTTGTCCTCCTCATGGGTTATGATGACTGTGTCCATTGTTTGCTACTCTGAGGTTGAAATCAAGATATAAAGATCTTCCACATAGCGTTTTGTCTTTCTTTGAGACCTAGAGCACATACTCCTGCAAACAACATTCTGTAGTACTTTAAAGCAAGTAGCCTGCTAGAGGGACCTCATACACTGAACCGATGGAGAAATAATGAATACAGATGGGAGCCATTTCTTCTGCCATTTAAGAGCTCAGTGCTAAGAAATTAGTATGGTGTTTCCTTAATAGTAGGAGTTTTGAACAGAGGTTGAGAGGATGTTGGTAATAGGAAAAGAGTCTGTGTGAAACCCATCCCACAAGTTCTTCTGACATGGATACGAAGGTAAACAGCTGAGATGTAGCCCACTCAAAGGCCTAATTCAGCTAATACCCAGCCAGCATGGGTTCTGATCACCTTGAATGAGCAGGGTTATTCTAGGAAATATCTGTTCCTTGAATGGGTTTCATAAGTACAGACTCAAGTTGACAGTTCCTAAAATTGTTGTAGATTAGAATTCTAACTAAAAAAAATGGATCTGCTCTGATTAGTTTCATGTATTCAATAGGAAGAGTCCTAGAATCAAGCTCCAAGTCCCTAATGTATCAGTGAAAAATCCATATAAATGATCCAATAAACAGAACAACTTCCACTGAATTCCAGTCACTTTCTTCTCCCTACCTTTGCCTCTCCTCAGGCTCTGGCATGCCTTCAGTGGTCATTACTGTGGGTATTTTGGACAGCGAAGAATGTTTGAACTATCACAATCAAGTGATTTCATTTTGCCATGTGATGTTAACGAATATCCAGTAGAAATAAAAGAAGAAAACAAGTTCACAGAGAAGAAGCAAAAATATGAATGTCCTCTGGTATTTGATCGGCAAAAGTAAGACCATTGTTTTTGGTTTTTGTTTTGTTTTGTGTTGTATTGTTTTTATTTTTTTTTTAAGATTTTATTTATTTATTTGACAGAGAGAGAGATCACAAGTAGGCAGAGAGGCAGGCAGAGGGGGAGGGAGAAGCAGGCTCCCCGCGGAGCAGAGAGCCGGATGCGGGGCTAGATCCCAGGATCCTGAGATCATGACCTGAGCCAAAGGCGGAGGTTTAACCCACTGAGCCACCCAGGTGCCCCATGTTGTGTTGTTTTTAGATGAATAGACAAGAATTAAACTCTTATGCTACTGTGACACTGGGCTAAATGTGGAGAATTCAAAGGTGAACAGTCCAAGGCTTTTCAATAATGTCACAGTCCAGGGGAGGGGAGAAATATGGAAACAAAAAACTACAGTTCAATATAATGGTACTTCTAAGAAAATTTAATTCTTAAGATAATCACAGAGGAATTAGGGGATGTAACCAAACAAAGAGGACCAAAGAGGCAATTTTGGTATTCTTTGCTTAGCTGAATCCTATTTAAGGAAAAGCACTAATTAATGAGACACTATGATACATCTTCAAGTTTTTCAAGACTTGGCAGTTCAGTGAGCCAACGAAGAAGACATGGTAGGAAATAGAGCAAGGAAAGTTTATAGAGGCCAAATCACAATGGGCTCTTGGTATGGGCCAACATAAGGATTTTAAACTTTAGAGAAATCACAAAAGAATACACAGAAAAAGGTCTGAAGAAAAGGATAGTGAGTTTGGTTTTGGACAGGTTTAAGTCTTAATGCTTGTGGGACATCCAAGTGGGGATATTTAATGAGCATTAAGATAGACCCACCTGGATGCCAAAAAGAAAGCCACAAGCAAGTGCTTGAGAAAAAAATAGGAGACATGAGGTGACAATCCTATAGGTTACTTTGTAAGGAAGTCAGATAGCTCTAAATTTGAATAAGAGTGTGATTCATGGGCTTGATTGTGTCTCAGGGACACGAGAATTGCTTAAAGGCTTGGAGGTAGAGGACAGTTCCCCAGGAGGAAGTAGGGAGTTGGTGGAAGGTGTTTTGTTGTTTTGTAATGTTCAGTTCTTGTTTTGAGTGATTGGATCTTTGTCATAATGGAAGAGATCAGTGCTCATTTGAGTTTAACATCAGCAAAGCCTGGTGGATAACCTCAGGGGACCAGTCCTACGTGGACTGGCAACATGAAATAAATCAGCACTGGGAAAACTGACTAGATGAGCCCAAAGTGGGAAGAATCAAAGGGGATTATCTAAAATAAAGTCCTTTAGGAAAATCCCAAGTGGTTCAAAGCTGGAGACACTCAGTGCCATCATCTAGTCCAACAGCTGGTAGAATAAAAAGGAAGAGAAACTAAGAGTCACAGTCCACATAGAATTTGGATTAAGACAGGACCCGTTTGAGAAAAATCAACAAGGATTCCAAGTGACTGCCAAACCCCGCTGAAGAGCTCAAGGCTAGCCAGCAAGAGCCCTGGAGAAGAAGTCTTGACAAAACGTGAGAGATGGTGTCATAGAGCCAAGACTCATCAAGATGTGGTAAAGTTCACCAAGCAAAGTTGGTCATTCTCCCTTGGGTAATTGCTGAGCCTTGACCACAACCATCTGTCTTAGTACTCAAAATTATATATTCTAATTTGGTCATATGCATCTCCTTCACTAACTCTGTGAGTTCCTTGAAGATTAAGACCATGTTCTGTACATCTTTCTATACCCTGGTCTTAGCTTAATGCTAAGCACACCGTAGGCACGCCCGAGGTATTCGAGTGAGCAAATAGGGAGTGACTTAAGGGCAGCCATAGCATCATCAGGACTGGTGTCATGGGAACCAGAGAACCGGGGACCCAAAGAAAGAAGGATGTAATGGATATTTGTTTAGTAGGCAGAGGATAAAAAATGTGGGTATGCATTGAACAGTTTTCTTTGTTTCTGCAGATGGAAAAAAATGAGCTCAATGTCTTTGCTTTTCAAACGTACACCTCCCAAGGCCTTTGAAGTGGATCATGACTTTAAGTTTTTCAAGTCTCTTTCTTCTCCCAAGGTAGCCATGAAACAAATGAACAAAAAAATCCCAAACAAACAAGAGAAAGCTCTTGGCTTTTGTTTTCCTGAATTTGGATCTCCCCAGTGTATTAACTTTCTATTGCTGCTCTTAGGAATTACTACGTACTTGGTGGTTTAAACAACACAAACTAATTATCTTACAGTTCTGTGTGTCAAAAGTCTGACCTGGGTGTGCCTGGGCTAAAATTAAGATGTTGCCAGAACTCTGTTCCTTTCCTGGAAGCTCTAAGGGGGAGAATCTCATTGCTTTAGTTTGTGGCCCTCTTCCTTGGTCTTCAAAGCCAAAAATATGGTTTCTCCCTGACGGTTTCCCAGGGGTCACAAGTCTCCAACCAAGTGGGAAATGTTCTCTGCTTTTAAGGATACCTGTGATTAGATTGGGCCCCACTGGAAAATCCATCTCCAGGTTCCTGACCTTAATCACATTTTGCCAAGTGACCTTTTGCCAACTGAGGCCATGTAGTCATAGGCTGGGGGTAGGGAAATTGGGTGTGGACATCTTTGGTTGCCATGATTCTGCCTATCACAGACTGACACACATCAATGCAGATTTAGGGGAGAAATGGATCCCACTATTCATTCTATTTCTAATATTCCTAAAGAGTATATATAGCACGAGCCGATTTCTTCAAGATCTTCCACACAATAAACCAAACTTAACCTTTCTGAACATATCTCCCATTATTAACCTACTGTTGCCCTACCCTCTACAAATCAGGCTAGTTGTTTCCTGAGCATTCCTGTCTTCTGTCCCTTAGTTCGCCTGAGCTGTCCTTGCCACATCCAAGGCTTTCTCTGCCTGTCAAGTCCATCCTACCTTTGTAACTGATGAAGGACTAGTGTCTAGAATACAAAAGAATTCCTAAGAGATCAATAAGAAAAAAAGACAGTCCCATTTAAAAAATGGTAAAATACTTGAATAGATCACAAACGGAAAAAAAAATTGCTAGTAAGCACATGATGAAATGCTCAGCCTCATTGGTAAAAGGTGGAAATTCACATCAATAACATTAGGAGGTACCATTTTACACCCAGCAGATTGGCAAATATTAGAAAGTCTGTGTCTACCAAGGGCCAGTGTGCATTTGGCACAATCAGAACACTAATCTGGTGGTGGAAGTTGTGTAAATTGCTCGAAGCACTTGGGAAAACAATTTAACATTAACCAGTGAAGTCAAAAATAGGTATAGCCCACTAGAGATATCCCCTAGGGAAACTCTTAAACACGGGCTTAGGAGACGGGTACAAGGATGCTCAGAGCAGTATTCTGTAATAGCAAAAACCGGAAAGCAGCCTAAGTGCTCATGAACGGTGTAATCGGTACATAATTATAACACATTTATAGATTAGGATACTATGGAGCTGTGAACATAAATGGACCAAATAACACTCTCCTATATGGATAATAGTCTGACACATGCTACTGAATGAGAGTGTGCTTAAGAACATGTACGTAACGGTGGGGAGGGTATGTGCTATGGTGAGCACTGTGAATGGTGTAAGACTGATGACTCACAGACCTGTGTCCCTGAAACCAATAATATATTGTATGTTAATTTAAAATATACCTATATGTAATTATCATTTATATAAAAGTCAAAGAGAGGCAAAACTAAAAATATTGCTAAAAATCATAAAAGATAAAAGTATACAAATAAAAGCAAGACAATTAAAAATACAAAATTCGAGGGGGGTTGGGGGGGGTTATGGACATTGGGTAGGGTATGTGCTATGGTGAGTGCTGTGAAGTTTGTAAACGTGGAGATTCACAGACCTGTACCCCTGGGGGAAAAATATATATATATATATATGTTTATAAAAAATAAAATTATAAAAAAAAAATACAAAATTCAAGACAGTCATTACATTTAAGGGCAGATGAAAAGGACTGAGAACCTCAAAGCTGATGGTATTGTTTCAACATGTAAAACGGGGCAGTGGGTCCACGGGTGTTCATTCTGTCATTATTCTTTTATACTATCAACTTCATATTTGATAAATACTTTTTTCCAAATGAAACAATTTCCACAACCCCACCTTTCTGTCCAGATGGCACTGGGCTGCTCCCAGAGGGCAGGAGCACAGACGGGAGAGGGACCAGGATGTGGAGTGTGACAGACTTAGGTTTAATCTTAGATAAATTATTGTATCTCTTTCCTCATTGGAAAGCCCTTCAAAGTGTTGTTGTGAGGATTAATTGAGAAAAAGGTACACCTGTTACATCCCAGATACTCAACAAATGTTAATACCACATTCCCCAACAACCCCTGTCTCTCCTGCCTTGTGTCTTCCAGCATATTCATTTCCTGTGTTCTCTAGTGAACCAAAATATTTGTATAGTTACTTTACTGCCTACCCACCACTGAGTCCTAAGTTCTTTATGGCCAAAGACATAGGCATAGCACATAACAGATACAAAATTTAGCACAACCTAAAAATATAAAGATTGGCATATACTTTCAATATCCTCTTCCAATTTGAAAACAAGAAACAATCTTCTAAAGTGATTTAACTGAAGCATTAAATACATTCGGGGAAATCTGGAGCAAAGTTTTAAAGCTCTTGAAACAAGTGCCCCAAGGATCTCCTTCTCCTTTGGACACCTTCGTCTTCTCAAATGGTTGGTAAAATAGCAAAACTTCAATGCTAAAGTTGAGTTAAAACACCTTTCTCTTAGGAATCTCTGATTTTTACCAGAATCTTGTTTTGCCCATTCATTTTCTTTTTCAATTGTATAAAATGTATTCATTTCCTTCTTTTTGACGTATCATTGTCAGTAATAATAATACGATACTAAATCTTACATATGAGTAACACCGCGTTATGTATGTTTTTTCATTTGATCTTCGTAAGTAGTCAGTAGAGGAAGAACTTGCCCAAGATTGTTCAGTTAATAAGCAACAAAGTCAGGATTTGAACCCAGGAATTTTGTTGCTGATGGAGTGTGCCCTCTGCATTAAACATTCACTCTTGTATTTTGCAGATTCGAAGACGTGCCTTAGAAGGATTCCTGACAGAAAACCGGGAGGCAGGGGTTGTTTTTGGTTCTCTGCCTATATACAGGGTGAGTTGGAGGTTTCGAAGACTATGGTGGTTTAGAAAACAGTGGGGAATCTGATGTCTCATCCCTGACCCTGGGCTACCAAACAAGGCTGAAGAAAATCACATCGCCAAGCCAACTGCTGCTCCTATGAGCATGCTGGGTCTGATCCCAAAGAAGTCTCTAGTTCTATATGTCCATGGCTTTGTTCCCTTGTCTCTACCATTCCACATTGAACACTACAGGAAACTAGTTCAGACTCTATCCTGGTTCATCTACGGCATAAAATTCAAACACTTTAAGCCCAGCCTGCAAACCTTCCATAATCTGGCTTCTGCCTATACTGTCTAACCTCATTTTCTACCATTTTCCCCCACATACCTCACACTGCAGCCAGGCCATGCTACGGGCCTTTCCCGAAGCATCATTTCTCTTCCCTCTTCTGTGACTTTGCCTGTGCCGTCTCCCTGCCCGGAATTTCTTCCTCCTTAGTCACCCTTCCAGTTTCCACTCCAGATAATCTCTGTCAAATTAAAGAACTAATTTGATTGGAGCGCCTGGGTAGCTCAATGGGTTAAAGCCTCTGCCTTCAGCTTGGGTCATGATCTCAGGGTCTGGGGATTGAGCCCCGCATCAGGCTCTCTGCTCCGTGGGGAGCCTGCATCCCTTCCTCTCTCTCTGCCTGCCTCTCTGCCTACTTGTGATCTCTGTCTGTCAAATGAATAAAAAAAAAAAATTTAAAAAAAGAACTAATTTGACCAGGAATAATAAACTGAAGATGAAATCATAATTAATTAATCTTAATTTATTATTTCTTAAAATGTTCTTTCTCTTTCCCATGAGCGTGTTCATTATAACAGGAGCTAACACTTAAGCTGTAGGTGATGAGAAGGACAAATTGTCAGGAAGGACTAGTGGGCATCTGGGAAGGAGGGCATGTTTTAAAGCAGTTGGAACTTTTTCCCCCTATTCTCCACCCCTGAACTCACATTATAGAAGTAATTGCCTGAATTATGTCCTACTAACTCTTTACTTATGGCTTCTAGGTACCAAGCCCCACCAGCCTGAGATTCCTTCCACTCATTGGTTCAGAAGCACAAAGGGAATCTGCAAACAGCATTCCAGGGAAAAAGAAGGGAGGTCATGTTCAACATGATAAAGTGAGTACCCAGAATTCCAGAGTGCATCCCCTTTCTGTCTGGATTGTTAATTAATTGCTTTGTTAATTAATTAATTAATTAATTAATTAATTCCAGAGACATGCTGGGCCTAAAATTATCTCAGTTCATACCCTCATCATGAATATTCCAGGATGCATGCGTTTTAGCTTAGTGAGATGGAAATCATGAGTTTGCTGAATGGAGAGAAAAATCGAATAGGACCTCCTAACCTGACAAGTGAAACGTCTCCAGAGGTAATTTAAGACTTGGACTCACGGCCTACTTTTAAAAGCTAGGCCGTGTGACATCACATCTCTGCGGGCTCTTTGACATCCTTGTACCTGCAGGATAGAGCCATGATATCAGTAAGATTCTGACTCACCGGCCAAGTCAAGTTTCTTCATGTATTAAGAAGAGTAGCTAACATACAATGCTTTAGAGTTTACGGAGCATTTTCACAAGTGATTGCCTTCATTTTCACAATAATTGCAAAGGAAAAAAACTGGGAAAAAGTGCAGCCTAATCAGAGGGTAAGTGACTTGCCAAGATCCCACGAGAATGAAGTGGGAAGCTGGGATGGACTGTGACTCTCGATTTCCTGCTCATCCTGTTAAACCGTGCAACCTAGAAAGTTCAAATGCTGTCACTCTTCTCCTCGTTCTAGGAAGCTCGTCTGGGCCCAACCTAACCTGCGGCCATTCATCCCATCGTTAAAATAGATCAAACCTTAAGAGGAGAAGATCTAATATACGGTACTTTTTAGAAGCCTCTGTCCCATGAAATCAGTTCTTACTGCCTATGCCTAACAGAATAACAGATAACAATCACAGCTACCACAACAAAAACTGCTTTATTTAATTATATAGAAAACTTGACTGTTAGTCTGTCCTAAAGGACATAATGAGAGTATGAATGATTCCTCTTAATCCTCAACTCTACTAAGAATTTTTGGCAAAAGAACAGTTTTCTATAAAATAATATATTTTAATTGTTTTGAGTGATGAATGAAACACAGTGGTATAAATATTTCAAAATTAACAGATTGTCAAAAAAGTATTTTGGGTTTTCTATTTTTTTTTTTTTTTGCCTGTATTTGCATTCTTATTTGTTTTGCCTCATTGGGTATTAAGTATACTTTACATTCTCTAAGTACAAACCAAGTTACAGAAAGAAGATGGCCAGGTATGTCTTAAATGCCAGGGGGAAGACAAAAATGGAATTAAAAATGAATCGTGGTTACTGTACATAATGAACAGTGTACACTGAGATCATCAGGAACTGATTGCGGTATGATTAGTTTTATCAAAGCATGAAATATAATAAAGTATTTGCCCAAAAGCAAAGGAATTTTTTATAGAGCTGCTGTTTTAATAGATGCTTAAACTCTGGGAGCTCATTAACCACACAAGAAGGGCAAAGGAAGTAGACGTCTCCATTTGCTGACGGAAAAGGGACCGCAAAACCATAATTAAAAATTCTCCTTCTGGTTTAATGAAGAGTTAAATGCAGTCAGGGATTAAAATCTCTCCATTAAAATGCTTCCAAAATAAAAACTAGGTCATATTCAGGAAAATTATGCACCTCAAAAGATAACAATAAATTCTGGAAACTGCCGTAGATTAAAGGACCACTGTGTCGACTGTCTGCAGTTGTGGGACCCAGTCCAGCCTAAGTGGGGAAATCGTGGGGGAAGCCAAATATAGAAATATACACTAAATGCCGATTTTCATGAAAAGCACCTCCAGGAACCTGGGCATACATTTACCTCAGAAAGTTTAGTGTTCAAATTCTAATTTTGTGAAGCACACATGTACAGAATACCTTGAAATCCCTACTATGTGCCTTACACTGTGCTAGGCACCAAGAAGCCACTCATAAATCAAGGCGCTCACAGTATAGAGGAGAGAAAGATCTCTGAGCAAGGAGTCCCAAAACAGGTCACTTAATGTCTTTGACATTATTTTTAAATAATAGAAATGCTGATTCCAACCGTTAATGTCTTTAAGGGGTTTGTGAATCGCTTTAGAATTAAACAAGTCACAAGATATTAACCATAGTACATACAGTTGACCCTTGGACAACACAGGTTTAAACTGAGAGGATCCCCTTATATGCAGATTTTTTCAAGAAATGTAGTACAGTTCTTAAGTGTATTTTCCTGATGATTTTCTGAATAACATCTTTCTCCAGCTTACTTTATTGTAAGAATATGGCATCCGTACTAATCAACTGTGCGTTACTGGTAAGGCTTTTAGTCAGCCGTAGGCTGTTGGTAGTGAAGTATGGGGGAGTCAAAAGTGATACATGGCCTTCCTGCTGTATGGGGGGTTGCTTAAGGGTCAACTGTAGTTCTGTTTCAGTTTACACGTGGGAAGAGAATGGGAGAACATGAACTTTGTGACGTGCTCCATTTACAAAACTGTAAGAACATATCCAATAATAGAAAAATGATTACATGGAAGGTGGTATACAGGATAGCATATTCTAGTTTTTTGAAGAGTAACAGAAAAACTCACAATTTTATTTCAGGTGCAAGGTGATATAAACTGTAACATTGATATTGCTGGTGAAAATGGCTAACATTTGTTTTTAAATTAGTGTTACAGCTACAAAACCAAACGTTCCATATGTACTCTTTCAATCAATCTTCATAATGTGGAGGTAGTTATGATTACCTCCCCATTTTATATTCAAGAACACTGAAGCATAAAAGATAAGTAATTTAAGATCCCCAGAGAAGTAAATCACAGAGCTGGGATCTAAGCACACCAGGTTGACTTCAGAGCCCGGACAGAGTCTACAAATAACACTGAAGGACTCTCCCTTCGCACCACTCTCTGTCCCCCCACCCAAGTTCATTTTTCTTCATCTCTCCTGTCACTACCTGTCATTATGTTCTAGAAAAGCTCATTTATTTGTAATGATTCTTTCCCACTAGAATGTAAAATTCACCAAGGCAGGTACTTTGACTTATTCTCGGCTGGAATTCCAGCGTTTAGAACAGACTGACACAGAGACGACACACGCTCAAAACATCTGCTGAATGGAAGGATGAATGAGACCAAAGAAGTGGAAGGAGGATGCGGGAGGAGGTGAGGGAGAATGAGCATAGAGAATTGGAGAGAGAGACATGAGTGCACTTGGAAAATTGCATCTGTTGGTGGCAGACTGATGTGGGGGGCTGAGTTTCCCACCTTGTGTCTCAGAGGGAAAGAGTGGTGGGGTTACCTGTAAGTGTTCAAGCCAAAGAGACTTTTACGTGGTGGAATTTGGACCTTGGGGCTCATTCTCTCTTTTTCTTTACCTTGAACTCTCTGTATTTCCTCTCCCCGTTTTCATCTTTTCTTCTTCCCCATAATAGGCCATAAAATCAAATCGACGTACACTATAAATACTAGTTGAATATTATGGACAAAATTTCTGAATTTTTAGACTAAAGGAGTTTAACTTTTTATAGTTCTGTGTTCCAAAAATAACCAATTCAAAACTCATTTTCAGGTCTCATTTGTGGGATGATCAACATTATCAGCATTATCTTAATTTTATTTTCCTGTAAGTCAATGGATTCTGAAGATATTAACATAGAACATCTCTGTGCCTTACAACAACCTAGCAAACTTCTCTAATATGCTTTGTTTTAACCAAACCTGTATAGACTGGGCAGTTGAGTCCCAGCATGGATAACTGCCCAGTCAAGTAGTTCGTCTAAATCTTCTGCTCTTTTATCACATCCTTCTGGAACTCCACATATTTATCCTGGAGGCACACAGGATAGTTAAGTAAATAATGATATTTTCTTACTCAGAAGATTAAAATCCTTACAAAAATTGTGGTGCAACTTGACCCTGAAAAATTATATTTGTCATATAATGTCAGTTACTAACTATCATGCCCTTTATTTCACAGGTATCACGGAGGAAAAGTCTGAAAAGACATTTAGTCCCACAAATAAATCTGGCTTCTTCCTTCTTCCCATCCATCCCCAAGTGAAGAGAGGAAAATTGGAAGTGGCTGCTGTGTCCAGAGCTGCACGAAGAATGGCAAGATCTGAATGATACTCCAGTCTTTATTTCAGGATGAACGTGAGGGTCCACCAGACGCTATCACCCATAGCTCTATCCTCATGCCATCCTATCCGTGGAGAAGGTTACTCAAGGAACTCAGCTCTGAACAAGCAAGCTGCAAGCAGCCAGGTGTGCAGTTTCTTTCCTACATGGAAATCCACTTAACAGATAGGAATATTTCTTGTTTACTATCAGTCAAATGACACACAGGGAAACAAAGAAAATCAATAGCATTCGTAGGTCTAAAATTATACAGTTCTCAATGACTAGCTTTTTGCCTCCCCTATCCCCAACCCTTGTTCACCCTAATTCATCACCAGAATTCTTATCCAAATATGTGCAGTGAAGAGGCAAGATGCTATGCATTATGCAAAGAAAATTATTAAAAAAAAAAATGTGCCAAGCAAGCCTCTAGCGTTTTGTCTTCTTCATTTAGGGAAATGTCATGTGCAAGAAAATGTTCAGAGTTTCTTAGATAAAGTTAGAAGTTATTTACATATCCTCTAGGAATGACTCCAGATAAAAAGAATTTGAATGGTTATATGAGCTTTCTTTTATTAATTCTTTTATTAATTGATTTCAGTGATTTGGCCAAATGATTCATTTTACCAATGGGTATTCATGTATTTTTACTTTTTTTTTTTGTATTTTTGTATTTGTATGAAAGCATCTAAATTTGATCAACAGAAAATGAGCTTTTTGAAAGATAGATTAATTGATTGATCTGAGAGAAAGAGAATAAGTAAGTAAGGGGGCGGCCAGAGGGAGAGACTCTTAAAGCAGCCTCCCTGCTGAGCTCCACGCCAGGGGCGGGGCTCCATCTCGCCATCCTGAGATCATGACCTGAGGGAAACTAAAAGTAAGATGCTTAACAGACTGAACCACCAGGTGCCCCAATAAATGAGATTTTTAAATAAGTCAAAAGCATGAGGAAAGTATCAGAATTGAAGTCTGCAGATTCACTGACCCAAGCTTCTTTGGGAAATGATTCAAATGATGAAAGTGAGTCCCATGTCAAGGGTTATATACACCCAAAGCACCAGGAGTCAGTAAGAAAAAACAGGGGTCCCTTAGTGTTTGACTCTGCCTTTCCATTCTGAAAGGGTTCTATAATTCTTCAAATCCCAACAACTTTGGAAAAATAAATTTTTTATTCACATAAGCTTCATTTACATTTATTTTTACTTTTCTTCTAGGCAGGCGCTAATTTTTGGTGCTTGTTGGAACATGATCATTTCTCCTACTAATTTTCTTTTTCTTTTAACTTTCTACTTCATGTATTTTTTTTTAAGATTTTATTTATTTATTTATTTATTAGACAGAGAGGGAACACAAGCAGGGGAGAAGGGTGGAGGGAGAAGTAAACTCCCTACTGAGCGAGGAGCCCGATATGGGACTCAATCCCACGACCCCGGGATCATAACCTAAGCTGAAGGCAGACGCTTCACTGACTGAGCCACCCAGGCGCCCCTTCTTCATGTATTTTAATTACATAAGAAACTAAAGTTCCAAGAGAAAATATTGAACATTATCGTTTTTAATTATTAAAAATAATTTGAATCATTTACTCAAATGAAAGAAGAGACTCTAGAAAAACAGCATAGTTATAGAAAATTAGCACCTATCAATACCTAAGCAAACCAAAAGATCCCTTTTTAAAAACTGAGGTATAAATGACATATGTATGACATTATGTCAGTTTCAGGTGTACAACGTAATGATCTGATGTTAATATTTACTGCAAAATGGTCACCACAATAAGTCTGGTTAACATCTGTCAACATACATAGTTACAAAATTTCTTTTTGTGTGTGTGTGTGATGGGGACATGTAGAATCTACTCTCTTAGCAACCTTCAAATATGCAATACAGTATTATTAACTATAGTTGCCATGCTGTCCATTACATTAACAGGACTTACTTCTCTTACAACTAACCGGAGGTTTGTACCTTTCAACCCTACTTTATTCACCTTGCCCCAAAGATTTTTTTAAAGAATTCTAAAAGCAAGAAAGAAAACTTCCAAGTTTATGAAAATGATTCCATTTCCCTCCTTGTAATCACATTGTAAAAAAAGGTCATTGTATCCCTAGGCATGGATTTCCTAAAATAAGACCATTCTAAATAGCCTGCCACATACTCAATCCCCTTAACATGGCACTCAAGACCAAAAATTTGCATTCCCTTCCCTTTTTAACTGAGGAATTCTCTCAAACCTCTTTTAATACATGTACATTTTCTTGAACTTAAGATTTAAAAAATATATTTCAACATTTCTGCATATTATATAATAAGTGATTTCATTTTAGTATGTTGCTGAAATGGCACTATAATTATAACAATATAATTTTTATGACACATGTATTTAAAAATTTTATCTTACTTTTCATTTATCCAATGATGGGTTAAGTTAATCATTTAAGAAAAGGTTATACTTGTTAATAAATTAAGAATATTTCGTTACACCATGTTTGGTGTGGAACGTTTAAAATGTTTACTAAAATATAGGTAATGATTTCTGCTTCCTGTAATGGTAGACAAGGTAATTTGGGCCAATCACTCCCACTGAGGTTGACTAGAAAACATGGACAAGATATAAAAAGAAATGTTAATGAAGGCATCCGAATGCAAATAAGGTGGTAAAGCATGAACATGCCAGGTGCCCCTGGGAGACTGAAGCTCCGGTAGGTGAGCCCAGCTTTTGAGGACAATTTTCCCACATGCAAGCATGTGCTGATTCCAGAAGGGAAGAGTAGGAAGCTGAGAAGCTGAAGTGGTAATTAGGGCCAAGGGGACAGGGAATGGAATCCAGGCCTCATTGAGGGGTAAAGCCCTGTCAGTTCGGTTGAGGCCCCAAAGAACTACATCCTAGAAATATGGGTGACACAAAGGTAGACAGATCTTTACTGAGGACTACAGTTCACCGTCCAACTATTCCAATTCCTGAAATTGGACTAAGGTAGACCTAATTTGGTAGATCCCCCAGGAGCCTGCAGAAGCAAGGGTAAAATACTGTGGGAAAAGATGACATCATTTCAGGCCTTCAATTATATCTTCATTATTCCAATTATATGTCTGACACACTACGAAAAAATGGCTAGTTACACGAGACAAAACAAGAAGGAGAACTGACAGAAAAATCAGGTAATAGAAACAAGCACACTTTATTACTTTTTTAATCTTTTTTAAAAAGATTTTATCTATTTATTTGACAGACAGAGATCACAAGTAGGCAGAGAGGCAGGCAGAGAGAGAGAGGAGGAAACAGGCTCCCTGGTGATCAGAGAGCCCAATGTGGGGCTCAATCCCAGGATCCCGGGATCATGACCTGAGCCAAAGGCAGAGGCTTTAACCCACTGAGCCACCCAGGTGCCCGGAAACAAACACACTTTAAAATAATTGTTCTTGCTCTGTTGGAGATAGAACACAAGATTTAGAACTCAGCAGAGAATTAGAATTTGTTGATAAGAATCAAATTGAAAATTCTAGACCCCCAAAATAGTTACCAATATTAAAAATTCAGTCAAAGGTTATAATGACAAAATAGGTCAACTGAAGAGAACATCAGTGAGCTGAAAAATAGGTGGTAGGTATATAGGTATTTGTTATGGAGTTCTTTCAAATTCTCTGAAAATTTTCAAAAAATTTTTAAAGATTTTATTTATTTTCAGAGAGAGCACACACAAGCAGGGGGAGGGAGAAGTAGCCTCCCTGCTGAGCAAGAAGCCCAGATGGGACACTGGATCCCAGGACCCTGTGATTGTGACCTGAGCCAAAGGTAGACACTTAACTGACTGAGACACCCAGGCGCCCCTGAATGTGGCTTAAAACAACTATTTAAAACAACTATTGAGGGGTGCCTGGATGGCTCAGTGGGTTAAGCCTCTGCCTTCAGCTCGGGTCATGATTTCGGTATCCTGGGATGGAGCTCTCTGCTCAGTGGGGAGCCTGCTTCCCCCTCTCTCTCTGCCTGCCTCTCTGCCTACTTGTGATCTCTCTCTGTCGAATAAATAAAAAAAAACCTTAAAAAAATAGAACAACTATTGAGTGGCTTAAAACAACTATTTTATCCGCTCATCATTCTGTGGGTCAGTCATTTGGGCTGGACCCAGTTGAGAACTTCTGATCTCCTGGCTGGTGTCAGTCACTGCCAGTGAATGGCTGGATGGTCTAAGATGGCCTCCTCACACATCTCATGGTGAACCTCTCTCTCCATGTGGTCTCTCATTCCTGCTGAAGCTAGGCCAGAATTCTTCACCAAATAGTCTTAGGGTTTCAAGAGGATGAGAACAAAAGCTACAAGACATCTGGAAGCCTAGGTTGAAGATTCACAGAATGTCATTTCTGCTGCTTTTTATTAGCCAAATTCAGTTACAAGGAAAACCCAATTCCAGTGGAGGAGTGAGGAGGTGGTGATGAAGAAATACTACAAAGGGGCATGCATACAAAAGTGGGAAAAATTTGTGCCTATAATTTTTGTGATCTACTGCACCCACCAAATTGATCTTTAAATGTTAACACCATCTTAATCCAAGTCTCTGCATTTATATTAAAAAATTTTAAATTGACAAGCTCTTCAAAACTTTAATTAAGAATATAGAGAGTCCAAAATGATATTAAAAAGGTCAAGAATAACCAATACTGTAAAGAATAATTCCTCTTGAAAGATCAGAGTACAGAATTGCTTGACTATATATCAAAACTTATTATAAAGCTATAGTAATTAAGACTGAGTGGTATTGGCACAAGAATAGACCAATAGATTGGAGGAAAGGGCACAGAAAGCAACCCTCACCTATCTAGACATTTGATTTATGTCATAGACTGCACAGTATTTAAATGTCTTTTCAATAAATGATCCTGGGAGACATAGGAGAATTAGAATATTGAAAAACATATGAGAAATGAACTCTACTTCATGCTATGCATAGAAATCAGTATCATGTGATAATCCTAAGAATGAAAAGCAAAATATAAAGTGACTTTAAAATTAAACAAAGGATAATTTGTTTATGAGCTGGGAACAGGGAAACTTTTTTTTGTTTGTTTGTTTTAAGTAGGCTCCATGCCCAGACAGGAGCCCAGCATGGCTCTTGAACCCATGACCCTGAGATCAAGACCAGAGCTGAGATCAAGAGTTGGACGCCTAACTGACAGAGCCACCCAGATGTCCCAATAATTCTTAAATAGTACACAAAAAAGTACCTGAATACAAAGAAAAAGTCTGGCGAATTGACCTATATTAAAATTTACAATTCCTATTCACCAAAAACACTTTTTAAAAAAATTTTTATTTTATTTGAAAGAGAGAGAGAGCCCAAGGAGGGGGAGGAGCAGAGGGAGAGGGAGAAGCAGACTCCCCACCCAGGAGGGAGCCCGATGTAGGGCTCGATCCCAGGACCCCAGGACCATGACCCGAGCCAAAAAGGCAGACGCCCAACTGACTAAGCTACCCAGGTGCCCCTCACCAAACACACTTTAAGACAGTAAAACAGCAAGCCACAGAATGGCTGAGATTAGTATCACATATAAGAAAAGAATTTCATCAAGAATATATGAAGAACACCAACAAATCAATAACAAAAATACAGATATTCCAGTAGAATAGGCAAGACACAAGCTGACATTTCATAAAAGAGGATATCCAGATAGTCAATACATGTGTGAAAGAGTACTTGATCTCCCTAGTAATTAAGGTAATGCTAACCAAAACCACTTTAGATATTTCTATGCAAACCCCAGAATGGCAAAAATTAAAAGAACTAACAATGCCAAGTACTGGCAAAGATAGGCAACATCAAGAACTCTTACATACTTCTAGTGGAAGAAGTGGAAGTCTCAATTGGTTCAGTCACTTTGGAAAACAACTTGGTATCTATTATCATTGAACAAATGCACATTCCATGACTCAGAAATTCTACTCTTAGGTCTATATTCCCCACAGAAATATGTGTGCAAGTACTCCGACATGTAAATGAGTGTCCAAAGCCCTGTTACTTACAATATCCCCATACTGGAAACAATCCAAATATTTTTCATGGTGGAATGGATAAATAAATTTGTCATACGTATTCATATAATAAAACACAATAAAAATGAATAAACTATAGCTATACCCAAAACAGGGATGAATCGCACAAATAATAATGTTGAGCAGAAGCCACACACAAATTTACATAAGGTATAGGATTCCACTTGAATAAATCTAAAGACCAAAAACAAGAAAGAACTATAGTGTTTTAGGTATGAATTATAGTTTGTAAATTAAAAAGAAAAAAAAAGAGATGCAAGGAAGTGACTGCTATAAGAATCAGGATAGTTGGTTACCTTTTAGTAAGAGGGAAAGTGTACTTATCGGGAGGGTATGGAGGGAATTTGTATTGGGTCAACTTAGCTTATCTGCACTACTTTTTCCAGAATTTTCCATTCTATCATTTTAAGTTAGAGTGGGCTGTCTGAACTCGAGCACAATATGGAAGGCAAAAGTGAAGCAGTAACCATATATATATATATATATATATATATATATATATATATTTATGCACAAAATGTGGTTCAGAGTACCAGGTATGGTTGCATTTAGTTCATATTGTCCCTGATTTCCTGGTTCACCTTGGTCCTACTGACAGAGGTGCACATGGAGCAGTCCTGCACTCCTACCATGACCCCAAACCTCCTTCAGCTTCTTCAACTCCTGGGCCAGACTATCTGCTTTGCTGCCTTCAGAACCAGAGGCAACAGTTGTATATAAACTGTTCACCCAGCGTCCACAGTTGTGTAAGGATAAATCCTATATTCTAGAGCAATCTTCATCATTTTCTGTAATGGAACCTGGATTGATTCCATAAGATCATGAGAGAGGCTTCCTGGGTGCCAGGAACATTTTATTTTTTGACTTGTGGTGATAATGTGAGCTTTCCATCGATCTTTAGACCAATTTTCTATAGTTATGCTATATTTCACAAGAAAAGTTTAAAAAATAATTAAATTACATATTACAACCAAAATAGACCAAAACTGCTATCAGGACTTGTTTAGAATTATTGCACTTACACATTAAAAAAATGGTTTCTTTTAATAATTGTTGTCTCATTTCTAAATAATGAGCTATGAGAAAAGGGCTTGGGATGCTAATTACAGGTTCTTCTCTGAAAATAATACATTATCATAGGTGTGTATGGGTCTTCTTTCTAACAAGAAGGAAGCCAAAATATTTATAAACACCACTAAGTTTTTTCTCCTTTAATTCTACTTTGAAATGCTAGAGACATATTGATGTGCTATTTAAGAATGTTGATAAATGGATGTAATATGTGAATTTAGTTATGACCTTGAGGACATTTACTGAATTAAATGTTAATGTCTTCATTGCTTCATTGTATTTCAACATCGACATTTGTTATAATTCCTGCCTTCAACCGATATCCATTATGAGTATAAATTCAACAAAATATGAAAATGTTAAAAGCTTATGAGATCCTTGCCAAACCAATGTGACCTTCACAAAACATTACATGTCTATACTATATATACTCAGAAGCTCTTAAATCATCCTATTTTGAAGAAGAGAAATATAGAAAGTATTAAACTGCTAACTTTTAAAAATAGGAAACTGAGGGGGCCTGGTGATTCAGTCGGTTGAGCGCCTGACTCTTGGTTTTGGCTCAGGTCACCATCTTGGGGTGGTGAGACAGAGCCCCACATTGGGCTCCCCACTCAGCATAGAGTCTGCTTGAGATTCTCTCTCCTTCTCTCCCTCTGTCCCTCCCACTTTTGTACTCTCTCAAATAAATAAATCTTTTTTAAAAATGGAAATTGAAATATAAAGTATTATTACTTTAATGATAGAACTCTCCAAGACACCATTCACAACTCATGGGCATTCATTAACAACTTGAGAAATACTACACGGCCAGGTCTAGCCCCAAACTAAATATTCAGTCTTACCTACATGCTAAATTTTAGGCAATCCAGGCTACTCACCACTTCCCAGTGGGCTCTAAACTTGCCCTTATTTTCCTTTTCTCTTGCTCCTGGCCACCAAATATCTCCAGTTATCAAAACAGTACCATATTTCAAGGCTTGGGTAATTTACCTCCTCCATAAATCCTTTCCCTGTGCTTGACCACACCAGAAATGATATCCCTTCTCTCTGGCTTGCATAGAACTTTTTGCCCCCTGAACCTGCCTTGTAGTGTTAAACACATTCTACTTTGAATTCATTAATTTCCAGAGTTTCATGTATTTCCAGAGTTTCGTGATTTGGTAGAGTTCTTCTGAGAGAGGGAGGTTTGGGAATCAGGAGCTTTAGTGTTAAGCACATCAGTAAGTGTTGAGAAGGTCAATCAGAGAAACTGTATAAGATGAAAAGACAAGGGAACTAAAGACAGAACTCCAAGGAATATCGGGTTTTTTTAAAGATTTTATTTATTTGTTTAACAGAGAGAGATCACAAGTAGTCAGAGAGGCAGGCAGATGGCGGGGGAGAAGCATGCTGTCCTCTGAGCAGAGAGCCTGACGTGGGACTCAATCCCAGAACCCTGAGATCATGACCTAAGCTGAAGGCAGAGGCTTAACCCACTGAGCCACACAGGCACCCAGGAATATCAGTATTAAGAGGCAAAGAAAGACTTTCTTAGAGAAGAAGAATCAGAAGAGAATTGAACGCAGAAGCCAAGACTTTCAAGGAAGAAGTTATCAGTGGTGTGAAATTTGGCAATGACTTCAAAGAAAATGATGGGAAGGAAGCCCTTTGTGTTAGCTGGTGATGTTTTTACTCAGCTTCCTTGTGGTTCTGAGAATTTTGAAATATCTTGTCTGTATCAGTTTTCCAAAACAATATATTTTTGGCTGTGAAAGTAGGGTGGCCAGAAGAGAAAAACTGAAGATAATCTGTGAAGATATCTGATCTGTGATCAGAGGTATCTGTGATATTTGTTAAAGGAAAATTTGCCTTAGACCAGAGGCAGTATTTATCTTCTGCTGTGATGGGAAACAATGAGTAGGTACAGAGATGAAATAGTAGTCATCATGGAAGAAAAGTTAAGGGAGTTCCTGCCAATTTATCTCAGCTTCCCCGAAGAATAATGATTAAAAACTAACATACATTTAATATTTATTATCTATCAGTCCCATGTTAAGCATTAGACATAGATTTTCTCATTGAGTTCTTGTAATACAGTAATGCTATTAGTATCTAAATTTACATAGAAGTAACATGCAGATTCTAAGGGATACATGCACCCCAATATTTACAGCATTATCAACAATAACCAAACTACGGAGAGAGCCCAAATGTCCATCTAATGATGAATGGATAAAGAAGATGTGGTATATATCACATATATATATATATATATATATATATATATATATACTACAGAATATTACTCACCCATTAAAAAGAATGAAGTCTTGGCATTTCTATGACGTGGATGGAGCTTGAGTATATTATGCTGAGCGAAGAAGTCAGTCAGAGAAAGACAGCTATCATATGACCCCTCACTCATGTGGCATTTAAGAAAGAAAACAGATGACCATATGGAGAGGGGGAAAGGGGGAAAAAAGGGAAGAGACAAACAAGCTGTAAGAGACTTGAGGATAGCAAACAAACTTAGGGTTGATGGAGGGCTAGATGGGTGATGGGTATTAAGGAAGGCACCTGCTATGATGAGCACTGTAAGTGATGAATCCCTGAATTCTACTCCAGAAATCCATATTGCACGGTATGTTTATTCCCTAAAATTTAAATTAAAATAAATATATTTTTAAAAGTAAATTTATGTAGGAGAACACAGAGGCTTAGAGAAATTAATTTGCCCAAAGTCACATCTTCAGAAATGGAGAAGAATCAAATTTTGATTCCCAGGCCCAAATCATTAGCCAATCAGAACCAGTAGTGAAACTGAAGCAGGGGCTTTAGTGAGTGGTTGAAAAGGAATAAGGAAACTTGGATACTGATGAAGAATGTAAGAGAATGCCAGGTAGCATTGAAGGTCTAACTGAGTTGTTCAAAATATGAAATGGCAATAGTTCCAAACTACAGTCATGGGATCTTCTCTAAAGCTCTTGCAGAGATGGGAAGCTCTGTGGTCTGACGGGGGATTTAGAGAATGAACACAAAGGAAGGACAAGGGTCAAGCGATTCGGTGAAATGGCAAGGTGGTATTTTATGGTGAACCACCGTATGGAGGCTGGTCAAGAAGATGGTGAAGCTAGCAGAGTACCGATAACCCAAGGAAAGTTTGTGGCCACGGACCACTTAATACTTTCAAAGCATATTGAAAAGTAGGAGTGACTAAGTTCATTGTAGGTTGTGGTCTGGTCAGAGTGGGTTAATGAAGATTTAGATTATAGAAGCAGAACAAATCCAGATGCTGAAGTCTAGTGAATGACCCTAGGGAAAGACAACTGGAAGAAAGTGGAGGTAAAGTTCATTAAAACTGAGATCAGGAAATTCAAACATTGTGCACTAAATACATTTCCAATATATAAAAGACACCCAGGAAGATAGTGGAAATGAATTTGAATGAAAAGAACTTGAGGCAGAAGTTCATTTTGTACGAAGGTAAAGGAAGAATGATTTTGAAAAAGAAAGAGGGGGGACTAGAATGTGTCCTTGTCACCATCTGACCTTGGGCTGTACTAAGAGAATGGAGTCGTTTGCAACTGAATGGAGAAGCTGGCAAGCCTGGTGGAAAGGACTAGCAAGTAGGGCAGGAGTATGGGGACAAGCCAGGAGAGAGGAAGCCCAAAACAGAACTAGGATAAAGGATAAACGAGGATAGGTGACCAGAATGGCTGGGATTTGGGGGGTGAAGGTCAGCAGGAATGAGAGATAAGTAATATTGGTCAGTCTCGGGATTCACACTGTAATACCTGTATGAAGATATTTCCATGATAGCTAAGTTTGGGGCAAGGCAAAAATTGTAGCTCTCGATGAACTTCCAACTTCTCTAAAGTTTAGATAGAGGAAGTCGGGATAGTGAGAACCATGTTTCACATTATGCATCTCTTCTTCGGATCTGGAGCAAATTCTACCCTTCTTTTCACTTTTCTGAATCTTAGCCACCCTTAAGACCTACACGACAACCAGCTCTCCCTGAAGTCTGTCTTCCTTGAACTAGGAACTCCTGTCCTGTTTTCTATCATTCTTATACATCAGCCTCGATTACTCGCAACACCAAACTCACTTTTCAGTAGTTATGGCTTCTTGGGACAATGAGATAGCTTTTTCAATGAAACACAAAGAGGAATGTGACAACCAAAGATCTTATAAATTCATGCCCAACCAAGCCTGGAGTGAAGGCATGGACCCAATTCCAGAATTCCAAACAAAGCTGACCTAAGAATGAGGGGCGGTCCTTCCCCCACCTTGCCACTGCAAACTTTGCCCATTATCTAAAGATAAAATTATCCTCAGTCTCCTCCTTGGTGACTCCGAGTCGTCATGTCACCCATTTCAAGATTCGAACAGTACCTGCTTCAGAGGGTTTGTGAGGATTAAGGGGGTTAATATTCGGGAAAGGCTCAGAGCCCCACCCACAGGAAGCATTATTTAAACTGTTTCTATTATTGTTATTCTTACTATTGCTTTTGTTATTATCACTGTTATGCTCTCTCCCATCATTGGTTAGAAAAATGTAAAAACTGTAGAGATCCTGCAAATAAACGAGGGCAGTTGTTCTCATGGACTCGCTAGGGGAGCTTTCATAATATAAGACTTGCGGGGGAAGTGGGAGAGACAGAAAAATTCCCCCCAGGTGTGTCCACATTCTGACCCCCAGAATCTGTGACTATGTCACCTTCATGGCAAAAGGGACTTTGCAGACATGGTTATTTAAAGATTCTAGGATGGGGAGTTTATCCTGGATTATCTAGGTGAGCACGGAGTAACCACAAAAGTCCTTACGCAAAGGAGGCAAGAGGGTGAAAGTCAAATGAGATGTGACAACAAAAGGAGAGGTTGGAATGATGTGCTTTGGAGATGGAAGCCCAGGAAGGCAGGCTGCTTCTGAAGCTGGAAAAGGCAGGAAAACAGACTCTCCCTGAAGCTTCTAGAACACAGTCCTGCTGACACCTTTGATGTTAGCCTTGTGAGATCCACCTCAGGCGTTTGGGCTGCAGAACGGTAAGTTAATGAATTTGTGTTGTTTTAAACCATTACAGCAGCAGAAAACAAGCCAATGAGGGAAAGGGGTTAAGAGTGAACATTTCAATCTGCTCGAGGGACCCAGGTCTCGTTCTTGCTGTCATTGGCTTGGTCTTGGCTTCACCTCCCCGATGACTTCCCCTCAGCTGCAGCCAGAGCTGAGAAGTACTGAACTGGGAAATGGAGGACAAGGGGAAGGTTTCTGAGACTAAAGGAAGTGACTTTATCACAGAGTCGGTCCATCTAATGGCACCATGCAAGGTTACAGAATAAGGGCTATGACGCTCCAATGTGGGGCAAAATGAGAAAGAAATATGGACCTGAGCAGTTCCAGATGCTGGGTTTTCCACAGAGGGTCCAAGAGTCTACCAACTCCCACTGAAGCCCGCCTCAGCTCTATGCCAATCGCTATTATTTAATTAACTTGTGTGTGTTTCGGTGGCTTTGTTCGTTCACTTGTTTTCATCTAAACTCAACTGCAAACTTTCTGAGATTAGGGAAGTTTTGTACTTTTTAAAATCCAATTGAAATGGATCCTTGGACTCATTCATTGTGGAAGATACAATCTTGGCCATAAAATTCTGGCTATCTTTGCTCCGTAATATCTTGAAATTCCATCTGCTCTCCGATTCAGCCCGGTTTTGATGCTGCGTGTGGCCAGGATATTTTGGGCAATGTCTTACCGCATTTTAGGATGACATAATTAGATTTATTTCAGTCTAGCAGATTTTACTCCCACCAAGCTGGGAACACCTCATAATAATTACTAATGTGATCATAATCACCAAGGGCAATTTTTTATATATATATATATTTTTTAAGATTTTATTTATTTGTCAGAGAGAGAGGGAGAGAGAGCGAGCACAGGCAGACAGAATGGCAGGCAGAGGCAGAGGGAGAAGCAGGCTCCCTGCCGGGCAAGGAGCCCGATGTGGGACTCGATCCCAGGACGCTGGGATCATGACCTGAGCCGAAGGCAGCTGCTTAACCAACTGAGCCACCCAGGCGTCCCACCAAGGGCAATTTTTAAATGGGGAAAAAAAATAAGTCTAAAAATATATACCCGAGTATCAAAAAACAGGGTTGTATACCTTAGCCACCATATCTGGCGTCATAGGAAAATATTTTCCTCTCCAGGCCCTTCACTTCCTTCAGGTCTCCGCTCAAACGTCACCTTTAAAAAGTTCTTTTTGGAGGATTCTCATTTCCCGCGGCACCTTCCCTCCTCGCATCCTCCCCTCTGCTCTGGCTGTCTGTCTTCCTTACTGTTCTCTGTAGCGCTTAGCACCCCATTGAAAATATCCATTTGCTTGTTTTTTTAGTATCTGTTACTCCTCCCCCCTCCAACAATAGGGAATCTGGTAACATGACTTACTGTGTCCCCAAGCTCTAGAACAGTGCCGGCCTAGAGCAGGTCCCCTGTAAGAACTTGTTGAATGTAGTGCGGAAAGCACTGGGCTTGGAATCAGGAGGTCACTGTTCTGAGTGCAGCTTGTGGGGACGCCTGGGTGGCTCAGTCGGTTAAGCATCTGCCTTCCGATCAGGTCATAATCCCAGAATCCTGGGATCCAGCCCTCCTTGGGCTCCCTGCTCAGCAGAGAACCTGCTTCTTCCTCTCCCTCTGCCCCTACCCCCCAGCTGTAAAGAAATAAAGTAAAGAAATAAAGTAAAGAAATAAAATCTTTAAAAAAAGAGAGAGAGAGAGAGTCCAGCTGTGTGACATCAGATAAATTAACCTTCCCAATCCTAGATCGTCTTCACTGGAAAGTAAAAGCGTTTGCTGTCCTGCTTACCTCTCCATGTCTTAAGAACTACTGAACGATGGTCAGACCTCCTGTGCTTACTGTGCCTGGTGCTGAGGGGCCTCCCAGCAAGAGTCCACCCATCCATATATGTGAAAGGCAATTCAAATACACCTTTTGTCCCTCGTATCCTATCATTCTGTTTGAAAGCTGCCTACTCGGGTTACCTTATTTGTCCGTTCATTGAATTGCTTGTACTGAATGGCACTTTGACTTTCTTGGACCGAAATGGAGGGACACTGTGTTAAACAGCCAAATGGAAGTCTCTGTTGTACTCATCACAGCCACACAGAGATGATACCAGCATCCCCAGCTCACACGTCCAAAGACTCAGAGAGAGCGCTCTCTCGGGTCTCAGGATGAGGGAAGGCTGTGCTTTGTCCAGAGAACTCATCGGCTTTGATCTCAGAACACCAGAGTTCAGTAAGCAAACATTGTTTCTTCTCTGATGGCTTAGAACGTTTACAGCCAGATCTGTATCCTTCCCTAGCAACTGTTTTAACATGATTACGTCTTATTTATGTTCTTGCACAAGGAGTCCTCTGGCCCAGATTGCCTAAGTAATTTATGGTAACCTTTTGTATGGTATGTATTTTTATAAATTAATTTAGCCTTTTCATGGGATGAGGTCGAAAGCAGCTGAATTACATACACATATACATGAATTTTATAATTGTTTAGAGAATAAAAAAGCACAAAATTTATTTCCAAATGTCTTTCTCAGACTCTAGTTCTCTTTTATGAATTGATTTTGTCTGTCTCTGTGATGTTCTGCTGGTGAGTAGTTAAGTTCCTTCTCCCAAAGCTGACCAGTGTTTCATGCAGCACAACCAGAATAAAGCAGTCTACTTGCAAATCCAATGTCAGTGGCCAACGCTTGTGCAAATGAGGGTGCCTCCTCCCGAAATGGGACTCACAAAACCTCTAGAACTGTAGAGAATACCTTAGATCCTGCCACATAAATAGGCATCCAGGGGAAAGAGAAAAGAAGTAAGAATTAAAACCCTTTCCTTTTTTCTTACTAAAATCACGACAAGCCAAAAACCAAAACCCAAAGCAAAGCCCACCAAAAACAGAACTTGGGGCATGAATGACATTTGTTGTAACTGATAAAACCTTCTTTTTTGTTAACATGCTCCTCTTGGGCGCCTGGGTAGCTCAATCAGTTAAGAGTCTGGCTTAGGCTCAGGTCATGTTCCCAGGATCCTGGGATTGAGCCCCTGTCTGGTTCCCTGCTCACCGTAAAGCAATCTTTCTAGTTCTAGAATGTCAGCCTACTATGCCATGTGGGTTCCAAATGTAATTGTCTTCTACCTTCCTCTAAAGACATCTTCCCCATTTCCCTGCACACTTGACTTCTACCGAAACCAACCTCATTCACTATTTTGCTTTCTCTTCCCCTACCCCACATCTCTGCCAAAGGAGTAATTCAGTTCCTGCTTCTAAGTCACTTGTCATGGGTCAGGATACTCTCACACTTCCCTCCAACTCCCATTCCATCCTCTATATTCTTTTAGCTGTCTTAAAAATTAGTAAATTGACCTTCCTAAGGACGGGAAACTAAAGAATACCCACCCTGCTAAATGTATGTAACCTGAGAAGATCCTGGAATTCCATTTTGATGTATATTAAAGATACGAAATGAATAACACCAGCATTGATGGCATTAACTCTAACACTACAGGATTCAATTTAATTTGCCTTGATTGACTCAGAAGGGTTATTATAACAATCCCCCTGGTATTATGCTACTCCTTAGAAATCACTGTTACTTAGTATTTTCCCATAGTCTGCCTTTACTTAGTAGCTCATTTCATCTATTTTTAAGATATTTTAAGAGTGATCTGTGATTTGTACGCTCTGCCTGGCACATAGCTAGCACTTGCTAATATTTGTTGTTTGATTTGAATTTCATGATTGCCATAACTAATTCCGTTCCAATATGCCAGATGCTCTTCCTATTAGCACTGATTAGCAAAGCTGAATCATGAACCATTCCAGCATGACAAGTAAATTATATAGAGGTCACATAAGAGAAAAATGCAGACATTTCACTTGGGGAAAAAAAAAATGGACTTACATTTTTCCTTTCTCTGAGCTTTCACTTTACAACATTATAAAGCTAAAAATTTGCCTGAGTTTCTGAAAATTGTGTCACTAAAAATGAAGAGGCCAATTAACATGGCTCTTCCAGTTATATCCTCATGCAGACATTTCAATGGAGTTTTACTTGGGTGAAATATGGGCCAGTGGTTTCTCAAACCTAGCCCACTGGCTGCATTACAATCTGCTGATAAATTAAAAAAAAAAAATACAGGTGTGCCCGGCTGGCTCAGTCCAAAGAACATGCGACTCTTTGTTTTGTTTTTTTAAGATTTTATTTATTTATTTGACGGACAGAAATCACAAGTAGGCAGAGAGGCAGGCAGAGAGAGAGGAGGAAGCAGGCTCCCTGTTGAGCAGAAAGCCCGATGTGGGGCTCAATCAGAGGACCCTGGGAACATGACCTGAGCTGAAGGCAGAGGCTTTAACCCACTGAGCCACCCAGGCACCCCGAACATGTGACTCTTGATCTCGGGGTTGTGAGTTCGAGACCCATAAGCCCCACGTTATGTGCAGAGAATACTTAAAAATAAAATCTTTAAAGAACAAAATAAAGCAAAAACCAATACAGATTTCGGGCTTAATCCCCTAAAAACATTGACTTGGTTGTGTCTAATGTGGAGTCAAGGCATTCTTATTATTTTAAGTATACCAAAGTGATTGTGATGTACAGACTGGTTTAGGTTGTTAAGACTAACTCAGAACATTACATAACTGGCGATCAATTTCTAAACGAGTCAGCGTACAGACAGCTTTAAAAACAGGAGGCATATGTTTTCTTCATTTTATTACCCACTGTGCCTAATGCAATGCCCTGCTCACTCTAGGAGCTTCATTATTGCTTATAGACGAACTACAGTCAGAAATACCTGCTCAGTCAGACCCTGTCCAATTCAGTTTTATTCTGTGTGAGACTGAGAAAAACATCTCTTTAGTAGCTTTAGACTTCTTTGAAATACAAGGTCAAGAAATATTCAGTCGAAATAACTTCTCGTGGATACACCTAAAACCTCAAGAACTTTCTAACTTTCCAGAGGGATGCTGAGGCAAATCTGCTGTGCATAGTTATAAGCATGGACCGAGGATTGAGAAAGAAAAGGAAGGTGATGTGGTGGGCAAGGCTGGGGGATGTCTATGCAATGAAGCCTCATGATCAGGACATCTGGGCACTGTGACGGAACCGATGGATCTGAGTTAGAATGTTCTACTGTGTTCTGGTGGGTTTCGGTATGAAGTCATCACAGTCAAAGCTAAGATTACATAACTTTTTATGATGGGTGAGATACTAAAACCAACTCTTGCCAAGAACTGAGGAGTGTTCTTCAGAGACATGCTTAGAATATTCAACAAAAATGGTCTGCATTTTAATCTCGGGAATTCGGGTTATCTGTATAGATCACAGAAAACAAGAGGCAGTCTTGTGCTTCCAGATTTTTTGCAGAATGATTCAGTTGAGTCTGTAAAGGCGTATCTGCTGTTTTAGTCATTTATTCAACAAAATGTTTCCTAAGCCCCTACTTTTGGCCAGAAAGTGTGCTAAAAATGGAAGAAACTATTCTAAGCATTGAAGATAAGTTCTTTCATTGCTAATCAACCACAGAAGGAACAGATGCATAAATAAATAATTATAATACATCAAGTGATAAAAGAGAAATCTAAAGGTATTACACTGTCACCAAGTACAGAGCAACCAACTGTTTGAGGGCCAGGGGTCTACTGACTAAGGCAATGGGGAGAGAGGGGAGAGAAGCCTGTAGTGTCTTGAGACACACCCTGGGAGATGCCCAGTGAGTACTTTACAAGGAAAGTCTGGGACTGAAGACATGTATTTGAGAGCTGAGGCCATGGCATCGATAAGACTTCACAGGGGAAAAAAAAATATCAAATGCATAGAGAAAGGAGAAGTAGGGAAAGCAAAAAGGCAGAGACCACTAAGCATCTCCCCCATGAAAGGAGCAAGTGAGACAAGAGGAAGTTAAAGAGACTGGGAGTGAGCGGAGGCAGGGGTAGATGTCAAGGGGAGGAGAACCAGAAGGCAAAACGGCTCTACTGTTTGTCTATGAGGAAGGAGAGGGTTTCAGGAAGGAACGACTGGTCAACACTGTACACTTTCAAAGGTCAGAGAATTTAAGAGCTGAAAGTTGTGCTGTACGTTCTGAGAACTAAGAGGAATTTGGAGACCTTCTACCGTGGAGAGGTGCAGGCAGAAGCAAGGTGGGTGTGGAGCAAGGGTGGGGGGCAGCAGAGAGAGCAGAGCGAGGGCAACCCCTTCCAGCTGCTTTGCTGGAAAGGGAGAGAAAGCAAGGGGGCCGCAGAGTGAGGGGCAGACAAGGTAGACAGAGTGGGTTCTTTTTCTCTTGTTTTTGTTTTGGTGGGGGAGGGGGATCAAGGTAGGTAGAGCTGCCATTCACATCACTAAAGGAACTGCTGGACAGAGATTATCCCCAAAACTCTGAGCACAGTGGGGAGACTACATGGGAACAAAGCATCCGGAAAGGAAGCCCCAGGCAGGACAGCCAGCAGAGAATCGGGTAGAGCTGGTTTCAATTGCTGATTGGCTCTTTTCCTAGCTGTGTGACAGGGCCCATTGTTCCACCTTTGCAGGATTTGGTTTTCTCACGTATTTCTTCAACCAGAATCCCCCACAGAAGCTGGAGTGGAAGGTGCCCAGCATGGTAACAACCGGGTACAGGCATTCCCTCCCCTTCCTTTTGTCCTAAGCAAAAATCAAAAAGGATTTAATAAGAGCATATAATGTATTTACTAACCTTGAAATAAATATGTGCATGCCAACTGAAATTTACATAGGTACCTACCCAGAACTAGTAACTGTATTCAAACCAGTAATTCTAGATTTGAAAATGTAATAATGGAAAACATAAACGTTTCATATTTGGAAACACAGGAAACAGGAGAAATATGTAATAGGCATTTTTAAGTTTGATGAGCAAATGAAATAATGTAACCATAACTACTACTACTTCTTCTTCTTCTTCTTCTTCTTCTTCTTCTTCTTCTTCTTCTTCTTCTTCTTCTTCTTCTTTTTTATGTAACCATAACTTCTATACAGGCACATTAGCACACAGACAGAACCTGGAAAAGACAATTTGTTAATGTTTATCCTGGCCAGGGGAGCAGGCTGCTGACTGACAGCCACAAATTCTATCCAAGAGAGCAGAGGTTGATTCATTTGGCTCTACGTGCCTGGGATGAAATAATTCTTGCTCATACATCCCAGCCTTTGCTTGGCAGAATGGTGTTCAAGCAGAGGTATTGCTGGGGGTCGTCCTGAGTGGATTGTGGGTTTGCTCATGTAATCTGGAAAGTGGGTTCCGAGCCTAAGGACTATGACACGCAGACTTTGGGGTCTGGAATTTGAACCCCCATCGGTTTCCCCTACCCCAAAAGGAAGGACAGACATCTCATGACAACTGAGAATACGCTCTTGGTCAGCAAAATCAACTGTTGAAATGATTCCCTGCCAGATGATTCAGGCCAAGACAGGAAGGTCTCAGTCAAGTTACATGTTAATGGTGCGGGCCGTGAGCAGTTTCATCCCTCAAATCAATCCTTTCTGTAAATGTGTGCAGTGTTTGTCAAAGCTGGTCTTCCACTATCCAATCAAGCATATCATTCCCAAATCCAGATTTCCAACCCCACCTACAGCTTGAGAAAAGGACTGGCTCTATAGAGGCATTTGTGGGGCGCCCCGCTGGGTCATCCAATAAAAACATTGTTTCTGGGGGCGCCTGAGTGGCTCAGTGGGTTGAGGCCTTTGCCTTCCGCTCAGGTCATGGTCTCAAGGTCCTGGATGGAGCCCCGCATAGGGCTCTCTGCTAGGCGGGGAGCCGGCTTCCGGCTCTGCCTACTTGTGATCTCTGTCAAATAAATAAATAAAATCTTTAAAAAAAAATTGTTTCTGGATGCCAGAATGTTCAAACGGACCTGTGCCCTGACCGCCTTTCATCCTTCGCCGTGAATACATCTGTGAAGATGAGGCTGTCAGATAATCTCATACTTCAAAAGGCTATAAAGGAAAGATAAGGCACAAAAAGGTAGGTAGGCGAGGGGGGCGTGAGGCGCGCGCGTACACGTGAATGCTCTGTGTGCGTGTGCACGCGCGCATGCGTGATGGCAGTACGTGCGTGCGTGCGCGTGCACATGTGAGCGCCGCGGGTGCGCGTGCTACAGCACACGGAAGAGGCGGCGAAAACCCCGGCGGCGCCTGGCCGCGCGGTGACAAGCCCTCAGGAGTGCGGGTTGGAAGAACAGGTCTGGAACCTTCCGGTCGAAGCTCTCCCGACCGACCCAGCCAGGCACCCCTGTGCCCCCCCATTTTAATTTACCTATTTAGGAGCTGGCCTACCTGTATATTGTTCTTTGAGATACCAGGGTTTTTTTAAGACTTTATTTATTGTGTGACAGAGAGAGGGTCACGAGTCGGGACAGCGGGGGGCAGAGCGAGAGGGAGGCGGGGAAGCGGCGCCGCAGAGCAGGGAGCCCGTCTGGCCATGCCCGGATGCGGGGATCATCGCCTGAGCCGAAGGCCGGCGCTCAACCGCCTAAGCCGCGGGGCGCCCGAGACGCAGGTGTTCACGTGGACGACAGTGCGAGGTAAGGGACGGAAGGGGCGTCAGTTCGCTCCACCGGTGTCCTGTAGAAACACCAGAGATGCCTGGGAACAGAGGAGATGCGCTCTACGGTCCTCACTGCCCCGGAGATGCCGCAGACGGACGCGGACAGGCACTGACGTGCCCGCGGGGCTAGGCCGGCAGTCAGGACGGTGCCCCAGGGGCTCGGGAATCCTGCGGGTTCTGACGAAGGGACGCCTGTACGCGGAGTGACAGCCGTCATGGGGGGGCGGGGAAGACGGGAAGAAATACTTACTTTTAAGCTGAATGAAAGCCATTATCCAATTTTTTCTGAAGATTTTATTTATTTATTTGACAGAGATCGCAAGTAAGCGGAGAGGCAGGGAGAGAGCGAGGAAGGGAAGCAGGCACCCCGCTGAGCAGAGAGCCCGATGCGGGGCTCGGTCCCAGGACCCTGGGGTCATGACCTGAGCCGAAGGCAGAGGCTTAACCCACTGAGCCACCCAGGCGCCCCCATTATCCAGTTTTTATAGGAAACGCACACCACGTTAAAGGCAGGTAGAGACCAATACATACAAGGTCACCAGTATTTGGAAATAACAGAGGAAGGGACGTAAAAGGGACCAACAAAAAGGATTCGAATTTATGCAGCTAGTCCCCGTTTTATATTGTCAAAAGATAGATGATTGCATGTGGCATCTAAGTCAAAATAAGTTTTAGTTTACAGCCCTATACCATCTGCACTACTTACTATTTTTATTATGGCAATATGTTTGAAGAAGCACTTGATTTTAAAAGAAATGTCATATCTACTTTTGGAATTATTTTCCTACATAAAAGGCTGTAGACTGCAAGAAAAGCTCAGAGGCATAGGTGCCTAAATAAGATTTTTCAATGAATAGAAATAAACTAAAAGTCCCTAACATTTCCTTAAAATGTCTTATGCTGTCAGGACAAGTTAATGCATTGCTCAGGCATACACACAATTTATTTGTGGTATAATGACTCAGATTTGGTGCTTGGCTAGTAAATTCAATTTCTGCATTTCTGTTCACTGCCTGGAAATATTATTTTCCTGTCATACTGACTTAATCATTCATGAATAAAAGGAGATTAACATGTTGGGGAGAAAACAAAAATAAAAGGTTTCTGCTACAAGGATTTTTTTTATTAGAACAATCTTGGGCAAAAATTATATGCTGAACCAATAGTTAAGGGATTTCATTAATTTTACTATTTATGTTCTTCTGAATATAATAGCAGAATGATAGAAATGTTGCATATAATATTTGCAAAACCAGATCAGAAGTCAGAACAATAGAAAAAAAATATATATGCCTCCAGCTCCCCTGTACAGGCGATAATCATGTGATTGTCCATCAAACATTACAGTAAATAGAATTCCTCTTCTTTTCAAAATGCCAGGCCAGTTCAGCCCAGACCCAGAATATGTTTTTGACCTGGGGTTCCAGGACTGTCTCTGGAGGTGAGTCACCGTCTGGATCTACTCCCGTCTAAAGATCACACTGGCCACCCACACTTATCTTGAGTGGCAGTGTATCCTCAAAGAAACTGTAAGTGCCTGCTCTTCCTAACTCACAGAACTAACTCAGACTTATTTCCGTGGTAAAGAACTTAAGTTCTGGAATTAGCCCCCCACGTGTTAAAATCCAGGCTCCACACAAACATGCTTTGGACCAAGTTCTTTGAGATCTCTATGTGAGACTCCACCTGTCTCTAAAGTGAATTTACAGTAGTACAAACTTCATAGTGTTTTTATGCATATCAGATTACATGGTGCCTGTGAAACTGCTTAGCAAAATTTATATTACACATATATAGTTACTTAATGTATAATTTGTATGTATAGAGATGATGGATATAGATATGTGTGTGTGTTTATGTTTTTCAGTTTTATTTCTCTTAGCATTCACCCCGCTTTGTTCTTATCTTGCCAGTGTTATATACAAAATGGTTTCCGATATTTCCCCATCCTTGTTCTCCTTCCGTGCTGCCCTTTGCCAAAATAAACACAAGCAATCTAACCAGAAGGAAAACAAACCAACAAAGCTCACATCCTAGAAACTGTCTTGCTTTTTTTCCATGTCCTTCCTTCTGACATTTCCCTCATTGCTTGAAATAGCAAAAAGATAAATAAAAACAGCTCGGGTAATCGATAACGTGCTTGTCCTTCACCAGTTCGAGTTCTGAGACTCTAGATCCTGGGATAGGAGCAGCTTCTGCTGAGGGGAGCTCTTCAGAAGAGCATCTAAACCTGGGACTGAGGGGGCGCTGGGAGAGACAGGCAAATAGTCACGCGCGGGAAGTTTATTCCTGCATGTGTTCTAATACCTTCCTGGGGCTTAATCACTGCCTGCATGTCAGAAGTGAAGAAATTAAAAGAACAAGCAGAATGGATTAGGACCAACTGAATGGAAGGGGAGAGCTGGAGCTCAACCTACAGACCTCCCAATTTTGTGTTCAGGCTACCCGCGCTCCGTGCAGCCACACCCTGCATGGTCACAGACCCCCTAGAAGAACAGGACCTACCACGAGCTGTTTTAAACCGGGGCTGGGCCTTCCGACCGTTTTGTTTTCCTGTGGGCCTAAGCTCCACAAGGGATCTAGGACTGAACAGTCTTTGGGCTAATGGTTGGTTCCAAAGTGAAAACAGCCCCACCGGTGCAGCTGGAAATAGGAGCCTTCCTTCCCTCCAGCATCATTTACTACATCCGGAGGTCACTCACGCACGTGGGAGAGGATCCACAGACAGAGAAGCTGGGTGTCCTTGAGGGCCTTTCTGAACGCTGCCTGCCCAGCATTATCCAACTTCTCTTCCAGCCTTGCTGCTGGGAATGTGCTCCCGGGTTCCTTCTCATCCTTGCGGAGGAAAGACAGCTGCATGGATTCTGAAATCCATGATACTGTGATACAGTAACAAGTACTTTCTTGGTTTTTATCCCTGTTCCAGCACCCAGTTTTCCAAAATTCTTGCAATTGCCTAAGAGACCAGCCCTATGGAAGTGTTTTTGTTATGCTAATTTGGAAGGTTCCCGGGTCCCCTGAGGATGGGGGGAGGGGCTGGTTACCAGAGGAACCTACCACGTGACTGAAAGGTTGCGGCTTTCAGTCCCTCCCACCCCTGACTTTCAGTTGGAGACTGAGTTCAGACACATGGGCCAGTGATTTCATCAGTCACGCCCGAGTAATGCAGCTTCCATAAAGACCCTGAAGTTTGGGTTTCTGAGTGCTTCCAGGCTGGAAAACACGAGATCTGGGGAGAACGATTTGCTCAGAGAGGACGTGGAAGCACCACACCTCTTCCCCACACCTTGCCTTGCGCATCTCTTGCACCTGGCTCTTTCTGAATTACATCCTATATCCTGAGTCATGTCCTGGATTATATATTCAACAAACTGATTTTCTAGTAAACAAAACGTTTCCGAGTTCTGTGAGGCATTTTAGCAAATAATGGAACCTGTTAGAAAAGTACAGGCCCAAAATGGTGTTAAGTCAGTAAATTAAGACTTAATATATAACTTAACTGGGGTTTCAACAACCCCCTCCCTCCACCCCCCTACCCTGACTCCAGGAAGATAACCTTTAACCAGCCAAACTGGAATTTCCTCGTCAACACTAGTAGGTAATCTGATTGACCCCTTCTAGTCTAGTCTAGGAAGGGGCATGCTTGCCTAAAACTGCATTCCTTGCTAATAAATTCCTTTTTCTTGCCCTTCTCCGTCTTTGGAAAACTTCCTTTTTGTACAGCTTCTTGGAGCTTTCCTTTGCTTGTGAGATGGGATCCTGCCCAATTCATGAATCACTGAATAAAGCCAATTTGATCTTCAAATCTACTTGGTTGAATTTCGTTTTTTAACAAAACTGAGGAGGGGCTCATGGGAGCCACTGGTTTATAGTTGGTCAGAAGCACAGAATCTGGACCTGCAGTTTGGCATCTGAAGTCTTCTGGGGCTGAGCCATCAGTCTGCGGGATTGGACACTCTCCAGATAGCTAGTGTCAGAATAGAGTTGAATTATAGGACACCCACCTGGTGTTGGAGTGTCACTTGGTGTGGAACCAGAATCAGAACAGTTCAAATCAAGAGAAAGAGCTGCTGACCTAAAGAGGGTGCGGTAGAAAACTGGGAGGATCGTAAAGCCAAAAACAAGATGGTGGCCTGATGACCGCATTTAACACAAAATGGGATACTTACCATATTCCTCCCGGTAGTTTTTATGATTAAACCATGGAAATTAGGACTGGCCAGTTCTTCCTGGAAGAGCTCCATTGGAGAATACTTTAAGGAACCAGGTGAAGGAGAAGCACCACCCCAACATGCGAGAAAGCTGTCACATGTTATCCATGTCCTTTTCTCACCTTACTGGAGCTGGCAGTGAACCAGTGCTGCCAGGGATGGGGCTTGAGGGGTTAGAACTAGGTGAGAACTGACTGAGGAAGCCAAAGGCAGGAAAGCTTGGAAGAGCAACAAACCAATTACCCCTGGGGGGGTAGTGAGAACCCAGCTCAGTGGCAACAAATACCAACTAGGGACTTGAAGGCTGAGTGAACCAGAATTCAAAGATGGGCAGAGCGAGCAGGAACAAGGAAGGACCAAACAAAGACAGCACAGGATGATTGCCAGGAAGGAGCCAAGCTCCCTTTCCAAGCAAGCAATCTGCCAAAGGCTTTCATGCCCAATGAAGCTTCAAGACCAGCTCAGCCACAGGACATAAGGCCGACAGATATGCAGGAATCAAAGATGGTTCTAATCAAACATCAAATTCAAAGGTTCTATAAATATGCTATCTGAGGTTCACTTTAAAATAATAGGGAGACGATCCTGCATGTACAGACCAAACAAATCTGGCCCTCCAAACCAGGACGGTGTAAACAGCTTTTTTCATTCAGGATACATCACTTTGAATGGAGATAACAATAGCTAAAAATTACACATATTCATAAAAAGTACCAGCTAATCTTGTTAGTGAGGAAGGAAACTTATCCTGTAATGCAAAATTTCCTCTCGATTTACATCTACATAAAAATAAGAGAACATTCAAGAAAGGAGTCAACTTCAGGCAGTTTGAGAGCAAAATCGTACCATGTTGTTTCTTTCCCAATGTTAAAATGTTGAAATAAAGAACGATTCCATCCTTAGAGCCTGAGGTCTTATTTTTATGGTTTTTGTTCCCAGTATTATCTGTTAGGTCACAGCAGCACTGTGGAAGAGGAAGAGCAGAGTTACTGTGCATGTTGCACTGATGAAAAAAGTTAAGGCCCAGTGGGATGAAGGAACTTGTCCAAAACCCAACAGCTTCAATAAGTAAGAGTCCCAGCATGGAGCCTCAGTCTGTTGGCTCCAAATTCAGGCCCACTTTGTTGTACGGTGTTACTTCACCTAGTTCCATGGCTTGGTTCTAATTATCGGTTTGGTATCCTATCCTGGTATTTTGCCTCCTTGTTCAGTTTTTTCAGCCTTGACCATTAGGATCATTCCAAATGATGGAGTTCAGTTGGCCCTTGAGCAACACGAGTTTGAACTCTGTAGGTCCCAACTATACACAGAATTTTTTTTTTGCTAAATATAGTATCATTCTGTAAATGTATTTTCTCTTCCTTATGATTTTAATAACATTTTCTTCCCTCTAACTTAATTTATTGTAAGAATACAGCATATAATACATAGAACATACAAACTCAGTGTTGATTAACTGTTCATGTGATCAGTAAGGCTTCTGGTCAACAGTAGGCTGTTAGTAGTTCAGTTTTAGGAGAGTCAAAAGTTTTACATGAATTACCAACTTCATGGAGGTTGGCACTCCAGTCCCCATATTGTTCAGTAGTCAACTGTATTCTGGTGTGCCAGAATATCATGCTATTTTTGGAAATTCAAGTATTTAGTGGTATTTTTCCAAGTGTAGCACCCTTATTTCAGTATTTCAAAATCCTAAATTCTGAAGTATGTACATTATGAGATATATCCAGAGAGTTCTATACTGCATTTACATTTTATATTAAATAGAGATGACTTGGGGGCACCCAGGTGGCTCAGTCAGTTAAGTGTCTGCCTTTGGCTCAGGTCATGATCCCAGGGTCCTGGGATGGAGCTCCTCGTCCAGCTCCCTGCTCAGTGGGGAGCCTCCTTCTCCCTCTCCCTCTGCCCCCGCCCTTGCTCTCAAATAAATAAATAAAATTTGTAAACAATAAACAGATTAAATAAGTAAATAAATAAATAGAGGTGACTTGCTAGAAAGCTTTCTCACTACATCACTTCGCTTCTAAAGCCTGTTCAAAGTACCCTTTGGTTGTATTAATTCCAATTTTCTAAATTACTAGTGAAGTGAGCATTTTTTTGTTCTCAGAGCCTTTTATTTCCCAGAGCTAGTTTGGGCTCAGTTTCCAGAAGTCCCTGATGGAATTTGAACGGTGGTGAGGGGGAGCATCAAGACTTAGGAAGGGACTGTGCGGAAAATGGAGTGGGAGGGAAGGCGTAGGGCGAGGGGGGAAGAAAAGATGAAGAAGCTGTAGGTTAGCGTTTTTCCCTTTCTTTCCTGAGAGCACCAAACCTGTTTTCTGAGAAACAGATGATTCTCTTGTGGGATAATTTTTAACTTCTTCCCAGTTTACCTTTTCTAGAATATTTAGGCTGGAAGGACACAGGAACAAACAGTCCTTGGCTCTCTCTCACATTCATTGGTTTCTGATGACAAAGTATGGAATATGATGGCACCATATAATTCTTTTTTTATATATAAAATACTGTCAGTAAGACCAGCATTCGTGCCACCATTTTGAGATTATGGGATTACGGGATTATGAAAATGCCACTGTCATTTCTGTCCAGTGCTGCAGTTACTAAGCCAGGGAACTGGAACATACCAGGCCAACTTCTGTGGCTCCTCTCATGGCCTTGCCTCATGCCACACCACCCACCAATGCCATCATATCCAAACATCACAGCCCTAATCACAGCTTCCAATGCTTGGCAGCTCTCATTTGGCTCCACTGCTACAAAGCGAACACTGGTCCACTAGGAAGTCCTCCTGCTGTGGGCAAAGCCAGGATTCTGGTATAACTGTCCTCATTCTCATTCAGGCTACCACGGGTTAAAGGCTGGTGTATAAAATGCAATGAATTTTTGCCAGAACCACCCAAATTACCACTGATAAAGAATTGGTCCATTCACTTGTAGTACCTGCATACAGTGCATGATTATAAGTCATTAAAAGAGTGAGTTACCTTTATATGTACTGACATCCAAAGTCAAACCGGACTGTTAATGTGCACAAGTCAGCAGATGAGCCCATTTGTGTCATGAAACATATAATCTCATTCATGTAACGGAAACTCCATAATCAGGGTCTGTCTTCTGTTTCTCAGTCAAGTTGGTTATGTCTTTATAAAAAGAGGTCTGTAGAATTTACTGAACTGTCTGAGAATACTTAAATGCACATAAAATTTATTTAGCACACAAAGAGAGTATCCAATTCCTTTAAAGTGTAAAAAAAAAATTAGGCAAACCATGAATCGAATCCAAAATAATTTTTTGGCAAGGAGGAAGCAGGCTGCTAGCCAGCGCAGAGATACCAGCTTAAAGGAAGGCAACAAAGTCAGGAAGAGCCTGTAAAAGAGTGAGTAACTGCCCCATCCGAAAGCAGACTCTTCTCACAAGGGATGAGACACTCGGTGTTCCCCTTCTGATAACAGCGAGAGGGCTGTCATCTTTTGCTAACAGTCCATTACTGAGTCTCTAAATCCAGTGGTGCTCTCGCATCCTTTCTCTCCCCCTTCCTTTGATTAAGAGTCAGTGGGAATTCTTTCATCTCTGGCTGGGGAAAAAGAAGAAGCAGGTCAGGGTCATCACTGTCCATTAGTTGCACCTTTGTCACCAGAAAAGGAGACAGAGGTCCCCACTTTTCGTTAGCTACTGCTATTGCAGGCTGAAGGACATGCCACGTGACCTGACCATGTTACTCACAGTATTAAGGAGAATTTGGCCTTAAAGTTCAATGTAGATGCCATGATATAACAGATTTGACAGATACTAAAGTCCGTTACTGTTCATGTTTATTATACATATTTTGCTATTAGGTAGGCTTCCTAATTTTCTTAATCACTGCCAAGAGCTTACTCATTTTTTTTCTGGGTAAATTCTCTCCCTCTCTCCCTCTCTTTCTCTCCACACCGCCTCCGCACCAATTATTTTAAGATAGACCTAACTTCTACTCTGTATCCCAGATGTTTATTCCATCAGTAATGGTTCTATGTACAACAAAAAGTTACATAGTTTTCCTTTTTTTTGTAAATTTTTACTTTGTTCTTTGGAAATGAAGACAATCAAATTGAAATGTATTGTTCTCACATGTTTTTTCAATATACCTGGAAAACCCAAGAGGGTTAACTTAAAAGTCATTATAAACAAGAAGAAAATTTGGTAAGTTGTCTTAGGTACAAAATTAATGCAAAAAAAATCAATAGTTTTCCAGTGCACAAACAACAACTAATAGATACCAGAAATATACAACAACAATTAAAATATTAACTTCTTAGGGATACATTTAACAATAAACATGCAAGATCTATATTAAAATTTTTAACCCTATTTTAAAATGTCAGTGAAAAAATTTCAGCCATGGGGTAGTTCAGTTCTTTGGGATATATACCCAAAAGTGGGATTGCTAGATCATACAGAAGTTCTATCTTTAATTTGTTGAGGAAACTCCATACTGTTTTTCACAGTGGCTGCACTATTCTATGGAAAAGTATATAAGGTTCCAGTTTTTTCACACCCTTGCTAACATTTGTCTTTTTTTTGTTTTGTTTTGTTTTTGTTTTTTTGGCAATAGCCATCCAAACAGTGATGGTCTCATGATGGTTTAGATCTGCATTTCCCTGAAGATCAGTGATGTTGAGCCCCTTTTCATATACCTGCTGGCCATTTGTATGTCTTGATGGAGAAATGTCTATTTGAGCCCTTTGGCCATATTTTAATCAGGTCATTTGTTTTTTCCTATTGAATTATAAGAGATTCTTACATATTTGTTATGAAACAAATTATCAGATTTATCAGATAGATGGTTCACAAATATTTTCTCTCATCCCGTAGAACACATCTCACTCTGTTGATTGTTTCCTTTGCTGTGAAGAAGCTTTTTAGTTTGTAGTCTCCATTGATTGTTTTGGTTTTGTTGCCTGTGCCTTTGGTGTCAACCAGAAAATAATTGTCAAGAAGTCTTCCCTTTGTGTTTTCTTTAAGGAATTCTATGGTATCAGGTCTTACATTTAAGTCTTTAATCCATTTTGAATTGATTTGGTGTATGGACCGCTTTGATTTTTTGCTTATAGAAATCGAATCTTACCAACACTATTTGTTGAGAGACTATCTTCTCACCATTGTGTGGTCTGACCTTCTTGTAGATCAGTTGACTGTATATATGAGCATTTACCTCTGCACTCCCTATTCAGTTCCGTTGATCTACATGTCTGTCTTCACATCAGCACCATACTTTTTGAGTTACTATAACCTTCTACTATATTTTTCAAATCAGAAAGTGTGAGGCTTCCAGCTTTGTTCTTTTGTCTCAAATTATTTTGGCTATTCAGTGTCTTACAGTTCCATATGAATTTTAGGGTTGTTCTTAATCCACATCTGTGAAAAGTACCATTGGGATTTTGATAGATTGCAATGAATCTGTAGATTTCTTCGGGTAGTTTGGACCTTTTAAGTATTAATTTTTCCAACACATGAAGTCTTTCAATTTATTTGTCTGCTTTAATTTCTTTCATCAGTGTTTTATATTTTTCTTTTTCTTTTTTTTAGTATAGTTGACACGCAAAGTTACATTAGTTTCAAGTGCACAAAGCAGTGATTCAACAAGCTTATACACTATGCTGCCTTCACCACAGGGTAGCTACCACCTGTCTCAATACACCACTTTTACATTATCATTGACTGTAAAAGGCATGTGTACTGTGCCTTTTATTCCCATGACTTACTCCTTCTGTAACTGGAAGCCTCTCTCTCCCACTTCCCTGCATGCATTTTGCCCAAACTCTCACCATCAGATTGTTCTCTGTGTTTATAGGTTTGATTCTGCCTTTTCTTTGTTTATTCATTTGGTTTTTTCATCAGTGTTTTCTACTTCTTAGTGTATCTCACCTCCTTGTTTATTCCCAAGTCTTTTGTTCTTTTTTATGCTATTGTAAATGGGACTGTGTTCTTAATTTCCCTCTGGAATAGTTTATTGTTAGTGTGTATAAATGCAACCAACTTCCTTCCGTCTTCTCTTCCTCCTTTCCTCCCTTTGTGGATTTGTCTACTTCTGTGTCATAAACATGATTTAAGAATTTTAATGGGGCTCAGAGAGGAAGCAATTTTCAATGACTGCTTTAAGGTCAGCATGGATCTTTTGTACAGATTGCCTCATTTGAATTAAGACAACTGATTTATTTAGTTTGAGAATAGTTTTCCACTTGGTTATTTGTGTAGGAGCCAAGAGAATATGGAGGGCGGGAGAGCCCCACCTCCTGGCCTTTCAGAACAAAGAGGGAGAGAAAAGTAGAAAAAGTCATTACTGCTATTTCTTGTTACCTACCTCTTATTTACTAACAACTAATGTAGACTTTGAATAGAAGCTGGAACATTTTTATTTTTATTTTAAAACTAAAATTTTCTTCTGAGTTAATTTCTTATAAAATTTAACTGCTTTATTTGTATTTTTGGGGTTTTTGTTTTTTGTTTTTGTTTTTATTTTTGTTTTTTCCCACTTAAAAAACCTCAGAATTCTTTTTATGTCTTTGGTAGCCTTTTCATTTTACTTAGACTCTTTTATATAATTTCCAGTCATTTAATTTAAATGGAAATTACTTATTTTTACATAAGGCTTATTTTAACTACTCTCCCGCCCCCCCCTTCCAGAGAGAAAAGGATGAGTTTTAGGATAGGACATCAGTTTCTTTCAAGGAAGTGTTGGCCCCTAGTGGATCAAAAGTGACAACACACGTTTTGAAACAACTGGCTGACGTATTGGGAAGAACACAGTAGAAGAGGTTGTTAGTGCAGAAGAGAAACAATTACTTTGCCAAATATCACAGATATATTGGATGAAATCACATAATACCATTAATAGATCTGACTATCCACTAAATTTAAGACGAGTGTATAAAATAGCACGAACAAAATTAAAATAAACTGGAGGAAACACGGCTAACAAACATGATGTACAAGTAGAGCAAAACATGGAAGAGACTCATATATCTTTATATATCTATAAAGAACCCAAGTAAACCTGAAAACATTTAAAAACTGCATAAAGTCCGTGATTAGTCAAGAGAAAACCCAGACCGAGATACTCAAATTCATTAGCAATCGGAGACATGCACAGTAAAATAATAACTACTCTTTTTTTTTTAAAGATTTTATTTATTTATTTGACAGACAGAGATCACAAGTGGGCAGAGAGGCAGGCAGAGAGAGAGGAGGAAGCAGGCTCCCCGCTGAGCAGAGAGCCCAATGCGGGGCTCGATCACAGGACCATGGGATCATGACCCGAGCCGAGGGCAGAGGCTTTAACCCACTGAGGCACCCAGGCGCCCCAGTAATAACTACTCTTACCTGTTAAAGTGACCAGTAAGTATGGGAAGAATGTAGGGGTTTAGGAGTTTTTGTGCACTGCTGGTGGGAATTCAGACTGGAATAGCCATCTGAGGAGCAGTGGGCAGTAGGTCACGTCCGGTAGCACCGAGCAATTCCCCTCCTGCTGAGTACACCCATATCCACCCATCATGCAGTACTCTGCAGCAGTTAGAAGTAAAGTACTAGATACACACAGAGCAACACAGGTGATCCTTAAAATTGTGCTAAGTAAATGTAATATTAATACCACTTGATTTATATCAATCTGAAATACATGCCTACAATAGTATGTATTTCACAATGCATATGAACAAATACACCAGGAAGCTTGCCTCTCTCAGGTGTGGGGAGAGGCAGTGAGATGGGATGAAAGGGAGCAATGTGCATGAAAAAAGGAATATCATTACCTCAACTCTCTACATTTGAGGTCCAACATCAATAAAAGAAAGACAAGAAAAAGAAAAGAAAACTTGAACAATCTAGTAGAAAAAATAAGCAGAGGGCATCATGAGTGAGCATATAAAATAAATGCAAAAAAAAAGGAAAAGGCGTACAAGACTTGATATTCAACTTCTTAGCAGTCAAATAAATAAAATGGAAAGGAAGAGTGTAATATCATCTTTCACCTCGCACGTGGTCAAAATGTCTCTTAATGAAAATACCCTACATTGCTGGGGAAACATTAGAAGAGGCCCTTTAAAGAACTGGTGGTTTAAATTGCTAATCATTTGCAGAAGAGCAGTCCATAAACATCAAGGACAATAAGATCAAGATAATCAAGCCCTGCAATTCCTCTCCAAGGAATTTATTCCAAGGAGGTCGTGGGATAAGAGGATAAAGATGTAACTACGTCCACCATCTACAAGGAAAGATAAAAACAAGCTAAACATCCAATGATAGGTAAACAATTCAATCATAATGATTCATCCATAATGAAGAAATATAGAATATGATATTTTCAAAAATACTTCACAGGAAAATGCCCATGAGATAACATATGAGAAGAACTTGAGACTATATATACATATATATATATACAGTGCCAGAAAGACATAGACTGGTAACAGTAGTTACCTCTGAATAGTCGGATTTCAGTCTTCCTGGGGGCTTTTGTTTCCTTCTCCATACATTTCTGTGTTTACCTAGGGTCACTATAAAATATGCAGTACAAAAATGTGTATTTCTATTATAATGAGAAAATACACATTTATTTAAGAAGCACAAGGACATCTTGACTTGTCACGAACAGGTAATCTGAGGAAGAAGGACAGGACATCTGGTCTAAGCAGAAATTCTACCCAAGGATGACAAGGTAATTGCCAGGAGCATTTCCGTAGTTGTTATTCTTTAGGAGCCAGATCGAAATACAAAATATACAGTATGGTGGGGCGGGGGGGAGATGAGCAGGACTTGTGGTGCATTAGGACCCCTGCCATAAACCAGCTCATTTAGAGGAGACGGGATGTGCCGAGTAAAACAGAGGGAGCAGATGGTCTGCGGTCCACTCACAGTCATGATCAAAAAGTCACCCAACCCGAGAAGATTTGATAGATAAAGTCAGTGCCCTTTTCAAACAAAAGGTGCTTTGAATCATTACAGTTTCCACTGAAAAGGGATTTCTCGGGTGGTCTGATAATTTCTAGAAAGCTACTAGCAGCATTTCACCAGTATCACTTACAGAGAGACCTGAAAATTCAAAGTTTCAGAGGAAGTATTTATATCACTTGAAGAACTAATGAAGATAGGCTGATAAAGATACAATGGCACGGAGATCAGGGTATGACATCTGGGTTATGCCAACCCAGAAATGCTTTTCCCAAAAATATTTGTAGACTCTACACTGCCTTATAGGAATTTCGAAGCAGAAAACGTTAGTCCACGTCGAATGGAGACAGACTCCCAGTGGAATGGGCTGGGTACACTATGACTGACACAATTCTTGAGCCAAGCCTCCATAGCAGAGGATCTAGTCCCCACTGAGCAAAAATACCTCAGCCTGGAGACCAGCTGTAGGTGGTGTGCATAGAGAAGGAACCCAACCCCTAAATAATCACTGAAAGTCAATGAATTCAAATTTCCTTCTGGAATGGTCATTGGGATCATCAGCTGTGGTGGTGGGCATGGTCCTACTGAGCCTTCTCAGTAGCTTCTTCTCATGAAGGTATGAGGGCAGTGAGCACCTACCTCAGGGGGAAAGAGTGATCCCTGAAGGTAGGGCAGGAAAAAGCAAGGAGGCTGGGAGGGCATCAGTGTGGGGACAAGTCAGATACCCTTCTTTGTGTCTTTGTGGAAATTTAATCATCGAGAATCAGCAGAACAGAAATGAAAAATATATATCACCCAGAGAGATACCCAAAGATTTATGAAGGCCTACATATTTTATAAAGTCACCACATTTTTTACTTCTGAAAACTAATCAGGCAGAGCAGTAGGGAGCTATAGCATGTTCTGCTGAGGTGCTTTTGAAAGCTAAATAAAGCAAATGTTTGGAAAACAATGTTCTAGGGGAGACGATTCATTATACAGTAGGTAAAAAGAACTGAAGAAAGTTGTCCAAGACTCAGAGGAAAGGACAGTGCAAACTTCAGAGCTTTGAGTCCTCTGTTTGCAGAACGAATGGAAGTGAGCAGGAAGGAAAGCCTGGATGTGATGAACAGGTGACCCCGGGAATGTACACAGAGGTGAAGACTCAGAACTGATAAAGCTTCTTCAAATAAGACCCACTTCATTCTTCCCCTCACTCATTCCATAAGTACTTAATAAATACTCTCCAGGTACCAGGCTCTGCAAGGTTTAATAATATCGCCGCCTCCCAGTGCTCTGACGGATTAACCTGGCACAAGCGTAGTGAGACTTTTTTGACAAGTGTGAGTAGGACCTTTCCCAACCCACCTGCTATACTGGACCCCCTCCCTCTCCCTGCCTGGGCGGATTTAATGATTTTCATAGTCCTACGTTCCTGCTTCCTATTGATTCTGTCCCTTTTATTTTACAGAAAGACGTTCAGCGTTTTGGTCTATCTCCCCACTGGTCTCTAAGCACCATGGGCACAAGGACAATACATGTCCTTGCCTTCATACTCCTTAGCTAAGAGCGTGTCTTACACGTTGTAAACACTCTGCAACCATCTGGAAATATTGAGCTCTGCCAACAGGTCTTGATGCCTTCAGCCTCAGTTTCTTAACTAGTGCCATGGAGAGGACAGTTAGGCAAGGTGCTTGACACAGGCAGGTGCGTGTGGCGACACAGGCCTCCTGAGCGCTCTAGCCCTCCTTCTCCCGGTAACATCAATTAATTTCGCTTTTGGAAGTCACCTTTTACCGCGCTTAGCTCATGTGATTTCAGTGGCGCTGAGACGGCATGCCTCTTCTCCCAACCCTGCTTTCTAGGCTCGGGCATAACCAAAGCCGGGTAGATTAGAGCCAGTAAACCCTTGTCCTGGGCCTTTTGCTGAAGCAGTTGAGAAAAGGCTCCCTCGTCCAGTGGAAAGTGATTAGATACTAACTTTTGAGCTGCCAAGATGGCCCCCACGACACGGCCTGTCTACAAACACTTCATGTCAAGTGTTGGTGATATCGTTTGTTCTCTTAGATCCACCCCTGCTTAAATCCTACCCCTGAACTTTCCAGGTATAAGAGTGTGCACCACTTTGCCAGGGCTCCTGCAACAAAGAACCACATACCAAATGGCTTAAACAATAGAAATGTATTATCTCACAGTTCCAGAAAATAGAAGTCCAAGATCCAGGTGTTGGCAGGTTGGTTCCTTCTGAGGGCTGTGAGGGAGGGATGTGTCCAGGGCTCTCCCCCTGGCTTGTAGACGGCCAGCTTCTCCAGTGTCTCTGACATTGTCTTCCCTCTATACACATCTCTGTATCCACATTCCCCTTTCCATAAGGACCTCAGTCACAGTGGTGATATCCCACCCTAATGACCTCATTTTAACTTAATTATCCCTGTAATAATCCCATCTCCAAATATGGTCACATTCTGAGATACTGGGAGTTAGAGCTTCAACATCATCTTTTTTGAGGGGGATAGAATTCAACCCATAACAGAGGGAATAAAGTCCCTTTTTACAAGAGCTAGTTTAAGTTGGGTCTCTGTCATTTGCACCAAAAAGACTTCTGCACAGTGAATTTCAATTTCCATTCCTTACCTAACTAAGTAGTCTTTTAGGTCTCGGCAGGTTTCCAGAAATGGGTGATAATATGCACACGAACAATTTTTATTTCACCAATTCAATTCCTTCTGAGGAGTTCTTGAGGGGAAGCTGAGGTTCAGATGAGTTGTGCAGGAGGAGACCTGGGCTCTCATTTTGATTCTTCCGTTATGAATGAAGTTGGCCAAATCAACTACAAAGAGAACAGCAATTTCGTTTTAAAGGGAAGTAGCATAATGCTGTAAAAAGCCATTAAGTTAAGGAGGAAAATGTCTTCTTAGATAAAATATTCTGACTCTACCATTTGTTCTATGCTATTATGTGAGCCCTTGAACGGAGCTAAAAACCTTCCTTTTTGTGAAAATCACAAACCTGAACTCTCGCTAAGTGACAGTGAAGACCAAATAAAAAATATGTGTGAAAGCTCTCGGCCCGGTATAGATCACTACACACTATTAAATGTCGTGGGCTTCTTTTTTTTCACTTAACCAATATTGAGACATTGTATTTGCTTTACATACAACATCTCACTTAATCTTCGCAATCCTGTTAGATCTATTACCCACCCCAGCTTCAGATAAACTGAAAAATAAGGAGACGAGGACATTTTCCCTAAGTCGGCTGATTAATAGCTCACGGGTGGCACAGACCAGATGGGAATCCAGGTAATATAGGTCCCGAGCCTAAGCTCTTAACCAAGCGAGGTGTTACGTAAGGAACAGCAGACGACAGCTACGGAGATAAAATATGCTTGTAGAAGTACAAAAGAACAATGGGAAAATTGGCCACAGATGTTTGGTAAAAATATTTATTAGATTTTAAATGGTGAGATTAAAGCCTGTGTTTATCCTCTGCTTCTGAAAATAGAATTGCTGGCTGAGTAAGTGCCCCGGAGGCGGAAAGACCAGGAAGTGGACACGAATTCATTATTCTTTCATTCTGAGAGCAGCTGCTTCGTGCACAGTCTGGCTCTCTCAACACAAGGACCACTCGTCCCCTCGTAATCAGTGTGACTCCTTTGTTCAAGCCCAGCCTCTCCATCTTGCATTTCTCCTCACTAAGCAGGCTGGTACTGGTTTGTTCTCCTCACTCCATTGATATATTGACATCTGCTTCGTGTTTCAGGTTGAATTTCACTGAGTTTCTCAATGGCAGTGTCCCTTTGAGCTGTCTGGTGAAAGAGTGTCCTCCATCAGCTTACCACCTTGGAACTATTATCCTGCCATCTTATTGTGAGCCACAACTTCCCACTCAAGTCAAAAAAAGCCACATCTATTTTTATCTATGGTAGGACTGATCTCAAGCTCACCAGGAAAGGGGATTGCATCTTCTCAGCTTTGGTTTTTCTAATTAAAACAAAACAAAAGCAAAAACTAGAAGCTTTGAGATGAGTGAGTAACCTGGGTGAGTAACCAGTGAAGGTCTTCTGGGAGGGCTGGGTGGGGGTAACATGTTATGTTTATTTTGGGATAATTGGCTTAGCATTTGTTCATCTTTCTGTGTATATTATACATTAATTAAAAAATACACAATAATGAATGGAGGAATTTGAGAAAGCAAAAACAAACAATTCTTCCCCCGCCCGCCCCGCCCCAGACAGTTCTGTCAAGACATTTTACCATAAGGGAAGCAGAGAGATGGGACAAAAGCTGAGGGGTATTTTAAAGATGTTTGGGAAACTCCATTTACTCATATTTGCCACAAAGGAGAAACATCTGTCCTGTTATTAATAGGTTTTCTTTAAATTGACTCATTTTTTAACTTATTTTTTTTAAAAAGCAACTTTCGTAAGTATCACTTGCCATAACAGAAGTAACTAAAAATGCAATGAAAACAAGTCAGTCAATTAAAATAATTTAAAACAATTATGGGGGCGCCTGGGTGGCTCAGTGGGTTAAGCCGCTGCCTTCGGCTCAGGTCATGATCTCAGGGTCCTGGGATCGAGTTCCCCATCGGGCTCTCTGCTCAGCGGGGAGCCTGCTTCCCCCCGCCCTTCCTCTCTCTCTGCCTGCCTCTCTGCCTACCTGTGATCTCTCTCTGTCAAATAAATAAATAAAAATCTTTAAAAAATAAAAATTAAAAAAAAAATTTAAAACAATTAAATGGAAGTAAAAATAAATCAGATTGGGCTATAAAAACGGACACCTAAAAATAAGTTCCTCAGTCAGCAAACTAGAGCCCTTGATGACCATTCTTTTCTGTTGCAGGACAGTAAGCTTCTTGTCTCACGGAGTCGAAGAGAGACTCTCACAGACCCAAAAGAGTGAAGTGAAGTGAAAGTTTAGTAAGTGAAGGTAAGAACAGAAAGGAAAGAAAAAGCTCTGTAGGGTGAGAAGGGTCCCAAATGGGCTGCCACTGAGGGCTTTTAGTGACAGTCTTACTGAGAACTGACTGGGAAGCGTGTGGCCTTGAGACTCTCCCGCCATCTTGGTTTGTTCCCTTAGCTCTTGTTTAGCTCTGTCTCAGCCTCTCCGGGAATAGTTTCCGAGCCTAGTCAGGTGAGTCAGGGTCCTCCTATCCCTCCTGTCTATCCCTTCACCTCTTCCCTACTCACGGACAGAACCTGTAGGCAGGAAGCGTTATCAAGGAATGAGGAGTGACTCACTGCAGACTTTTTAATTCGTAGGGGTTAGGAATGGGCAAGTCTTCAAGGAAGCGAGGCTTTCCGGACTTTGAGGGTCCAGCTGCTACCAAGATAAGGTTCCTTTTAGGGCGCCTGGGTGGCTCAGTGGGTTAAGCCTCTGCCTTCGGCCCAGGTCATGATCCCGGGGTCCTGGGATCGAGTCCCACATCGGGCTCTCTGCTCAGCAGGGAGCCTGCTTCCTCCTCTCTCTTTGTCTGACTCTCTGCCTACTTCTGCCTACTTGTGATCTCTATCCGTCAAATAAATAAATAAATAAATAAATAAATAAATAAATAACTTAAAAAAAAAAAAGATAAGGTTCCTTTTAAACATAAAGGCCCTCAGGCAGCCAAAAATTCCTTGAGGAAGGTCACATTCTGAGTGTTTCAGGGATCTGTCTCTGGGCTGCAAGCTGGAAGGAGATTTTAATTTAAGTGACTCTTTTGGGTTTTTTTTTGGCCTTTGTTCCCCTCATCAGTTCCATGTCTATACAACAACCACACTGTTGCTTATCCTCTTCACCCTTACACGGTAAGCATCCTGCTTCTCACACGTTCGTGTGGAGCTCAACAGAGAAGTGAAGTGAAAACGCGGTCCCCGCAACTCTATGACAAAGAACGCTGACCTTCCCAGCACTTCAGGTCATTCCCGGTTCCAGGTCTCCATGGCATGGAAGGAAATTTGGTGTTGAGCAAAAGCCTCCCATCCTGCCAAGAAAAAGAACCCGTTTCCACCTCTTTTCTTGGAAAATGCTTATTTTTGTCTAAGTGTGCGGGTTCGGGGGGGCACATGCTCTTCAGCTGTTGCTCTAACACCCTGCCTGAAATCAGACAAAGGTGGAGGGGCATCCCAGAAGGGCCCTGAATGATCACCCCTGTTCTGCATTTTAGAAAACTTGACTCCATAACCACAGAGGTAGTATTTTCCAAATTAAAACTGGGATTGCATGACCTTTCAACAAATTAAAAATCAGAGCTGCCCAGAAAAATCTAGAATGCATAGTGCTGTACCTAAGACATTCATTTGTTAGTCCACAAATTCTGACATTTTTTTATCAGCACCAGAGCTAAACATCAGGGATATGAAAATTAGGAGACTTAATCCTTGCCCCCAAGGTAAGGTTTCCAGATAAAAATACAGAATACCAAGTCAAATTTGAATTTCAGATAAACATGGATTTTTTTTTAGTATGTCCCAAGTATTGCCTAGACATACTAAAAATGTATCTTTGGCTTGTTTGAAATTCAAATTTAACTGGGTCTGTATTTGCTAAATCTAGGGACAAAATCGATTAAAATACAGAACATGAGATATGTCAGGGTGAAGGGGTCATTGTAGGTTGTTTGGGTGCATTTAGGGAAAACTTCAAAAAATAGTCTTCAGCTAAGAACTTCGGGGCTGTACCACTCATTGCAGAATTTAACAACACACCACCATGATTTGTTCTTTGACTTTTTAAAGGATACATGTTTTACCTGTATAATCAGAGCCTAACTTGCTTGAGGACAGGGACAATTTCTTTGTGTTCCACATACCACCTCGTATGACAGGGACACCTAACACATGTCAGTGCCTGAATTGACTCAAATGGTTCTATCCTCCCAAAAAGTCAAAAGATTCTGTTCAGTAAAATGTAACTGGTGTTTTCTAAAATTCCAGGCTTCAAATGCTGCAGCAGAGAATCCAGTCTGACACTTGAGAGTCAAATTAGCAGTAAAGGTATGGACTGTTCGTAGCACAGCAACCTCCTGTGTTCGCTTCATGACGGATTCCATGGAACTGGGCATCTTTCCAAGGTCTGGGTTCCTTCCTAAGAACCCCAAATGTGGCAGATTCTTGGTTGGACCACAGCTGGGCAGTCCAATGAGTATAAGAACAGTTTTCTACACACACGCCTCGCCCACACTTAAGATCCTCTTTCCCCTCCTGCAGTTGGGAACTGTCCCACACCGAACCCTGTGGTCAGTTCCAAGCTGGCCCAGGGTGCGGTCTACCCATCGCCGTTGGAAGCACAAGGGAAGATAGCTCTGCTAGCCTCAGCTCTAACGACCAGACCTGGGGAGGAGGCAGCCCTATACCCATTGAGCACAGAACCCAAGAGTGGCACTGTTCCAACAATTTCTAAGGTAAAATGTGTTTTGATAGATGTTAAACCAATCATGAAAAGACTTTAAAAGAAGCATAAGAGAAACGTACAGATCGTGAAATGGGGAGCATTTTTTTTTTTTTTAAACAAGCTTCTTTCCCTTCAGCACTTTGAGTAGGAGTCATCATTCCTGCTCATCCCTGGGCCCAGAACACACTCCCTGGTCTGGTCTGAGGTTCTTCCCCAAATTTCTTTATCACAATATCCTTAAGGAAAGAGGACAGATACAAGGTCTAGAGCATCTTGAGGACAGGAAGCCTCACCCCTGTGACCACCAGAGTCTGAAACGTCTTTCAAGTCTGTGCACCATAGGGCTCATTCTCATTATTTGGCTACAAAGCCTGCCCCCTCCGACCCCATTTAGGTCAAAGATGAATGAAGGTGGACGCTAGGTAAAGCGGTAAGGACAGTTTTAATCAGTGATACACTATTGCAACAGGGAACACCAGTCCTGCTCTTAACTGGTTTGTACTGAGGTGGGCAGGGGGAGGGTTGTTTTAGAGAGGGAATGGCGGAGCGGCAGGGGCGGAATGAAGGCTCAGCCGATTCAAGGAGGTGAAACTGACAAAAAGAAGGGAATGTCACCTGGGAGCGTGAACCAGCGAGTGCAGAAGACGGGCTCCTACCATCCTACAGACTCTGGGAGACAAGACCCTGCCATCGGGTGTTGGCTGGGTCAAAGTAACTTCTGTCGCAGCCTTGAGGTTCATCAGGCAGGCACGTTAAAGGTGGCCAAGGGCATCCTGGGGATGTGGCCTTGAGCTGCTGGGAGCTACTTAAGTGTTTTGTTCAAGCCTTTCTGGGACAAAGATGAGGCCCCGCAGAGAGGAAGGCTCACGAGTGGGGTCCAGGAGCGACTCTGTCACTTCCTAGCTGAATTCCTTACTAACCGCCCCTCTCCCCTCCCAAAGTCTCCGGGAAGGGTCCATAGAATATTATAACTCAAGCCGTACCTTCTGTTTCCCTGAAGCCCGCCGCGCAGGGGTCTCTGGAGAGCCTTGGGGTCAAGTGCACACCGCAGTGACTAAGGGACTAATTTGCAGTAGTGATCTTTCAGGTTGTTTTAAAAAACCCACACAAACGCGCGATGGCGCTCCTTAAACCACCGCAGCCCTGACTTGAGGCCGCCTTCAGCGGAGAACTACAACTCCCAGCAGCCCCGGCGAGAGCGAAAACGACCAACTTCCGGGCGCCGTTTCCCGTGGGCCAGCTGCTCCAGCTCCGCCGGCGCCTTCCGAAGGCCGCGCGGTATGCAGGCAGGTGCGGCGGCAGGCGTCGCAGAGCCGCGGCCACCATGGCGTCCGGCGAGGAGCGGGACTCAGGTCCCGGAAGCGGAGGTCGCGAGAAGCGGAGCCGGCGTCGCGGAGGGCGCTCTGGAGTCACTTCCGCTGGGGCGGGACCTCGGGCTCTCCCGCGCAAATTGAAAAGCCCTCGGTGCGCGGTTGCCACCCGGCTCCCGGTGTTCGGCGCCGCCCGCCTGGGGCGCTCTGGCCCAGGTGAGCTGGGGGCGTCGGGAGCAGTTTCGGACCCTGTGCTCACCCGCGCTGCAGCGGACGGGGAGAACCGTTCCCGGGAAGGGAGCGGAGCGGGCTGCGCGTGGGCCCAGGGTGGCGTCCCCTCGGGACTCTGGTCGCCCGGGACCGGGAGGAGGGGGTCCGGCGGGGTCTTCCCGCCCCCGCCGCAGGATTCCGAGTCGCGCTGCAGGCCCGGCCGAGGCTGCCCCGAGCGCGGGACGGTCCGCGGGCGCAGGCTCCCGCCCGCCGGACTCCTGCAGGGCTGCTGCCCAAGCTAGCAGCCCCGTTTTCCCGTGCAGCGCCGACTCTTAAATGAGGAAAAGCGAATTTTCTTCTTGATGTCTTGCAGGCGAAAGGAAACCTGTCTCCTGGAATGGGCTTGCGGGACACTCGTGCACGGCCGGTGGACAGGAGTGAAGCGGGGAGGTCGCCGGTGTGGTCGTACCTAGCGTGTGGCGGGCAGGCGCCCTGAGATGATGCCCGCCGTGTGGCCCCGGGTCATTCCGCTCCGCTGAAGAGGAGACGTTTAGGCGAGCGTATTTACCTAGCTTAGAGGAGACGTTTCCCAAGGTGTGTACTACGTCAGTTTCCCTCGAAGGGGAAGGAAACTCTTTTTAGAGGCATTATCTGAGAGGTAGGAGGCTAATTGCCTTTCTCCAGCTGTGGCTTGAGAACACGTGCATGCGAGTTACCCGCGGTATTTAAGAGCCAGAACCCCCCACCTGGCTCCAGGACCTGGCGAATGCGCTGCTGTCCTAGAGCTCAGAGCTTTGATACAGTATCCAGGTGAGGCTGACTTCTTACCTGTTCTTTCTTGTCTCCGCCCCGCCCCCCCCACTTAATTTTTGCTGGGAGGGGTTTATGTTATGAAATGCTAAGCAGCTGTTCAGCCCCATTGCTTTTACTTTTTATCTTGAGGAGTGGGGCTGACCCTTGAACCACAGGGGTTAGAACTGTGAGGTTAGAATCCACGGATTCGTGGATTTTTTTTTCAACTAATGCAGTACAGTACTATAAATGTATTTTCCTTGTGATTTTCTTAATGCCATTTTCTTCTCTCTCTGGCTTACTTTGTTTAAAGAATACAGTGTATAATACACATAACGTACAAAATATGTGTTAACCGAGTTTATGAAATTGGTAAGCTTCTGGCTATTAATAGTTAAGTTTTGGGGGAGTCACAAATCATATATGGATTTTCTGCTGGTGGGGGTGGAAGCATACAACCCCCTCCTTGTTCAAAGGGTCAGCAGTAGTGCTTCAGAAAGGCGTGAGCCAGCTCCAGAATTTCTGTAAAGAAGGACTTCCAGGCTTCTTCCTGGCTAGAAGGACATAGATCTTAACAATGCCTTTCTGGAGAGAGAGAGATTCCAGTGCTTTTAGCACTTGCTGTGTGCCTAGGCTTAGAATGCACGTCTGGATTCCAAGGGGGAAAGCACTTGGAAAGAATAAACCATTGTGGAACTGTCAGTTGACATTAGCATAAATCCCGTGGACTGGAACTTCCAGGCAGAGAGGAGCCCAGTTAACGTATTGAAGAGCAGTGATTCTCAAATATCAAGCAGTAACAGTTGCTCTATCCATTTCCAAGCTCTTTTTCTTATTTTTCTCAAACTTTTGAGTAAATGTATTTTGGTCTAAATATTGCTGTTTTTCCTTTCTCCTCTCACATCACATAGTTGGCGCTATGGGGATACACGGACTACTGCAGTTTATCAAGGAAGCTTCTGAACCCATCCACGTGAGGAAGTATAAAGGACAGGTAGTAGCTGTGGATACGTATTGCTGGCTTCACAAAGGAGCTATTGCTTGTGCTGAGAAACTAGCCAAAGGTGAACCTACTGATAAGTAAGTTGGGACCTCGTATTAATTCTTTGCCAACTAAGAATCAGACTTATATTGGGATCATTTTCATTCAGTGCCTGGTTTATCAAGAAGTGAAACTGACGACATTGCCAAATCAGGAACAACTTCATTCTAGGATGTAGTATCAAGACACCGAGAGACAAAAACCAAGGACTGTGTCTTTTATTTTTTACCTAAGAAACTGAGCCCTGTTTGCAAAACAAACATTTGCTTCAAAAGGACGAGATGTTCTGACTCCCCTTTACTGTACTTGGGGCCTAGAGTGGTGGGTCTTGCTGATATCCAGTCACAACTGTGACCTCATCTGAGGCAAGTTCCATGGACTAATATCTTCTCTATTTTCTAATATAGAAACATTAGAAAAAGAAGCAAGTATAATTTCAGAGCAGAGATTTACCAGAGCTATGTGATCACTATTGTGAATTTTCTTTTTTGCAATATGTAATTTATCTCCTAGAGGAAAGGCTCCCAGATCCTTAATGTGACTTACTTAATCACAATGAAAAATAGGTAAAATGTATTAATGCTGTTTGTTTCCTGGAGGAAAGAGGGAAAGGCTTTATTGAATGGTGAATGTTTCGGGCTTTTATTCTTCTCCAATTAATTTGACCAGACGTGACCTGGACCAGACAGTACATGTGGGATCTGAAGGAGTCCGGGCCCTGCTGCCACTCCATCTGCTGGTTTCATTTTTTTTTTTTTTTTTTTTAAAGTCCATGTCTTTTCTGCCACTGAATTTGAGTAACTGCAGGTAGCTGAAGACTGCAAGTTTTTCATTCTACCTGTAGTGGTTTTTTTTTTTATTTTTTTTTTTAAGATTTTATTTATTTATTTGACAGACACAGATCACAAGTAGACGGAGAGGCAGATAGAGAGAGAGAGGAGGAAGCAGGCTCCCCGCTGAGCAGAGAGCCCGATGCGGGACTCGATCCCAGGACCCTGAGATCATGACCCGAGCCGAAGGCAGCGGCTTAACCCACTGAGCCACCCAGGCGCCCCTACCTGTAGTGTTTCTTTAAATAGCTCTTCACAGGGGAAGAACTTTCTCTAGTTTTTTGTAATCTTGGGGATTCTGAGATTTGATTAATTGGAAGAATTGTGCAAAATACGGAAAACATCCTTTATTAGAAATGTCATTGATGCATTCCCCAGACCTGCTCTGTAGTAATTTATTGAACTAAAAAGCTTCAGGACTTCCTACAAAGTACTGTGGACTTTAATTTTTTTTTTTTTCCTCACAGCAACTAATAAGTCACATTTGATACAGTTTACTTTTTCTTTCTTATCCACCTTTGGATGGGGATATTAACCAGAAAAGGTGAGAAAATTGGGATAAGTGTATGATAAGCCGTTATGACCATTATAAGGAACGAGATAGATCTAATACGCTGACCTGGAAAGATTTCGGCAACAGGGGTCTGATGTTTGGGTTCTGTCTGGTGAAAAAAATATGTGAATTTCCTTTGAGATTTATTATGGTTTTGTATTGGCTTTCCCCTGCTTTTTACATGATACTTCACTAGTAGGCCCAGAATTAGCACAAAGTCACTATTCTGTAGACCAATTCGTGTCTGTTGCTGCTGGTTTACAAATAAAAAGAAGGACCACACAATGAGTCTTGCATTAAGATGAGTGTATGTGCTTTAAAAGATTATCTTTTAATATTATGTCTATTTCTGTTAGTTAAAGAATCCTTTTCTTTCTAAATGAGGGAAGTTGTAATGTGGCTCTTTTTGTTAATTGCGTTGCTGGAATAAAACGTGCTACAGATCCTTGTCTGGACCCTAGACTGTTGGGGTGGTGGGGTGATGAGCAACGTTGTGCTGGAGCCAGCTCATGCGAGTTTGCTGTATAACACCTTCTCTCCGTCCAGCCTTTGGTGACCCCACGTTGGTGGTTTATTCACCATTGTAACATATTCGTGTCAGGGAAATTGACAAATGCTAGGGAGCAGGCGCCCCTTCCCCTGGAACTGGCTGTTAAACCTTTACCAGGACACCGCTGGTTTTAAGAAATACCGGGCACTTGGACAAAGTTTAATATACACTGTATATTGGATGATATTTTATTGATTTTAAGTACCTCGGGTGCGATCATGTATTGTTGGAGGAATCCGATATTTATTGTACCATTCTTTCAAATTTTCAGTAGATTGGAAATTTTTCGAAGCAAAAAAATATGTATATATATATAGGGGAAAAGGGCAAGATTTGGAAGCACAAAATATCAGAACTGGAAGAGATGTCAAAGCCTTTTCATCTGCAGATAAAAGCAGGATTTACAGCGTCAAATAACTCACCAGCTGTCACAGACCATAGGATCCAAGGCAGGATTTGAACCCAAGTCTAAATTAGAGTTTTTATTTCCTGTGAAAGCATTTGCTAAAAAAAAAAAAAATGAATAATAAAAACTTCCTCTTTTCATAATCTGTCTCATCTGGTTTTAAAAAGAGCAAGAGTAGGGGCGCCTGGGGGTCTCAGTTGGTTAAGCTACTGCCTTCGGCTCAGGTCATGATCCCAGAGTTCTGGGATCTGAGTCCCTCATTGGGCTCCCAGCTCCATGGACAGTCTCCCTCTCGTGCTCTCTCACATAAATAAATAAAAACTTTAAAAAAAAAAAGCAAGAGTATTACCTTACAAGGTGTCCTGCACCTAAATGCATTTTTCTCTATTTTCACAGGTATGTAGGATTTTGTATGAAATTTGTAAATATGTTGCTCTCTCATGGGATCAAGCCCATTCTTGTGTTTGATGGATGTACTTTACCTTCTAAAAAGGAAGTGGAAAAGTCTAGAAGAGAGTAAGTTGATTCTCTATTCACTCTCTAATTTAATTGCATTAAGGTCTGATGCTGTAGTCTGTATACCAGTTTTTTTTAAATTTTAATTTGTTGAGGCTTGCTTTATAGCCTAGTACTTGAACAAATTTCTTTAAATGTTCCATGTGTGCTGGAAAGGAATGTGTATTCTCCAGTTATTAAGAGGAAGATTGTATATAAACCAGTCAGTCAAGCTTATTGATTATGGTGTTCAAATCTGTATCTTTACTGTTTTGTGTCATAAATTACCAAGAATAGTATGTTAAAATTTGGTACTGGATTTGTCATTTTTACCTTCTAGTTCTGTCCACTTTTGTTTATTTTGAAGTGATTTTATTGGTTGCATTCAAGTTTAGAATTAGTTACATTTTTGTGGTAACTGAAACAATACGTAGTGACTCTTTTAATCTCTAGTTATGCTTTTTTTTTTCCTAAAGTCTATTCTGATATTAGCATACCCATAACTTTTCTGTTTCTACTTTTTTTTAATTTATTCACCGTTACTACATTCATACTACATTACTGTATTTTTATTTATTCAGCTTTACTACATCATTGGTTTTTTTAGGTTTGCCACTTAAAAAGAACACATTACTGTGTGTGTATGTGTGTATGTGTGTGTGTTTTAAGATTTATTTATTTGAGAGAACATGTGTACTTGAGTGGAGGAAGAGAGGCAGAGGGAGGCACAGCGAGAGAAGGAACACAAGCGGGGGAGTGGGAGAGGGAGAAGCAGGCTTCCTGCTGAGCAGGGAGCCTGATACTGGGCTTGATTCCAGGACCCTGGGATCATGACTTGAGCCAAAGGCAAACACTTAACAACTAAGCCACCCAGTTGCCCCTGGAGGCTCTGATTCTTAAAGCCAGAACTTTAAAAATTTTATTTGCAAAGGTATATCTGAAATTGTCTGAGCCCACATTCTATTATAAAGACAGTTTACTAAATATACTCTTAATAAAAAGTTAGTAGGTTCTAGGTTAGTTCCAAAAGGGTAGGTGACAGTTCCAAGCTAGTATGGCTAAGGGACTAAGCCAAACCAGATCCCATCTGGGTATCCCACGCCATGTTCTTAATTCTAATTTCAGATTATTATTTTCTCTTGCTAAGCTCAAAAACGGCAAAAAAAACAACAACAACAAAAAGTTACAACTATATATCTCTGACCCATGAACTCTTTTTGTCTTTGTAGAATCAGCTTTCCCTGTGCCATTGAGAGAGGCACTTAAAATCCTTTTCTCCAGGTCTCTTCATCTGTGGAGCCCCGTCTAAAAGTGGGACTAGGGAATGTGTGTGTTTGTGTGTGCGTGCACTTACTTAAAGATCAAAACCTCGTGGGTTCTGACTGATTCTTCTGGTTCAACTCACGGCTGTGGTGCATCTTTATCTCCTTTCTTCCATATGGAGAACTTTATTTTCAAGGACACAGGGGCGATGAAGTTACAGTATCTAATAATGACTCATTTGTCTTATCCCAAAATAAGTATTTTGTTACACTCAACAATAGATTCAAACAACAAAAGAATAAAATACTGATACTACCATTACCAATACAATTATTGAAAACAGTTAAAATGTCTTTCTTTCTTCCTCTCTTCCCATTTTAAAATTAGTAGTACTGTATTGTCAGAATGTGTGCTGTCACTGTCTCCCTGTTTAACCGTATTTAGTATTAGTTCTACAGATTACCACATTCTTGATTGTTATAGAGCGTTCTTACGCAGATGTTACTTTGGGTTTTTCTGAAATTAGTTCTAGTAGATCCCACAAGCTCACAGGAAGTATTTCTCAAGTTCTTCATATGTTGATAACTGGACATCTTTATGCCTGAAAGTTCGTTTTGATGGTGTGAAAGCCTTGATTCACATTTTCTTAAGTGTCTTAGTTACTCCATTTTCTTTCGACATAAAGCATTTCTGTGGAAGTCTGAGGATAAGCTTGTGTACCTGTATATTATAAATCACTTATGTTCCTTTTACCTAGAAGCCCAGAAGATCTGGGTTCATGTTCTCAGGGACCTGGTAAACACTATCAGATGAGTCAAACTTGCACCCCCCTGCCCAGGAAAATTTCTTGAATTACCGTTTTATTATGGTTTCTTGAGTCAGCCTCTTGATATTTTTTTCCCCTTGCAGAAGACGACAAGCCAATCTTCTTAAGGGAAAGCAGCTTCTTCGTGAGGGCAAAGTCTCAGAAGCCAGAGAATGTTTTACCCGTTCTGTCAATATCACACATGTGATGGCCCACGAAGTTATTAAAGTAAGCCAAATGAGAAAGCCAAAGTAACATGGCTAAGTTCATCAAAACTAATTATGAGTCATTTACTGATGGGGGAGCAAGAAAGCAAAGGGAGGGAGATTATTCTAGGCCTAACTTGAAGGAAGTGCCAGTCTCAGAAGGAAGAGAGCAGCGTCTTTCAACAGAGCAAAGGAGTCCAACAGTCTCCAAGGGAGAAATCCTGAGGACTAAGGGATGCCCTCCCTTTTAGGTATTTGAGCTCGGTGGGCACCTTCTTCTGTAGAGAGGGAAGGGATGGTTCTTGGAGGGCCAGCCTTATCCCGCTGCCATGTAGTCGTCAACACTTAACACCCTCACTCCTGATGGCCATGGGATCTGTCAGACCAGCCTCACTGGCTCAGGACCTCTCAGACCCCTAGTCTCCTCAGCCTGCTTCTGCATGGAAGCTTCTTACCACCGTAGATCTTTGCACGGCTGGCAGCCCCAGCCCACAGGTCCCCTGCTTCAGGCTTCTGTTCAAATGGCTTAGTAAACATGGGAAAATAAATACGTGATTTGTAGGGGGTTTTTTTTGTTTTTGTTTTTTTAAAATATTTATTTATTTATTTATTTATTTGACAGACAGAGATCACAAGTAGGCAGAGAGAGGGGGAGAAACAGGCTCCCTGCTGATGTCCCTCCTGATGCGGGACTTGATCCCATGACCCTGAGATCATGACCTGAGCCGAAGGCAGAGGCTTAACCCAATGAGCCACCCAGGCGCCCAGTGATTTGTAGTTTTATCAAAACAGTGTAGTATAGACTTTTGTAGTCTGAAAAGAAAATGTTTTTACGGGGAAAATATATCCAGAGCTCCAAACAAATGTCCTGTAAGCTTTCAGAGCCTAGGCATCTTAAGATGCAAGCTTTCTACTGTTTGAAATAATTAAGTTTCTGGCTTGTAATTGTTTTTCTTCCTCTGAATGTACAGCAGTATTTTCTCCTATACATTGATTTTTTAAAAAAGATGGCTATATGATTGTAGCATTGTGGCTGTATGATTAGTTCAACATGTGCTAGGCCTTGAAGTAGAAAAACTTACACCGAAGGAAATGATTTCTGAAAATATCATGAGCAAGTACATGTGGGCTGGTGATGAGATGGGAAGTTGTCGAGTGCTTTCTAGATGCCGTGCTGGAGATTGACTCCGACCCTCTCTGGCAGGCTGCTCGGTCCCAGGGAGTAGACTGTCTCGTGGCTCCGTACGAAGCAGACGCGCAGCTGGCCTATCTTAACAAAGCTGGTATTGTACAAGCTATAATCACAGAGGACTCTGACCTCCTCGCTTTCGGCTGTAAAAAGGTACTTGACTCCCAGCTACTATATGCTGCTTTTCTGTGCAGTTGGCAGTGGTGTAAAGTGAGGAAATGAGGTTTTTCCTCTCCAGGAAGTACTATTTTATTTAGCACTTGCCGTTAACCTCTACTTATGATGCTAATAATTATTTTATTTAAAATGAAGTTTTTGCTGCTTGACATTTGTGTAATATGGACACTTTTTCAGAATAAGCCCTTAAGGTTAGAAGGTTTTGTTGTTTTATCCCAAGTTCTTCAGTAGAGAGTATACTTTTTTTTTTTTTTTTTTTTTTTAGGATTTTTATTTATTTACTTGACAGAAATCACAAGTAAGGCAGAGAGGCAGGCAGAGAGAGAGGGGGAAGCAGGCTCCCTGCTGAGCAGAGAGCCTGATGCGGGGCTCGATCCCATGATCCTGAGATCATGACCTGAGCCGAAGGCAGAGGCTCAACCCACTGAGCCACCCAGGCGCCCCAGACTTATTCTTATTTTTGCTATAACGTATATGCTTTACATTTTTCAATTAGGTGAGTTAAATAACTTATCCAACCAGATGCTTTGCAGTTAGAATTATGTATAAAACTGTTCAATGGAAAATGTTATCACGATATTGTAATGGGGGAATTAAGATACAAAACCACAAAATGATCTCATTTTTGTTACTGCCAATGTCGTTTATATCATCTGTATATTTCATAGATGTCTAGAAGGATCTGTCAAAGGGTTAATGCTGGGTGACAGTGACAGATGAGAAATGTCAGGCAACTTCTGTTTTCTTCTTCCTGAATTTCCGTGTTCTCCAAATTTCTTACGATGAACATGTATTACTTTAAGGATAAGAAAAAGGGATTTTTGTATGAATTGCTGTTTGATTGCCATGACAACCCTGGGTGTCAGAGGTAAGAGGTGCAGAAAGGGCATTCTTTCTCCCAGAGTCAGAACAAGGGAGTCCAGGCACACGACCTTCTCTGTCATCGTCTATGCTTCAGTTTAACTTATTTGCAGATTTCACACTAATTATCTGGCTTGCCTATCTCTCTTCTCTCTCAGTACGATGATAAAGAACAAGAAAGAATTCTTAGGAATATCACAGTGGATTGGATAATGAAACATTAAAATGAGCCTTATAAGTGTTAAAAATTTCCCTTCCTTTTGAAGGTGATTTTAAAAATGGATCAGTTTGGAAATGGACTAGAGATTGATCAGGCGCGGCTGGGCATGTGCAGACAGCTTGGGGACGTGTTCACAGAAGAGAAGTTCCGCTATATGTGCATTCTCTCGGGCTGTGACTACCTCTCCTCATTGCGTGGGATCGGCTTAGCGAAGGCCTGCAAAGTGCTAAGATTAGCCAATAATCCAGACATCGTGAAGGTAAGAGTGAGTCACCCACTGTCCTGTTGAACTTCTGGAGCATTTCTTACATCCTAGGTGACCACTTCAGAATATAAATTTTAAATATTTTATCCTGTCGATAACCCATATTGTGTCCTCAAAAGGACAAAATGACTAAAACACTAGAATTTTGCTTTTGGCAACTTTTTAAAATGAAGACCAATATCAAGAGATTTAAGAACAAAATGTCCTAGATAGAATTAATGTTAAAATGTGTAGTCTTCCCATTTCTGTGCTGTTCTCTGTAGTAGTGGTTCTCAAATTTTTTGGTGTCGGGATCCCTTTACACTCAACTCGAATCTCTTGGTGGCAACATTTTTGTTAAATGGGTTATAGCTGCTGCTATAACAAATTCAAACCGATAAAATGTTGGCTATTTTAAAGCGAATAATAAATTCGCTTTAAAAATAATAAATAATAAATTCATTACATGTCGCTTTAAAAATAATAAATAATAAATTCATTACATGTTAGCATATATAGGATATTTTAATGAAACGGAGCCCTGTCTTCTGAAAAGGCGAAAATTATGACTGGAATTGCACATTTATGTAAATCTCTTTCACATGGCTTGATAGAAGACCGCCACGTTTCTTCTCTACTGCCTCTGACGCAGTAGCACGTGTCCGTGTCCTCCGGAAAACCGAGGCTCCTGCATCACCACTCTGTCGCTTCTCTGATATCTTTACCTTCAAAAAAAAAAGAAAGAAAAGAAAAGAAAAAAAAACCTAGCATATGTTGAAGAAGCTCATTTTGCCACCGAGCCACGCTCTGCTCGGGTGATCCTCAGGAGAGGTAGCGGCAGAGCCGGGAAGGGAGCCACGGGCACTGACCAGCAGTGGCTCGAGGGCCAGACTCCGCTCTCCAGCTCTCCGCTTGAGTGTGTGAGGAAGTGTTTAAACCACTACCAGCTTTAGTCATCCGTGACTCTAACCAAAGTTAGAATGTTGGCTTCATTTTTAATTCTCAGGTTTTGTATGTTTGTATTTTGCTTTTTGGATGAACGGGACTTTGAGGGCAAGGAATGTGTCTTAATGTCACACCTGGGAATGTAAACTGGGTGTGTAACTGACAGGTTCATTCTTCGGGTTAATTATAGAGAAATCAAGGAAAATACTGTTACAGAGATAGTTTTTAGTGATATGAAATGGCCATGCTTGCTAGTAGAGGCTTTCGGTACAGATGTAATGAATAGATACTGTGACTGCCCAGCCTCCTATAATGTGAACGATTTGATCTTGGTGACGCTGCATTCCCAATTTCGTATTTGCAGATAACCAGTAAATATTTTTACGTCCATTATTAGGTCATCAAGAAAATCGGACACTATCTTAAGATGAATATAATAGTACCAGAAGATTACATCAAAGGATTTATTCGAGCCAACAATACCTTCCTTTATCAGCTAGTTTTTGATCCCATCAAAAGGAAACTCCTCCCTCTGAATGCTTACGAAGACAACATTGATCCTGAAACACTAAGCTACGCTGGGCGGTATCCTTTCTGAACCAGAATAGTAGAATTTTGCACTTCCATATTTTTATGGTGATATTTTTAGTGAGGCACTGAGTAAAAAGCCTACAAATTGTTTTTGCCCTTTTTTTTTTTTTTTTTAATACAGTGAAGCTTATGTTTTGTTCATTTTAGTTACTGTGCTGGTGCAAATTCAGAGCACCATTTGTTTTTAAACCTGTGGCTCATCCATTATAATGTGCTCATTTCTTAGGATGCCTTGACTGAAACACACACTGAGTCAGTCACTGAAGTTACACATTCCAAAGGTGGCACTTCTTGGCCAGCAAGCTCCACTTCCCAGGAGGGCACTGCGGATGTGTGAGCACGCCAGCTGAGGATTCCCTCTCTTTCCCCCTTGGAAGGAAGTCTGTGACTTGGGGCTTTGCTTCCAAAAATAGCCAGTCCCCGCAGTGACAATAGAATACACTTTTTTTTTTTTTTTTAATTTATTTTATTTATTTATTTGACAGAAACACAGTAAGAGAGGGAACACAAGCAGGGAGAGTGGGAGAGGGAGAAGCAGGCTTCCCACTGAGCAGGGAGCCCAATGCAGGACTCCATCCCAGGACCCTGCGACCATGACCTGAGCTGAAGGCAGTCCCTTAATCAACTGAGCCATCCAGATGTCCCTAGACTACACTTTTCGATCTTACACATTACTATTCAGTTGTCAATAAAGGCATTTTTCCTTAATCTTACCAACCTAGGTATTTTGATGATTCCATAGCTCTTCAAATAGCCCTTGGAAATAAAGATATAAACACTTTTGAACAGATTGATGACTACAATCCAGACACTGCTATGGTAACATTTTAAGGACTTTTTTTTTTAATTACTTCACTTTTATTTTATTTATTTTTATTTATTTATTTTGAAAGATTTTATTTATTTATTTGACAGAGAGAGAGATCACAAGTAGACCAAGAGGCAGGCAGAGAGAGGGAAGCAGGCTCCCCGCTAAGCAGAGAGCCTGATGCGGGGCTGGATCCCAGGACCCTGAGATCATGACCTGAGCCAGAGGCAGAGGCTTAACCCACTGAGCCACCCAGGCGCCCCATGACTTCACTTTTAAAGAGCACATTTTAGTTATGTCTCAGGAACTATGACTTGAAGATTTTTAGTTAATTTGTTAGAGAGTGAGAGAGAGAGCTTGAGCAGGGGGAGGAGCAGAGGGAGAGGGAAAAGCAGAACCCATGCTGAGCAGGGAGTCTGATGCGGGGCTCGATCCTGGGACTCTTGAGATCATGACCCGAGCTGAAGGCAAGTGCTTAACCGACTGAGCCGCCCTAGCGCCCAAGGAACTATGACTAAAGGCAAATCTTCATTTAATATAAACTAAGCATTTCTGTGTCCCAGAATGTGGAGTGTGGGTTTAAAACAACTTGATGCTAGAGAAATTATCTAAGAACATAGGTATATTGGTCAATTTCCTTAAATTAAGCAACCACATGATCTATCACCAGGCCTTTAGACATGAACATTTTGTCTGACTCTACAAGCATCTGATGCCTTTCTTCTTGTCTCCCACCCTTTCACCTCTGACATTTGGCGCAGTTGAAGGTTCAAACCTAGAAACACGGGAAGTAAACGCTGTTTTCTTGCACACTCACGAGCATTGCACAAATATTAGTGCATCGGCCCTGAGCTGTGTCTCAGCCCTTTCCTGTTCTAATTTTTCCCAGTTGCATATATCCCTCCTGACGCACTCCCCCACCATTCTTTCCTTCCTTGGACTCTACTCTTTTCTGCTCCGATGTATTCCTTAAGTAAGTGCTGATGACTTTGCCTTATTTACGCAGAGAACTCGCACATCTTTAACCTAATCTCTAGTAACAGCCACATAGTTCTGAATGTTTCTTAGATCTGTACATAAGTGATTTCCTATAACTTTAAATCTGTCCACAGTCCCGTCATTCCTGATCAGCTTTCCTTAGTGACTTTTCTCCTTTTCAGCACTTACTTCTGCCTAAGGTGTGTTTCCGTAGTTCACTCTGTGATCCTTCCCAGCAGAATATAACTTTTATAAAGGCAAGGGCTTTGTGAGCTTCACTGCTATAGTATGTTTGCCACGTCTATTTGTTGAAGGAATGGATAGCAGTTACATGACCTCTCCGATTCTCAGACTAGAAAACTTGGAAATAAACTTGGGCTTCTCTTTCCTCGCTAAGTCCTTTTGCTGCTTTTAGTTCTTCCGAGTGATAGTTTCTTCTTTCTCGTCACTCGAATTGGGTCTTTTCTCCCTTTGCTCACTAGTTCAGTTCTTGACTGAGCATTTGTTAAGCACTTTAACAAGCATAGGTTAGCTATTGCTCTCGAATATAAAGAAAACTAAAATATAATTCTTTCTCAGGTGCTCATTGCCTAGGAGAGGGAGATGTGGTTTTATATATATAGAAATGTGGAAATTTCTGCCATAGAGATGTATTCTAGGCTCCAGGAAAAAAGTGGGGGTGGGGGGGAAAGTACATAACTTCCACTAAGGGAAGAGAGCTTCATAGTAATAATAGCAAACATTTACTGGGCACTTACTGCATTAGAAATGCTTTTTTTTCTTTTTTTTTTTAAGATTTTATTTATTTGAGAGAACATGAGCAGAGCAAGGGGCAGAGGGACAAGCAGACTCCCCCTGAGTAGGGAGCACAGTGCAGGGCTTCGTCCCAGGACCCTGAGATCACGATCTGAGTCCAAGTCAGATACTCAACTGAGAGAGTCCCCCAGGCACCCCCATTCTCAGTGCTGTTCTCAGCAGCTTGCGCGTAGTCACTCATGTACTATTCAACAAGCCTGTGAGGTCAGCACTATTATTCCCATTTTACAGAGGAGGAAATGAGAGGGAGATTAGGTAACATGCCCAGATCACACATTTGATAAATAGGGGAGCTCTGATCCCAGGCCAAGCTCTGTCTCTTTGTAGGGAAACTGGTGTCCTGGGTTTGCAAAGATCAGTGGGGATTTTCAGGATGAGCTAGATGAGTCATTCCAGGCTGAAGCGATCAACGTGCGCGGAGTGAGTGGCTAATTATGGCTGGCCCAAGAGTGTCCTCGTGTTCACTATGTGAAGGAAGCAGAGTTCCTTGAGAAAGAAGACAAGGTGGGCCTGGAGAAGCTGGCCAGTGAGAAAGCAGGACCAGTTGAACATTGAAAAGAAATCATTACCGACAGCTGAAACAATCCGGGCTAGCAAGAGAGCACAAATCCCTAAAGATACTCGGAAAGAACCTTCTGTTCATCAACTCAAATCTTGGAAACCTTGTGCTCAGGTTGCTCTTTTCTCTTTTGTTTTCTCTTTCTAGAACTTCTCTCTTAATTAGATGTTAGATTTCCTAGTCTTTGACTTTTTCTGTCTTATTCATGTCTGTCTTGTGTTTTCTCTGGGAAATGTTTGTCTTCCAACTTTGTACTCCCCAGCATAGTAGCCAGTAGCTACATGTGGCTATTTAAAATATTTCACATTGAATAATATTTAGTATGTGTGCTGCTGAAGTGAGCACAACATTGAATAATATTTGAATTTTATTTCTTCTGTTGCACTGGCCACCTTACGAGGGGCTAACCATATTGGGCAGCTCAGGACATTTCTGTCTTGCTGAAAATTCTGTTGAATTTTTTTCTACTATCATCTTCTTATCTAAGGGTGCTTTCTTTAATTGTGCTTTAAAAAAAAGATTCTATGTCATGGATTTCTCTGAGAATATCAATTACGATTTCTTGCACATGTTCTGTCTTTTGTATTCTCTGTTTGCTTTGAATTGGCTTTTTTCAACTTGTTTTGGCCTTTTCTGTTTCATGGTGAAGACTTCAACATCCGAAGCTTCTTGTCTGGTTCTTCCTATTTGAGAGACGCTCGGAGCTGCTGGAGATTTGTGTGGGCAAGCCGGGCTTATAATCTTGGGCTTTACTCTTGGGTCATCTGGTTGCCAACAAGCTGGCTTGATCTTGTTTTCTCTGCACAGTTCCATTTTTCCATAAAGGGATCCTCCGGTTTCTACTTAGCACGGGTATACACGGCAGTTTGCATTTTGAGAGGAGGTTAGGGAATGTGGGTTTGGGGGGTGCTTTTATTTGATCTCTGTCTTTTTAGACAAATGGATTTTCCCATCTTCTGAGCTGCCTGCTGTTTCTGGGTAGGTCAGATGGAAGATAAGGGCCATGAAGTCAAATAATCCTTGTCTTAGCCCTCCCTCATGTGGGGCTTCCCTGGTACCTGGTGCCTTAAATCCCCGAACTTTTCTCATGATTGTGTAGGAGAGATTGACTCCCCTTTGGGATTCTTTTCTGCAGACACTTGGGCTTGATTTCCTGCTAAGTTCTTAAAAATTCTCTCTGTACCCTGTCTTCACATGGTTTGGACCATACAGATATCCTAATTTTACTGCAGATGAAATTTGTCTGCTTATTGTTTTTGGGAGATGGTAATCAAAGGAAGGGGACTGGAAAGTGTTTACTCTGCAATCTTCTTTACACATTTGACTTACTGCTATGATTATAATTTCATCAGGAATGATTCTTAAGCTAGCCCCTTTGTCTCAGAAACTCTAAAATAGTTGGTTGTGTTAAATATGTCTAGATATTAAGGAGAATGTTATGGCTCACTAAGATGGCCATCCTTTTACAGAGAAATTTTTGTAGGAACCATTTATTGTACCAAACTAATTTTTTTTGTTTATCTAAAATTTAGTCTTCCCAGGCTGGTTTTCTACTTGACTATTTCTTTTTTCCAGTAAAACCATCAGTAGGATCTAATGCCATGAGCTATTATGCTTAAGCTCTTTTTTATAACCATTCACTCAAATATTCTAAATTACCTTCCTTGTTAATTCTCAGAGTGTATCCTGAATAATATCACCTTGTTTTAATTTTTTTTTAATCCTTTCTTTAAGTGAGAGGCTTCGATAAAGATTCCAAGTGTAGGTGGGATTTTTGTCAAGTGGAATCATGCCCTAAGTACCAACATTTTTTATACCTTTGCTAATTTTTCCCATTGCCTCTCTGCCCTATTAGAATATCATTGCTATCATCTTAATAGATCATTGTCATCCAAAATTTGTTGTAATTGAAAATAACTTATATTAGCATTAAGAATGATTGCTTACCAGTGCTTATTGGCAATAATTAATTCTCAGAGAAGGTTTTATGCAAGACTCAGTGTTGACCCAAGTAGCTTTCTGTTTGTTAATGTTGTCCACTAAAGATGGCACCAAATATGGATCAAATAGAAACTAGAGTTTTAAATTAGATCATTTTAGGAGCGCCTGAGTGGCTTAGTCAGTCTGCCTTCTGCCTAGGTCATGATCTCTGGGTCCTTGGATCGAGCCCCACATCAGGCTCTCTGCTCAGCAGGGAGTCAGCTTCTCCCTTTCACTCTCCCTCTATGAGCACGCATGTGTGCACTCTCTCTCTCAAATAAATCTTTTAAAAAATAAATTAGATTGCTTTGGTTTAAATTCAGCGAGGTTTTAGAGATGGGATGGTTGCCTGCTTTAAATAAAAAATTTTACGGCTTTGACCTTCAGGTGCTTTGTAAAGGGTGAGTGCCTGTTTTGAGGCTGATTTCCAGATTCCTATTAAACTGGTGGCTATTGTGTTTCGAAATAATACTCACATTTTAAAAGTATTTTTTCTGGCTATTTTTCTCCAAGTGTATTTTCACTTCTTGCACTGTTCATCTTCAGAAGATTCACCTTTTATTTCTTAGAAATAAGCTAACAATTCACTTGGCCTTCATTAGAAAAGAAACAGACCCAGGAGTACAAGACACATTTAATGGAAAAGTAGAAAATGTTATTAGAGAACAGATATTTCATCAGAAATTGCTCATTAGAGAACAGATATTTCATCAGAAATTGCTCAAAAAAGTAAATTATTTACTTATGATTTATGTTGATAGGGGAATGATTTGGCTATTTTCCTTCTTCAAGTAATCCTTTCCGTTTTTACTATTTTAGCCTGCCCAGTCAAGAAGTCAGAGTTGGAATGACAAAGCATGTCAAAAGTCGTCTAATTTTAATAGCATTTGGCATAGGAATTATTGCCCTAGACTGGAGCTGGATGTTGTTTCAAATGCTACAAGATTGAAGGAGAATCCAAGTACTGTGGGCATTGAACAAGTGATCAGTATTAAAGGGTTAAATCTTCCAAGGAAGTCATCCATTGTGAAGAGACCAAGAAATGGTATGTATTTCTGCTTGCTGTACATATTTTGAAATATTAGTGAGTGTTGCTCACATTTAAGAAATCTTTGCCAAACCCAAGGTCACTAAGTTTTTTTTTTTTTCCTAGAACTTCTGTAGTTTTAGCTCTTAGATTTAGGCCTTTGATTCATTTTGGATTAATTTCTTTTATATGGTGTGAGGTAAGGACCAAGGTTCACTTTTTTTGTATATGACAATCCACTTGTTCCACCATTTGTTAAAGGATTGTCCTCTCCCCTTTGAGTAGCCTTGGCATGTTTGGTGACAATCAGTTGACCTTGACCACATATATGTGTGAGTCTGCTTTGGACTCTGTCATTCTGTATCATGGCTCTCTTGCTGTCTTTATGCCAGAGCACGGTCTTAATTATCGTAGCTTTATAGTAAATCTTGGAATTAAATAAAATAAGTCTACGTGTACTCTAAGTATGAGTTTGTTCTTTTTTTGCAAAGCTGTTTTGGCTACTCTCTGTTTTTCATGATTCCATACAAATTTTAGAATCAGCTTGTCAATTGAAAAAAAAAATAAAGTTTTTTGAGTTGTTGATTGGAATTTAGTTGAATCTGTAGATCAGTTTGGGGAGAATTGGCTTCTTACTAAGATTGAGTTTGCTGATCTCTGTCTTCTCTCATTTTGTTCAGTTCTGTGCAGTTTTTAGTGTCTTACACACATGTAATGTCCAATTTATCCCTGTGTGTCAGATTTTTGCTGCTACTGCAAATGATATTTTAAATTTTGATTTCTAATTACTCATTGCTAGAAACCCAGTTGACTCTTGAACGACAAGGGTTTGAACTGTGTAGGTCCTCTTATATATGAAATTTTTTTCCTAAATATGGGGCAGTAAATACATTTTCTCTTTATGATTTTCTTAATGATTTCTTTTCTCTAGATCACTTTGTTATAAGAATATGGTGTATGACTCATATAACATACAGAATATGTGTTCCTTGGCTGTCTCTGTGGTCAGTAAGTCTTGTGGTCGGCAGTAGGCCAGTAGTCGTTAAGTTTTTATCCACTTTTTTTTTTTAAGATTTTATTTATTTATTTGACAGACAGAGATCACAAGTAGGCAGAGAGGCAGGCAGAGAGGAGGAAGCAGGCTCCCTGCTGAGCAGAGAGCCCGATGTGGGGCTCGATCCCAGGACCCTGGGATCATGACCTGAGCCGAGGGCAGAGGCTTTAATCCACTGAACCACCCAGGTGCCCCAAGTTGTTAAGTTTTTAGAGAGCGAAAAGTTACAGACACAGACTTCTGACTCTGGAGGGGGTCAGCCCTAAACTCTCCTGTTGTTCAAAGGTCAACTGTAGGATTGATTTTTGTATTTTAATGTCCTATTTGGCAGCCTTGTAAATCCACGTGTTAGTTCATCGTGTTTTCCTCAGACTCCACAGGATTCTGCAATCAAGTCACCTGCACATAGAGAGAGTTGTGCCTCTGCTTGTCCAGTCTAGATGCCACTTATTTGCTCGTTCTTTTTGTATTTGTTCATTTCCTCCCCTCTTATTTCTTCTCGTCTTCTGGAACCTCCAGTACAATGTTGAACAGAAGCTCTGCATGTGGAATACTAAGTATTGGGGGAAGGTGTTTTATTTTTTTCACAGAAGATGTGTAGAAGTAGAAAGACTAGGGCCGTCTGTGTGGCTCAGTCATTAGACGTCTGCCCTCAGCTCGGGTTGTGATCCCACGGTCCTGGGCTGGAGCCGCATGTAGGGCTCTCCGCTCAGCGGGAAGCCTGCTTCTCCCTCCCACTTGCCTTGCTTTTGTTCCCTCTCCCGCTGTGTCTCTCTCTGTCAAATAGACAAAATCTTAAAAAAAAAAAAAAAAAAGGAAGAAGAAGAAGTAAAAAGACTATGTAATCTGGTTCCTTCTCTCATCTTTCCTTCAGACGTGAATGAATGAAAGTCTAACAACAAAACAAAACAAACCCTTTGTAAATCTTCTAGTTCATGCTTTCATTTTTCAAATTTAGGCATAGATTATTCATGTTTTGTCAAAATGTATTGATTCCTTATGAGCGTAAATCTTTCCCTGGTGATATCTCTGGATCTTTGTTTCTCTTCCGCAATGGGAACTGTACTGCCTTATTCACAAATGTTCGTATACGCTGTGTGCAGTAACACACCAAAGCGCCTGGTGCAGCAAGTACAGTGGCACATTTGTTTCATCCCTTCTGTTCCCACTAGGATAAGCTGTTCATTTTACGTAGAGAGCTCCTTATCTCTCAGTCCTCTATGTCACAGTCTGCTTTGTTATAACTGTCACCTATCAATGGCTTTTGTGCCCTGAGCTCACACACAAACACAAAATAAAGCAGTAAGCTTTTTCCCTCTTTTATTTGACAGCCCTTTGTGGATTTAGAGACGCCATGTGACTGTCCTGAATTTCTTTTCCAAGCTAAAAGTTGCTTACCTACCCTGGTTGTGGCTTGGGTACAATACAGGTTTTCGTAATTGTTTGACTGTTACAGTGAGTGGTTGTTGAAATGCAGTCTTCTTCCCATAGAGCACAGTAAATATTTAGAATTGGGTCACTATTTCAGCCTGCACCCGGGACTATGCTTGTATTATTGCAAACTAAGATAACTTTTGTTAACAGTCCTGTTATTTTGCTGGCATTTACTGAGTTTATGATCAAAATCCACTAGTTGTTGTTAAGGCAGGTACAGTTATATTTTTAAACTTAAATGTAGATTAAATCATCTCTACTAATGTATTCAGTTCGTTATAATTGTTCTACCCTTCTTGAAAAAATCTTTGTGTTGTCTACTAATAGATGGGCATTATCTGTATCCCCTGGAAATGAGAGAAGTATGACTTCTGGTTCCTCAGAGTTATGAATAAAACGTGTTTGCTTATGTCATGTTTAAGGTACGGACATTGAGCACACTTAGGCTCGATTCCAGGCCGTTCGCAGTGCTAGTCGCCTGTGGTCTTTCTGGGCACTTCAATTTGCTGCAGTTCCACGAAACTAATATCCTGTTACTTTGCTCCACCTTGTCCACTAGGATAATATGAGAGACACCGAAGTGTGCTGCTCCACATCTAAACCCATGGAATTCCCCCAAATACTAGTCTAACAGCCTTATCACAGAAGGAAAATGCGGTTAGCTTGGTGGGCTGCTTCTTGGAGAAACCTGGCCAAGGATCCTGCAATGTTTATGTTTGTTCTTCCCTAAGGGCTCACAATTCTCTGCATAATAAACAAATTAAGACTTTTATAAACAAAATCAAATTTTTATCTTCTTAAAAATCTGTATTTTTAAATTTAAGGGATCTTCTTCTTGTCTGTAGTATTTGGTACCCCAGCCATTTTACTGATCTCCAAGGGCAGTGAGCACTCACGCCCACGTGAAGGGGAGCTGTTCAGGCTGAAAATTAGTTGTAGGGGGACTGATTTCAAGCAAGGTAATGAGGGTCCGAACTAGAGCACAGATTACTTCACCACGTGACAGCCACGTACACTTCCAAGGCCGTAATGTAGCGGTTGTGTCTGCAAGTGGCTGCTGGTTGTGTTGGAGCTTTTGAAAATTCGAACAGGAAATCATACATCGACATATAAATTGCCTTAAATTTTTTTTAATCAAAATGAAGCCTTTAGTATCAGAAGTGTATAGACTTACAGAATCGATTGTATCCTGAAATTTTGGTTTCAGTAATTTCACATTAAATCATACAAAGAATTGACATTAAGTGTTAACTAATCTGTGAAATTGTAAAACACAGCCAAGGGATTTGTTTTGTTCTTTTTGACTCATTCTCGTATCTCCTTTGGGCTACATCGTTAGTAAGACTCCGTCCTTGGGACCGTGAGGTGTGGACTAGAACGTCAAGGCTGCGTCTCCCCACGGAACAAGGATTTACAGACCATTTTGTTTTTATTTAGAAGAGCTGTCAGAAGACGACCTATTGAGTCAGTATTCCCTTTCCTTGACGAAGAAGACCAAGAGAAATAATGATGAAGATCCTAAATCCTTGAACCCTTCAGAAATGCTCCCGCCCGACCTGACGAATGGAAGTACCGTTAGAAAAAACGGGAGCGCAGCACCTGCAACAAGAAATAAATTTGCGGCATTTTTACGGAGGAAAAATGAAGACAGTGGAGCCGTTGTGGTCCCGGGGACCAGAAGCAGGTGCAGTTCATCTACGTGGTGTTGTGTGTCTGTTGTGTCACCTACTCCATTGGTCCTGATTCCTGTTGTCTTACAGAAATGCCAAATCTGGGTTGTGTGTGTGGAGCCCGGCTTCGGCCTTGTCCTGGTTGTGTCACGTGTCGTCCGAGTCCGGACTGAAATGCACCTCTGGTCTCTTGAACATCTCTTCATACTAAGAGATAATAAGAATTGTAAGATAATAAGAATTGTAACTTCTAGTTCGCATGAGAAAAACTGTGGTTTTCGAGGGTCCTTTGCCTTTTTGTTTCTACTGGGTTTTTTTTTTAAGCTAAAAAACAATTTGCCAGAGTAGTTTTTTGGTTTTTTTTTTTTTAAGCTTTATTTATTTTATTTTTTATTTATTTATTTTTTAAGATTTTTATTTATTGATTTGACAGACAGAGATCACAAGTAGACAGAGAGGCAAGCAGAGAGAGAGGGGGAAGCAGGCTCCCTGCTGAGCAGAGAGCCCAATGCGGGACTCGATCCCAGGACCCTGAGATCATGACCTGAGCCGAAGGCAGCGGCTTAACCCACTGAGCCACCCAGGCGCCCCTAAGCTTTATTTATTTTAGAGAGAGAGGGAGAAAATGCGAGTTGGGGGGAAGGGCAGAGGGAGGGGAAAGTGAGACTCCCAGGCAGAACCCCACTGAGCAGGGAGCCTGAGTTCATGACCTGAGCTGACAACCAAGAGTCAAGAGGCTCCACGGATCGAGCCGTCCGGGCGCCCCCAGCATAGTTCTACAGATACACTCAAATACAGACACTGAAGTTCTCATGTTAATTGAGAACCTAATACTATACTGGGCATTGGCTTACAAAGTGAGAGTATTTGTTGAGAAGCCGATAGTGTGGTTGGAAAGGTCAGCAGGAAGGGACAGGTGTCAGGTGCCATTACAAAGATCGGAGCCTCTACCTTCCCGTGGGCAGAGGCATGGAGCGTGGGGGCCGCTCCTGTTTCTGCTCTGGCCAGAATGGAAGTCTGCCAAAGGACGCTGACGGAGCCGAAATGGGTGGCCAGTTCGTGGAAGGTCTGTAAGCCAGGCCAAAGAACTTCTAGGCTTTTTAGAGGTGAGAGGAGCTGTTTGGAGGGTTTTAATCCGGGGAGGGGTCTGATTCGATTCCTGTCTGTGATAGACCGTTCCAAGTGTGCCGTGAAGGATGGCTTCTACAAGGCCTAAAGGGGAGCAGGAAGATCAGTTCGGCTGTTCTGTAGTCCCTGTGAGTGGCAATGAGATTTCAGAGTCGGTGTAATGCAGGGCTCAGGAGTTGGGACCCTGGGGTTGGACCACCTGGATTTGAGATGTTTGACAAAGGCAGGTTAATTTCCGGGTGCTTGAAAAATGGGTCCAACAGTTAGGACAACCTCAGGGCCATCGAAAGGATTACATTTTGACTCTACATAAATGTGCCTAAAACAGTACCTGACGGCTGGTAAACACACAGGGAATAGCTCTTCCTCTGTGGCGGGGATGGGAACCACACCGAGCAGCAGGAAGTTGCAGTGTCAGAAGTTACTTGGGCCTGACCTAGTGGCCATTAGAGAAAGCTGATCAGCCCCTGAACTCCTCTGAAAGACCGAGAACGGATGTGTTCTTCCGCCAGGCTGCGGCCAGTCTAACTGTGACCGTGGGAGAGGGTTGCGAAGGAATCAACCGTCGGTCATCGCTGAACCTCACTGTAGGTGGCGTTTCAGACCCGGCTCCCATCAGGCCTTTGCAAGGAAACACTCCCATCCTGGTTAAATGATCATTCTGATTCGGCCTTTTCTAGTCCTTTTCTAGTCCCTCTCGTTGAAGGTGCTTATTACCAGCGGAATCTTGAGAAAGGAGGCTGCAGTGATGGAGAAGGCGGCTTGAAACAGGCCAGTTACTGCATTCTGGAAAGCTGGCTCTCCTCACTTGCAGAAATCCCTGGAACTTGCGTTTCATTTTTCCACGTGGATGAAAATAAAATTTCCCTTTTCTGTCCCTCGATGTCCAGCTCTTCTCTGAGGACAGCTGATGAGGGCCATGTTTGCTTATGTCCACATGACTGGCCTGGTCACCACACAAGCTTACTCTGGGATATCCATGCAAAGCGGCTTGCGTCCACTCTCTATAGTTTAGGTAGATGTGTCACTGATAAATTGTGAAGAGATCCTTGGAGAAATGCATTTTTTTTCTCCATCAGTTTCCTGTGATATAATAATTGTAAGTCTTTGATATAGAATGTTTATTTATTTTTTAAGATTTTTATTTATTTATTTTAAAGATTTTATTTATTTGACAGAAAGACAGTGACAGAGGGTACACAAGCAGGGGGTACTAGGAGAGGGAAAGCAGGCCTCCTGCCGAGCAGGGAGCCTGATGTGGGGCTCGATCCCAGGATTCTGAGATCATGACCTGAGCCGAAGGCAGATGCCCAACGACTGAGCCACCCAGGTGCCCCAAAGATTTTTATTTATTTAATTGACAGAGACAGCAAGAGAGGGAACACTAGTAGGGGGGGTGGGAGGGAGAAACAGGCTTCCTGCTGAGCAGGGAGCCCAATGCCGGCCTCGATCTCAGGATCCTGGGATCATGACCCAAGCCAAAGGCAGCTGCTTAATGACTGAGCCATCCAGGCGCCCCCTGATGTAGAAGTTTCTGACCTGGTGGTATAGCAACATCTAGTAACTAGATATGATTAGATATGATTAAATTAGTTTTTTAGCTAATTTATGAAGTTGTTTAATATACTTTCTTATTCCTCATGGCAAAATTATAAGATATTCAGGGTCACTATTATTTTCTCTATTTTGGGTTATGACCTTGAGGCTCTGCGAGATTAAACCACTTTCCTGGGGGGTATAGTTAGTACAGTTAGTACCGGCGACAGAGTTTCCTAGTCTTCCTCAGCGAGTTGGGTCAAAAGGAGCAAACAGTCTTATTGGCCTGGATGTGAATTCTCACTGTGTCACTGAATTAGTTGAGGGGTGTGAATTACCCTGAGCTTCTTTATAAAATATGAACGATCAGATACTGGAGGCTCTTCTGGAGACCAGCAGAACTATATCAAGCACCTGACACAGTGCCCCGTCCCTAATATATATATGCGAGAATTTATCATCACCCACTCTGTAATGTGATTTACATTTAATATTACCTGCCACATTAATGTAATGCAATAGGAGCTATTAAATATGCCAAAGGTTGTCTCCATCCCATCTGCATTTTTGGAATTCTGCTTTAACTCTTCTTTAGGAAATAGATACTTATCCTAGGACCATGCCGTTTTATCTTTTGAGACCTAGAAATAGAAATATCCATTAAGCAACACTGTAGGCTAATTGGGAAGAAGTAGCCATGATGTGGGAGAGGTTCTGGGTTTTAATTTTTAAATTTCTAGCTGAGTAATTTTATAACATTGGACACTGTCACTATAACTTCTCTTACCCATGAAATCCTATCTGGAAGACTGTTTGGATATCACAGAGCTTCTGATTTACTTAAAAATGAATTATGTGCTCAGACCTGGAAGCTTCTGTTTTGTGCTTAACGTGACTAGCCATGGCCCGCTTCCTTCCTGGCTTGTACCCACACCTCGGCTGGGGATTTGATAAAGGATGGAGAGGATTTTTTTCTCTCCAGCATGTAGTAAATATTGTTTATCATTTTGGATTTGAACTAATGCTTATAAGGAGGTAAATTCTCTTTAGGTTTTATATTTATCTGATCATATACTCTGGGAATTTCCTTTTTTTTTTTTAAGATTTTGTCAGAAAGAGAGGGGGTGCTGAGCACAAAAGGGGAGCAGCAGGCAGAGGGAGAAATGGGCTCCCTTCTGAGCAAGGAGCCGATGCAAGTCTCAATCCCAGAACCTTGGGATCATGACCTGAGCCGAAGGCAGTCGCTTAACTGACTGAGCCACACAGGCACCCCTGAGAATTTCCTTTTTAACCTCAGAATTCTCCAAGTACATCTTCTCCATAATGATATTGTTCTTTCTTTTACATTGGAATGTTTATAAGTGATTTTTTAAAGCTGTCACACTAAGGAATACCTCTTATTAATACAGAATTGTATGATAGATGTGAAAGTCATAACTCTGTATTTACACTAGTGTAAATTTATAGAGTATTTATTTTAAAAGCTGGTAGAGTACGTACTACTACAAGTTCCCAGATGATTTGCTACTAGGAAATAAGCTAAGATAAAGAATAAGTAGGGACGCCTGGGTGGCTCAGTTGGTTAAGCGGCTGCCTTCGGCTCAGGTCATGATCCCAGCGTCCTGGGATCGAGTCCCACATCGGGCTCCTTGTTCAGCAGGGAGCCTGCTTCTCCCTCTGTCTCTGCCTGCCATTCTATCTGCCTGTGCTCACTCTTGCTCTCTCTCTCTGACAAATAAATAAAATCTTTAAAAAAAAAAGAATAAGTAGCTAATTTCTTTCATTTTGTTTTACAAAGTAAGAGACAGTAGTTGTAAATTGTTCCCCTCCGTTGCATATTTCTGTAACTATTCAAATATTTGACTGTCAGCCACGTGTTAGCCACTAGTGTAGATGCTGTGGATGGTACCTGTCCTCGGGGAGCTGCTAGTCTGTCTGGGAGTTTATTAAATAAAGGTTCGAGGGGAAAGACCTATGTGACAATTAGGTATAGAAGAAATATGCAAGTTCCAAGTACACATATGTAGAGATGACTGCTTTTAGGAAATCCTATCTACAAATTCATTGTGTAAATAAATTCCTAAATGTGTGAATGTTCATATAACCGAAATTTAAGCTTTCAAGATCTGTTTTGTCTTTATTTATGAAATTATGTTTATGAGATTTTTCTTTTTTTTTTTTTAAAGATTTTATTTATTTGTCAGAGAGAGAGATCGAGCACAGGCAGACAGAGTGTTAGGCAGAGGCAGAGGGAGAAGCAGGCTCCCCACTGAGCAAGGAGCCCGATGTGGGACTTGATCCCAGGACGCTGGGATCATGACCCGAGCTGAAGGCAGCTGCTTAACCAACTGAGCCACCCAGGCGTCCCAAATTATGTTTATTTGATTTTTCTTAAAGAATCTAGGCCAGTTTTCATTTTCTGAATCTTAATCACCTTTGTGAGAAAGCTCTAAAATATTTATAGGTTCTTTCTGTTGTTTTTTCTGGTAGGTTTTTTTGCAGTTCTCCGGATTCTGTCGACTGTGTATCCGTGGAAGCAAGCAGCGAGTGCCTGGAGGAAAGCGCCGTCCCAGAGGAGGCGGCAGGAAGTGAGTCAGAGCGTGTAGATGGCCGGGCCCTGGCTGGGTCGGACGGAGCCCTTAGCTCAGGTGGTCCGACGGCAGACAGCGGAGCTGGGACGACTGACAGGGAGTCTCAGTCTCCTGAGACCAGCAGGTTCACCAGGACCATTTCACCACCCACTCTGGGGACACTCAGAAATTGTTTCAGTTGGTCTGGAAGTCTTGGGGACTTTTCACGAACTCCAAGCCCCTCTCCAAGCGCAGCGCTGCAGCGGTTCCGGAGGAGGACCGATCCCCCCACCGCTCCGCCTGGCCAGAGGGAAGTGTCCCCTGGGTCGCAGTTACAGTGCGATGGGTCAGGTGATGAAGCCCTTCCCTTACGGCCCGCGGGGTGCTCTCCGCAGTCTCGGGAAAGCGCAGAATTCTCACCACGTGGTGTAAATGCGTCAAAACTTTCTCAGCCTTCTAGTAAGGATTCGGATTCAGAGGTAAGTCACGTTATAAAGCGTTCGTTTTCAAATCCGTGTGTAAGAGAAAGTAGGGTGTTAATCAGATCATTGGGGAAGTGTTGCCTATTTTAGAAATAATTGGCTGTCTGAATTTTTTATTCTAGATCTTGCTGGTAGAAAGTTCACATTCTGTTCATCTTAAGGCCTTCTCTGGATGTTCATATTTTAAACTCTTGCACGTTTACTCTCACCCTGTATTTCTGGAGTCACTGTGTGCTCCATCGATAGGTTATCTCAAGCTGTGTGCAGTTAAGACGTAAGCAGAAGGACACACTATAATAAATCTGGTATTTAATTCCTTAATATACTCTCACATTCAGATAACATTTGAAACCTTATAAGGAAATGGCCTTCTTAATGTGCTGGGGTTCATCTGTAGCTTGAGTATTAGAGATGTGTTTTCATTTACTCTTATTCTTGCACGTTTTTTTCTTATTTAAAAAATATCTTTTAGGGGCGCCTGGGTGGCTCAGTGGGTTAAAGCCTCTGCCTTCAGCTCAGGTCATGATCTCAGGGTCCTGGGATCGAGCCCCGCATTGGGCTCTCTGCTCCACGGGGAGCCTGCTTCCTCCTCTCTCTCTCTGCCTCCCTGCCTACTTGTGATCTCTGTCTGTCAAATAAATAAATAAAATACTAAAAAAAAAATACATCCTTTAGTCTGACCTAAATCAAAACTTGAAGTAAGTACTACTCATAAGTCCCAGTGATGTTCTGTCTTAAAATGATAGTTTCCTTTTCATCTGAGTCCCCTTAGACTTAGCGGTGTACCATACTTCCTTCGTTCCTCACCGGCTCCGATCACCAAGTTCTAAGAACGGTCACAGCCACGGTGCTACTTGACAGGGTTTGGAGAATCCCGAACGGGGCGAGTATCTAATAAATCAGGATAGCTTGTGTTTATCCAAAGGAGAATATTTTATTCAAGTTCCCAAAGGAGACGCGAGTTGTATTGGACTCAAACTGAAGAAAAAAAGCTAACTTAAAACCAATTGTTTCCACTTGGGGAAAGCAGAAATCAGTTAATACTATGGAATCCAAAATCTATTGCATGGGATGTTTGAGTTTGGAGGAGTCGGGCTGGCTTTTGAGACGTGGGCTTTTCTTTCTCCTTTCCCTCGCTTCAGCTTCAGTTCGGCCGTACTGGTCCGGAAGCCCCTGTTTCTTTTTCGTATAAGCCCCCATTTTAAGACCATCGTTTTCATTTTGTGCTTCACACCCATGCGTGCCCCCACAGCGGCTGTGTCTTGAACGTCTTTCCTAAACACATCCCCAGCTGTTTACGAGAATATTCTCAGCTCTGCTGAGCTCTCTCCGTTTGTTCTTACTCCTTTTCTCCCGTCTTCTTCACTTCGTAAGCTTTTCACCGTGTTTTGCCGAGAAACCTTCCCAGCTCACGGGCTACGGGCTGGGCTTCCACGTTTCTGACTTCTGGATAACCACTTTTTCTCTCTCGCCACTAGATGTAGTAAACTGTTAGGATAACATTAACGGGTAACATAAAATTATAAATCTTTCTCTGAGTCAGAAAATCTTTCAGAAAGCCACAATACTATTGGGCTTCATTTTTAACAATAGTTTTTACTGGACGGCTCTGAAGAAAATATTTCTCTAGTGGAGCCTTCCGTTGGTAGTTGACTATGAAAAGCAACAACCATAGATTCGGTGTGTATTGAGTCCATTGACCCTATTTGAGGTGAATTAATCTTAGGACCTTACTCATGACCTTTATTTTAAGAAATTTAACACCCTAAACTGACATGTAGACTACGCTTAAAAAGAAGAAAGAGGGGCGCCTGGGTGGCTCAGTGGTTAAAGCCTCTGCCTTCGGCTCAGGTCATGATCTCTGGGTCCATGATCTCATGATCACATCGGGCTCTCTGCTCAGCGGGGAGCCTGCTTCTCCCTCTCTCTTTGCCTGCCTCTCTGCCTACTTGTGATCTGTCTGTCAAAAAAAAAAAATCTATAAAAAGGAAGAAAAAGAAATGATTTATCCCAGAGTCACCACAACTGTTAGGTATGAGCAAGGAATGAGTTTCCTAAGGTTACAAGCCAGTTAATGAAGTATTTTTCATTTTGGAATTATTTTTAAGTGTATAATACTGCAAAGAATCCCAAGATAATTTTTTTTTAATTCTCTTGAATATAGAATGTAAAGTCTTCTGAATCTTCCTTCATTGTCCTTTTTTATGTGACTTTTGTGGGAAGCCAGATTATTCTATCTGTAGAAAAGCTCTACATGATGGGATAGCCAGAGGTGAGATCTCAAGGTCACTGGGAAAAGTAACTACATTTGGCACAGTATTACTCTGCTTCTTCAAAGCAGATCCCCCCCTTTTTTTTTCTTTAATGTTGAACACGTTACACAATTAAAAGATGTGACCACACTGGCTCAACTTTTTGTTACTAGTAATTTATAAAAACTATCAACCAGGATTGGGTAAACCAATAACATTACAGTAGGAGATTTGTCTTCCTTGAGTCAGCATTTGGAGAGGCTCCTGAAAGGGTTAGGAAAGCTTTCAAATTTAAACAGAGCGTTTATTTTATACAATTTCCTAAAAAGCTAAAAGCATCTTGCTTTAGCTACAGGAAACTTGAGGTAAGCTGGCAAACACCATTTCCACTTAGATTCGTTTTATTTTCATCTACTTCATGTTTTGGTTTTTTAAAAGATTATTTATTTGTTTATTTGGCAGAGAGAGAGAGGGAGATCACAAGCAGGCAGAGAGAGAGGGGGAAGCAGGCTCCCCGCTGAGCAGAGAGCCCGACTTGGGGCTCGATTCCAGGATCCTGAGATCATGACCTGAGCTGAAGGCAGAGGCTTAACCCACTGAGCCACCCAGGCACCCCTCATGTACTTAATGTTTTATATTTTTCTGAGAAATTGCATTTTTATTTATACTGATTCTCTTGTTTTACTTGTTTCACGTTTTGTTGAATATGGGTTTGTTGTCATAAAGAATCCACAGTCAAAATCTAATTTTTTTTTTAATCTGGGGGAATCTAGGAATCTGACTGCAGTATGAAGTCACTCGATAATCAAGGTAATCCGGAATCCAAGCTACGTTTATCTCAGCTTTTGAAAAAAGACACACTTCTAGGAAACAAGGTAAAACAAATACTTAATTTTTTCTAACTCAGAAGCAGTGTCTGTTTATTACCAGAAACTGAGAAATATCAACAAAATTAAAAACTAAAATGCCTGCATTTTTATTTACAGGAGTAACGTCTACTTTCAATCCTGTTAGGGCCATGTTTATGCCTGATTGTAGGTGGTGAAGTTGTGAAACCCTTATCTTCTCTTGCAGGATAAAGATCTTTTTCCCATGTGCTTCCGCAGATTACTTCTAATGACTGGGCAACATGCCATTGTATGAATTTAGCAAATTCCCGTACGTTTGTCATTTACCCTAACATGTTCTACTGTAGCTGACACTACTGCATCCAAGATCTTGTGGCTGAGGATTTGCATACCATTTTTGATGGTTTCATAGGGATGAATTCCATGGACTGGTATTACTGGTCCATATGATTTAAAGCTTTGATATATGTTGCCAAAAGACCTTTTAGAAACTGTATATCCAAAAAGCCAGGTTTTTGTTGTTTTTTTTTAATCAAAAAATATATAAATATTTCCATTGACTGCATAGTGAAAGCTCACAAGTTAAAGCATATTTTATGTGTTATATTAAATGTTCTTGCCCGTTAATATGAAAATGCTCATTTCTAACTCAAAAATTCACAAGGGATATAAACAGTACAAAAGACCAAGTACAAATGGTTGATGAATATATAAAAGCGTGTGTGGCCCTCATAACTAATCAATTAATGCAAATTAAAATAATGAAATATAATTTCTTACCTCTCAGATTGTCACAAAATATTCTTAATTTTAATTGTACTCATTTTTATGAGTGTAGAGTGAGAAAATATTCTCAAATTAATTGTGTATAAATTGCTCTGCCATTTCAGAAGAGCAGTTTGAACAGGTTTAAATAATTCAACCCAGTCAGTGCATTCTAGAACTCGAGTCTAAGGAAATAATGAGAGTTTAAGTACATGAATACTTAATCCTGCATTGGTTACAGTAGTGGAAAATTGCGAACAGCCTAAATATCTAAAAATAAGGGAACGAATTAGTAAATACATAATTGGTTTTAGCTCTTGGGTGGTGGGAATACAGGTGAATTTTTTTCTTTGTTTTCTCCTACTTTTCCATAGTGAACAGATTATTTTTCTAATAGCATAAGAACTTTTTTAAAATTTGAAAGAGGTCCCCACCTGATGCTACAAAAATATAAATCCTAAATATATTAAAGATTTAGGTGTAGAATATGTAAATATAAGACTCTTTTTTAAATCTTTGAGTATAAAGGCCTTTTCAGACCTACACTGCCTTGGAAAGGTATCCATGTTTTTTCTAAGTAAAGAGGCAGAACAGGAAGCAGTATGTATGGTGCAGTGTTTTTGCTTAAGTATTCACAGTACTCGTGTGCTCATGCGCACTGTGTATGTTTGTATAATCATAGTAAGAAGTCGGGAAAGATACCAGAATTACTTGCAGTGACAGGACTGGATATGTAGAACGTACTTTCCCAAAAGAAGTTATGTCTAGACCTTAAACTGTCATTTCATTATTATTACCATTATTATTATTCTTGCTCTCAGAAGTTTTTGTCAGGGTTTTAACTGTCACTTCTGTTTTGGTGAAAACTCCCCAGATGGACCTTCCGTCATGCTCCCTAATATCCATCTTTAATATCTAAAATGAAATTCACCTTTGTTGTTGTTGTTATAATACCTCAAACCAGTTCTTCTCAGAACATTTTTTATTTTCATCTGCTACCTAAGATTATATTATTCTCTTTGTCATTTAGTTTCAGAATCTTAAGGTCCTTTTTCTCTATGACTGCCAGCTCAATCCTTCTTCTGCGGGAGGTAAAGAAAAACACGTCTGTACCTATCCGAATTCTAATGCTTCTGTCTCTGTATTATTTCTCGCTCACTCCTTTTCCCCCTCACCAATACCCTCAGACAAGATGGCATCTTTCACGTGTGGCTATTCCTGTTCTTTATCCCTCGCCTGGCAATTTCATCAATTTGAAAGCCTTGTTGTATATGCCTCACTCTTACTATCCTAAAGAACAACAACAAAACGTTGAGGGCTCCGTATTTCCCACAGGATAAAAATCAACCCTGGGGTAGAGGAAGCACGATGTCGATAGACATCTGTTTGAACAACCTACTCAAAAAAAATTCACTTCTACGTGTGAAAAGGAGAATTTTCCAAGATACATTATTAAGTAGAATCAACAATATTAAGTGAAAAAAAAATTTATATATTGCTTATTGGTTATTTTTCTATTTTAATGTGGAGAGAGTAATTCGAAATTAACTAAAGGTCCTTCCTTGAACAGAACAGTATTAAAAGGGGCATTTACTCTTCAGGTTCCTGGGCTGTATAAATCTAGTTCTATGGACAGTCTTTCTACAACCAAGATCAAGCCTCTGGTTCCTGCCCGAGTCAGTGGGCTCAGCAAGAAGCCATCGAGCATCCAGAAGAGAAATCATCATAATGCAGAGAACAGGCCAGGATTACAGATAAAAATCAATGAGCTCTGGAAAAATTTTGGATTTAAAAAGTGAGTTTCCTTGTTACTTGTTCTAAGGATAAATTATTGTTTTTTTGTAATTTCTTTCAATTTTTCCCAATTCTTTCTGTTTTCATAGGAGTCGATTATGATTTCTCTTACCCTAAGAGAATTATTTTCGTATATTCTCTTTAGCTGACTCTTTTTAAGTATATTTAACTTCATTGTCTATGCCTTCATTTAGTGAAAAGATGGCAAACTAAAAATCCTCAGTCCTTGATCTGTCTTTGGGTTCTATAGTTAAGTGACCTTTTCTGGCCTAAGTGTCTTGCCTGCCTTCCTTTTGAGGGTCTCAGGATTGTAATGAGAATAAAGTTGTTTTAGATGTGAAGGTGGGAAGATAATGCTGTATCATATTTCTTGATTTAAAGCAATTTTTCTCCCTGAATCATCACTTCTGAAATGGGGAAAATCACTGAGCATATATGATGATCGTGCCAGATTTCTAATGTATGGGGCAGACACTGTTTTAAAAGAGCTGACCCTCTGTATATCTGCCTTCCTTGAGCCACACAGCACTTCCTTCTGTTAAATTGTAAAATTAGTCTCAGAGTAGCTACAACTTATAATTTATTCTCCCGTTCTTCTCCATAGAGCAAATAAATATGCTAAGAATAGAGGAAAGGAAGGTTACATGGGTGGTGGGATTAAACCTTACCTAATAGAAATGTTGCCACAATCAGATGAGATGGTATGAGCAGAAACACTTTGTAGATAAGTGCTGGGCACAATTATTTATTTATTTATTTATTTATTTATTTATTTATTTATTTATTTATTTGAGAGAGAGAGAGCAAGAGCATGTGCATGGCAGAAGGGGCAGAGGGAGAAGCAGACTGCCTGCTGGGCAGGGAGCCTGATGCAAGGCTCGATCTCAGAACCCTGAGATCATGACCTGAGCCAAAGGCAGACTCCACCTACTGAGCCACACAGGTGCCCTCTTTGTTCATTTTAGAGAACAAAGCCCTTTGCCGGATACCTAACTTTGAATAACCACGGTTTTTTGTTGTGGGGGTTTTTTTTTGAGTGCCTCATGTTGTGTTTCCCATTTTGTCATACAGTACTAAGAAGTCAAGAAGGTTGAGGTTTAATTAAAATTAATGATTTTTACTACTTCATCAAGAACTTTTTTTCTTTGTATGTTCGGTTAGCCACTGTTTGATGTAGCGTTCAGAGCTTCATTAGTTACGGGTAACACCCAGCGCTCATCACAACACGTGCCCCCACACTACCCATCACCCTGCTCGTTCTTAGTGGGACTGCACGTACCTGGAACTGGGGAACACAGCTGCTGCCAGTATTTCTCGTGTGGTTTGGGGCTGGTGTCCTGATTCATGCCGAGTGCCAGTCGCTTTGATTCAGTTTTGCTTTCGGATCATCAGTACACATGTCGGCACAGTGGAAAAGGCAGATAAAGCCTAAATGTTATTATGAAATAGTTTTAATCTTGTAAACTCCCTGAAAGGGGGTCTTGGGAGTTTTTAGCGGCCTGTGGGCCACACTTTGAGAGCTGCTACTGAAGAGAAATTGTATTCCTAAATGCCTTTTAGAAAATAAGACTTACTTGGATTTTTGTTGACTGGAGATAGAATTACCTATGTTCTCTTCATAACAGGATGAATTTTTATAGACTTAAGCTCCTTTCAAGGCAAAAAATAAGTTGGAAGAGGGAGGAGTAAAAGATAGGGCTTAAACCTTCCCTGTGTTTCACTTAACGTTCATGCTTAGCCAGACTTGAGAAGGGTGCGAAGGAGAAAGGAACTTAAGTTTCTTTACTGGAATCATTCTGCCTAGCCAGAACACATTTAGTAGTGGCCTTGCACCTACCTTGAAAGGTGATTCAGGGAGCAGGAAGGGGAACTAAGAAGCAAAACTCAAATTTTATAGCGATACTCAGAGGAGACCCTGAATGCGTCACATATTAAATTAAGACAAACTGAAAGGTCTTATGCTCTCCATATTCCTTTCTTCAGTCTAGGTAGATTATTCTCTAGTAATTAGTACCCTAAAAACACCAATTCCTTTTATTATATTTTGCAGAGATTCTGAAAAGCTTCCTTCTTGTAAGAAGCCAGATCCCCTGTCGCCAGTCAAAGATAACATCCAGCTAACTCCAGAAGCAGAAGAGGATATATTTAACAAATCTGAATGCCTGCGTGTTCAGAGAGCAATATTCCAATAAATGCAGGCAGCTGGGAGGCTGTTGCCTGCAAGAGAATATCAATTTGAAGTGCTGTTTGGGAATCAGCGATTACCAGACTGAAAGATTAATTCGTAGACATACGCCATTTTTTAAATAGAGTACATTTTATATATTAACTATGTAATTATTTCTTTTGTTTAGCTTTTTATATTTTCGTAAGAAGCTAAGTAGAGAAATCATTTTATTTTTGATGGTTTTTGGAAGTTTTGATGTTCTGGGCAAGTCCTCTGGAATTTATAAAAATCTCCTCTAAAGATTTCTGTCATGTTGTCACATGTAAGGATGGTAAATGAAAAGCCCACAATTCTGTAATCATTTTTATCCTGGAGGGTATCACTGTATTTCTCAAGGTTTAAATTTTACCCCCTGCCTTTCCTGTCTCTTTCAGCGTTGAACTGAAAATAAAGTTGCTGGCATGGGAGGGGTAGCTGGAAGGGTTAAAGATCATTGCCAACCTGGGACAGTGCTCTGTTACCCCTGAAGGTTTGCGTGGGTTATGGATTGACAGTGAAGGAAAACTGCTTTCAATATCCTGTGAAAGGAACTACTTATATTGTTAATATTCTTAAACTTCAAAATAGCCTTGTTTTTCTACTATGTCTTTTTTAAAGTGTGGACTGAAAATCCCTTAACTAGAATCTTACGTGTTGATGTAGGATCCTAAAGCATCAGGGTCTGTGATCTGTACACTCTGCAAAGACATAGGTGGGTACCTGGAAAGAGAACCGGCCGTGCAAGTAAATATTGGGGGAAAGTGGGAGGTAAGGAAGGATGGATCTGGCAGGACACAAAGGCGTGACCTGAGATACAGAGGATAAAGTAAAGGGATCCGGAGAATTTTAATTTTTAAATAAGACAATAGAGGACTCTTGGATAAAGAATCAGAATGGAACAAAAAACCTAAGTTATAAGAAACAGCATAAAAGTTGTAAAAGAATTAAAAGCCAATCTGAAAAAGACCCAAAGAACATAAGCAAATTCGAGCTCTCTATGAATGTTTCCTGTTCTAGAACAAATTAAGAATGTGACTCAAACATTGTCTACAAATGTTTATCTCTTCGCCCACTTAAATGCCACTTAAATGACAGAAAAGGAATAAAACCGTATAAACCCATAAAGGTTAACAGAGGAAGAGACAGCAGGCAAGGAAGCAGATGGTTAAGTGATAAGCGGTTTAGCAAAGAAATGATCAGTTCTGCAGTGGTAGAAGCCAACAGGAAGCAGACGTTTAGATGGGCTTGGTAAGTGGAGACATGCAGCTTCCTGCAAGCCAGGGGCTCAAGCTGAGTCTGAAAATGGAACTGCCGAAAACCTCCAAAAACAGTACAGGAGGAGGGGAAGACGGCAACAAGGCCATAGTTCGCGTCTCTGAATCCCCATGTAACAGCAACTGGATAACAAAGTCAAAAACCTGGGACCAGCACTACCACAAATCTGGGTGACACTCTCCGTAAATCGCAGAATATACGTGGGTGAAGACGAGCCACCGACAACCACAGTCCACAAGATGGAAAAGCAGCGGGAGGCCATAGGGCATCGACTGGACCCGGGAACAGAACGTTAGAGAAACCCGGTTGGAGCTAGGAAATCTGATTCCCGCGGTGGGTGAGTGCAAGGAGGGTCTGAAGGAACTGGCTGGCCCAGGCCACATGAGCTGTTGGAACTGATCTGCAGAGTTGGCCAAGGCTTCTGGGATGGGGTCTCCCAGAGAAGAGAAACTGGTGAGAAGGAGACCAAAATTGAGCAGGACAGGGACAAAAGGAGCAGAGGTTGAAATACAAGTAGGAGGAGGAACAGGTGACCAAGAAATCTCAGCAAAATACTGTCTTTGGGTGCTAAAAACAAGTGCTGTTTGGGGCCCTGGGGGCTCAGCAGTTAACAGCTGACCCTTGATTTTCCCTCAGGTCACGATCTCAGGGTCCTGGGATCCGAGCCCCACTCAGCAGGGAGTCTGCTTGAGATTCTCCCTCTGCCCCTCCCCTTACTCTCTAAATAAAATCTTTTTTAAAAAGATGTTTAAGAAGCTCCCATGAACTGTGCTTCCTTCTCAAAGAACACTAATTTTACTTAAAAAAAAAAAAAGATCTTTTAGATCAATCTCTTAAGATGTTAACTTAAAAAGAGCAGATTAACATCTTTAATAGGTATGAAAATCTACCAGAAAGGCCCACAGAGAAGATGGAAAAACATTCCATTTGAGAATGTGGTAAAAGTTATTAAAATGATATAGGATAGGAAAGAACTCAACAACTAGGAAAACTTAAATAAGGTAAACTCAGAAGAAGCATTTCAGAAGTGAAAGTTAAACCAGAATGAATACAAGCAAATAAGTACTACAGATAATGCCTTAAAAGATAGGAGGTAAAAAGTAGAACAAAAGGTGGGGGGGAGAGACAAGATTGGGAAGTAACAAATATTGAAGATAGGTATAGGAGGTCCAATATACAGATAATAGTCTCTGAAGGGAAAATGATAATTTCAGAAAACATTACTAATTAAATTTTGAAACTTTGTTTTCTTAAATTGCACTTTTTTTTTTAAACATTTTACTTATTTACAGAAGAGATAGAGCGTAAGCAGGGGAAGGGGCAGAGGGGGAGAGAGGGAAGGAGCATCTCAAGCCAACTCTGCTGAGTTTGGAGCCTGATGCAGGACTCACAACCCTGAGATCATGACCTGAGCTGAAATCAAAAGTCGGGTGCTTAGCTGACTGAGCCACCCCAGGCACTCCTTAAAGTGCACTCTTAAATCCAAGATGATTGATCTAAAACATGCAACACCAAGATTAACAAAGTTGAAGAAATCCTGGGGGTAGGCAAAGAGCACGTGACAAGGGAAAAGATGATCATCAGACTATTCCACAATTCCTTTTTGCTTGAAGGAAATGGAGGAACATTTTGGACATACTCAAGGGAAAATGTAAGGATTGGGGAAATAGTGTTCCCTCAAACTTTTGAGGAATTGATGAGAAAATGAGCTCCATTAGAAAACCAAAGTAACTAGAGAAATGACACCATAATGACCAGTGGTCAGCATTCAACATAGCCTGTACAATTAAAAATCAGCGTTACGAGAGAGTATGGTATACAATGCCTGTACGTCTAGATGACAATACAACTGGAAAGAGGAAAGCAAATGCAGAAATATTTGGCTTAGCTGATGGTAGTCTAATAGTGTTTAGAGTTGGGCATATAATGTGGGTAGAATAAATGGACATTTATAGGATATTTTAATTCATCCCCAGTTTTATTGAGATTGAGGATTCTCGATGTGGGAAAGAGGAGGTGCAGATATGGGTTATTTTTTTTTAATCCCTGTAGTTAGGAATTTGAATTGGAAGAAGTAGAAACTTAAGCATATATAAAATATGTGTGTATATTAATTATACATATATGCTAAATGTATACATGTTGAAGAGACCTAGGAAAAAATCCAGTACCAATAAGCATTACTCAGTTTGTAGTCTTAAAATACCATTTTTTTAATCAAAGGAAACCAGAACATCTTGGCAAAAAAAATAGTCTGGCAGGAAATACAGAAGAAAAGCCTGGAATATCTTATTAAAACAGAAGCTATCACAGGCTTCTGTGTAATTTCATAAAGACGTAGGCGCCAACTTGAACAGGTCCAAACATGACTAAACTTGATCTTGAAAAAGGATGATAATTGCAACTTATTGAAATGTATCATAAACATTAAAGACAATTGAAACATTAAAAACAATCTCGAAAAGAGGGAAATGGAGATATCAAGCATTATCCTGCCTTCCCTTGGACTGTACCACTGGATAACCAAATAGCAGAAGAAGGGGCAGAGGAAACACCTTTTTGGTGTTCCAGTAGTGAAAAAGAAAGGTGATCATATCACCATTTTACAACACCTAGTGAATTACTAGATTTAGACGTTGAACATCAGCTTCCATTAATATTCCGAAGAGAGATGACCAAACATGTTAACGCCTCTTATCAGTGAAAGAACTCAGCATCCTGTATAGTCTTGCCAAGGGATACCTAAGTCCAGCTGCCAAAATGCAGGAACAAAGAGAACAGGAACTTGTGGAGGAACGTAAATGTGCAATTAGCACAATCCAGACTGGGAAACCACAGGTTTATACCCTGGGATTTTTAACAGATAAATTGTAAGGAAAAGGATGAGGAGGGAAATTCCATATTTTTTCTTTAAATGGACAAAACTAAACTAGATGATTGTGGGAAGCACTCTTTGTTGATAAAACCTAGATAGACAAGTGATAACTCTAAAATTCTAGATAGTGGTTACTCTAGGGGCAAAGGAGGTCATTGATATTTGGAAAAAGCACAGTGGGGGGATCCTGGGAGTGGCTGGCAGTTTTATTTGATGACTTGGGTATAATGTATAACAGGGTTTGTCCTATAATTACATAATAGCTTAGTAAGCTATCCATTATCATAAAGTGTTAGCCTTACAATAACAAGCTATTTAACTATTTGGCGTGGTTTTCTGTTTGACAATTTTTTTTAGAAATAGTAACATCATATTGAAGATATAAGAGGCACCATTTTTTTAGTTTTTTTTTTTTAAGATTTTATTTATTTGGGAGAGCAGTACAGAGATAGCACAGGTGGGGAGGAGGAGAAGCAGGCTCCCCACTGAGCAGGGAGCCCCACATGGGGCTCCATCCCAGGATCCTGAGATCATGACCTGCGCTGAAGGCAGACGCTTAACTGGCTGAGCCACCCAGGCGCCCCACCATTATTATTTTAGTTTTATCATTGAAAGAAAAAATCTAGTACATTGACGCTATCAACTTTAAGGCACACTATTTTCAAAAATATTACAAAGCAAACCTTAAAAAAGATGAAATGCAGCAATTAGACACCACCGATTTTGTCCATCATGCACAAAATCCAGCGACTATCCTCACTTCCCAAAGACTTGAAGCTTACTCTGGACAGTCAGCACCAGACCACCTTTGATCTTGAAAGACCTGGAACATGGTGGAGGGAAAGATGGCGCATGGTTCTGGAAACTCAGGTTCGATCTTAGAACCCTGGGATCGTGACCTGAGCAGAAGCCAAGAGTCTGACGCTCAACTGACTGCACCAGCCAGGCGTCCCAATTATTTCTGTTACTATAGAAGCTAGAGTACGATCCCCCATCCCATCTCCCTACTTAGCTCCCATTCTCGCTTCTCCTGCTGGGAATCCCAATTATATTGTGTTAGACTTTCAAAATTGTCCCACGCCTCTTAACGTTGTTTTTACTCTCTACGCTGTTTTTCTGTTTTTAATTTCAGTAATTCCTACAGACCATCTTCAAGTTTACCAGTTCTTTCCTTGGCTCTCCATTACTGTGTTTTTGTTTTTTGTTTCTAGCATTTCTGTTTTACTATTGTAGTGTCCGTCTCTCTAGTGACGTTCCCCCATCTGCTCATGCATGTTATGCATTTCTCCCATAGAACACATATCAGCCATAGTTATTTTAAATGCTCTTGTCTGGTATTTCCAACATCTGGGTCATCTCTGAGTCTGACTGTATCTGGTGTGTTTGACCATTTTCTTTTGCCCTGTGTGTGCGTGAGTGTGTGCTAGTTTGAATGCCATCTACGTGGATACCGAATGTAATGACTGAAATACTGTCTTCCTGGAAGTGGGCGTGCCTCTCCTACTACTAGTGGTTAGAGTGCGGCGTTGGTAAAGACTAGTCAGGAGTTTAACAGGATTGGGTTTGTTGTTACTATGATTATTGTAGGTGCACCATAGACTTCATTTTCTTCTAATGTTACCTGTGGTTGGGTGGTGCTCTGGTGCTTGGCTGCGTTGCTGTTTTCATCAGTGTTCTCGCTGTATCCTGGATGTCAGCCTTCCTCATGCACCTGTGGCTCAGATGGGGTCTCTCTGCACACCTTTACCCCCCCCCCCCAGCTTATTTGGTGCTGTTATAACTAGGCGCAGCCTTGAGGGTAATGCTATTATTACATGTGACAATGCTATTAGATTTTACAATCCACTGCACAAGAAAAGCATTATCCTCCTTTGTTTCTCAACTTCCAGCAAGATCCTGGCAATTTGGTCAGTGTCCCATATCCCTCTTATTAACTGACTTCTAGCTATCAGCCACTGTACATTGTACAGGGATGACTTTCTTTCTTTTTTAATATTTGATTTATTTATTTCAGAGAGAGAGCACACACACAAGCAGGGGGAGTGAGAGGGGGGAAGCAGACTCCCCACTGAGTGGGAAGCCCGATGTGGGGCTCCATCCCAGGACTCCAGGTCCGTGACCTGAGCAAAAGGCAGACGCTTAACGACTGAGCCACCCAGGTGCCCCAGGGATGACTTTCTAAACACATTCTGGTGTTTTACACTTGCTGACTTACAGTTTAGGGGAGGCAGGCAGAAGAATCATTGAAGAATTCCGGTTAGGAATCAGAAGACTCCCATCTGTAATTGACTTGCCTAAAATAAGTGACTTGGGGTAAACCACGGAACCTATGTTGTCCTCTTTCTTCTTGTGGGAGACACATGAGGGCTTGATCTCTAAGTCAGAAATTGCAACTCCAAAATTCTGTGAACAAAACAATAAATTGACTTGGGAGTAATCTTTTAAATTCTGATCCACAAGAGGGCAGCCCCTCCACATGGCTTAATGTGTGAAGAGCCTGTGTAAGCACCACTAAGTCTCTCTCAAAAATCCTCATGTGCAATGTTTTATCTTTATTTCTTTTAATTATATAAACAGAGCACAAATATATTCTCACTTATAAAAATTCTAATGTCACAGACTAGCTTTGAGTCTCTTTTGATGAGTACCCCCAATCCTAATCCCCTCTCCCTCTTATCAGGTCGGTGGGTAATCTTTCATGATGTTTGTTTTATGTGTTTTCTGAAAACATGATTTACACAACTAACTTTTTAAAATTCACGCATGATTTGAACATCTCCTGTTTAAAATCGATTAACTTATTTCTAATTCCTCTTCCACTCCATAAGATACAGGTCATAATTTACTTGTTTCTTAATGACTTTCAGATTTTTTTTTTTCAGTTTTCAAGCACTTCCTCAATATTTCAAGTACTGCATTTTGAAAAAAGCGAAGAAACTCGCAAGATTTCATGGTAATTAAGACTTTAAAACTAATTTGTTAACCAAAGTGGGACTATATTAGTAGTTTTACTAGCCACAAAAATTTGTAGTCCATTTACAGAAAAGGGACTAAAAGGGAAAAGCATGTAACGGTCTTCCTTGGAAGCATTAGGTTTACTCTGTCCCCCGGTGTAAATCTCCCTGGGGTGCCATGCCTGTCAAGGTGGGCATTGGATAAGTATTTGTTTTTCCTAGACTGGATTAGACCCAAGCAACACATGGCCTCATTGATGCAGTGAACAGAAGCCAGAAAGGAATGGCCTAGTGGCCATCACAGTGCAGATGGGAGCTGCCTTGGTTACTTCTGTATCTTCTACGATGTCAAGGAAATGTTTACTGGGAATGAACCAGTGTTATTCCTATTGTATGTGCACAAGGAAAGTTAAATATAAACATGCCTGACAATATTAATATGAAATGAGTTGCACATACAACAAATATTCTTGCAGAAAAGGATCAGCCCCACTTTAGGACCTTTTAAGGATTTACAACCTGACGGTGCTTGAATGGGATGTATGCAATGGAGATAGATACAAGGCAGTGGGATGGAGGGTATATTCCATGCAGGGACTTTGTGTGAGCAAAGCTTAGGGGAAGGAGGTGCACAGAGTATGTTTGCAGTAAAGAGACCAGCTGAACCAGATAGAGACCTTGCACGGCAGGGAGCAGATTGGGGGTCTGGTAGGGGCTCAGACTACAAAGGTCTTGATTGGAGTTTGACTCGACCTCTGGGCATTAAAGTCAGTGAAGGTTTCCTGAGTGGCCAGTTTCTGTTCTGTCTCCATGCCTAGTTCTCAAGTTCCAGTGAGCAGTTACTGTGTGCGAGTGGGTAGGAAAGGGAAGGATGCGTGGGCCAAGAACTAGTAACTGAAATCCAGCTGCAGTCTCAATACCCACTGCTATCCCCTGGGTAACATTCTTCATTGCAAGTCGCACTTGGGCTCTTACCTAGATTTGTGTGTTTGTTACTGTTACCTGCCTCCTCAGTAAGCTGTACGCTCCGTGAAGACGGAAAGACTGGGTAACTCCAGTGACCGTTCCTCATCAACCCTCAGCACCTAGCACGGTGCCTGTAACAGGGCAAGACATTTTCTCAGAGTGAGTTAATGAATGAATGAAAGTAGATTGTTATGGAGTTGAAATTATTATTTCCAATTTTTTTAAAGATATTATTTATTTATTTTGAGAGAGAGAGAGAGAGAAGAGCACAAGCCAGAGGGGCAGAAGGGGAGGGAGAAAGAGAATCCCAAGCAGACTCCACACTCAGCACAAAATCCAACATGGGTTTCGATCATGACCTGAGCAGAAACCAAGAGTCTGACGCTCAGCTGACTGCACCAGCCAGGCGTCCCAATTATTTCCGTTACTATAGAAGAGGAACAGAAGCTCAGGGAAAGTGAGTCCTATGGTAGCCAACCTCAAGATGGACCCTGATGATCCCTGCCTCCTGGTAGTCACAGTCTTGCATTTTTTTTCCCAACTGCAAAGGGCTCACCTGTGCAAACAACAGCATAGGAATGCCGGTGTGTGACTTCTGAGGGTAAGGTCATAAAATGCTGTATGACCTCACTTACATGTGGAATCTAAAAAACTCAACTCAGAGGAACAGAGATTGGCGGTTGCCAGGGGCAGCAGGGTGGGAGAGATGAGAGACAGTGGTCAGAGGGAACAAGCTCCCAGTTATGAGATGATGAAGTTCTGTGGATCTAGCGCACAGCATGGTGGCTACAGTTACAACTACTGTATTATATAATTGAAAATTACCTAGAGGGGTGCCTGGGTGGCTCAGTAGGTTAAGCCTCTGCCTTCAGCTCGGGTAATGATCTCAGGGTCCTGGGATCGAGCCCTGCATCAGGCTCTCTGCTCAGCAGGGAGCCTGCTTCCTCCTCTCTCTCTGCCTGCCTCTCTGCCTGCTTGTGATTTCTCTCTCTCTCTCTCTGTCAAATAAATAAATAAAATCTTAAAAAAAAAAAAAGAAAAATAAAGAAAATTACCTAGAGAGTAGATCTTGAAAGTTGGCACCACACACCAAAAAATGGAAACTGTGTGAGGCAATGAGCCTGTTAACTTGACTGTGGTCGTCACTCCACAATAAACAGTTAAATCATTACATTGTACTCCTTAAACTTACATTTTAAAATTAAAAACAATGTTCTGTGTCATATATAATTCAATAAAGCTGTGAGAAAATTAGACATTGTGACTCTCACCTTGCTTCCTTCTAGATCAGAGAAGCCAGCTGCCATGTTGTGAGGACAAACACCATGATGTTGTGATCCCTGTGCCAGAGCACTGAGGACTTCTGCCAACAGCTGGCATCAGTTTTCTAGAGACGTGAGTGAGCCATCTTCTGGTCAGTCCTATAGATGACACAAGCCCTGGCCAGCATCTTGACTGTAATGGGGTGAGGCACCCCAAGACAACTACCCAGCTAAGCTGCTCCTGAATTCTTGACCCACATAAATTGTGTGAGATATGAAATGCTTATTGTTTTAAGCCTCTTAGTTTTAGGGTAATTTGTTATGCAGCTATAGCTAACTGATACAGCTCCCAAAGTTCTCATAACCAAGCTTCTATGAATCAGGTCACCTGACTGGGGTCAGGCTGGGAAAATTCTTAAGGCATGAGACCATCAGGTCATGGTGACTGACTGGTGCTGTATCCTTCTCCCAACCTCCACAACTCTAAAAATGGAGCTTTCTTAGGAGGCCAAAGGGCCAATGGCCAGATGTCTTTGGGAGTACATTGTAACCAATGCAAGAGATACAGAAAGCAAGAATTTGCTTAGGTGACCCACAAGCTCCAAATTGGTTTGGAATAAGCTATTGTATAAATCAATCAATAAATTTAACCAGTAAAGGAAGAAATAAATGGGGAGGAAAGAAGGAAGGAAAGATTGTTGGGAGGAAGGGAGGGACAAAGGAAGACTGGAAGGAATGATGAAAGGAAGGAAAGGAGGAAGGAGGTAATACAAACAAAAGGAAAAAAAAAGAATTTGCTTTGAAAAAGAAAAAAATTGCTTAGGATCTTAGAAAGGGCTTGGAACCCCCTCTGTGGCTGATCCCATTGAGGTCTACCACGTTCTCCAACGGGGCTTCCAAATTGTTTTCCAGATCCATATTAGGATTATTTTTCCCTTCCTACTTTCTTGTGTCTAAAGAATGTTTTGAGGTCATGTTTTTTAATCCCTATGGATAAGACATAAACTCCTACAAAGCTGACTCATGAAAGGAGACGAGGGATTATGTCCAGGGGTTATGGGGACTGTCAGATAAGACCTTGAGTCACTCGCCTCAGAACCCAGAGGACCTAAATGCAGCCTATTCACTTTCACTCAGGGATGCATGGTTTCTAAAAAGACCATCTGCGATTCTTTGGGGGGACCAGGGAAGGAATAGTCTTCACATCTGGAGGGATAATGAATTCATTCTCCATTTTTATCTGGACTCTGAAGGTTTGTACAATGTGAGGTATAGAAAGTCAGGGATAAGGAGACTACTAGAGGGCTGCCTCAGAAAATATTTCTACACAAAGCACAAGATTTCCTATCCCAAAGTTTTCTACTTAAAAGTCAAGGATGGGACACAGTATATCATAATGAAATGAGCACGGTTTTGTGTGATATAAACACAGGTTCACATCTCACCAGCTGTGCAACCCAGAGCAGTCCATTTGAGCCTCTGGACTCCGATTCCCTTTTTAGAAGAAATAACTGAGAAAATATGGGCAATGATTAGCATAGTGTCAAACTCACTTCACAAGAGTTCTTCCTTCCTATTCCAGTGAAGGATAATAGCGATGGTGAAGAAGAAGTCTGGGCTGTTGATAAGCCACGTCTGGTGTCCAGACCAACCTTGTCTGTTTCATAGACCCTGTGTCACCTCTCTGAACCTGAAGCTCTTCATCAGCAAAATGGTGAAAACAGTAAGTAACTTACACTTGAGTGGTATTGCCAGTGTTTCAAGTCTCTCTGCGTGTATCCACTAATTCGCCTGATGCTCACCGTCACACAAGGTACACGTTAATATTATTATTATTATTTTGTTTTGCACACAAGGTAACTGAAGTGGAGAGAGGGGTGTATCAATTGACCCAACATCACACAGCTAGTAGACAACAGATCCAGGGTCCAAACCCAAGGGGTAGAACTCCCAGAGTCTCCACTCTTTTTATATATGAAATATGAAAATGTAAAACAAATAAAGAACACAATAATTGCTGGGAAAATAACCAACAATCTCTGTGGTGGAGAAGAGTCATGCTTATAAGCATAGGTAGGGTCAGATGGTTACTGTCCATCCATGGAAGGTGAGGGGGCACCCACAGTTACCACTTAGAGTCGGAGAAGGTTAAGAGCAGTGTCTCTGCCCCTTGTTTTTTCTTCTGAACTCTTGGAAGCAAAAGACTTTGACAAGACATAGTTGCCACATGTGAACATGAATTTCTTCTGGAAGAGAGTCAAACAGGAAAGCCTCCTTCAGGAGTTGGGCTTGGACTATGATGTCTTAAGAATCAAGCTTTTGTTATGTTTCACTTCTCTTTTGTCTTTCTTTCTTTCCTTTTTTTTTTTTTTTTTTTTTTTGCACACGCATGACCCAGGGGAAGGGGCAGAGGGAGAAAAGGGAGAAAGAGAGAGAATCCCAAGCAGGCTCCACACTTAGTGCAGGGATCAGTCTCACCACCACAGCTGAAACCAAGAGTCAGAGGCCCAACCAACTGAGCCACCGGGTGCCCCCTCGTGTTTCACTATTGAATGCTGGGGTGTGCGTCTTAACTGCAGCAGCACAGCCTGTACTAACTACAGAGTCATAGACGGTAGTGATGATTTTTCTCTTCAAGCAAATATAGATAACTTCGGAAGGAAAGGTCATGGAGTTGGTATGGAATATGGAGAACTCTTTCTTGTTGAGCCGTAAGAAACGTATTAGAAAGCCCACAGCTCAGCGGATTGGTTGAATAATGGACATGGGGACAGGGAAGAAGACAAGAGGCTAAGGTAGGGATGAGCGAGGGGCCCCGAGGCAGCTGTGTCTCCATGGGGGAGGAGGCAGGACCCTGCGACTAATGCTACTTTGACGCTCACCGGGATTTTAACCCCAGTTCCACCGCCTCTTATGCAGAAAAGTCAGTCCACCTTTCTGGAGTGTCTGTTTCTTACTGTGAAAACCGGCAGCACGTTACAAGGAAAGCGAAATGCGTCACCAGCTTGCTTCATTACTAGCTGAGGCCCGTAGAGCCATGTTAGAACACTACCTTGTGAAGCTCAATTTCTTCAGCAAAGAAATTACGAACTGGTTTTGAGCAAAGTGACTTTTCTGAGCAGCGTCTGTCCTGTCCCCATCCTCAGGACTGACCTCCTCCTGCCCGGGGAGGGTCGGAGAGGCCTGAGGTCACACAGCCCTACACAAGGGGCCCCTCTGGGCTGCTGCGGGCGGTTTGGAAGCGGCGGAGGAATGAGTTAGGTCCCGGTTGTGGGGATTTTGTTTTTTAAGTGAGACACAGACACTGTTGACCAAAACGCAGACTCCGCAGAAAACCCAAGCCTCAGACCCTTCACGCAGAGGAAGAGTTTAGGTGACATTCCCAGAGTCGCTGTCTGGGTTCTGGCCCTTGAGACAGGGAGCGAAGAAGACACGGGCTTCTACATGCTGGCATAGTAATGGGATCTTCACTGTTTGCAGCAATCAGAAGAGCAGGAGTTGCTCGAGTCTGGAAGTTCCCCCACAAGATCCCGGTCGAAGATTCCACTGTGCTTCCTGTGAGAGCCTGAGCATCAGTGTTCTGTGGAAAACCAAAGCCCACCCAATGGCCTCCTCATCTCTGTTCCAAGTTCCTAAGACACGGAGAACGGAGTGTGTTCTCTGGCACCTGCCCTGGAGAGATTCACGCTGACACTCTTGGCAGGCAGTAAGGTCCCCGTCAGACAAGACCAAGCCCCTGGTTCCGTGGGAGCTGACCGTGACCCAGTTCCTCAGCGTCACCTAGGAGGTGACACAGTGCACAAGGGTGTGTGTGTTGTGTGCACCCAGGAGGTTTAGAACAAAGAGGATCTAGCAGAGGGAGATGGGGAAGAATTTCTGCTCGACCTTTTCCCTTCAGTTGTGCCTTTAAAAGGATGATCTCCTGAATGACCGGTTTTAAAAAGGTGGCAGGTACCTTGTCATCAACTCTAAGAAAAGGGAGCTCTCAGTTTGCCATGACAGGCGTTTTCTCTCTTAGTTTTTCACATTTTGGGGGGACTGAGTTTTAATTTCTGGCTTCACATTTCTCTAAGAATTTTCCAGAGGAGCCTTTGGAAATGAGTCCAAAGAAGCCTCCGGTTTCAGGTTTTAGAAGCCCAGCGACAGATTTTGCCTCTGAGGAATTTTTGATAAGGAAGTGCTCTGTCCACCGGTGGGAATCCCTGAGCAGAGGAGCCAGACTTTCCCCATATCCAGCTTCCTCCCACTCAGAACGAGGAGACGCAAAGTCAGACAAATGTTGCTGACTTTAAAAATAAAGCTTAAGGGATTGAAGTTATCACCCGCCAGCTGGCCTCAATAAAAAATAACAGGAAACTAAAAATAATTGACTGGAGGCTCAGTTAATATGGCGGGGGTTTGAGTCTCTCTGATTTGGAAACCAGCACTCCAAGGGTTTGGCTGATGTAGACTTGCCTCAGGGTGTTGATTATGACTTTTTAATGAGCTCTTCTAGAACACTCTGCATTCTCCTCTGACCTGCAAAGGGTTAGGTTAATTCAGTGGAAAGTGGGGGCAGCCATAGGAAAACCAAAGTCAGCCTTAGGTCCCAACTCCTGTCAGATTCCAGATGCCGGGGGCTTTACTGGAAAGTGAGTTTTGACACCATTTCCCCCTTGTTTCCATATAACTGTGCCTCAGTTTCCAGGCACTCCCCGTTCTCCACCCCAGGAATTTTGAGTCTCTGCATTAACGCATCTGAACATACTGATAGGAAGGACCCGTTCTGCGCCAGGCACTGTGCTGGGCTCCGCACAAAGAACAGTGAACAAAACAGATGAAAATCCCTGCCCTAAACATCTTCCAAACCACAGAGTTCACTCTTGGGGACCCCGTGACCCTCCCCACATGAGAGCCTGTAGAAGAAAGGAGCGGGGGGTCCCGTGCTGAGGCACAAATGGCAGCAGCCCCTCCCCTTTCCCGGAGGGCCCCGCAGCCATTCGTCCCCACGCGAGAGCCGTGCGACCGACGGGGAGGCCTTGGTCTTCGGATCGTCCACCTTCCGGGGACCAGGGGCGGAAACGGTCTCCCTTCCCACCCACCGTGTAAACTCGGCCCCTCGTCGCCGCACCCCAGGAGTGGCCCGGCCGTGCCCCTAGTGTTGGGGCGGCGGCGAGTAGACACGGCCCGGGTCGCCGGCAGACTCTCCCCGCTGCGGACTCCGACCCACGGGGCTGCTTCTCAGCAGCGTTAACCGGGGAGGAAGAACTGGAGACTCGCGAGCAGCGTGTCCTTCCCAAATGCGCCCCCAGCGCGGCTTCCATGGCTTGTCCCAACACACAGGAGACTCTTCGCTTTAAATTCAGGGCAGACAGAGAGCCCTTGAGCCGTGGCTATGTTCTCTGGCTCCCGGTGCAGTGTGAGCCCATCTGGAGTCCCAGGGCGTTTTGAATGTCCGGGGCAGCGACCTCCAGCGCGACGCTAATGGCCGTCTCACTGCCCCAGGGACACGGCGGAGACCGCTGTCCCTTCATTTCTTCTATTATTTTATTTTTAATTGTGATAAAAACATCACCTTAATTATTCTTAAGTGCGCAGTTCGGAGGCGTTAAGTCCATCCACACCGGCGTACGACCTTCGTCACTGCTGAGCTCCGGGCCGTCTCCATCTTCCCAAACTGAAACTTGGTCCTCAGGAAGCACCAACTCCCCATTCTCGGCTCTGAGCCCCCCGCAGCCAGCATTCTCCACGGTCTCCCCGATTCTGCTAGTCTGGGTCCTCATACGAGAGGAATCATACATCTTTTCCCGGCTGGCTGACGTCACTGAGAATAAGTCCTTAAAGTTCATCTGTGCTGTAACAGCTTCTTGCCAGAATTTCCTTCTTTTTAGGCTAACACTCCCTGTGTGTACAGTCCACCTTCGGTCATCCCGCTGACCTGTAGACGGGCACTTGGGTCGCCTCTACCCAAACCTTCAACTTCTGTGTCTTGGTTTCTTTCTCTGTTACTACAGAACCAAATGGGATAAGGACTGAAGTTTTGTATAAAAAGTTAAGTAATGAACAGTGACTGGCAGAGGAGGGAAATACATCTGACGCTTTGACAGAGTCCGGGCAGCAGCAGGAGCAGCAGACGGATGGAACGGGCTTCTCGAACAATATTTCTCAAGGTGAGGTCTGCCTGTCTCACAATCCTGCGGATTTCCAGGCTGCTTCCTGGATCTACTGACCACAATCTGTGGAGTGGGGCCCAGGAATCTGCACTTTCAACAGCCCTCGTGGGGAACTATCAAGTTTGAGGACCGTGCACTCGCGCGGGGAGGTGGGCTCCTTGGGTAGACATATTTGCGGTGGACAAACAGAAGTTAAGTCCAGCCTTGGGTCAAGGGCCCATTCCCTGCCCCTTTAAAATTTTCCCTTCCTGCCCTCTCCTTCCTCCACACCCAGGAGCCACCTTTCTGATGGGTACCCCCCACGACAGGAGGTCCGGCTGTCCCTGTATCTTTGTGGGGCTCCATGCTCTTGTGCCCTCTGAGACAGCGGGTGGCTCCTGGGAATTCTGTACCTACTGAGTCTCTTCCGAGTAAGAAACGGTGAGCTTGTGTGATGGTTTTCTGTGATGAGCTGGGGATGATTTTAAGTGACTTCGGTGGTGGAAGCCGGCAGGCCCTTAGGGAGCTTGAGCTCAGCCCCATGTGGGGAGGAGTCCCACGTGGGCTCAGTCACAGGGACCCTCGGGCGGTGGATGGGTCCCTGTGGAGCACCCCACATGGAGCCGGTGTGAACAGGCTCATCTGGGGGCAGGGGCCCTCCTCTGTGTCCTTACAGAGATGATCGCTGTGTTTCCAGCATTCGCTCTTCGATTTGTTTCTGTCTGTTTATGGGGTATGGATTTATGCTAAAGTTGTAACCACTCAGTTCCAAATAATGTAAATGAATAGTCTTCCTTAGGATAGAATTTTTAAAATAATGGCTTTCCTCTAAATCTTCATTATGGACCAGACTTTGTTCCAAGTACTCTGCATGTATTAACTCCCCATAATCATCCTATATGTTAAGTACTTTTATTCCCATTTTAAAGATAAGGAAATTGGGTCAGAGAAAGGTCAAGAAACTTGCTGAAGTTCCCCCAGCTAGCAAGCAGCAAAGCCAGGGTTTGCAATCCAGCAGTCTCCTGCCCGCCGGCCGGTCTTCCTGTCCAAGACAGAAGGTGCCTCACTTGGTGGGACGTCACGTCTTGCACAGAAGGTGCGTTGCCCTTGCTCACCCGTCTGCACAGGAGACAAAGATGTGCACCCGGAACTGCAGAGGGACTGGGTCAGGTGAGTAGAGTTCAGTATGCGTTGCAGGAGACCCAAAGGCTGGGTGCTCAGCTGTGCTTGGAGTGTTTCCACTGGGAGAGTTCTGTAGGGAGTCAACTTTAACATATGCTTGGAGAATGAAAAGCACGTTGATGGGAAGGAATTATTTTGTCATTTTTAATTTACTTCTGGTGAGTAAAGGTCGAATAAGTGCTTCTAAGACCTGGGTGCTTTTAAAGATGGGAGTGCCATGGTCCAGGTTCCCCATAAGAAAGATCGCTCTGCTGAAGAAAGTTCTCAGTTTTCTTTTTTGATAGGCCACTGTCCAGAAGTTACTAAGGATAGTATTTTAAAAGATGTTAATAGGCCAATGAAAAATTTTTAAGGAAAAGAATGACAAAATTTGATTCTTGTTCTAGGCGTATGATGTTTTGTAAGAAGGTTCTAAGAGAGCATAGAAAGATGAGGGACTGAGGAGGTGGGGAAGGTTTGGGATGGAGGGGCGTTGGGCGTCAGGAGCGCTGTGGGTGTCAGTGAGAGGCAGGGCATAAACCAGCCCCTGAAACTGGACAAGCACCCAGAGACGCTGGACTGGGACTCACCCAGGACACAGCACTTCTACTGTCCCCTGCAGCTCAGGTGAGGAGGCCCCAGAAGGTGCCGTCTGGTCACAGTACGGGGCCCTTTCCAGACCCTTCCCCAGCATTTGGAACAACACTCACAAAATGTCCCCAAAGTTCTGTCCTGATTGAGATTAGTTTCAGGGAAGCTAAAGACACTGGGCTGTTTTTGCATCCTCTCAGTCTAGAGAAACCTGGCTCTCCCATTGTGTGGGCAGCCCTGGTTGGCCCTTCCACAGGCTGGACACTCCTCTCTAGCTCAGAATACGGTGGGCAGAACTGCAGGTTCTGTCTCAGGACCCGGGGGCAGAGGGGTGACCCTGAGAGCAGGCAGCAGACGGAACCGGGGCGTGAGGCAGGGAAGGTGGGCATAGGAAGAGCCGGGAGCAACATGGAAAACAGAGTCGGTCTGGACATTACAAGCAGAGATATTTAACCCAAGAAGTTTACTATAAGAAGTTTAAAAGCAGGAAGAGAAAAACAGAGAAGGGGGGACTAGAAGACCAAGGGGATACAGAGGAGAGAGCCTGAGGATATGGAAGGAGGGCCAGACCTCAAGCGGGCACCTGCTGCTGCTCTAGGTTCTGAACACCCACAGAAGCCAAAAGCAGGAAGACTGTCCCTCACCTACCCCCCCCCAACCCCTCAGCAGCTGGAAGGCCATCAAGGAGAGAGACGGCAGGGGTGGCAGCAGCGGTGTGCACAGAGAAAACAACAGGGAAATGACCTGCACCTGCCCACTTCCTCAGACTTATATTTTTGATGTCAAAGAGTATTCATGTACATTTACATGAATCCTTTTTTAAAATTTATTCTTTATTTTTTTTAAGTAATCTCCCCACCCAGGGTGGGGCTCGAACTTAAAACCCCAAGATCAAGAGTCCCACGCTGCATTGGCTGAGCCAGCCAGGCGCCCCTTGGTGTATCATTTTTTAGTTCAGTGGCATTAAGTACATTCACATTGTTATGCAGTCATCATGCCACTGTCCCCTGAGTTTCTCATCTTCTCAGACTGACGCTCTGGACCCTGTAAACGATTCTCTATTCTTCCTGCCGTGTCACCTGGCAACCATCATTTTTAAGTATTGTCTAGGCCATAGGTGTACCACTTCTAAAATCATTTCATTTATTGAGGCTTGCTGGTGATGAGCCTTCTTGTTCTTTCTTGTTCTTGACCTGAAAATGTCTTTGTCTTCATTCTTACACACGTTTTCATTCAGTGTAGAACTTGAGGTTTACAGCGCCTGTCTTGTCTTCTCTCGATTTCCTCTGAGATCGCTATAATCCTGGGGAGTGATTTACCCCACCCCAACAGATGTGCCCTCTCTCACTGCTTTGCCCTGTGGCCAACGTGGGCTATTTCCCTCAGTCTAATACAAGGTGGGCGGCTAGACTTTGGACATGGGCTGCAGGTTTGAGCATAAATGTAAGTGATCACCCTGCTAAATCCTGGTTCTGAAATATTTGGACTCACTCAAGTTCTAAAAGCATGAAACTAGAATATAAAAGGAAGCTGTAACGCAGCTCGGCTTTTTATAACCTTGGGTGGGGTCAGCTATGTGTGTGACACGGAAAAGAGTGTGATGGGAAGAGTAGATCACTTTTTTTCTACCTGGAGAATAAAATAGTTTTACAAAGAAACAAAAATAAAACTGTGCCATAGGATCCCAAGATATTTAGAAAGAAAGAAAAGGAAGGAAAGGGAGGGAAGGAAGGGAAGGGAGGGAGTTTGGGAGGGACAAGGAAAGAAGGGAAAAAAGGGAAAGAAAGAAAAGAAAAAAGAAAAGGAAAAAAAAAGAAGGAGGGAGACAGAGAGAGAGCCTGGAAGAGAATATGTCAAAGTGTCACCAGTCATCAGAACTCACCCATTGCTGGCTGGAACATTATTTGGCGCAAACTCAATTTGGCAGTTATAAATTCTCATTTCTTCTGATGCAGCACTTCCACTTCTAAGGGTAGTTTGTGATATGCTCACACATTTGCAAGATAATATATGTGCGTGCTTACTAACGCAGCAGAGTGCAGAAAAGCCTGGAAACAAAGCATCCCTCAGAGAGCTTGTTAAATAATTAGGACATGCAGCTGAAGTTTGTGCAACTATAAGACAGAAAGAGAAAACACTATATGAACTCATACGGAATCATCTCCAAGATATATTTTAAGTGAAAAAACTTAGATACATATGTAAAATGGTTTGGATTTTCTATGCTACTATTTGCTTTAAATAAAATCGGGGAGAAGGAATATGCATACATTTTAATGTAGTGCATATATAAAATTTTGGTTTACTTTGGGGAGAGAAAATGAGTGGAGACAGGGAACTGTTTTTCAAAGACTTAATTTTTCAGAGCAGTTTTCAGGTTTACAGCAAAATGGAGAGGAAGATACAGAGATTTCACTTATACCCCTGCCCCCAATACATAGTCTCCTCCATTAACAGCATCAATAACCAGAAAGGTACATTTTTCCCAAGGATGAATCTATATCACAATCCAGGCAAGTTCACAGTTTACGTTAGGGCTCACTCTTGGTGTACATTGTACAGATTTGGGGAAATGTATAACGACCTACGCCCACCATCATAATATCACACAACATCTCTTTATTACCCTCAAAAGGAAGGTTTTTTTTTTTTTTTATATATATTTTATTTATCTATTTGTCAGAGAGCGAGAAAGAGAGAAGAGCAGGCAGAGGGAGAAACAGGCTCCCCACCGAGCAGGGAGCCCGATGCGGGACTCGATCCCAAGACTCCAGGATCGTGACCTGAGCCGAAGGCAGATGCTCAACCCACTGAGCCACCCAGGGGTCCCAAAAGGAAGGTTTTCATTGCATACTCTTTTGTACCTCTTGAACTTTATCCATGTAAATGAATTTACCAGTTGAAAAAACATTTAATTAATAATTTAAAATATTACCAACCTGCTAGAGTGTAAGGTTCGTGAGGTAAGGGACGTACCTTGTATGTAGTTCTGTTCACAGCCCCCAGCACAGGGCCCAGAATGGAGTAACTGCTTAATAACAACTGATGCATTAATGAAGGGTTAATGTTTTATAGTGGGATTCCAAGAAATTTCTTATAATTTGTAAACATTCTATGGCACACAGGTATTGAGTTTTTGGTCATCAGAAATAGAATTTTTGAGTGGAAAGAACAACTCAGATTAGGGTATAACTCTTAGACCCAGGCAAATGGGACCCCTGCCCTGGGTCGGCCTGGTGCCTCTGGAAGCCCTGTGCGTTGAAGAGTCTTCCTCAAATTTTTCTGAGATCCCTCTTGTCGGCTGGGACTGGCTGGGACCAGCTGGGGTGCACAGCGCCATTGCAGCACGGAGCCACAGGTGCTCCCCAGTCCCTGGCCACTGCTCCCCTCAGGGGTGACCAAGGAGCTCCAGGTACATATATATGCACCCTCCCTGCCTGGTCGCCTGGCTGGGTCCTGGTTCCAGGAGATCAGAGAGCTTTCATTGGCTGGTGTGGTATTTCTTTTGTGGAATAGTGTGGAATGGGCCACCAGCTGGTGCTGATACCCTAATTTCGTGTGACTGTCATTCACGTCAGATAAAGTGGGTAAGTTCAGGGCTTGACCATCGAGGATTCCCCAGGGAGCCTGGGGCTTGAGTTCTCATGGACTGGTCAGTTCTCACCTATCTGTGTTCTGACATTGTGTCACCAAATTGTTTTCATAGACCGAAAACACACACACACACAAATTTGTCAGGGTTCACACACCCCAAGGGTGGCCCTGTTCTATTATAATCATTTGTAGTAGTTGAGAGATTTCAGTGAGAGCAAATGAAACTATTGAACATTCTGACAAACCAAAGCAAGCACTTTGTTCTAGAATAGAATAAAAGAAATAAAATGGAATAGAATAATGCCGGTAAGTGAGAAAAGACATCTAAGAGCTCCTACCCACCAAATCCAGAATCAGAGGAGTCCAGTGAGTTATACAGTGGGCTGTTTCCATAACCCAAGTTCAAGTTTGACAGTGACTCTTAAAAAAGTACATAAGAATACATAAACTTGCCCATTCCTGTCAAAGCTCGGAAGAGGTCAAGCCGTAGCACTCCAGCCCAGCTGCTCTGGACCTTCTGCTACATGAGGCGACAACCCACAAGGTCTAACACTGCGGAGAGATTACCCAGCCCTCGTCTTCTTACATGGTCATCGCCCTGCACTCCCCAACACACTCTTCCACAGAAACTGAACTTTAGAGAAAGAGGAGGGTCAGAAAGAGATTAGCTTGAGAAGAAGCCACCTTGGGGAGATAAAGTCAACTTTGTCCTAAAATTAGAGACTGCTCTTCACCTATGCTGTGCTGAGTCAGGCAACTCTGTACAATCTGAAGAAAATGCCATGTCCCTGACTAAAAACCCCTGGGTCCTTCTCTGCTCTAGACTAGTCCTTTCTGCTGCATCTGGGAAGCTTCTGACTCTCCAAGTCAGACCCAAAGCCATGGAGAGACCCTCACCAGCAACTGCCCTGATGTTCTGTGAGGGTCGCAAAGGAAGTGAAGCTATAACTCATGACTTGGGTCAGGCCAGCGCACTGTCGCACTCAGAAATCCAGCCGAGTCTCTTTTCCATGTTCATGGGTGTATCTGGTATGTTGCATGTGAGGAAATGTGTTCGCTGGCACAGGCAGAGGGAGGGGGCAACACAGATGGAGCTCTTGTCACTGAGGCCAGACCCAGCTAGGTACCGTGGACACGAACACACTTACAGGGCTACCAGTGATGGGCCTGGGGATGTTTGACTCCTCTCTCCCCATCATCGCTCAGAGCCTAACCCCCACGCCATCAACCTCTTGGTCCTGCTTAACCCACAGAATCTATGATCCTTGTTTAGCAACTTGTCCCTCACCCACTCCCCCAAGCTGAGTGAGAGCCCACACAACCAGATCGGGTGGCCTGCATTTATTTTGGAAAAGAGTTACAAGGCCCTGAGTGGGAGGGGGAAATCCAGTAGTTTATGAGTGGGGGTGGGGGAGGTGGATGCCGCCAAGCAGCCCGTTTGTGGCTGTCCACTGATGGGTGGGACTGAACATGCAGGTGTCAGGAACAGACAAAGTCGGGCAGAAGGCGGGCTAGCAAGTGTGAGAGGAAGTACCCAAAAAGCACTGCTAGTGGATTGCTCACTGCTGATCCCCATTCTTGCATTTATTAAATGATACATTTTAAGCAACTCCAGCAGGAGACTTGCTCAAGTATCTGTGCTTGGTCTTACATCTGGGTGGGGACAGCACACATCTAACCAGGTAACTGCAGAAGAATCTGTCTGATCAGTCCTGGTCTAATGATAGGGAGGTTCTGACATGGAGCAGTCCTTCCACTTGGGCCGTGGAGGTGGTATGGAAGGGTAGATGTCTTTTCATGCATGACATGAAGCCTGAACTGAGTCTTCTAGAGGAGAAAACTGGAGACCATGATGGGTCTAGAGATGTACTCGGTAGAGTGAGCAAATGGGACAAAGGGGGGCACATAAAGGAATAGTAAGATGTGCCAGGAGAAGTTTCACTGGCGAACTTGCCCTATGTGTCAGGGTGGAAAGGAGAGAGCAGAGAAAGAGCTGGGATGGGGAAGGTGGGAACTGGCTGCAGGGTTAGACTTAGCTCATTGTGATGATGCAGAGGGATCACAAGTCATGGCTTTGTATTTTACTGTATTTTCACTTTTGAATATTAAAAAAATCTATATTCTATGTAGATTGAGATCCAGGATACAAAATCATTGTGTATCAACAAAAATAATAGCAATTTTTAAAAAATTTTTCCTAGATTCCCATTTATGGAAACAAGTTCATTACTATATAAATCCAAAGAAGGCAGTAGATACAGCCACAGGGAAACCTCTGCCTTGGACTTTAAAAAAATCACAGCAAAGGCAATTAAGGGGGTGGGCTGTAGAGCACCAATGCTTGCAGAATAGGCCAAGGAGAAGGGCCCCAGGGAGAGAAGTGGTCTTGGTTAACCAGGTGGCCAAAGAGTCTAGGGGAGCTAGAAGGGACAACAGGAAGGTGAAGGGGAGTCGGGGAGGAAAGTGGTCAAAGGAATGCTCACGGAGAAGTTTGGCAAGTAGGAGATCAAGGGCTGTTTTGTCCAAAAATGCCCATAGGCTGGGTAGGAGCCCAATAGCCTCAGCAAGCAGAAGAGGGAGACTGAGTGAGGAGGAGCCAGTGAGGGTGCAGGTTGGTCTTCAGGATCCTGGCTCTTGCTGGATGGAAGGAGGTAGCTGCCCAGCGAGGAAAACAGTAAGGGACTTGAGCACTGTTGAAGCTGAGAGAAGGGTGTTAGAACAGGAGGGAGAAGGTTAATTGACAGTGGTTGTAGGGGAGGCTGAGCCTGTGGGTCTGAACTGGCAGTACCAGAGGGAGAGAGCTCTCATCCAGAGGATCTCATCTCCTCCTCTGAGACCACTGGGAAGGTAGAGGAAGGCCCTGGCTTAGAGCACGGAGGCAGGAGGCAGGGTGACTGACCACTGTCCTGATAGTTTAAAATTATTTCTGAATAAAAAGTTTAAAAGAGATAATCACATTCATAGTTCATTATTAGTTTTTAAACAAAAATAGAATTAAAACAACTTTTTATTTTACTTTTAAGATGTATTTATCTTTATTTTAGAGAGAGTGTGTGCACATGCACATTCATGGAGGGCAGGGGCAGAGGGAGAGGGAGAGACAGAATCTGAAGCAGACTCCCCAGTGAACACAGAGCCTGATGCGGGGCTTGCTCCCATGACCCTGAGATCATGACCTGAGCCAAAACCAAGAGTCAACTGCTTAACCAACTGAGCCACCCAGGCACCCCACAACTATTTTCAAAATCTTGCTCTTTTTTTGCTTCATGTATCTTGTTGACCTTTCCAACATACAAATCTACCTCATTCTGTTCTATTATTGGGCACTATAGTCTCTACCGGGCCAGGAAATAGCCCAACCCTATCAGAGACAATAAATCAGTGCTACTAAAGTCCCAACTGCTGATTCAGAAGTAAGCAAGACTCTGTATTCCTTACCCCAGATAGAGAGCCCAGCGCCCCATCCAGTTTATATGGACTCTCAGACCATGCCCCAGGCCCCTTCTCCTCCCACATTACCTCTGTTTCATTTTAATGTTGAAGTCTCTGCCTTAGGAGGAGCACAAGCTTCATTAACATAACATATGAGGCATGTATAGGCATGTTTTCTAAGCACTCCTGCACAACTTTATGCCCACCTTTACATGTGATGATAAATTTCCCCTTTCTGAGAATTCACCCTAAACTCTGAGTAAAAAGAACCTACTGACCCCTGCCCCAGGAGTCATGGCTTTGGAAATTATTCCCCTTGATCTTATTTGCTGCAAATAAAGTTTCATTTGGGTGACATATCCCTCCCTGTACTCTCCAGCTGAGCCTCACTAAGCAGTGAACTTCCATTGGTTTGGTTACACTGAAAGCCAGAAAATCATCCAAGACAACATACAAGAATGGTGGCATTTATGGATAGAATTACCCAGGTGATTCAGCTACTGACCTTTGTTGGGCAGGAAGAATTTCCTCTGTCCTTATAGGTCCTTCTAGCTGGACTTCGAATCAAGGTGACATGAGACACATTAACAGGAGAAAATCAAATTTAATAGGGTACATACGGGGGACCCACACAGACAGGGACGTTCCAAAGACAGGCAACATGACGTTTATAGAAGCACGGAGAGACATAGGCTCTGGGGATACAAAGGAGAGAAAGATCATTAGCTCTCTTCTAGGTGAGAGGACCCGATGTTTGGGAAACAAAGGTTGTTCTATTTATATAGGAGGGTTTCTCAGGTGAAGAGGAATCTCTGTTAATAGCTCTCTTCCTATAAAGCAGGCAGTTTAAGGGGAGGTAAAGATCTTTCCCCAAATCTGTTGGGTTTTGATTGCTTTTAAACGAAAATAATGTTCATGCCAAAGTGGCCCATCTTGGGCAACTTGCCCTTGACCCCAACACAAGAAGCCCCATAATTCTACATCTGAGCCTGACTTTTATGAAGGTATATTGTTCAAAGCAGGAGACTAGAATTTATTTTATTTAAAATTGTAATTTGATTTAAACAATTACTAATTTAAATATGCAATTGTGTGAGCCTTAGTTTGCACTCTCAGCATGTATATTATGATGTCTGGATCTGGGCTAAGGTTCTTAAAATTCCTGTCTTGGTCACATCCTGGAGGAACCCAGAAGGATGGGCTGTGAGATGGGGAAAGTGCAGGCAGCCAGCCCTGGGAATCAGGGAGGGCCCCAGAGTCTCCAGTTCTCTAGGGCTACTCTGGCTAGAGTCACTGCAGCTGCCTGGGAAGTTCCAGCAGTTCAAGAACCCAAAATTCTCTCCATTAGTAATCTAGAGTCAATCACCTTTTGAGCATCTAGAAATGAGCAAGCAAATGGGTTATTGTCCAATATACATTTACAGGTCTAAGCCATTTTAAACCATGTAATGGGTCCCTCCGAATCCTCTGAAAGGCTGGCATGGGGGAGGGGTGATTAGGTACAGCTGTGGAGGAAGAGTAGCTAGAGAAGTTATATGGGTGGCTGTGATGAAAGTGCCAACCAGGAGGACCTGGAGGTAGTCACCTGGGGAAAAGAGCTGCTTAAAAAGAAAGAAAGAAAGAAAGAAAGAAAGAAAGAAAGAAAGAAAGAAAGAAAGAAAGAAAGAAAGAAAGAAAGAAAAGAAAAGAAAACAGCTGCTCAGACCTTGATAGTATAGTAACAAAACCCTATAAAGGAAAGCACCGTCCTCCTAAGTCCTGGTGCTGCCATGGCAGCTGGAGGCCTGGATGACATCATCCCAAAGGCAGCAAGTGGCCTAGGTGACTGGCGGGAGGAGGGATGAGGAGGGAGGACTCCAACCACCAGGAGGGAAATGGAAACCAGAGGAGGGAAAAAGAGAGAATTTCTGGTAATAATAAAATTAGTCACAGCTACTAAGCTACAGTCACAAAATCTTGCGCAGCTTTTGGCTGAAAAAGAAGGAAAAAGACACTAAGTTTATTTTATACTTGCATAGATCTTCCATCAGAGGATATTAAAACATTTCGCTCACACCAAGCACCTTGTTCAGGGAGCAGCTGTGTCTATTTCATGAGTATTGCTGTGTGTCAGTGATTCCCACTAATGGATCACATGGAATGTATGAATAAAGACTTTTCATGGGAATTGGCCCTGGTACTGAACATTTGCAAACTCATTTGAGCCCTCAAAATTAAACCTCCTGTTTTACCAAACTATTCTTTAACCTCATAAATTAAAATGTGAGATTAAAGGAAAATTACCTTCAAAAACCACATTGATTGTGCAAAATAAAAACAAGTAAAATTAAGACCGAGGAATCATAATGAGGAAATGGTGCAGACCTTCTTTAACCAAGGGGGAGGGACGAAGGCAGGTCACTAGCAGAGAAAGCACGTCATGTCTACTCCAGAGCCAAAATCACAATGTTTCTTGGAAAATCCACAAATAGCTGAAATTATCCTTCTTTTTGCTCCTTTACTTAGCTCTCAGCCTGAGACAGAGGAGAAGCCTCCCAGCCAGGAGCTCGCCTGGCACACACATCTAGGCAGTGGGGTCTCCAGTTGACATAAAGAGTTTCAGAGAATGAGGGGCGCCTGGGTGGCTCAGTGGGTTAAAGCCTCTGCCTTCAGCTCGGGTCATGACCCCAGGGTTCGGGGCCCAAGCCCCCCCCCCCCCCCCCCGCATCGGGCTCTCTGCTCAGCAGGGAGCCTGCTTCCCCGCACCAACACCCACCCCGCTCTGCCTACTTGTGATCTCTGTCAAATAAATAAATTTTAAAAATCTTAAAAAAAAAATGTAAAAAAAAAAAAAGAGTTTCAGAGAATGAAAACACCTTGTGACAGAGCCAGAACAGGACAAATCAAGGCCACTCCATAATCATGTGAAGACAGACAAAAACAGGAATGTCATCCAAACCACAAAACTGACCAGACATCATTTATCCTGGTTAATGAATGACGGCTGATTCTTGACCAGTTGTAGCTTTTGCCACTATCCATTCTTCCTACCTCCTAGGTATGAAGTATCTAGATATCCAATCATAAAATTAGCCCTACTCCCACACCCTAGCAAGGACCTGCCTCCTAAACATTCCCCAAATCTCTCACACAACCCTAAATCCTGTAACTCCTTTCTAACCCTCTAGCTGGGACATCCCACAGCTCCCTATGGCATGAGTTCTCCTTTGTTGTGAAGAGTTAATAAACTCAACTTTGTTCAGCTACAGCTGTGTTCCTGGAGGGTACTGATTAGTCAATTCATTTACATAAGGGCCGTGGGGGTCACTGTTCTGTAGATTCCAGATTTGCTTTTATAAACCCTGCCTTGCTTTTGTTCAAAGACAAATCTGGTGATCTGAACATTTTATCCTAATGGTACCTCCCCTTTATCTTTTTTAATGCTTTTTGCCTTTAGGTCAATTTAGTCTGATGTTACTATAGCTGTACAGATTTGGGGAGAATTAATATTTGCATGGTATATATTTTTCTATCTTTCTACTCTTAGTCTACATGTATGCTTTATTTGTTTTCTTTCCCTTTTCTTTAAAGATTCTATTTATTTGAGGGAGCGAGAGATTGAGAGAGCATGAGAGGGGAGAATGTCAGAAGGAGAAGCAGATTCTCCACAGAGTTGGGAGCCCAATGCAGGACTCCATCCCAGAACTGTGGGATCATAACCTGAGCTGAAGGCAGTTACTTAATCAACTGACCCACCCAGGTGCCCTACATGTATGCTTTAAATGCATCTCTTTTTATTGGATAATAAATTTTAATAAATTTTCCTTGAGTTACAGCCCATTTACATTTATAAAAATATGACACATTTGGGTTTATTGTACCATAAAACCTATGCCTTTTATTTGTTTTCTTGTTTGTTTGTTTTTTTCTGGTCTTCTCTATTCTTTGCTTGGCATCTATTATATTTTATTAATCTACCTTTCCCTAATTTACTAATTTAGAAGTGTAGAAAGAAAGAAAGAGAGGAAGAAAAATGAAAGGAAAGGAAAGGAAAAAACCCTCAGGCCCAAAATGGTATCACTTAGACCAAGTTCCCAAATCAGGCATTAATATCAAATCAAACTGCTATTTCAACCTCCCCCAAAAATGTGGCCCTCCCTGGTCAGTCAGAAATTTTCTGGTCAGCACCAATAAAGAAATCTGTCACTAGGCCCTCTCCATCCCTCAAAGGTAGACAAATTTTCTTTACGATAAGATCCCTGCCCTTTACCCTAAAAGAAAGTGACCCTCCCTGGGACAATCTTTTCTTTTGCTAATAACTTCCTTGCCCCACCCTCCTTCCAATAAAAACCTTCTACTTTGTACAACTCCTTGGAGCACCTCTCTACTTGCTAGTTGAGGTGCTGCTCAATTCTTGAATCATTTAACAAAGCCAATTTCTTTAAATTTACTTGGTTGAATTTTGTTTTGTTTTGCTTTTAACAGATTTTATGTATCTCTGTTCTTTTTGTTGTGGTCAAGAAATTACAATGTGCTTTATTAACTAATTAATGTCTAAATTCAATTTATTTACCTCACCCTCAATAAGAAAAAATTTAGAACACTTTAACTCCATTTACCACTCCGAGTTATTTCCGTTTCATGCAGTTTTTTAAAAAACTCTATACGACATTTTCTGCTTGATGAAGTCAACATCTGTCTACATTTCCCACATATTTACCACTTCTTTAGAATTTTTGTCAGATGAGAATCTACAGTGAAGAACTCTCCTAATGTTTGCTTGTTCTGAAAATGCCCCTATTTTTCTCACATGCTTGACAGATATTTCATTCAATGTAGGTTCTAGGTTAGCAGTTTTCCCCCAGCCTATGAATGGACTTATTCCACTGTATTTTAATGCAACAGAGAAGACAGCTTCTAATTTCACTGTTACTCCTTTGAAGATACTCTTTTTTCTTTCTTTTAAGGTGTTCCCATTACCTCCTAATTTCTGCAGTTTTATTATGATGTACTAAATATGACTTTTTAAAAATTTATTCAACTTGAATATGTGACAGGAGTCTTTCATCAGTTCTGGAGAATTCACTACCATTATTTCTTCATTAATTCTCTCTTCTAATTGGGACTTTGATTAAATGTTGTATTAGACCATCTTATTCTATCACTTGTGTGTCTTAAACTTGCTACCATCTTTTACATCTTTTTGTTTGTGTGACATTGGGGATACTAATTTCCGACCTATCTTCTAAGTCTGCAACTTTCTTTTTTATTTTTTTTAAGATGTTATTTATTTGTTTGACAGACAGAGATCACAAGAAGACAGAGAGGCAGGCAGAGAGAGAGGGGTAAGCAGGGTCCCTGCTGAGCAGAGAGCCCAATGCAGGGATCGATCCCTGAACCCTGAGATCATGACCCGAGCCGAAGGCAGAGGCTTAACCCACTGAGCCACCCAGGCACCCTAAGTCTGCAACTTTCAAATTTTAATTTCAGTTATTGAATTTTTTCCTTTGTAGAAGTTTCTTTTTTTTTTTAGAAGTTTCTTTTTTGTTACTTTTCCAAATTTACTGTGATCCAATTTATAATCTTCTGTTTCTCACAGATATTTTTGAATGTTTTATAATTTAAATATTATAATCATCCTTTAGAATAATTTGCCTTATACATCCAGTTTTTAAAGTCATTGGAGGTCAGTTTATATCCTGTGTCATTTTAGCTGATAGTCATTCAAAATAAACTTTTTCTTTGATGATTCACTTCTCATAGCCCTGGAACAGTTGTTAGTGTTCCCAGGAGAATTGTCTATTTCCACTACAGAGGGTTGCATTGTATTTGCTGAATTATTCCAGCATTTCCAGTCTGCAACCACTGCAACCACTTTCAATTCACTGTTTGGTTCTACTATATAAATGGGATACCATTCCTAGGAAGCATGGGCATTAGGTCTATAAACTCACAGAGACCATTTCTCATCCATGACTCCTCCATTTCTCCACAGGAAAACTCTGGAAAGATGGCAAATGGAGAATGGCTTACCCTGGGTTCACTCTGGTTGGTTTGCTAGAGTGACTCACAGAATTCAAAGCAACATTTTACTTACTAGATCACTGGTTTGTAATAAAAGGATCAAAGTCAGGAATACCTAGAAGGATAAGTTGCATAGAGCAAGATGTGGGGAAGGGGTATAGAGTTTCCATGTTCTCTCTGGGCACACCCCTCCCCCTGAATCTCCATGTGTTCACCAATCTGGGAGCTTTTTCAACCTTGTCCTTTTAGGATTTTATGGAGGCCTCAATTTATACACATGATTGAAGAAAACACTGGCCTTCAGCTCTTCTCACCAGCCTGGAGGTCCTGGGGGAGGGACTGAAAATTCTAACCCTCTCATCGCATAGGTTGGTTCTGCTAGCATCCTTAGGCAATGTCCAAACGTTTCAGAGGGTTTTAGCAAGTCTGTGCCAGGAAGGGGGTCAAAGACCAAATATATAGTTATTATAAATCACAATATCTCAGTTAGAGAAAAGAGAACAAAAACTTGCAAAGTTTCCCCAGGGAAGGGAGAAGGTCTAGAGGGAGAGAAGAAAGGAAGGAGGACTTGCTCAGTTTTTCATTTCCTCAGAAAGACCTGAATTCTCTGTACTAGTAAGTCTTCATGTATTAGTTATGAGATTAAAATTAAGCAACTTTTTAAAAAAAGATTTTATTTATTTTTATTTACTTGGGAGAGAGAGAGGGCACATGCAGGGGGTAGGGCAGGGAGAGAAAATCTCAAGCAGACTCCAGGTTGAGCTCAGAGTCTGAGACATGGGGCTTGATCTAACTACCCTGGTCAGGATCATGACATGAGCAGAAGTCGAGAGTCAGAATCTTAACTGACTGAGCCACCCAGGTGCCCCAAGCAACATTTTAAAAGAAGCATCGGGACAGAATTCAGAACCACCTTGCATAACCACCTGGTAAGATGAAGGGGCAGACTCAGAGGGAGGGCTCGGCATGTTCAAGAGAGAAGAAGTCCCCAGCACTGCATACTGAGAATGGTCTCCCCACACTGATGAGGGGTCAGGCTGGGTAAATTCCCAGACACCACAGCAATAAGGCAGGTGGTGATTGAACACCGTCAGAGGAGTTTCTTCCTAGGCCAGAGGGCCATGTTCAACTGACTTTTGGGCCAGTCTGACCCTGAATGCAGTACATTTGGAAAGCAAAAAAGTTACTCAGGATCTTTGAAAAATATACTGGAAATAACTTTTCTGGCTGACTCTGTGAAGGTCTGATATCCTTCCCCAGCTGATTTCCAAACTGCCTTTCCATCCTGTGTTCCATGCTTTTTCCTTGCCTAGTTTCCAGTGGTAAGGGATTAGTAAGTCCCGCAATGCTTCTTTATCCCAGAGCATCATTTTTCATCCTGAGGGTTGAACACCTGCAGGGGTGACTCACAAGAGGAGAGGAGCCAGGGATTTCTGGCAGAAGAATTGTAGGAGCCCTCAGACAGGGTCACGTTATTTCCACTCTCCCCGAAAGGCACTAGAGCAGTCGGATCATATTTTCTCTAGGATGCTATGTCTCTTCCTAACTATACTGTGAAGTCCACAGGTAGGGAGAAGGGAGAGGAAGGGCTCTCAGCAGCCAGCCATTTGCATCCTTACAGCATCTGAGGCTACTTCACTGATGCAGAACTCCCATCAAGACATTCACTCCTGGGAAGATCTCAAGCTCTTGTACTTGGGTCTACTGAAGGAATAGTCAGTTAGCATTTTCTCTCAGACCACTTTTCTATTTTCAGTCAACTGTCGCTTTACTCATCAAAGACTAGAGTCGCCATGTTTTCATGGAAAGCATGGTTTTTGATTTGTTGTCAGCTATGCCTGGGCCCAATGCCCAGGACCTGAGGGCTTCTTATCCTCACCTGAGATCCTGTTGTTTGTTTGAGAAAGATTAACACGTCTCAATTACTCAGCTTTTGCTGTGATAATAAACCCCAAGTTTTAGTGGTTTACAACCCAAGCATGTATTTCTCACTTGGAGTTTTGCAGGTTGGCTGGGCTGGACTCCAGATGCCTTCTCTCTTGGGGACAGAGGCAGAGCTTTTCTCATGGTTGCAGACAGGAGCACAAGAGGGCTAGGAGATACTTGGGGTTGGAACTAAGATACTGTCACTTCAGCCCACAGTCCATGGTCCAAAATCACTCCAAACGGAGGGAGAGATTGATGAATATTTGCTTAACAATAGAATTGCCACACGAAGCCAGGAACAGGTTAGGTCTTCAAAAGGTGTTAGCCTCCATCCCTTTCCCCATGCTTGCAGTAGGATTCAGTGAGCCAATAGTGAAGATGATAAGCCAGCACTGTCGTCAGCATAACTTTGAATGTCAAGCCAGCTGGCCAGTGATTACATTGGCCCCAACAACCTTAGCCTTCTCCCCAGTCTTAGTGCCCAGAGCGTCTCACCAGCCTCAGCTTCCTCATCCTTTCCAGATCCTCGCCTCACTCTTCCATGTGCCACTCAACTCATGCCTTGACAGCTGGTGGTGGTCCCCACTTTCCACCTTCTCCATGATCCCAACAGCCCCTGGATCCTCACAGTTTCCTATCATTCCAGTCCATTCCAGGCTGTGATTGTTAGGCCTGTTGTGAGTGTGTAGACAAGAATATGACATCAATCACCAATTTATTTGTCATTGAAAAAGCATCTCAAACTACCAAGATAGGTGAAACATAGTCCATGGTCATATGTTTTATCATGTGGCTGTCTTCGGGTATAAACTTACGCATTTTAATAATTTCTAGTTCTCAAGTTATTTCTCAGTGGTATTATTATGGGTGTTAGGAGGGAGTGGGGTGGGCACAAGAACTAGCTGGCAACCTGGCCTAAAAAGAGATGGAAAATTTATAAGAAGAGAGATTGTGAGGACTTTGACTCTCCTTTGCTCCAAGTCCTTTATTTTACAAATAAGAAAAATGAAAAGTGCAGAGAACTGTCTATAGTAAATTATGATCAGAAACCAAGCCTCCTGAATCCTGGACCAGAGCTCTTCCCACAGCAGCAGAACAGAGGGAAGAAATCTTTAGGACACGGAATGCCCAGAACAGGCTGTAAGAGGGCAGTTACGTTAATTTAGCCTCAGAGTGAGGCAAATATATTATGGGGCCCATGGCATGGATGAAGACATCCAGAGCAGTAGGCATTGTCCAGGGCTGGGCAACAGTTTGGTTTCCACTAGTTTGGCCTCAGGTATAAAATCGAGTCCTGCCCGCGAGCATTCACAGTCTTGAAGGGACTGGTTTAAGGCATCAAGATTTCAACTGCTTTCTGTGGACCTTCCTCTCCTTGCTAATGATTATGAGGATAATGAGAACAAGAGCCTGAGCCCGAATATTGATGATGGTGTTTTCCATGTTCATATAGCCAAGGTCTTGGGAGTGGGTGATCCTCACAGTCTTTCCGTGAGGGAATGATACACCATCATCAGGAGCTTCTAAAGACACTCCTTGTGACAAGGGATAGCAACCCACCACATGCAATAAATTGATATTCCTAGATTTTTAGTCCAATCATCAAATCATTATGATTAGCATTCAATTCTCTGAAAAAATTTTTTACCAGTATATTTTGATAGAATGAGCTGTCTCATGTATGGGATTATTTGAGTCAGAGTCATGGTATCTAGAAGTCCTTCCATGGGAATAAAAAAAAGAAAAAAGAAAAGAAGAAGCAAAATGGGTGAATGGATGTTAAAGATATAAGATGGATTTCAACAATATTTTTGGGAGACATGTAGTCCAGTGGTGGGGTTGATACGCCAGGTGCCATCCACTGAGACTATTGGATGCATGTGTCAGGTCACAGGTGAAAGAGGTATCAATCCTCATGAGTGGATTGACTTGGAAGATTTTGCCCTTCAACCGGCATTGACTCCCAACATTTTAATATTGATTATAAAGAGTTAATGTTCTATCATGCACTTTAGCCAGCAAACTATTTGTAGGAATTCTGTGAATCTTTTTGCAAATAGAGAATATTTGTTTTATAGGAATAAGTTAGCTCTGCATAAATCTGTATTTTATTTTTCTGGCATGGCTTTAGCTAGACATTAGTGGGGAGGAGCAGGAGGTGGGAGCTCCAGTCCCACAGGCTGAGCACTTCCATGCATTAGCAATGCATGCAGAACCTAGCAATGGTTTACTGAACACTTACTTGACACCACACATGGTACAGAGCACTGATAGAGCATGGTGCAGATGTCTTTGCCCTCAACAGCTATTGTGAGCAATGTTTAATTGCTAGCATTGCACCCATTTCACAGAGTTTAAGCAACCTGTAAGCCGAAATGACTTCCTAAATCAGCATCTGACCTGGGATAGAAAGCCAGAATCTTGGCTCTTTTGACGGTCTGAGTCTTGAAAAAAAAAATATTCTCATTCCAGCCTGTCATGATGAACTTCTCTGGAGTTTCTCTAGCAAAGAGGACATTGGCTAGTCTGAAACAAAGCAAAATGAATTAAAGCTTAAACTTCCTTTAAAATTTTTCTTATGTGAACCAGAAATCTGGGCTCCTCTGTAACTGTGAGCATTGCCTTCCCATCCTGTGTGAGTCACATCTGGGCCCACAGGTGTCTGGCCCTCTGCAGCCACAAGAGTCCTTCCTCAGAAACCTCGCATCCCCACACTGGCCTTGTGAGGCCATAGTCTGAGTCTGTGGAGATTTACAAAGAAACAGGGGACATCCTGAGTCCCAAAAGTCAGTGCAACCTTGCGGTTTTTAAACTGTGGTAAGACACACATAACAGAATTTTTTTTTACTTTAATCATAGCAAACATAGGCATCATTGCTTAGCATTTTTGAGCCAAGGCTATGTTTTTTCTAGTTAATGATGGGTCTTACACTTTGGGCCCATCTGAGAGCCCCAGGTCATGTTAAATCTCTAGGAAATTTTCTAAGAGCGATCTTATCGCCTCAGGGGCCCTGCAGAAAGAGAGCCGCTTTAGACACGTCCTTTATTTTATTTTATTTTATTTTATTTTATTTTATTTTATTTTAATGGTGATAAAATACCATGTTTACAATTTTTAAGTGTGCAGTGGCATTAAGTACATTCACAAGACTGTGTGAGGGAGTTCAGAATGAATCACCCTGGAAGTGTCCCTTGGGCATGCAGATTATCTTGAGCTGAAAACCACCAAGGATCATAAGACTCAGGAAGAAACTTTGACCTTCTCTCTAAATGTCTAAAAGAATTTAGTTGGAAGACCTGCTCCAGGACAGGAGTTATCGCCATAGATAACTACAGTATAATATGAATTAGGGGTAGTAGACTGAGAGGAAAAATTTTAGCAGTCTATTTGTTAAAATTCCTCTGTGTCCCATTGTTTCTGAATAGCCCAGAAAACACGGGTTTACCAAACACTTACACCTTTTCATTCCCCGTACGTTGTTTTTCTTCTCTTGGAAATACCAGACCCCAATCCCCTTCTTAGTTCAGGGCAACATTTATGGTTTACTTTGCCTGTCTTTGGAATTTTATATTTTTGTGGATTCCCCAAACTTTGGAAATTAAATGTTATCTTCTCCAGTTAATCTGTCTTATGTCAATTTAATTCTTAGGCCTGCTAGAAGAACCTTGAAGGGTAGAATAGTTTTTCCTTCCCATATGTGCAACCATCACCACCATCCACCTCCAGAACTTTTAATCTTCCCAAACTAAAACTCTGTACCCATTAAACACTCACACCCAAATATTCTGACACCAACCAGCACTCTGGTCCCACTTCCAAGGTGTGGGCTTTTTCATCACACCACACAATTCTGATACCAACTGAATGTCTTATAATTCAATACTGACACTATATGGCATCAGATCACAGACTGAGCTCTGGGCTTAGCCTTATAAGACCCATTCCCCACTTCAGATGCCAAATGCTGCAAATCCAGGTTGTCACCTGGGCTCATAACCAAATGATTCCCTTGACCCCTCCTCAGTTTGATTAATTTGCTGTAGTAGCTCACAGAACTCAGGGAAACATTCACTTACCGGATTACCAATTTATTATAAAAGGATATAATTTAGGAATAGTCAGATGAAAGAGATACATAAAACAAGATATGTGGGAAGCTTGTGGACCTTCCATGCCCCCTCCAGGCTCACTGTGTTCCCCAAACTGCCACATGTTCACCCACCCAGAACTTCTCTCAGCCCACTCCTCTTTGGGTTTTCATGGAGATTTCATTATATAAGCACACCTGATTAAATCACTGGCCATTGGTAACTGATTTAATTTCCAGCCTCACACTCTCCTCCTGGAGGCTGTGGGGGTGGGGGTAGAGCTAAAAGTTCCTACCCTCCAATCACATGGTTGGTTCTCCTGAAAATCAGCTCCCATCTTTAGGTGCTTTCTGATAGTCACTTATTAACATGACAAAAGACACCTTGATCACACTCTCTTTGCTTAGGAAATGCCAAGGGTTTAGGAGCTCTGTGCTCCTACAGAGAAGACCCAATGCATATTTTTTTATGTAAATCACAGTATCACAGTTTATAGAAAGAACCCTTCTTTCCCCCACCCCTAGCAAACACCATCCTACTTTCTTTCTCTATGAATTGTATCTGACTACTCTAGGTACTTCATTTAAGTGGAATCATGCAATATTTGTTCTTTTGTGATTGGCTTATTTCATTTAGCATAATGTCCTCAAGGTTCATCCATATTGTTGCATGGGTAAGAATATCTTTCCGTTTTAAGGCTCAATAATACTCTATTGTATGTATATACCACATTTTGTTTATTCATTTACTCATCGATGGGCATGTATGTTGCTTCTACCTTTTGACTATGATGAATGATACTTCTATGAACATGGGTATACAAAGCCTTGAATTTTTAAAGGAGGCTTTTATTCACACTTTGCAAGCTTCAGAAAAGTTTAGTTGTCTATATCAAAGACAGATTTTTATTTTTTATGATTCAGAATCTCTTGGCAGGATGAGTCAACAAGGCAGAAAAGGAAGATCAGAGATCTAGGAGAATCAGAAGCAGCAATTCTCTGGAATCCAAATAATGACTTTGCTTTCCTCTTTTGATGAGGAAAGGATGCTAATCACCTCCAATGTTAAAGAATGAGCAACAATTTGGAAGACGGCAGAAAAAATGCTTTGGGATGTGCTATATAAGAATTCATTGTTGACGTTAGCAAGAACCATTTTATCCTATTACTTTTAGAGACAAATGCCAGATTGCAAAGGTTGAAAGAGGTTTGGTGGGGATTTGGAAACAGCGAGAAGTAGTGAACTTCTCTTTTGAGAAGTTCAAGGTGCACAAGGAAGAGAAAGCCAGGTACTGGCCATACAGGTGACTCCTAGTGAGAGGTAACTAATGTCATTTGAGGTTCTAAACATCATCTTGTTTAATCATCAAAGCAATCCTCTTATGATAGTTTCTGTTTCATTCATTTTCAAATGAAGAATCTGAGTATCAAAAGGGTTAAGTAACTTGTTAAGTAAACAAGATTAGAACCCTTAAGACCCTCTGACTTCAGGTATTGTGACATAGGCCTGGAGGAGCCAAACAAAGGTCCCTTGTTTCAGGATGGGGAGATGAAAGATGATTATAGACTGTAGGGAGCAAGTCCTCTGTTGTGTCCATTCCACGCACACCCTCTGACTACCTCCTATCCTACCTCCCTCGTTTAGTCTCGCTTGCTTGACAAACCCATGCCGTGAGTGGCTAGACAAAAATGTATACCTACTCATGACAGCAAGTCCCATGTGGATCATTATAAGTGAAGAGCAATCATGTCACTTCTTTCCTCCATTCAATCTCCTGCTGGTCTGGGTGATTCACACACATCTCTTCCCCATGCTTCTTTTTGGCCGAAGACCTTTCTTCCTATTCCACCAAGATTAAATTTAACAACGTAGATAACATTTGTGACTTTGATATGACTTCCTGTAGAGTACTGAGATAAAGTGGAATCACAGTGGGTTTAAGAGAGAACAGAAGAAGAGGAATTGGAGACAGTAGGTATAGACAAATCTTTCCTGGAGGTTTGTGACAAAGCCCAAGGAGCAAAGGTTGGAAAGGGAAAGGGGACAAGGTAATTCGTCTAAGTGCTGGCAGTATGGTAGTGCATAAAATCCTTGCTGCCAATCCTTCCAACCCAGAGACTCCTCACTCTTGGGCCTATTCCAGTCTTCCCAAAGGAGACCCTGGAATGACGAGGTAAGAATTGGAAGAAAGATCTCCAGAAATAAGGGATTTCCTTCCCAACTATAAGCAATACTCCAGTTCCACTCATTCCTCCACAAAAGGAAGGCTTCACAGAGGGATCCTGGATTATCCTGGAGACATCATTCTGTTGTTAAATAAACCAGAGTCTGAAGGAATCTCTACTCCCCTTCACCTCTGTGTTCTTTAGCTTGTTTGGGGCATGATCTGTCTGGGCTGGTTCAAACTCAAAGCCAGGTATGGCTTGGATTTGTTTGGTTTTAGAGGGTGGGTAATTAAAATGAGGTTTAGTCTTTAGCAGTGAATATAGTTGCTATTCTACTCCCAAGGATGAATCAGGACTCAGAATTGACCATGACATTGAAAGCAGTTCCAACTTATTCTGATATTCCCCAACGCTTTGGGGAGGAGTATTTGGATGAGGAAAGGCATACTTTGCATGGTAGATACTTTTCAACTATCACTCCAGGGATCATGGAGAAGCCCATGAGTGAAGGTGGCAAGAAATTGGGACAGAAGTAGTTGGGAAAATGAGAAGAGGTCTTAGTGTCAAGTTAAGATGATGGGACTTTATTTTAAGGTAAGATAAGAACATAAAACCATTTTAAGGAGGGAAGTGCCACGATCAGAGCTTAGTTATAAAGATTGCTCTTAAGATATGCCTTGGGAGTGGTAAAGGACAAAGTGAGATGATCAGATTTTCCTTTTAGAAAGAATCACTTGTCTAAAAGTCTAAAAGGAGCTAAAGGAGGCCTAAAGGTATCTAAGGAGGGTACCAATGTAAGGTTTTAAGTAGAAAAGTGACAAGATGAAATATGTATTTTAAAAGAATCACTACTTTAAAGAAGCTTAAAAAGGTATAAATGGATAGGTGGGCAGCAAGAGGAAACTTGCAATCAGAGTAAGAGCCAAGGCTTCCACCATGTCTTCCATCCACTTCATCTGCCAGGGCTGCAGGCAGCCCATGAAGTTGGATCAGTTCATGGGGACCTTGGATCCTGAGACCACCCAAGAATCTGCAGCTTCCACATTCACCTCAGCTCAGCAGGAGCCAGGAGAAACCCTGGAGCAAGGCCCTCCCGCCAAGGTAGAGACAGACTGTGAAAAGCTGCAGGATGGTGCCTCCTGTTCTACCCACCCTGGCAATGGCAAGATGTCAAGGGACAGTTCTAACAAGTTCATCTTGCTTGGAAAGTTTGACTCTGCAAGAACACTCACTAACATCCAGAAGACTATTAGGGACATTTTTGACATCCTCACTGGTGAAAAAGATATGGACCACCCACTTTGTGAGGACTGTACTGACAAACTTTTAGAGCAGATAGACACCCAACTCGTTATTGTAGAATCCGAGAACCAGAGCTACAAATATTGGATGGGAAGGATACGTGAGGAGGAGACAAAGACCCTGCAGGAGGAGCTGGAGGGCCTGGAGCTGGAGGAGGCGAGGCTGGCCCAGGAGCTAAAGGAGGTGGAGAAGAACCAAGAAAGAATAGCAGAAGATCTTGAGGCAGCCCGGGCAGAGACCAAGATGCTGGACCAGCAGGACGAGCAGTACTGGAGGGACTACAGTTACTTGCAATGGCAGCAACTGGAACTGCAGGACGAGCTGGAGAGCATGAAGAACCAGCTGAGACACGCCCAGATGCAGTGGGGCCGGCTGAAGAGGACCAGTGTCTTCAGTGCCACCTTTGAGATCAGGCATGATGGTCCTGTGGGCATCATCAACAGCTTCAGATTGGGCTGCCTCTCCACCACCCCTGTGAGCTGGAAGGAGATTAACATGGCCTGGGGCCAGACAGCCTTGCTGCTCCTTGCCCTGTCCAATAAGATTGGGCTGGAGTTTCAGAGGTATCGACTCATCCCCTGTGGAAACCGGTCCTATCTGAAGTCTTTAACAGATGACCCTGTCCAGCTGCCATTGTTCTGTATTGCAGGACGGAGAACTTGCTCACAAGTCCGATTTGACCAGGCAATGACGGCTTTTTTGGACTGCATGCAGCAGTTCAAAGAAGAGGCTGAGAAAGCCAAGTGGGGTCTTTGCCTGCCCTACAGGATTCATGTGGAGAGTGGCCTAATGGAAGACTCTGGAAGCAGCGGTGAGTTCTATTCAATCAAGACCCACTTGAACTCAGAGGAGCAGTGGACAAAGGCACTCAAGCTCATGCTTATAAATTTTAAGTGTAGTCTCGCTTGGGTCTCTTTAAGATTCCGAGAATAACTTGTTCTTTTATGAGGGAGAGGGAGGTTTTTTTGCTTTAAAATATTTTATTTGAGAAAAGTATCAGAAATTGTAAAATTGAAAGATATAACATGCTTATAATTTTAAAGATAAGTGGCAACTCAAACATTAATTGTTCAGAGCAAACCAAAAGCCATTACTATTTTTCCCTGCATGTCTTTGTCCTCCCTTCCTTGTACTTTCCTGTTCCCTCCTTCCCCACCTCAACAAACATCCAAAATGGCAGCAAAGATTGAATTACAAGATGACCAGATTAGATGTGTTACTAGTACAAAAAAAAGGATCAAGAGATGCTAAGGGAAAGCACAAGGGTGGGGCTGAGGGAAGGGGGTGGTGAGGAGAAAGCCAGTCTTCATAATGGTATTTGGGCCACTAATGTATGTAGAGGGACTTTTGCAGGGAGGGTGGATATTCAAAGATACTATGTTTTTGCAGCTGTGTGTAATGTAAACCCCTCCTTCATCCCTGAAGAGCTTTCAGTAAAATTCTATACGTTCTTTAGTGATTTAAAAGTGAGAAGTATGTCATATTGGGTTGTGCCCTTATGTTGAGACTGACCTGGTGGGGATGTGGCCAAAGAGGACTGGTAACATCTTGGCTGATAGGCCCATCCACTCATCAGTTGAGAGTCATCAGGTGAACCCTTACAGAGACCTGGAGATTTAAAAGAAGTCAGCAGGGGTGGGGGTGTCTAGGTGGCTCAGTTGGTTAAATGTCTGCCTTTGGCTCAGGTCATGATTTCAGGGTCCTGGGATTGAGCCCTGTGTTGGACTCCCTGCTTAGCAGAGAGTCTACGTCTCCCTCTGCCCCGCCCCCCACTCGTGCTCTTGCAAGCTTGCTTGCTTGCTTTCAAATAAAATCTTCAAAAAAAAAAAAAAATAAGTGTCCGCCAGAGAACTTTTTAAAAATGCAAATTGTAGGGGTACCTGGGTGGCTCAGTGGGTTAAAGCCTCTGCCTTCGGCTCAGGTCATGATCCCAGGGTCCTGGGATTGAGCCCCAAATTGGGTTCTCTGCTCAGCAGGGAGCCTGCTTTGTCCTCTTTAAAAAAAAAAAAAGCAAATTGTATCATTTTTCATCTGCTGCTTCATTGTTCTCAGGCCTGGGTCCCTCCTTGTCTCTCCAGGCTCACCTCACAATTCTTCCAGCACCTTCTTATTCCAACACGTGCTAAGTCCAAACTTCCTCAGCCCTTTGCCCAACTGAACCAGCAGGACAAGCAGGGTCTTATGTGTCAGGGTCTTCTAACCAAACTTCCCGAGAGGTACTTTATCTTTGTAGTCTAGTTAGTGCCTAGAACAGCACCTGCCCCATATATACTAAGCATCTATAAATAGAAGTCATTGTGGAAAATGAGAAAAGGAAGGTGATTAATTTGTCACAGAGTACGACACCAGGATATTGATTAAATAAAGGTCCAAGCCTGTGATGGGATAACACGTAGGCACCAAGATGCTATAGAGGAATATTTAATTATGTAACGTTTAGTGGCAGTGCTTGTATTAAGTAAAAAGGTTAAGAAGAATCTGAAGACAGTGGAGAAAAATGTGTGGTTATGGTATATGAGAGGAGAGTTCCCAGAAGCGTGGACACCGGGCCTGTGGCCAAGGATGACAAGTGCAAGGCATGCCTGGATGGCCTGCCCTCACATTCATGGCCAGTGGAGGTCAAGGTTTCCACTGGTGTCAAGAGTGTCCGAGTTTCGCTTATACCTTCTTTGTTCCATTGCTCTAATGAGAAGCTGCTGAGAAGGTGGTCTGGGACATCTGATTAGAATTCACTAGAGAGTGAGGTCATTTGGGTCCTGGAGATTTACCACCCACAGGACAGTTGACACTTAGAGCTCTAGGGCTTTGTAGAAAAGTCAAAGAGGTCTGATGCCACTTGAAAGAAAAAACCCTTCACTGGAGTTTTCTTCATGTACTTTGGTGAAGGCTGGTTAAATCCCTGATGGTTGCCTCCTGATAGAATCATGGTGGCTTCCAGTGACCAGTTCTATCTGTGGCTATGTAGGAGAGCTTGGGCCAGCTTCTAGACAGATCTTGGAGCCGATCTCACTACAGGGATCTAGACAGGGGTTGGAGTCCATTGATAAGGCTAGAAGCCATGGCTAGTCTACAGATTTGAACAGTAGAGGGGAATAGAGTTCTCCTCAGTATGGGTGATCCTAGGACAGACATTTTAACTCAGAAGAGACGAACACTCAAATTTCCTTAGCTAGAGCCAAGACAATAACAAAACGTGGCCTGGCACATGTCCTTCCTAAAGAGGTCTGGGGCTTTATAGCTCCAACCAGTTCCAACCTAGAATCCTAGGTCCTTGCATCAAGACTTCCAACTTTTCAGGAGAACCTAGATATCTGGATTTTAATAAGAAATCCTTTAGTTTCTAAGTCACAGTATCTAATTAAAATATTTGAAAACACTTTGGGTCAAATGAAACAGTTTTGGGGGCACATGTGGCCTAAGGCCATTAATTTCCGGCTTATTTCACATGGTTAGCCTGAGAAGTAAGGAGATAAAGTTTATGAAAGACTTTGTCAGTGAAAAAAATCCTGTAAGAACACATTTTTTTTTTTTTTGAGAAGTTTAATTGGAATAACAAGTGACCTCTGTTTCTTAGAAGTGGAGAACTGGGGTATTGGATATTTGTAATGCTCGAGTTTTAGTCAGCAACTTGCAGTAAGTAAGATAAAACACAGCTTCCAGATCTTTAAAGATTTGTCTTAAAGAAGAGGTTATTATCAGGCATCAGAGAGAGAGGGGTGAGGGGAGGGGTAGAGGGAGAGGGAGAGAGAGAATCCCAAGCAGCCTCCATGGCCAGTGCAGAGTTCAGTGCTGGGCTCCATGCCAAGCTTGACACAGGGCTCGATCTCACAACCCTGAGATCATGACCTGGGCCGAAATCAAGAGTTAGATGCTTAACTGACTGAACCACTCAGGCAGCCCTATCATATTTCTGATGATCATTCTATATGTGCTGATTTGCAAATCTTCTATTTCATCACTCCATTTCAAACATCATTTTATATCTACATAACCTCAATATCATAACCATATTAATACAATTACCAGTTATATTTTGGCTTCACCTAAAAAACTCAGGGAAAGAAACTACCTATTATCTCAAAATGTCTTTCAACAATGAGTTCTGTCCATTTTAAGTTACCTCTTGAGGGGAGGACTGATGTGGAAGGGATAGAGATGGATGTAAGACTTTTCTGAGTGTATTTTTCATAAGGTTTTAACTTTTGAATAATGCAATTATTTCATATATTCAAAAAAGGTAAAAATACATCAAAGAGAAATAAAAACCAAGTGTAAAACTAATCATATAAGCCTAACATGTCAGGGGCGCCTGGGTGGCTCAGTGGGTTAAGCCTCTGCCTTTGGCTCGGGTCATGATCTCAGGGTCCTGGGATCGAGCCCCGCATCGGGTTCTCTGCGCAGCGGGCAGCTTGCTTCCCCCTCTCTCTGCCTGCCTCTCGGCCTGCTTGTGCTCTCTCGCTCTCTGTCAAATAAATAAAATCTAAAAAAAAAAAAAATAAGCCTAATATGTCAAATTTTAGCATCGCAGAGAAAAGGATTAAGTACTTTTGATAACAGTAATGTGCATATTTTTAACTATATTCTAAAGACTAAAAGGTACTATAGTCAGGTCATGATCTCAGGGTCTTGAAATCGAGCTCTTCATCAAACTGCCTTTGGGCTCCACACTCAGCAAGAAATCTGCTTGAGACTCTGTCCTTCTCTCTCTGCCCCTCCACCCCACTCTCTCATGTTCTTTAAAATAAATAAATACATCTTTTAAAAAAAAGTACTACAGTTAAATGTTAAGCATTGCCTTGTAGTTTTATTGGTAGTAGTAACATGATTTATAATTTTTAAAATTATTATATATATATAGTAAGATAAATCTATCAATATTTGAACTGGAAATATTAGTATGAATTCTTGTGTGTGTGTTGTGTTTGTTTTCTTAGCTCTGTTTACTAAAAGGGTCTAGAAGCAACAACAAGCCTGTCACCATAAGTGCCCCCGTAACCAGATCTTGGTTTCTAAGTCCCATTCCCCCACGAAAAGGACATTTTTCAGAGAAAAGATGGAGAGCGGGGTTCATCATTTCCCATATTGAATTTTAGCCATATCAGTGACCTCAGATCAGGACAAACGAGTGTTTTTCTCCTTCCATTTCTGGTATCTCTAGGAATTTGCAGATTCTTTTTTGGGAGTCACTGCAGTTCATTACCAGATGATAAGGGAATATTGTTTAGAGAAAAATGCCACCTCGTAAATGTAGAAAGAACAATAGAATAGAAAATAACCATTTTGCAATCCCTGAGGAAATAGTTGACTCAGGAAAGGATAATCAGAGACGCTGAAGAAGGGTCCTGGGGAGGAAGAGATTTGTGGAGTGCCCAGTGTTACCCCACAGACTGAGCAGCTCACTGACGTACGTTTATAACAGAGAAGTGCGGTGCCACGCTTTACTCTGGTTTTCAAACTGAACATCACTAATCAGGAGATGATCTGATATTACGTGTCTCCTGACAGGATATATTAACCTAACAGCAACACCTGTGAAGTCTTGTTCTTGAAAAGTTTAATGTAAATCTTACCGAGTCCCTAGACCTATTTTCCAATTTACTGGAACAAACTAAGTGCCATTACAAAGAAATAAACAGATTAATCTAGAATGTGAGATTTCCTACAAGACGATTGGACAAGGTTTCAAAAAGTCACTATTTAAAAGTAGGAAGAGTGTATTAGATTAACAGAGACAAACAAGATGTAACAACCAAATAAAACGTGAACTCGGGGAAAGACGCCCTGTCAGCTGAGCAGGCCTGCCACTAACGGCCAGGCGGTGGATTCTCCTGATGAACATAAACAACTTCACAGAACAAAAATCAGGGCACTCTGTGACCAAGACGGAGCAAGACAAAAACCAGACCACTCTGTAATCCTCTCTAAGGACAGACAAAAACAAGAACATTGTCCAAACCACAAAGATGGCCAAACATCTCCCTTCCTTGCTTTGTTCCTCCTGCTTTTCGAAAAAAATTAAGAAAATCACAGAATTGCCTTTGCTTTTTGTCAGCACCCAGTCCAGAACAAAACCACCAGGCTCTAACCCCTTCCTTACCAAAGAGAATTTCCAGCCCTTCACAGGGCTCTTCCCCACCCCACCGCCCTTGCAAAGAACCAGTCAATCCAGCTTTGTTCAAAGCACGTTCCCACAGAATCTGGAAGCAGGACATCCACAACTCAGACTAGATCTTGGTTTGGAAAAAATAGAAGACAACTGTAAGACATTTTGAGGAAGAATTATGAAAATACAAATATAGTCTGATATTAGGTAGTATGTAGAAAATCATGAGTTTTCTTGGGTGTGATAATGACGTTGTCGTTATGTTGGAGAACATAATTTTTATGTATATATTTAGGCTTAGGATGTGTGTTCAGTAGATTTTGAAGTGATTCAGTAAATTAAGAAAATCTATTCATAAAATCATTGTGGTGAAATGTCGAGACTTGGTCGTGAATAGGTATGTATTTATCATGCAATTTTTTCAACTTATTTTTTCAGTGTGCACTTTTTTGAGATAATTGATGTATAGCATTGTATCAGTCTAAAGGTGTACAACATAATGGCTTAATATATATTTGTTTCTATTGCAAAATGATGGCCACAGTAAGTGGGGTTAACCTCCATTGCCACACATAGTTAAGCATTTTCTTGGGATGAGAACTTTTACTCTTAGCAACTTCTTTTTTTTTAAGATTTTATTTACTTATTTGACAGAGAGAGACACAGCAAGAGAAGGAACACAAGCAGGGGGAGTGGGAGAGGGAGGAGGAGGCTCCCTACTGAGCAGAGAGCCCGATGTGGGGCTCAATCTCAGGATCATGACCTGAGCAGAAGGCATTCGTTTATCTGACTGAGCCACCCAGGTGCCCCATTCTTTAACTTTTAAAAATAAATTTACAAAAGACACATTTTTATAAATGTTTTTTAATGTTGAAAAATGTCAGATTTAGAAGTTGAAAAAAATTCTCACCTCCCCAGCTCTGCCACTTATAAGCTAAATGAATGGAAACTGGGTTCTCTCTTTAAAGTTTAATTTTCTTTTCTATAAAACAGAGATAATAATAGTATTAGTCTCATCTAATTGTGAGGATTCAGTGATAATATTTAAAGTGCTCAGTAGGGGCGCCAGGGTGGCTCAGTGGGTTAAAGCCTCTGCCTTTGGCTCAGGTCATGGTCCCAGGGTCCTGGGATCGAGCCCTGCATCAGGCTCTCTGCTCGATGGGGAGCCTGCTTCCTCCTCTCTCTCTCTCTGCCTGTCTCTTCTGCCTACTTGTGATCTCTGTCAAATAAATAAAGTCTTTTTTTAAAAAAAGTGTTCAGTAAAGTGGTTGGCATTTTATTACTATTATTATTATCATAATTATGAAGATGTTGTAAACATCTTTGTACTTAAATTTGTGAGTATTTATGACTTATACAACTCTCTACATCATAAGTTTCTGGACAGGGAATTTCTGGGAGAACAAATATGCGTATTTTTTAGATTTAAAATTTTACCAAATACCGTTCCACATGATTATATCCAGACCCACCCTAACGCCTGTGGGGTCCAGAACAGAAGGACAAGTAAAGATGTGCATATCCTATGTGTAAATACTTGAATCAAGCTGCAGACTGTTCAGTAAAGTATGTTCCATCCTCCTACCTTGACAAACACACCTTTGTTATTACCTGGAAGTCCAGTTTCAAATTCAGAATTCTTGGACACCTTGAAGTGGTAGGCTGGGATGTTCTGAATGGGTCCATAAACCAGGGGCCATCTTTCCTTTTCCTCCCGCCCCTGGTTTGACTCCACAGGGTCAAGGCAGACTTTTCTGTGCCTCCATGTGAACACCCCAGCTTCAAGCTTCATATCTAAGGTTTATCCGTCACCCTGCAATCAGCCTCCTGTGGGCTGCCCCTGCAGGTCAGAGATGCACACACCAATAGCACAGTCTGCCCTTGGGAACATGGTGTAAGGAAGTGAGAGTCCTGTTTAGTTCCTGACATGGGCTCTGGGCCATTTTTGCAGAGAAGTGCAGGGCCCTAGATGTCTGGAGAAAGATCTAGAAGGGATGGGGCGTGGGCTCCAGGTGAGTCTGCTGTCTTCTGCTATGGAGTATTCCCCACATTCAGGAAGTCTGTAGCAGCAGATCAGAGCCTGAATGGGGTCCTCTGAATTACGAAGAAGCCTCTCTTGTTTCTGTTGAAGTGGGTTTAACCAGTTTATATTCCCACTGAAGGTGTCTATTTCATCACAGCATAATTAACATTGGATAATATCAAGCTTTAAAAATATTTACCTATCTAGTACATGAAAAAAATCTCAGTGTTTCAACTTGAATTTCTATAATCATTGTTAAACATTTTGGTACTTATGGGTCTTTTGGATTTCCTCTTTTGTGAACTAAGACAATCTTAATTTTTAATTTTTTTCTATTAAGTTGCAAGATCTTTCTGTATGTTAGAGAAATCAGCAATTTGCCATATGAGTTACACGTATTTTCCTCCTTTGTTTTCCCTTCCATTACAAGTACACAGTTGATTATCTGGAAATTTTTATTTTCATTTTTTATGTGGTCAAGACTGGTAGTCTTTCCCTTTATGACTTCTGGGGTTTGTGTCATGGTGGGAAAGTCGGTCTCCATGCCAACATTATCAAATTATTCGCCCACGCTTTGTTTCCCTCATAACAGTTTCGTTGTTTTTACATTAAAATATCTGATCCATCTGGAATTTATTTTACTGTAAGATTTGATTTAGGGCTCATGCTTCCCTTTCATTCCAAATGGCAAGCTCCTTGTCTCAACTGCATTTATTAAATAATCCATCCTTTGGCGCAGATAGCCTGACTTGCACGTGGTATAAACACACCTTAACTCCTTAACAACCCCCACAGTCTTCAAGGACAAAGACCGCCTTTCTTCTCTCGGACCCGTCTCCACAAATACTTGGGAAAACGGGAGAACTTGCTGGCAGCTACAAAGAAAGTAGTTATTGCAAAGAAGAAATGAAAGAATTGTTATAAAGTTCTTAGTATATCATTGCTACATATTAAGGTACCACTAGTATTCTTTTGTTTAGGTTTTTAAAAAAAAATTATCTAATGTTATATTAGGACAATGGTATTAACAATATATTAAAAAGAAGGATGCTTGTTGCCTTCTTGGTCAAGACTGTTACTCCTTGCTGGCTTCAGGGCATGAGTCACTCCTTCCCCTCCCTGTCCTCCATCCTCCCCAAATCTCACAGTGGCTCATAAGCCAAATGGCTGCACACCTATTCCCAGCTGACCTCAGATTTTTTCTCTTTTTCTAATTCATGTGGCTGACCATCAGGATTGAGATATTATGGGGGAAGAGGGAGAAAAACACAGCAGCAAAGGGGTTTTGCTTGTTTGTTTTGCTTTTGTTATAACTATAATAATGAAGAAAAAGGCTATTTCAAACCTAAGTTGATTTCATATTTACAAACACGGAATCCTGGCCGTGTCAGTCCCCCCAGGTCTGTCCCCTGCTCCGCCTCTGCGTGCACCTGAGGCCTGCGGAGATTCTGAGCAGGGACTGCCACTTCACTGGGACACCGCTTCTGTCTGTTTGCCACCGAACTTCCCCCAGCTCAGAGCTTCTCAAGGCAGATTGATTGAGTCCCGTGAGCCCAGGTCTAGTGTCTGGACAATCCTGGGCAGTTGTGGCCACTCTGTTTCCCTTTTACCCATTGGAGAAGCGCCATTATTACGGTGGGTCTGTGTCCATTCTTTTTCTTTCTTTTTTTTTTTTTAAGATTTTATTTATTTATTTGACAGAGTGGTCTGTGTCCATTCTGTTTAGTTCTGCTAAAACCAATTCAACAGAACAATTGGCAAATAACCTTGGCCAGCCTTGCTCCTGGTGGCTGAGGTGTCCTGGGAAGAGTCTGGTCTTTGTAATCAGACAGATCTGGTTCCAAAGGATAGGCTTGGCACTGGGGGCCTGGGAGAGTCACTTAATCTCTGTGTGGGATTTCCTCATCTATAAAACCTGATCATGTGATATGGAAATATCCACAGGCAAATGGGCAAAGACCAGTGATCTGTAGCATAGCGATTGGGAAATGAGAAGGTCCCAAGAGAACTCCCCGGGAATAAAGACCTCACAATGATGTCACTGGCGAGACTGCCCCTCTACAGTGTGCTCTTTTCACTTGGACTCTCTACCTCTGCTCACCTGGACATAGGGGCAACCCTGCACCTGCATCAGCGGGCTACAGAGAGGATTCAATGAAATAATCCCAGTAAAGCACTTGCAATCACCCTGGCACTTGGGGACAATCTAGTCATATCACTACCATTTCTTTCTTTCTTTTTTTTTTAATCTATCTTTACGTCTTAGAGGATGGAATTAACATGTCTAAAAATGTCAAAGGGGAGGGCACCTGGGTGGCTCAGTCAACTAAGTGGCTGCCTTCGGCTTAGGTCATGATCCCAGAGTCCTAGGATCGAGTCCCACTTCGGGTTCCCTGCTTAGTGGGATGCCTGCTTCTCCCTCTCCCTCTGCTCCCCTACCCCTGCTCTTGTGCTTGCTCTCTACCTCAAATAAATACACAAAATCTTTTTTAAAAAGTTATCCTATTTCTAGGAGCCCTGGAACATTTGTACGAGTGTGTGAAAATTAGACAAGCACACATTCGTCAGATAATTGTGAGGATCAGCTCAGGACTAGGCTGACACCTAGGCACAATAGGAGGGGAGATTTTTCTCAAAGACTCAGAACCAAGACAGCAGAGGCACAGATAACTACCATGATTTCAGGTTGCTTGGAGGAGTGATGAAGAAGGTGATGTTGTGAAGAGAAAGCTAACTGGTCAGGGAGAAGGAGGAGGAACATGGGTACTGATGATAAGATGGGTCTCTTTGAAGGAACCAAGGGCAGGGAGGGCACAGCCCAGGAGAAGGTATGGACAAGAGCGTTTGGCTCTTTGGAGAAACAGCAGGAAGGATAATAACGGCATAATTCACCATAAATAGAGGCATGGGTAAATAAAAATAAGTGAAGATAAATCAATTTTATGGGATATGCTAGGAAGAATGTTAGAAACATATCAGAGATACATACATTTTGGGGGAAAAGACATTACTGAACAACATACTGTATATAGTATAATTATACTGAAAATATAAATATATATATGAATGAATTTTTTCACTGGTATGAATATTTCATTTTTTTAAAAGATTTTGTCTATTTGATAGAAAGAGACGAGAGGAAACACAAGCAGGAGGAATGGGAGAGGAAGAAACAGACTCCCCACTGAGCAGGGAGCCCGATGCAGGGCTTGATCCCAGTACCCTGAGATCATGACCTGAGCTGAAGGTAGATGCTTAATGACTGAGCCACCCATATGCCCCAGGAGTATTTCATTTTTTGAAAAATTAGAATCTGTTACAATGAATTTAGACTATATTACTAATTTTTAAAAATTCTATATGTGTATATAATATATTTACAATTCAGTGAATTTATTAACTCTTTCCCAAGGACATCCGAAATATGAACAAATTTTGCATGCCCTTTTTGGCCTCTCCTGTATCAGATTAAGAATTCCTGATGCCGAGTTTAGGAAAAAGAGAAAAAGGAATGAGACAAGTCATGTGGTGTCAGCTTTGTTTCTGAGCTGTTTTACAGGGTAAATCACAGTGTATGTTTGGGAGTTAAAACTCTTGGGAAGAATTCCTGATGCTGTTAGTTCTGTAGCTTGATATACATGTAATTTGTCTTGTTTTGTCTCTATGTTCATCAAGCAGCCATCTGATTATAACCTGGCTTCTTGTGTGAATTAGTTTCCAGGGAGAGAATATGCTGATCATATTGGTCGTTTGATGGTCCTTCTTTTAAAAAGTGTTTGTTATTATTGGACTTTCTTGATGGTCTTGTGTGAGTGTAGTGACAAGGAATTGTCATTGAGAGATAGCTGTCCATGAGGGCTGGCACAGACAGGTAGAGGTAAGGGTCATGAAGCAGAGACCAGCTCAGGGACAGGGTGTCCTGACCCTTCCAGGCCCCATGGAGCAGCCTGTGGCATCCCGAGCTCCCACAATATTGCTCTGTCAGCACCCACCTGGACAGACAAGCTGCCCAGTGATGTTAATTTTGTCTACCCTTCCTCGATTATACATCAAAGATCTCTGATCTCAAAGAGTGTATAATATTTTCTGAGAGAATGGATTGTTTTGATGGAAACTGGAGAAAAATAAACTACAGTGTAAGGTCAGAAAACTATTGTAAAACTTGATAGAATTTGTAAATAGTTAAGGAAGTTACAAAGGACTGATGGGATTATCTGGAGAGATCACATTCCTAAATGGACTTTCCCTGGATTTGATTGCATTTCCTTGGTTAAAAAAATCCTATAAACTGTGTGGGTTTGTTTTCTTTTACCTATTACCAGAAGGCCTGGCCTAACAAAATGGGGTCATTTTCCTGTGTTTTAGAGATTTATGGCAATGTAATAGTTCTGTACAATGCCTTTCCAGGGCAAGAAGAATGAGAGTCTTCTGCCTCCGTCTCATTTACCACAATATTGACACTTTGACCTGGAGACTCCATTATGGATCGGAAAAAGGAACTTATTTAGGCTTCCAAACAGAGAGCAGTTCAGAGGAAAGGGGCAGCTACCAGGTGGCTTGGGCCTGTACCTCCAATTACACAATTTCCTGTGTGACCTTGGGCAAAGTATTTAACTTTTGTTTCCACTTCTGTTCACTGATAAAATGGGGGGGATGATAGTATTTCATAGAGTAGTTGTGGGAATTAAAAAGCAGGTAGGATTTCATGATATATAAAAAGTATGTGAAATTTACATTTTCATAAAAAAGTTCTGTGGAACTTTCAATCATTTATATACACTTTCACATATGCTTTTGGGTAATCTTTCTTCTTTTCATTTCTTTTTTCTTTTCTTTTCTTTCTTTTCCTCCCTCCCTCCCTCTCTCTTTCTTTCTTAAAGAGTGAGCAGGGAGGGGCAGAGGGAGAGAGAATCTTAAGCAGACTCCACGCCCAGCACAGAGCCCAACATGGGGCTCTGTCTCACAACCCTGAGATCGTGGCCTGAGCTGAAATCAAGAGTCCAACGCTTAACTGACTGAGCCCTCCAGGTGCCCCTTGGGTGTGCTTTCATGTGCCTTCATGGTGCAATGGAAGAGTTGAGCAGTTAGGGCAGGGACTGTATGACCCACAGGTCTAAAGTGTTTGCTCTCTGATCTTTCACAGAAAATGTTTCCAACTCTGACACTAAATTCAAGCCCCAAATGATTACATTCAACGGACAGAAAATTACTCTTATAAATGTTAAAGTCCATTTCTGTACTTTTCTTGGTGGAAACCTGTCATGTACAGTTTGCAAACTATGTGTTGGTGGTTCTCACAGCTTTACGGCACAACTGAACACAGTCTGTGGACCGCACCCTGAGCAGCTCTGAGGTAGAAGGCAGAGGAAGGGGACTTGAAATGAGCTGCAGGAGGAGAATTCCAGATATGCCTGGAATGACGAGTGCGCAACCACTCACGGGGAAAGAGCTTGGCATGGTCTAGGCTGATGAGTCCATAGTCGTAGGCAGCGTCTCTATACAAAAGTATTTTGGGCCTACATGGGTATTTAGAACAAATTAGAATTCTGTGCCAGTGTTTTTGCGTGGAGTGATTTCTGTTAAAACCTGGATTTCTGGTTCTTCTGAGACAATCTGGAGACGTGTCATCATGGACCGACACAGGTTACTTAGTAACCTGGGGCTGAGAAGCATCGTCCTGCCGGAAGGGGATTTGTGGGTGACTGGCAGGCAACCGGACCTGTGACCCCAGTTTCACTAGATGACACAGGCCGGGGGCCGGGGGCAAAGCGAGCCCGGGGCAGGCGGGCGGGAGCTGTCTGGAGAGGCAGGACCGACGGGTGCTGGGAAGGACACTGAAGCGCAGGGTTCCGAGTCCGGGAGCAAGTTTGGATATTAAGGTCACCTAAGGTCAGTCTTCAGTTGTGTTGATAACGACCGACGGGGGAGCGGCGGGGAAGCTGTGGCGGCCGAAGCCCCAGAGAGGTGGCGGCCTGCCCCGGAGAAGGGCAGAGGAGACGGATTTCGTAGGACAAATCGGTAGGACTTGTTGACAGACTTGAGGTGGGGCTGGGAAAAGAGGAAAATCGAAGGTGGAGGATGACATCCAGGTTTCTGACTGGACCCGCCGGCGGGCTGGAGCGGCCGTTCGTGGCGGAGAACCGGCTCGAGGGGGCGCCGGCGCCATCTTGGATCCCATGTGCGCCGCTCGTCGCGCCCAGAAGCGAGGCTGCGGCGGCCCAAACCACCACTTTCTGTCACCTCTTAGTGAGAGACCCTGCGGATGCCCACGGTGCGCCTTCTCCGCCCCTGGACCGGGGAATAAACCCAGCTTGTTCAACGGTAGGTGTGTTTCCGGTGGCTTTGGCTGGAGAGCGTTAACGTGTTCCAAACGAAACTTTTCCCAAGAAAATAACCCAAACGGCCAATCGTAATTCCTGTCTCTCACCAAGAAGCCCAGAGCCTTCTCAAAGCAGGATTCAGTTGACACTTCTGCAATGGGGGAGCAGTTTACTCAACTTCTCAGGGTTTAGAAATACCTGAGAAATAGTTGGCCATACACTCGGGAAGACTTTAAAACCCTAAAAAGGTGAACGTGAATTGTTTGGGAGGACCGGGGAGGGTCGTGGTTGAGGGGAGGGTGTGCGTACAGACTGCAGGGCAGTGGACCGCACAACTCCAGGGGCGTCCACGTCCACCGAGCCCAGTGAGGACAGAAGCCCCGGGCGGCCCGTGGCATCGTGGGTCCTGGGTTAGCTACGGTGTTGGGCCAAAGGCAGCTAAAGAGCTTCCTGTGAATATTAACCAAAGGGCATCTGAGCTGGCGATCAGCTGAGAACATCTCGCTGCTGGGAGGAGGAATGCACAAAAAGTCCTCATAAAGGAAAACACAACTTAGAAATCTCTCTCATGCTGCCATGACAACAGGCGGCTGGGGACGAGGGAGATGAGGGCAAGATCCCACAGTGAGGGAAATGGAAACCAGGCAAGGGAAAATGTAAGCTAATCCTTGTCACAAACATAAAGTCGGTCACAGCTGTTAACGTAAGAGGAAAAAAGAAGTAAGCGAATTTTACTTTTGCATGATGTCTTTCATCAGAGGTTATTAGAACACACTTGACGATTATTAACTCATTCCTTCAGCACCACGCGGAGTGTGCAGTCGCCCATTTTATGGGCAATACAGTCAGCTCAGTGACTCATGAGGAGGACAAAAAGGAATAAAACATTCCATGGCAGATGGCCGTGATGCTAAGTACTGCACACTTGTTTGAATTCCCAAATTCTCCTTTACCAAAATTTATTTAGTGAAGTGTAACATTAAAAAAAAAAAATCTCTCAAAAATGGGTAAAATGAAATCAATTGGCTAATCTTGATAAAGGGTATTGTATTATTTTTGCAATTTAGCTATACCTTTGAACTCTATCAAAATACAAAGTCACAACAAAGTCATTGCTTTCATGGGCAGGGCTTCCTGGCTCTTTGTTTGTTTGTTTTTGAGAGCGAACTTGGGAGGGGACAGGGAGAGGGAGAGAGAAAATCTTAAACAGACTCCCCCCACTGAACGCAGAGCCCTACCCGGGGCTCAGTCTCTTGACCCTGAGATCATGATCTGAGCCAAAATCAAGAGTCAGACACTTAACTGACTGAGCCACCCAGGCACCTGACTGTTGTGTCCACTGCTGTGGCCCAGTGCCAAGCCTGGAGCTTTTTCCCTGTTGGCTGGTGCTCAGTCCATGCTTGTTGGATGGACGGTGGGCATTCAGTGAACAGTAGCAACTGTTAGTAAATGTAGCCTGCCAATGCCTTCTCACCAACGAAGCGACTCCAACAGGTTCTACATCGTGGAACATTCTCTGATGACTTCCGTGGCCACTGATCGTCTTCTATTTATTCCACACATATTTCGCCGAGTGTCTGTAAGATTCTAGGAACTGTGCCACATGTGGGTAATCAGGATTGATGAACATCCAGTCCATGCACTGGTTAAATTTAGACACACATGAAACACACGACTCACAAATGGGAAGTGACCCCCATGGTGACAAAGCCTGTAGGAGAGGCGGGGCAGGGAAAGAGGAGAGGATAGGAAGAATGAACGACATGTAATGAACAAAGCAGGCGACAGTATAGCGCCAGCCTGAACAAGTGGACGGATGGAGACAGATGTGGTTGGAATGACTTTCCCTCTATTCTTCCGAGTTCTTGACTGAGCGCCCTGTGATAAAAGACATTAACAAGAGAAGAACAAAAACTTTAGTAACAGTGTAGGAGTTCAGAATATGTTATCCCAAAAATGCCACACTGCATGTTGATTATTTTGATTTAAAGGTACTTTAAAGAGAATCAGCTGGTGCAAAAAAGACACTCTGACCTTCCCTCTTTGCCCTGACCGTAGGAAAGCTAACACCCTGCACCAGGAGGGTAGAAGGCACCCTTAGCACCAGAGACAGGAATTTAGGGCTGAGAAGGCCATTAAAAAACGAAACCAAAACAACAAAAACAAAAACCAAAAAAAATTTCTTCACCAATTTTCTACCTCAAGCCCAACCCCTCTGCCTTGTCAATTCTTTGCAAATGTATTTTTTTTTCTGAAAGATATAAAAGCTTCCTGCCCAGGTCATTTCTTTGAAAAGTCTTCTATTTTTATGGGGCTCCTTTACATAGGTACTAAAATTAAATTTTGTTTTTCTCCTGTTAATCTGTCTTATGTCAATTTAATTACTAGACCAGTCAAAGTGCTTAGAAGGGAAGAAGGAAAACTTCTTCCCTCTACAACATGTGTACCTCGTGTATACATGCGAGAATCCCAGGGAAGAAAATGAGCAAATTCCCTGAGGTAGCTTAGGGTTCAGACTTCAAAACCATCTTAATAGGGAAAGGAGAGAGGGACGTAGGCTTCTTAGGGGAAAGTAAATGACTTGTAGGGAAGGTGAGTGGTCCTTCAGAAGAAAGGATGGGAGGTGTGACTGTGACTCAGCTTATCTGGGCGTGGTGAGGACTTCTAGTCTCCTCTGCTGTGACTAGAGTTTATCCTCTCAGGCTAAAGAAAGTCCTAGGGAGGGGACTTAGGACAATTGGTCCCTTTTGGAGGACCTGTCCTTGGGCAGATACGGGGAGTTTGGAGGAAGCCACTTCATACCTGCCTACGATTCACAACCACCAGTATGCCTAAGTGGCTTATCCACTATAACCACCATTATGCCCAATGGCGACACGTTCCGCCACCTCCACAGGCCACGTCTGGCCTTGTAGCCCGCATCACGGGCTCAGCTTTTACGTCAGAGCAGCAGGAACCCCGCAGGATGTCAGCTGATGGAGCGGCCTGACCAGACTCGTGCCTTTTAAAGACCCTTCAAGCTCCTGTCAGAGTCTGAAGTCCTTTCCACTGAGTGTTACAGCCTGGCTCTGTAGAGGGGCAGGATGGAATTTCCAAAAACTGACAGAAAGTAGGGGCACCTGGGTGGCTCAGTGGGTTAAAGCCTCTGCCTTTGGCTTAGGTCATGGTCTCAGGGTCCTGGGATCGAGCCCTGCATCGGGCTCTCTGCTCAGTGGGGAGCCTGCTTCCCCCTCTCTCTCTGCCTACTTGTGATCTATCAAATAAGTAAATAAAATCTTAAAAAAAAAAAAAACTGACAGAAAGTAGAGCCTGCGTTGGTAACAGCCCCGTGAGGCCACCAAGTGCGCGGAGCCCCTCGGCCAGCTGCCTGAGAGCAGTCGCTAAAGCTTAGTCAGTGCGTCATCGTTGTCAGGGATTCTCTTAATTTTAAGTTCGTTATACACATTAGCTCGCTAAATGTCCGTGAAGTCTGTGAGGCAGCTATTTCGGTCTGCATTTTTCACAGATGAGGGTTCTGAGACGTGGAGAATTTTTAAGTAACTTTGCTAAAGTCACAGAGCGAGTAGGGGAAACGCTGCTCACCTTCCAGCGGGCGGGCTCCCAAGCCGGCCATGACGGTCCAGAAGGAGGTCCTGGGGTGGCACCTCAAGTATGTCACTTCGGTGTGAGAATTATCTGGAGCTGGGGGCGCCTGCGTGGCTCAGTCAGTAAGCGTCCAACTCTTGGTTTCGGCTCAGGTCATGATCTCTGGGTTGGGAGATCGAGCCTGCACTGGGCTCCATGCTTAATTTGCAGGCCCACAGGGACTGAACCAAAAAGAGTAGAGGAAAGTTTTTTCTCCCTTATCATAGTAATGGGAGTCTGAATGACAGAGGGGTTGGGTAGGTCACACATCCATGTGGCTGCCCTAAGATTCCCAGCTCCCTGGATCCCAGACCACCACCTAGGCACTTTGGTGACAGAAAACAACTACAAAGTAAAACATACATCAAACACTATTTAAAAACAACCCCCCAGAGCCACTTGGATTCTGTTTCACAGCCCTGGTTTCTCTTGTCACTGGTGGAGAGAGTTTCTGCAGAGATTAAAGGGGGTTCAGCGCAACCCTATACCCTCTAGAATCCCTTCCTTCTCATTGGGCTGGGGCTCCTGGAACCCAGTACCCAAAACCCAAGCCCACATGGCAGTGGGGTTTTTTTGTTTGTTTGTTTGTTTTAGTTATTTTGTTTGTTTTTTTAAGAGAGAAATTGAGAGAGGGAGAGAAAGCTTGCATGAATGGAGGTGGGGGTAGTGGTGCAGAAGGAGGGAGAGAATCTTAAGCAGGCTCCATACTCAGCACAGAGCCCGACACAGGGCTTGATCTCCCGACCCTGAGATCATGACCCAAGCTAAAATCAACAGTCAGACACTTAACCGACTGAGCCACCCAAGTGCCCCTACACCAGGTTTAGGAGGCCTCTTTGGCACTCCTGGGCACCTTGGACTCTCCTAGAGTTGGCATCTTACTGTGCTCTCTGCCTGCTGCCTGGCCCAGGTGTGAATCCTTTCCGTCTTGCCTCCTTCTTGTCCCAAGACACCTCTGATGGATGTCAGCCCAGACGTTCTGGGCCACAGTCACTGCTGATTCAGGATGTCGATGACACCTACAACAGTGACCGTCAGCAGGGCTGGATACGATGAAACCGCGGCCATCCTCAAGTTCTTCCCGAGGTTTCAAAATGTGTGGTTGTCAGACCTGCAGCAACAGATTGCCTGGGAACCTGTTAGACATGTTCAGGTGTCTCCCCAGGTTTGCTGACTCAGAAACACAGGTGAGACCTTAAAGTCTTATTTAATAAGCCCCCCAAGGAGGCTGATTAATGCTGCAGCAGGGTCTCTAACCCAGTTCAGACTCAGCAAACTGTGGCCCGTGGGTCAAATCCAGCGTGCACCTGCTTGTGACAAGCTTGCAACCTAAAAATGGTTTTTACATTTTCAAACGGTTGCAGGGGGGTGGGATGGGTAAAATCTAAGGAAGAATGACAGTTCCAGATAGGGGGAAAATGGGCTTAAAGTCAAATTTTGGTGCCCATCAATATAGTTTTATTGGCACACTGCCGCACCCAATTCCATTACACATTGCTTCTGGCTGCTTTTACACTATGATGGCAGAACTGTGGCAGAGAGTAAAGGCTAAAGTATTTACTATCTGACCCTTTGGAGAAAAGTTTGTTGACCCCTGCTCAAGGCAAAACGGTGTGAAACCAGCCACGTTTGGAGTAATGTGGCAGCTGTCAGCTGCAACCCAAACAGGCTCGTTACACAGAGCAAAAGTGGTCATCCCAGACCCTCTGTGTAGAACCCATCTGTGTGCCGTGCAGTTCAATTGGTTTATGTCTCCGAGAGAGGCTAAAAATGGCACTGGGATTTAGAAAAGTTCCCAAAGACCCAGCCAGTCCCATATCCAAATAAATCTGGTTTTCGCAGCCCCCAAAATGTCTGCTTTCACTGGTGGAAGTGTTGCCAGGTAAGCCTCCGTAGGGCAAATAGAAGGTAAGGAGCTTGATTGTCTTGGGCTGAATCAGAGTGACCGTGGAAGAAGACTAACAAAGAGAGGAATACGGAGGAGGTCTGGGGAATGTTTGGCTTGAGCTAGGACTCAGCTACACTCTGCTTCTATTGAAAGCCACGAGCAGAAGCCACGTTCACTGAAACACACTGTGTACCCAAGGGACTGGCCACATGTGAAGACAGGCTACAAGATGTAAATCAAATCTGTCTGTAGCTTCTGGCAGTGGAATCCCAAGCAATGAGACTAGGCATTCGATCTCTGAGGACCTTGTATAACACTCCACGTAAGCTGGGGTTTCTCTAGTATGTGTAACTAGGGATCGCGGCAGTGTTTTAAAAATGAGGGAGTCACATCTCCTGAATGCCAGATGGTATTAGGCTCTAAGGATATAAAATAATGCTTTTGCCCATAAAGAAAGCATGGCCCAGTGGGAGAAACCTATGTAAACACAATTTTTTAACACTTAAAAAAAAAGATTTAATGTATTTATTAAAGAGAGAGTGAGAGCAGGGGGAGGGGCAGAGGGAGTGAGACCATCCTCGAGCAGACTCTGCACTGAACAAGGAGCTCAACATGGGGCTCAATCCCAGGACGCCAGGATCGTGACCTAAGCCGAAGGCAGATGTTTAACAACTGAGCCACCCAGGCGCCCCAACACTTTAAATTTTTGATTACTCCTAGGATTTTGAAAAGTTTGTGAATCCAAGAGCAAGACACCTTAAATTTGGACATGCAGGACATGCCAACCTCTTGCAGAAGTGTGGGTGCAGGAGGACAGAGGGGGCACGCTCTACGGGGTAGGTCGGAGCATCCTGATCGGGTGGAGGCTGGAGGTGTGGGCAGGGAAAGAATCCAGCCGAGGCCGAACGGAAGAGATCGTCGTGAATCAGATGCACCACAAGGGAGGGCAGGCAGGACAGGAGACAAGAGACGGTCTGTGAGGGGCTATGGTTACAGGCAGAGCGAGGAAGTAGGGGAATGTACCGAATTGTCCCTTTTTTGATAATCTCAGGAACTGTGCCCGGTTGTGACTGGTCAGGTAGGGTTGTGGCTCTTTTGAAGTGGGTCACTTGGGAGCTTGTTTGTGTCAGCTCGGTGGGTGCTGGGGACACTTTGGCTTTGCTCTGGTTTCCACGGCTCAAGCCTGTTGCCTAAAAGCAGCCTCTGCACGAGGCAGGGAGTCTGGGCCACCACAATGGCCACGCAGAGGGTCAGCTGGTAATCACCATTGCTGACCACAAAAATGCAGGCTGATGGGTCTCACCTTCCCCTCCGGGGGAGGCCGACACTGCCGTTAGGTTAGCTATGAAGTCTCACTGGATCTTGACCAGAGTGACTCCATTTGGGACCTGTTCCTTTTTAACATTTAGATTTTACATTATTATTGTATAGGAGTTCCAAACAATTAAGCCAGAAGCAAAGTAAGATTTAACATAAGCAACTACGTCAGCCCTGTTGGTTGCCAGAGGTGGGACATTTAGGGGTGGGCAATATGGGTGAAGGCGGTCAAAAGGTACATAACTTCCAGTTACGAGATACGTGAGTCCTGGGGTTGCCATGGATACATGGTGCCGGTAGTTAGCAATACCGAACTACAGATGCGGAAGTAAGTTGCTAGGAGAGAAGATCTCAGAAGCTCTCATCACAAGAAAGAACACGTAGCTATGTGAGGTGGTGGATGGTGGCTAAATTTATCGTGGTGAGCGTTCTGCAATACATACATACATCAAATCATGACGTTGTGCGTCTTAAACTAAGGCAAGGTTATATGTCAGTTGTATCTCAATAAGACTGGAAACAAACCAACCAACCCAAACAGGCCAAGTGCCTCCCTCCCCGTGGTCAGGGATAACCTCACTCTTTGCTTTTTTTTTTTTTTAATTTATTTTATTTTTAATTTTTTTATTGTGTTACGTTAGTCCCCATAAAATACATCATTAGTTTTTGATGCAGTGTTCCAAGATTCATTGTTTATGCACCACACCCAGTGCTCCGTGCAATCTGTGCCCTCCTTAATCCCCACCAACAGGCTCACCCATCCCCCCAACCCCCTCCCTCTAAAACCCTCTGTTTCTCAGAGTCCACACTCCCTACTTTCTAAGTGCACCCCTGCTATGTACCTTTATGACTAGAGCTCCCAAATGCTTTTTTCCCTTAGCAGGTAGAGCAGCAGAAAGAGGGAGCCTGCGGGACTCAATCCCAGGACCCTGGGATCATGACCTGAGCCAAAGGCAGATGCTTAACTGAGCCACCCAGACGCCCTCTCTCTGCCTTTAAAAACCTTCCCTTTCCTATGGCTCAGCAGAGCTCCCCTCCACTTGCCGGATGGGCTGTTGCCTGATTTGTGAATCACTTAATAAGGCCAGTGAGATCTTCGAATGTGCTTGGTTGACGTTTATTTACTCTAGCAGGTCTAAGGATGACTTGACTGGCGGTTACCTGAGTGATTTCTAGCTCTCTGTCAAATGCCTACAGCGACCCAGAACACCACGGGTGCCACACTGGCTGAAACGGAGTTAAGCCACATCAGTTTGTCTAGGAGTCAAGTAAGATGACAAAAAATACTTAAAATGCTCCCGAGACACGAGCAATTCTCCCGAATTATATTCGAGATCATTTGGTCCCTCCAGTTTCCATGGCTCCTGGTGACAACAAATGACCCACTCGAGGTGGGGTCCCAGCCCCAGCCAGCTGGGGCTTCTCTGCAGTTCTGAATGCTGGGCTGGTCCTGCGATCTCAGTGACTCAGAAAAGACTGGGGGCATCCAGACTCAGGGATGTCCGCAGCTGACCTGGGGGCATTGAAGTTGAGGATAAGCCATAGATTTAACTATGGTGAAGTCATTTAGGAAGGAATGGCCCACCTTGAATCAGGACTTAAAAGGGCCCCCGAGACCTATAGCTGGAAAGAGAGAACTTTCTGTCCTATGTGACTGTCTAAGTGACTGAACCAAAGGCAAATATCCATACCACACTCTGAAGTCAGGCTCCCCCAGAAGCAGCACTAAAGGGCTCCTCGGAGAATGTCTTCACAATTGTGCCAAAGCCCTGCTTTCTAAGATTTGGCTTCTCTTATAGAAGGGATTTGGGGTTTCCAAATCTAATTCAAAAAACCATTTCAGTATAATTTGTCCTGAAGAATAAAGGAGTCCTGAACCACAAATCGCTCGGGTAGCTGTGAGTCAGGTCATCCTTAGACATGTTAGAATAAATAAAAGTCTTTAGAGTAAATAAAATAGTCTCTTTCCTACTTCTACCTGCACCCCCACCTCTACACTGAGAGCTACCTTTCTCCTCACACCGCACCTACCTAGGTAATTTCTTCAGGTTTCAACCCCAAAAAAATCACTTTTTTTTTTGAGAGGTCTTTAGAACTGCATCAGAAAATCTGAGCAGATACGGTTCAAACCCCAGAACCATTGCAGTCTTTCATTACTTTTTCCCTTTATTTGATCTGATTTCATGATTTCAGTATCTGGTTTTTGTTAGTCCTTTCTCTGAAGGTACTTTGGACACCAAAATCCAGGTCTGTTATTCACACAGTGTGTTCACTCATGTTTCTGTATTTTAACGACCACCCTGTTATCCCCAGATGAACAGGAATCTATTTGAAAGAGTAAATACAAAGAAGTTGAGAATACATTCATTGTCTTCATAATGGCTTGTTCATTCCTGCACATGTTTGTTAATTCTCACATGCAGTCTTAGTTCATGCTGATTCTCGCAGGCAGGGTACTACTCACAATAATTAAGACATGGCGGAATAAGCAATACTAAAGGTATGTAGAAATGTGTGTGCAGGAAGGGGGACTAGCTGCTGGGGTGGGTAGTAAAGGCCAGTTGACTTTGGTTTTAAAGATTAAGTTGTCATTTTCCAGTGACTCAAAGTGGAGAATTCCCTATGGAAAGTTTGAGACCCAGAAGCTCGGTGTAGTTCCATTTGTTGAAAACTTACCATGCAAAGGGAGAGTCCCAAGGGACAAAGCTAACCCTGGCCCATATTAGAGGCACACATGGGGTTGCCAGACGTAAGAAATAAAAACACAGGATACATAGTTAAATTTCGGATAAAGGACAAGTCACTTTTCTTTCTATGTAAGTATGTCCCATGCGATGTTGAGAACATAGGAGGTTACGGATGTGTTTGATCGAGAGGTTTATTGGTTCTATGCCTTTAGAACTTGACTTTTCTTAAGCTCAGCGTCTTCATCCTTAAAATGGGAACAACAACAGTCACAAGTATCTTTCAAGGTCTTGTAAATATTGACTGTGAGATCGAGGGTCAGTGGAGCTCCCAGATAAACAAGTCATTGATAAACTGGAAAGAGCGCAGAATCCAGTCACAAAGCTGGCTTGAATCTTGCAGGATGAGTTGGACGAGTTCATCCTTCGAGAGAGGGGACACTCCAGGCATCAAAGACCATGAGCAATGACACCAAAATGTTTAAAAGATAATAAAAATAGGACACAAGCAAGAAAGGGCGAGCCGGTATATGAAATGTTGGGCAGGGAGTGACAGAGACATAGAACGAGGAGAAAAGGCACTGTCTTCGGGGGACAAAGTGAGGGGTTGTTTCCAAAAGGGCATTGTGCCTAGAGGGAACCACAACACTTAAATTCACAAGACACTGTCCATTTTGTTTTATGAACGGGGTCGGTCATTTTCAGTGGCTGAAAATCCTGTATTCTCCACGCGGAGCACCCCTTCTTCCAAGGTGTCATGGAAACTGAATCAGTTTAAGGGAGCTACTTGCCCAGTGACCCTCCTCCCACTCAGACTCCTGTTTCCTGCTGACCCAGGGGTCTATGCTGTTGATTGGAAGTGTTATATCCAGTCTCCATGAAAAGTCGCTCTAATACCATAGCTCAGGGTCTGAGATCATACTGGTGGCCGAGCTCTCTGAACTAGGTGCTTAAGGAGGAATAATATTTATTCTTCTGATAAGAGGCATCAAACAAAGGTAAAATAACACTTGGAACGTGTTTTATTTCTGCTACTACCAATCTGCTGTTCTTATCCTTCTCTTGACTTCCTTTCCTACAAAGGTCCTCACTCTCCCACTCTGCCATCTGGGCCATTTGTGCCATTAGGATGACTCTGGTTGCCATGGCAACACCAGGAGTCCAGAGGACCAGCTTTCCTTTCTGGTGTTTTGTAGCTCCAAGGTCTGAGCAGTTTTTTCCTGTGGGCTAACTTGCATTCATGTCAAGGAGAGACCTTTAATGTTCTGTCTGTTCTTCCCCAATATTTATGTCTGATTTCCCCTTGGGCTAGAGCTAGCCTTCAGAAGTTTCGGTTACCCCATTAGGAACTTTAAAATTGGGGGGTTTAGGTTGATTGACAGCGAAGGGCTTGGCCAAATCTAACGAAGTGGTGTTGGCGCCACCTGGTGGTGTCTGGCGGCTCCGACGTAAGCGCCCGCGGAGTCCCCTGGGTTCCGAACTAGTTGGGCTTTGTAAGGTAGAGGAAGCCGCTCCTGGGGTGGTTCTGTTCGTGCGGACCTTGCTGCCTTTGATCTCATCACCTGTGGGAAACTTACACAAGCGATCTGCAAACTTTGATACGAAATGTTTGCTGCTCTTTCAACAACAATCTGCTCAGAAGGTCTTCATGTTCTGAAGCAAAACCACGAGATTTTTTCCCAGATGAGGACAGAAATAATCCCCGAGACCCACGGGGAAGGCTCTTCTTTTGAACCTGGGTTTGTCTGATGACAAAGTTCCGGCTCGTCCCAGGACACCACGTTGTCTCTTAATACGGTGCTGGGCCCAGTTGTGTGCTTACGGAAGGGGCAGGCGTGTGGATGGAGCATGAAGTCTGCACTTTCCAGCCTACGAACCACCTGAGCGCTCTTGATAAGTTGTTGATTCCCATCTGTAGTTGTGGAGACAGCCCTGAACTTCTGCATTTTGAACCAGCTCCTCGGTGAGGCTGACACACGTGTGTACAGGTCTAGAGCAGGCTTGAGCTGTGGTTTTGAGCAGGGAGCAGTTTCACCCCCGAGAGGACATCTGGCAATGCCTGGAGACTTTTCGGTGTCACCACTGGGGTGAGGGGACGGTGCTACTTGCATCGGGTAAAGAGAGGCTGGGGTGCAGCTAGCGCCCTAGGATACCACAGCAGCCTCCGCCACGGAGAATTACTTACCCAAATGTCAGTTGTGCCCAGGCTGGGAAGTCCTGCCCTGAATCTGGAATCTAGTCTTGTGGAAGCAGCTGAGGTCCCCTAACTTGGAGGGGTTTCGCTGGGAAATCGGTGTGAACTGCTTCTTTTGTTCCTGGAAGGAAACAATTCACACCTAGAAATCTCCCATCCGTGTTTCAGAAGCAGATGAAAGGTGAGTGAGCCCAGAGGAGACTTGGCGAGTATGAGCTGTGATTAGGAGTGCCTGTGGATCTATGTGTCTCCATTCAGTCACTTAGCCACACAAAATCAATGAGCCCAGCAGCCTGGGAAATGCTGTCCTTCCCAGCTTAGGTAGGACCAAACAACAACAATGAAAAGAAACGTCTTTTTTTTTTTTTTTGGATCAGCTTTAGCTCCTGCGTTAGCCGAGACAGAAGCGAGTGCGTTCTTACCTGCCCTCCTTTGGTTTTATGGTAGTGGGGAGAGGGTGGCTAATGACTTTAAACAGGCAGCAAAACCCAAATGGTTTCCTCCCTGACCTGATCACCGCGGAAAGAACCAATGGCACAGTCCCATAATTCTGGTATCTCCCTCTGAAGCTGACAATGCAGGTTCTTGAATTTATCACCAAACATGACTTAGCCAAATGTGCTCAGCATTACTGGAAGCCGTGGGGAATCTGGAAAAGGAGGGTCACAGTCCACTATTCTTAAGCATTTGTTGTTGTTGTTGTTATGGTAATAAGACATAAACACGTAATCAGAGCAAATTCAAACGTCCATAGGTAGATAATTTATTAAAACCACATGTGACACTTGGTTAGGCATTTGGGAAGAATGGAACCTGCATACATTCTTGTGTTACCAAAATAAATTACAGTTGGCTCCAGTACTTCAACTTAAACAAAGTGAAATCATTGCTGCTGGAAGTAAACTCAGGATAGGTATACGTTGTTTCTAATCGTGGAGTAGGAAGAAAGTTTCTGTTGAGAAACCAACCTCAGAATCCACAAGGAAAAGACAGCCTAAGGATAAAAAGCGGCTACGTGAGAAAGTCTGCCATAAACAAGATCAAAAAGAACTGGGTGAATATTTTAATACTCATGGTGTACAAAGAGTGAATTATTCAACTTTGTGAACTTGTAAAAATCAATAGGAAATGATGAATACCATAACAGAAAAGTGGTCATAATTTATCAAAGGACCCATTGCCAGTTAATCTTATGCATCTGAGTAGATGTGAAGAAAATAAAGAAAAAAAAAATCCTGCCCCATATCAATTGAGATTCATCACCTAGGGACAGGTCAGCCGCAGTCTTGGTTCCCTGGATCACGGGCCCCTCACTGCTCCTTCCGAATATGGCTGTCCGGAAACCCACACTGAGAGAGGCCACATGGAGCCCCTCCAGGCTCAGCCGAGCCCAGCCTGGAGTCATTTGGGCCCAGGGGTCCAATGAGAGACCGAAGAAGCCTCTGGATGATCCCAGCGCCCAGCTGCTCATCTCATTCCCAGTCTTTTGGGTCTCCCAGCTGAGTCCCCAGATGTCAGGGGGCAGAGACAAGCTGTGGCCACTGCATTTTCGGATATCCTTATCCACAGATGCCACAAGCATAAAAATAGCCCGGCTGGTTCTATGCCACCTGTGAGTTTTGGCTGGTAGGTGAGACAGCAGCAGGACACCGAACACTGTCCACCACAAACCAGGCAGCCAGAGGCTGACGCAGGAGGGAAGCCATACTGGGAACAGTCTTGGACATGGAACAGACCCCAGCAGCTCACCCGGGTATAGCCCAGCATGATGACAATCTTAGATGCTGGATTCAAGAGCAGGCACGGAAACAGGTAAGGCTGAAAGCGGGAGCACCAGCCCCGGGCACCAGCAGTTAGGTGGCTGTCCAGGGCCAACCACCTCTCATCAAGCTCAGAGTCAATCTGGGGACATGGGTTCATTCCGGAAGAGTATTTATTGCTCGAGGCGAAGCAACAGGATCTGTCTGGACGACGAGTCTGGGAGGCATGTTTCACTTGGCAGATGGCAAAGAGGACTCAATGAATGGGTGTTAGAGGAAGTGAGTAGAGCCATCGAGGGGGCAAGCCAGGCAGGGAGAGGACAGCCAAGGGCAGGAGAGAGGGCAGGCTGGCCACCTGGGAGTCAGGAAAAGCAGCCTGGAGCAGGACAGCAGATCCCGAGAGTGAGTGGGGGACACAGGCCAGCTCCATGCTCCTTGGGGACGAAAGGGGGGAGATCACACCTTCCCTGAGCCTCTCTCTCCAGTTGGAACACTTCTCCTTTCATGCTTAGCAACCTTAGAACGAACTCCAAATACCATAGCAAAGTTGACCTCGTAGACCTGGCCCCTGGCTAAGTGCTCTCCCCCTCCCCCACTGCCACTGCCCCAGAATGCCCTCTGATTGTAAAGCTCACATGTATGGACCTGCTCGGCCACTTTCCCTCCCTGGCATGATCCCAGAAGCTCTGTCTGGCCATCCTACAGCAAGGATTAAATCTGCGAATCACCTTCTGTTTTGTCCTACTTTTCTTGATTGTACTTACAAGCGTCCAAACTCATCTTGAATATTGTCTTTCCTCCCTCCCTTCAGTCGAAGGGACTCCTGAGGCCTGGGACCTTACCTGTCTTGGTCAATGTTGGATTTCCACGACCTGGAACAGTGCTTAGGTTTAGGAAGTGCTCCGAAAAGGTATGTTGAGTATACATGAGCAAAATTCCTTTCCCGATGAACTCCTATCCATGCTTCAAAACCCAGCTCGAGTTGAACACCCTGCAAAGCCTTCCCTGACAAATACGCTGGAGCTCGCTGCCGAACCAAACATTCACCAACATTTGTCGGCCAAGCTCTGCTGCGCTCCCCACTTTGCAAGTCTCCGCCACGGGCTGAGCTGGTGAATGTGGGCTCCGCAGCTTGGCAGCCAGCTGGAACTCGCAGAGTAACCCCCTCAGATCGGGGCTAGTGCAGAGAGTGAGGAGGGCGGGCAGCTTCCAAAGTCAGACTCCCCGGGCTCCCATCCCAGCACACCCTGCTGTGTGTGAATTTGGAAATGATTTTTGACCTTTCTGGGCTTCCGTTCGTCATTGTGTACTGAAGGTCACAATAATCAGCCACAGAGGGTTGCAGTGAGGGTGCCTGGCACGCAGCAAACAAGCACAGGGTTTCCGTGACTTTATACTGAACGGGGGCATCTTAGGCACAAACACACAAAATACAATCTAAGAGGAAATAAGCAAGTCAAGTGAACACAGTGGAAACACAGCGATCATCTCTATAAGGACACAGAGGAGGGCCCCTGCCCCCAGATGAGCCCGTTCACACCGGCTCCACGTGGGGGGCTCCACAGGGACCCATCCACCGCCCGAGGGTCCCTGTGACCGAGCCCATGTGGGACTCCTCCCCACATGGGGCTGAGCTCAAGCTCCCCAAGGGCCTGCCGGCTTCCACCACCGAAGTCACTTAAAATCCATCCCCAGCTCGTCGCAGAAAACCGTCACACAAGCTCACCGTTTCTTACTCAGAAGAGACTCAGTAGGTACAGAATTCCCAGGAGCCACCCACTGTCTCAGAGGGCACAAGAGCATGGAGCCCCACAAAGATACAGGGACAGCCGGACCTCCCTGTTGTGGGGGGGTTGCCGATCACAGATGGGCAGCACGGCTCCCTGGATGGCCCGACACACACGCAGGAGGCGGTCCATCCCTCCACGGGTTCAAGGACTGGTTCCTGACATGTTCTGGAGAGGACGGCAGGGTCCGCCCTGACCCCGAGCAGCCGAACATCTCCTGGGAGGCGTAGGTCATGTACACAAAGCCGTCCTCATCCTTGTAGTCCCTGTAGACTTCTGCCATGGTCACACTCATGCTGGCCAGGCTCTTCTTGTTCACCAGCAAATAAAAGGCTTCAGTGGCCCTGAGGACCAGGCGGCTCCTGGGTGTGGAGGAAGGAGAGGGCAGGAAGGGAAAACTTTAAAGGGGCAGGGAATGGGCCCCTGACCCAAGGCCGGACTTAACCTCTGTTTGCCGCAAACACGTCTACCCAAGGAGCCCACCTCCCCGCGCGAGTGCACGGTCCTCAAACCTGATAGTTCCCCACGAGGGCTGTTGAAAGTGCAGATTCCTGCACTCCACACACAGAGGTTCTTTTTAAAAGTTTTGTTTGTTTGTTTGTTTGTCTGAGAGTGTGTGAACAAGCAGGGGGAGGGGCAGAGGGAGAAGCAGACTCTCTGCTGGGCACAGAGTCTGATGTGAGGCTCGATCCCTGAGATCATGACCTGAGCCCAAGTCACGTGCTTATCTTAACACACTGACCCCCCAGGCGCCCCTCCAGACCCAGGGATTCTGATTCAGCTTGCGGGATCATGACCCTCGGGAAGACTGATTTGCTCCCTACTCCTTCCCTGCAGATTTAAAAGACCATTAAGTACTCCCAGTTGGGCCAAAAAGGCAAGGCCATCCTATCACTAGCTAGGAGACATCTCAACACAAAAATGCTAAGCGAATAAGCCGGTCCTTGCTCTGAAGCACAAGGTCTGTACATCCCCGGCCACACAAAGGCAATTACAGTATCTCCCGGCATCTCACTGTTCAACAGCCTTGGGATGACATTTGGGAAGGTTGCTGCTCTTTCTCCACCTGCCACCTCTCCTCCCCTCTCAAGGAGAGGGAGGAGCGGCAAAGTTCAGTTGGGTGTGCTGTAAATGTCGAGGTCAGTCTGGGGCCTGGCTCATCCTGGGGTGGAGGACAGCATGACCATGGGGACACCCAGGCAAGGGTTCTGTCTCCCTGCGGCACCTTCCGTTTGCTTGGAGACGCAGGCACAGCCTGCGCTCTCTGGTCTCAGAGCTTTGGACTTTCTGAGCCACGTCTAGGTGGCTGTGGGACACAGGTGGCTGGAAACTGACTAATTTTACAACCAGATAATCCCTCCCAACATAGCCCCATGTTCAGCTTTGACAACTGCATGGGTGTTCGCGGTTAAAGAAGTGGCTGTACAGTGGAAACGGGTGGATCTGGGACAAGTGCATGACCTCTCCGAGTGTGCATGACCTTCCCGAGTTGGCATGACCTTCCCGAGTGTGCATGACCTTCCCGAGTCGGCGTGCCCACCTCCTATCTTTTGCCTTTCCTCCCTCCCTCCCTCCCTCCCTCCCTCCCTCCCTCCCTTCCTTCCTTCTTCTCTCTTCCTTTTCCTTCCTTTCTCCTTCTCACTCTCCCTTCTTTCCTTCCTTCCTTCTTTTTTTCTTTAAGATCTATTTATTTATTTGAGAGAGAGAGAGAGAGCATGAGCAGGAGGGATAGAGGGAGAGGGAGAGAATCCCAAGCAGACCCCCATCAAGCGTGGAGCCAGTGCAGGGCTCGATCTCACAACCCTGAGATCCCAAACTGAGTGGAAACCAAGAGCTGGACACTTAACCACCCAGAAGTCCTGCCATGCTCTCCTTCCATGAGGGTTTTGGCATCCTCCCCTGGAGAAGGAGGTTGGGGGCAGGGATTTTTGTCTGTTCTGTTCACTGTTACAAAGACAGAGTCTAGAAAGAACAGAGAACATAACTGATGCTCACTAAACGTCCTGGAGCACCCAGTGTTGGGATGGGGCGGGGGTCGGGGCTGGTGGAAAAGAGAGGATGACCCCTGTGTGGAAAGGAGAAAAAGAATGGCTCTCGGAGCTGAACGGGTTGTTTCTGAGGGAGGGGAGAGGGGATGTAATCCTAACGTTCCCTCAGCCGCTCTGTTCACACCTGGCCAACGTCGGCTTCCCTGAGGAGAGGCGATCAGGGTGCTCTTACACAACTCATCAGGACAAACGCACACTCGTGCTGAATTCTTGAAGACACGAGCAGCCATGCGGTGTGCGAGGGCAGGCCTCTCCAGACTTTCCAACCCGTGAAGAATCACCCCCCCGGGGGTTGCATTCACATTAGCCCCAAATCATTTTTATTGAAGCCGTGTGTCGGGTGACACTACTTAACCCTGTTAAGCTTTAAAAATGGCTCCATTTTCTTTGCTGTGTCTTAGCCCCAGGGAGGAGCACGTGTGGGGAAGCCTTCCCTGTCCTCCCAACCAGAGTCTGAGCAGTTCAGGGAATATTTGCCTTTGGAAGAGGACCCCACTCCCCCACTTGAAAGGTACTGTGTCTCTCCTGGGAAGGTGCAGACTGGGTTTTAAGCAGCGTGTGGAAGAAAGGATCTTCTGGACTCGTTCCAGGGCCAAGACGACCTCCGAAACCTCTTAGAAAAGTCAGCGGCTCTTACTTTCTTCACACTTGTTGTCCGTGCAGTTCTCGCACCTGTATAAGCTACAGCATCTTTCCCACGGCACCGTTCCCCGGGCACTGCAGACTCTAAAAGGCGAGTCACCTTTTAGAAACCTTTTCTCTCTCTTCAGAACGCCCCGAGCCTCAGAACCAAACCAACTAACAACGCAAACGGAAAAAACCCAGCATACTCCCTGACGTTCAGTTTGGCACCTACCGGACGACGCTGAGGAACTGGGTCATGGTCAGCTCCTGCGGGACCAGGAACTTGGTCTTGTCCAGCAAAGGCAGGAACTTCTCCCCGGGGTAGCGCTCCACTATCACCTGTCAAGAGGGTCAGTCCCTAAGAATGTGGCTCTGAGCTCTCACCATCTTAGAAACTCAGAACAGGGAGAGACAGTGGGGTCCCCCCCTGCTTTTTTTTTTTTTTTTTTTTTCTTTTCAAGGGACAGGGTATACTCCTCTTCAAAAAGCCCAATGGAGTCTTACCGGGATCTTGTTTGGGAACTTTGCCCGGATTCCAGCAACTTCCTCTTGTCTGGTTGCTATGAATATTTCAAAGACAAAAGAATAAGTAAACGGCAAGAGAAGTCTGTATCCTCTTCCCTCTCTCTGGCGACCCAGACAGCTTCCCTTAAGAGTTTTACCTAAACTCTTCCTCTGCTTGAATGGTCTGAGGCTTTGGGTTTTCTGTGGAGTCTGCATTTTGTGCAACAGCTGTGCCTGTGTCAGACTTAAAAAAAAAAAAAAATCCCCACAACCGGGACCTAACTCATTCCTCCAGCTGCTTCCAAACCGCCCACAGGAGCCTAAAGGAGGCCCTTATGTAGGGCTGTGTGACATCAGGCCTCCTCAACCCGCCCTCCCCTCCCCCTCCCCGGGCAGGAGGAGGTCAGTCCCAAGGGTGGAGACCGGGTGGAGACCTGCGCTTGCTGCTCAGACAAAGTCACTTTGCTCGCGATCAGCTCAAGATATTTCTTTGCTGGAGACACGAGGGGTCACAGTGGAATCAGTGGCTGCGTCATCCAACAGCTACATCTGGGCGAAGGACTCTGGAGAGGCCCACAGCGGTTCGCTAGGAGCCGTCTCGTGCTTCAGGAGGGAACCGTCTTGCCGGCGGGCCGGGACTGGGCTACATGACCCCCACAGCAGTCCTGGCCAGTTTTCACGGAGAGAAACATACTCAGAAAGGTACAGGCATTTGTCCAAAGTCACACAGCCAGCAAGAGAGGCGGCTGGGATTAAAGCTCTCATTTGGTACAAAGTAGGGCACACTCCCGTGTAGGCTGAAGTTTTATCTTCTCTGCCGTGGAGGGGGGAAGGAAGCCCAGCGACCCCCACCCCCAACAAGATCTCTCTTCAAGAGATGAGAAACAGAGGCCCATAGAGGCTAACTGGTTTGCCTGGGATCCAGCGGTTCATAAGAGGCGAGACGCAGCGTCCAGGGTTTGCTTCCAGAAACTTATGCACGTCCAGGCCGACCTTGGGACTCTGAGTGAGCAGATGGTTTCCGCTTCCCACGCCGACTTCCCGGCAGAGTACCGGGAGTGGGGTCCTCCAGTGAGCAGAGAGGGACCGGAAGGAAGGTGATGGTAGGTTCTTCACGTTTGCTTCGAGAATCCGAGCGTGAATCTCAGCGTTTCGGTTAATCCTCAGGAAAGGACATCGAGTGATTAAATGGTGGCATCATCCTCTGTCTTTAGAAAGGGCACATGCGCTCATGGGGCTGGGAGAACAAGGGGGAGGTGTGGACGGCACGATTGTAGCCAGGCAGCTTTCAGAAGCACCATCTTGTTGAAACCTCAGGTGCCTCGGGGGCGGGAGGCGCGGGTCCGTGCACCCTCAGCCGGGGCTTGCGGACGTGGGGGCTCCCCCAGACCATCCAGTTCCCAGGACCCACAGAGCTGGCTCCAGGCCTGGCCCTCCCAATTCTCACCTCAATTTCTGATCATAGGTAAATCACTCCACTTTATGAACTACGGTTTTCCTTGTTGCAAAATGATTATTTTTACCTGATTAAAATGGTCTGTTTTACCTAAGGCAGAGTGGCTAAGTGGGAGTTGGATGAACTCATTTATGCGAAGCAGCTAGCAGAGGGCCTGGCCCCATATCCCACGCTTTCCCCGCACCCGCCCTCCCCAAAAGCCCCACAGTCCAGCAACCGCATTGAGACCTGAAGCCTGAAGGAAATAGCTCTGGATTGGGGTCAGGGGAAAATAAGTCCCAGCTGCAGTGTTCGGTCCACCATTATTAGGACTGAGATGTGTCCTAACTCAGGATATAATGGGGGTAAAGGGGTAAGAGAACAAGGGACTTGGGGGAAAAAAATAAAGTAGGGCCACAGTCCTGGAATGTTTTGTCGTGCAGCAAGAGAGTGGGCTGGATCATGTTTTCCTTTGTGCAAAAGCTTCTTTTTTGAGGGGAGCAAGAGATCCGTGGGTGCTGTGGGGCCCCATTGTGCTCCTTGGCCGAGGGGCAGGACCAGTCGTCTGGAACGTGACCAACGCCAGAGAACATAGCACCGATGCCACAAGGGCTGCGGGGAAGGAGATGGGAAGAGCCACAAGGTAGACCGCTGGAGGGAGAGCCCGGGTCTGACCCGGAGTCCCGGCTACTGACGTCTTCGTAAGCAAAGCCCAGCTTTCCTCTTCCTAGACCTGCCCCACGGCAAAGCTGTGGAACACGAGCTGGTGAAGGTCATGCTGATTCGCACCCACTGGGCTGGCCGTCCCCGCATCCTCCGACCTGGGGCCTGGGCAGGGGTGCTGGGACTGGAGAGAGCGGGTCAAACGAGACATTGGGTGGCAGGGGCAGGGGGGATGGGGGCGTGGCTAGCAATGGGGGATGAGGAAGACTCGTTTCTCTCCAGCTATAAACACGCCTGTGTCCCACCTTCTTACAATAGCAACCTGCCAGCCTTCCTTTGACTCTACCAGACATGCGGAAGGTCACGGAAAGAACAACTTTGAGAACAGGCTCAGGTCCCAAATCTGGAGCTTCATGTCGTTCATTAGCGATAGGAGTATATGCTCTCGCCCCTCTCCTGGGGTTGTGTGACAGTGAAAGGTGGGGAGCTCCGGGATGTCCGTGTGCACGTGAGAGGGCACAGTGGGGGCTCAGGGAGCACGGATTCTCCCACTACTCCCCTCCTGTGTTGCCTGTAGCCTGGCCCGCTCTGCTCACACTTCCTGAACCTTCTGCAAGAGCTTCCCCGGGCTCACTCTTCCCACTGAGCTCACCGCTGGTCTTCTCCCTCTGCTCTGGTCTGGAGTCCGTCCCGACACCAGTGCGTGCTCCTGGGAGGTCAGCACCAACACACACAAGCACCTCTCTTTGATCCTTATTTATGTGATCTTGGATCCATCAGGGTGTGGAATTGTGCAATTTCTCCTTCTGAAAAGTCTCATTTTTGGGGTTCCAGGATCCCACTTTCTTGCGATTCTTCTCCCTTTTGTCCCCCCACTTCACCACCCCCCACCCCCACCAAACCTGCCAGTTCCCCTTAAGGCTGCTAAGGATATAAGTGGACTGCCCACTTATCCATAATAAACCCACGTTTATTTATGTGAATAAAAACGTTCACAGAACATCTCTAGGGTGCTTGATCTGTAGTTTTCTGGGGTCTGCTGGAGCTCACGGAAGCCTGTGGAACGGCAGCATACTCGCTGTGCACATTGTCTTCAGTGAGCCCCCCAACCCCGGATAACTGTGCTTCCAACCCCCTTGCTGCCCTAAGCCCTTGCTGTGGACAAACATTAGAGCCACCAGAGCTCCTGCGTCTTGAACTTGACATTCCTGCAGTCCAACCCCAGTCCTCATCTTGCTTTATGGGCTTTCCTGGGATGACTTGAATCATTCCTGAGGAGTGCCCTCAGGTGACTCAGTTTCTTTAATGTGATCACAAGTAGCCTGTCCCCTGCCAAGTGTAGATGTGTAGGCTTACAGAGGGACTAGGACAAACCCAAATTGCTTTCCGTCCTGTCCTATGGTGGTCCCTGTCATTCATCCTTCCTGGCTACAAGCTTTTACTCTCGGGGAACAGGTGTGGAAAGTGAAGTGCGAACACCTCAGAGAAGTGGCCAGGGCGGGTGGGAGGGCTTGAGTTGAAGGAAGTCTCCATCAGCGCGTCTGTTTCCGAGAGGGGAGATCCTGGAAGCCTGACTCCTCGAGGGACTTTGCCTGCACTTTGTGGCTTCACAGTGGCCATGGGGGGTGACGGGAGACCTGTGTGTTGGGGGGAGGGTAGCTGCTGCTGCTGCAGGCCCCCAAGACTTCCCCTCCTAGATAAGACTTGTCACATATCCCCTCCTAGATAAGACACATCTGCGAGGTAGACAGAAGTTCAGACTTCATTTCCTTCTATTTTATTTTCTTCATCAAGTGCCTTTTAAGATGCTGCTTACCAATGAGACTTGCTTATCTGATCAACATGTAAGAAAACACTTTATTTTGAGTCAGACCATCAGTGAAAATAGAAGCTTCTAGTTCCCAGTCCCAAATTAGCCACGGAAGGATGACATCACTTGAGCTCAGAATCTGCTGAGTTAGCCTATGAGATCATTTTAATGCTGGAACGTTGCCATCCTGTCCCCAGGACAAAAGGAGCCCCCAGTAGCTATGAAACAACTGAGGGCAAGACCTTGTCTGTCTGTGCAGCCCCAGTACCTAGCATAGAGCCTGGCATAAAGGTCATGCTCTATAAAATTAAATGCATTTCTCCGCATGCAAACTGCCAACACGGAGCAGTGCCCAGGCACACAGTGGTGGTGTGTGAAACCCTGCACGCAGGGACGGCGAACTCATATCCAGACCAGGTTTTGGTTAAACCATCAGATGAATTGCGACTTCTTCCAGCAGGGAAACGAGGCCAGTGGCATCTCTGGCTACTGTGTGACCAGTTGGCCTCCCTGAGGACTCTTGCGATCAGGGCTCTGGCATCGATGTCAGTCGGGTGATTGGCCGTGGGCCATAGCGCCATGGGAGCTGGGCCTGGAGAGTTGGAATTCATGCTGCTGGGCCCGTGCCTCGCCTCCACCCGTGGACTTGCCCGCATGCATCTTCCTTCCCACATGCACCGTTCTGACCCTGGGGAAAGTGGGTGTTGGTGGCCAACATCAACCAGCTAACTGCCCAAATCATTCTGTGTCCTTGGCTGTCGCATGCTTCCTCGGGGTAGCTGTCTGATGGCATTCTTGTGTGTTATCAAGATCTCCACACTTCACATCTATGCCCATAGGTGCCTCCTCGCGTTTCTTTCCTAGATGTCCTTGTCCCCATTCTTCGTGTTTTCTTCTTACAGCCCCTGAACAATCAGCCAAGACATTTGCCACCACCCAGAGTCTGTAGGATGAGTGGGCACGCCACCCAAAGCACTGCCCGGAAGCAGGACCGCCCCCCCCCCCCACCGACTTCGGGGCTACGTGGATAGGGTTGTAAGGTACGTCAGCTCGCACCGTATCCTGAGCCTACACTTCTGTGGATTAAGTGTAGCCTTCTCCTTCCTCTGTCGGCTGACGGGAAGCAGCCCTCCCCAGCAACGGCCATCAGAGTGAATGAAGGAAGGACGGGGATATAGCGGCAGTGAGTTACACGGGCTCCCGGCTACCTGCTAATGGAACTTTGTGTGCCCTTGGCTCTATGGATCCTTTCCTAAAATGTACCCCTTCAGTTTTATTGATTTAATTTAATTAATTTATTTATGTTGTTTGTTTGTTTAAAGATTTTATTTATTTATTTATTTATTTGAGGAGGGAGAGGGACAAGCTGACTCTGTGCTGAGTGCAGAGCCCGAAGTGGGGTTTGATCCCACGACCCAGAGATCATGATCTGAGCTGAAATCAAGAGGCAGACACTCAACCGACCGAGTCACCCAGGCGCCCCTCCCCCTTCAGTTTTATGATGGATTGCTGCTGCTTATAACTTTGTGGGTCGGACAAAATCTCATAGTGCCCAGGTCTGGCCACGTTTCCTCTTAATGTCCATGGCCAGCTAAGTTTAAAAGATGAATCATTCTCTATTGCAGATGACATGGCTATGCTTTGGGACCCTAGCAGTCGAAATAGTGACTCTTTCCTTGGGACTGACTATAAGCGACCCAACACAACATCTTTTTCCATCATAGATACCATGAGGTCTATGTGGTCATATGGCCTGAGTCATGGCAGCTGGGGACAAGAGTTCTTTCTTGCTGTGTCTACACTCAAAGCTGGCAACATGTTATGTCTTCTCGTATATTGTCATGTGCAGAATATGCAACCTTTAGAACCCAAAAAGGCAATCAAGCATTGCCTTTCTTTCTTTGTAGTGGGAGGTGTGCTATGGAAGAATTTGTTCTTAACTGCGAAGAGGATGTCGAAACATGCCCAGGCCACTGACTCCCTAAAAGCTTCAAGGATTAGGCAAAGCCCTGACTCATTGAAGATTTATGTCCCACCTCTGGAAAGCATGTGCCTCATAAAGGCTCCCAGTGTACTCCCTACTTCTTGCTCTTCTGACTGAATCAACATCATATCATTGGTATAGTGGACCTATTACTTGGGACGTCTAGACAATCTTTTTCTCTTCAGACAATAATATGACAGAGGGTAGGAGAATTCACATAGCCTGGCATTATCTGCTCCAAGTAAATGCAAAATGTTTTTAGTTCTTTTTAGTAGGGATGGAAAAGAATGCATTTGCAAGACCATGGGCCATATATCATGCATCTGAAGCTATGTCAAGATTCTCCAGCGAATCTCCTACATCTGGCAGAGCAGCTATGGTGGGTCTTCTGTTTGGTTGAGTTTCCAAGAGCCACCCAAGCATCATGGTCATGGCATCATCTTCTATGTTCCTTGCCAGGACATCAAATCCTTGCTATAGGGAAATGCTTTGACGTCAGTAACTTTTCCCTTATCTAGTTGTATGTTCCATGTCTCCCCACCATGCATACCTCCCATCCACCACATTTAGAATCAAGACCTATACGTTCTGTCCTGGCTGCAGGGGTACAATTTGTGAGGTCCTGCCCCTCTCCTACTGGCCATCTTGTGCTACTAACCAGGTTTGGGTCACAACTGAAGCAGCTGGCTGATGTCATACCCCGGACCTAGTCATTAGCATACTGGCCAGTGGGAAAGGTGTGGCAAATGCTAAGCAGGGACACCTGTTCCCTTGTAGGGTGAATGTCTCTGCACGGTCTTCAGGTAAGGGGAGGAACTAGCTTTTACCTGGAAAGAACAGACCCGATCTTTCAAGAGAACCCAGGGGCTCAAGAGTTTCGAATTAATTGACTCAGATGTACCTATTCCAAGTCTCAGGCTCCAGTCCTTCCCTGCCAGGAGACTGGCCTCAGCATACAAACACAACTGCGCTGTGAATTCGTCCTTCTCTGCAGCTCTATTATTCTTGTAATTATGTTGTGGCCCTGATCTTCAGCTCCCTCTGTCCTCTGGCTGAAGGAGAGGAGAGTCTCTTCCTGGGAGGCCCTCTGGATTTCATACTTTGCTTTTAATTGATGAGTAATCAACTTGAGCCTTTCTTTTACTTTTGGACAGCATCATAGCCCCCAGCAATAGCTATGCAACTCCATGGTCCTTATAATTACCCTTTGCTTTTTAGTTCTCAAATGCCTGATACAATGTGTCTCCAGAGCACCCCTTTGCCTGCCTACTGCCCCAGTGCCTTAGCACCACCACAGCTGGGGGATTAAAGTCTCAGTCCTGGCCTCTCACTCAGCATGCACCACAGGCTTCCTCTGCCACCTGTTACCCTCACTCGTGGAACTGTACCACTTGCTCGTCCTTGGGCTGGGGGTGGAAATTAAGATTACAAATTCATGTCCCCTTAATCCATTGTCTTAGTGAATCCCTCTAAAGAGAGATCAAAAGACACACCTGAAGGTCAGAAAGTTTAAGTAATTTGCTCCAGATCGTCCAGCTGGTGGGATCTGAGCCTGTGACTATAGCTCCATGACGATGTGTTTGTCATTCTAGAATTTTAAGTTAGCTTAAACTAGAGCCATTGCCGTCATAGGGAAGACGCTCCCTGAAATGTCTCCCTAGCAGCTCCCAGTTCACTGCATGACATTGTATCAGTCTCAGGTGTCCAACGTATCATTCTGAGATTTGTATACATTGTGAAACTGAAGTCTAGTTAACACCCGTCACCTCATAGAGTCACACTTTTTTTTTTAACTTGTGATGAAAACTTGTAAGATTTACTCTCTTAGCAACCTCCCTAGTACATACATCATACGATATTTGTCTTTCTCCGACTTATTTCACTTAACATAATGCCTTCAAGGTGAGGAGGCTCCGGGTTCGGGTTAAGACAGACCCTGCGCTGGAATCTCGCCGCGAGACCAAGAACCCGGTCCCCAGCGCTGTTCACGCGCCTGCAGCCGCTGGGAACGAAGGCCGAGCGCTCAGGCTGCGGCCCCGCAGGCAGGTTCTTTTTTTTTTTTTTTTTTTTTTTTAAGGTTTTGTTGTTTTTTTTCAGTGATCCAAGATCCATTGTCTTTGCACCACACCCAGTGCTCCAGGCAGGTTCTTTCTAGACTGTCCGTGCCGAGGAAGGAGCCGGGCCCCGCCCCGCCGCCCCGCCCGCACGTGGTTCCTCGGGCTTTAAACCAGCGGCAGGTGGGGGCGCTCGCTCCGGGCCCACCTGCGGGAGCGGGACCCGCGGGGCTGCTAATGCCTCAGCTGCCGGCGAGTGGAAAGGGCAGGGAAGTCTCACAGGGAGCGGGAGGGAGCCCCGAAACTGGCGGGGAAGGACTGCAGGCCTTGGCGGGGTTGGGGTCGGGGAGGAAGGAGCCGGGGCTCGAGTTCCCAGGGGCCGCGGCGTCCGCACCTGCTACGCTCAGGGTCCGCCCAGCCCTGTCGGAAACTGGGCCCCGGCCCTGGCGTCTGCTGGGAGCCCCGCTTCTGGCATCTTCGGAAGCTGAGGGCGGGTGTCACACGGCCTCCCCTGAAGATCTGCCGCTCGGAGCCCCGGCATTCACCCAGCCTGAACCCGTCACCCCGCACCACCTGAGTCAGCTGAATCCCAGCCCCCGCTTCGGGAAGATTCCGTCTTCTCACTGAACTTCAGGTTCGATCTTTATTTTATTTATTTATTTGTTTATCTACTTTAGGTTTTATTTATTGACTTGGGAGAGGGAGACGCAGGCTCCCCGCTGAGCAGGGAGTCGGAGGTGAGACTCGATCCCGGGACTCCGGGATCACTTTTGGGCCCAGGGGCAGACGCTTAACGATTGAACCCCCAAATGCCCCAGGTTGGATCTTTAAAAGTGGAGACCGTTATTTTGGCTTCCTAGTATGTTCGTTTTTTCATTCCAAAAATATTTATTGGATGCCTCCTGTGGGATGGGCAACCTCCACCCAGTCGGTCTTGGGGATGCAGCAGGAAAGTAAAAACAACCAAGGCCTCTGAGCTCAGGCAGTCCACGGCTTAGTGGGAGGCCGAGGATGTCCTGAGATGAAGGGGGTTTGTGGTGCCTGGAGAGGACAGGTTGGGGGGCGGTCTGGGTTAGTGGTTGGAGAGGCAGGCTGGGGAACGCTTCCTGAAGAAGCCATATTAAGGGACATACTTCAGGAATGACTAGACGTGAGTCAGGCAAAGCGAGGTAGTGATGGAGGTGGGGTGTGAGGGTTCCGGAGGTGTCTGAGGCAGAGGGAACAGCATGCCAGATGGCAGGCTATGGCATGACAAAAGAAGGGTTGGAGGCCACAGTGACCACAGCATTGACAGCCAGGAGGAAAACGGGGCTGCCAAATGTCATGGGAACCCACAGGCCCTGACACGTGATTCTTATCACAAGGGCAATGAGCAGTCACCTAAGCAGAATGTAATGGATTAAATTTGCAATTTGAAAAATTGGTTTAGGGAGGCAACCTGGATGGCTCAGTAGGTTAAGCATGCAGATCTTGATTTCAGCTCAGGTCGTGATCTCAAGGTCCTGGGATCAAGCCCCTGGTCAGGCTCTGTGCTCAGCAGGGAGTCGGCCTGAGGGTTCTCTCTCTCTGGCTCTCTCTGCCTCTCCCCCTGCTCATGCATTCTCCCTATCTCTTTCTAAAAATAAATAAATACATCTTAAAAAAATGGTTCTGGAATGTGAAAAATAGATCGGAGGCAGAGCTATTGTAGTGGTTTAAAAGTGGGAGAGAAGATGGAAATTTGGCTTAATATCGTCAAGGTGTAGATGTATAAATGGGCCACTTTGGGAACATTGCAAGTAGGTACAATTAGGATTCCTGGGTTTACGGCTCAAGTAACCAGATGAGTTGTACTGTCCACTAAAATGGAAAGCCTGGCTTAGTGTCAGGTCGGATTTGGGGTTTGGGGCACACGGAGCTTGGGGTGCCTTTGAGACCTCCAACAGAAACAGTAAATGGGAGTGTTGTGTATGCGTTTGGGCAGAGTTCTAGGTTCGTGAGTTAATGTTGAAGAATGTTTAAGCCAAAGTTGTGGCCAAGATGGCGAGGGAGAAAACACAGAGGAGAAAAGAGGGTCCGGGGACCAAACCTGGAGCAGTTCTAGTGAGCAAAGATGTGCACCCAGGAGGGTGAGCTTGCCAGAGAGACTGAGGCGCGCCGGCGACGGACGGGTGCAGCCGGGCTGGCGTGGTCGAAATGAGGTGTGTTCTCAAGGGGAGTTTTGTGCTCCGGGAAAGGGGCCGCTGCCTTGGACGTTGCTCAGAGGAGGACTGACCAACAGGGAAGAACCCTTCTTGGGGTGCAGGCGTGTGCTTGGGCCCATGGTGGAGTGACGTTTGGCAGATGGAATGGAATAAGGCATGGCTTCTTACACCAGTGTATCACCTTGAGGATATCTGCAATTGGCCCATAAAACTATCATTTACTTAAGATATTTTTTTGAAGTTACTCAAGTTTTTAAAAACACAGATACATGTATTTTGAAAGGAAAGTTTATATCCTTAATGGAACTAATATAATTCACTATAAATGGTAAATTTTCAAAAAGGCAGTGCTAGGGGCATTAGACCTAGTGGGCTTACCCCCGTTAGACAAGGATCTAGTGACCTGATCGCTAAGTCTCTTCTGTGCCTGTGTACACTTTCTTAAAATGGCAAGGACTCTATGATGGCATGGGAGCTCTGGAAGGGACATAAGGGGGAAGGCAGGAGAGGTTACAGAGGTTTTACTTTCAACTGTAGGCATCATCTAATGTCACCTGGTCTTCTCTGGCCCATTAGGGGCCTCCCAGATTCTCTCTGTAATGGGAGAGGATTGAATGGGAAAGAAAAAGCTAGTGAATGAGAGATATTCTCAACCTTGAAATCTATGCTGTTTACTCAGTCCTGTGGCATCCCTACCTATGCCTTCCCGTCAGCGACTGTCCCGGAATTTTAAAAACCCTAAGTTCTCAGACTTAAGAGTGAAGGGCAAACCTCAGTCAAGACCCTTCATCATCTGATCCCAGTCTTTCCCACACCGGGACCCACCCCCCCTCCCCACAACAAACCCTCCGGTCCAGCTCCTCCCTACCCTTCTGGCACACAACTCAATTTCCTTCCCCAGGCCTTGGACTTCTCTCCCCATATTTTGAAAGCTTTCAGTCGATTTCCTTCCAGTCTTGCACAAACCTTGTTCAAGAGAATGTTTTTTCCCCCCTAAAACATTTCCTGTAATTACAACGTTGCCAAGGACATTCATATTTAACTTCAAATGTGTTCATGGCTCAGTAAGTGTGAATGGATTTGGTTTATTCTCAACCATCAATTAGTGACAATTGTGGGAGATACAAGGATGTACTGGCTACGACATCTTCCCTCACGGGGAAGGTAAGAGTGGATCGTTTCTTCTCTGCTTGTGTTCTCGAGTGTGTACCCATGGGGCTGTTTGTGCCCAAATCTCAGGAACACCATTTAAGCCAAGAACATAGCTGGGAATGTGTTCTTCCATGTTCCTCTAGTGGGAGGAGAGCATCCCCGAATGATTCAGGTCATGGGATAGGGTGAACTAAGACCCATCCAAGGGCTACCAGTCCCTTTTTCCTCAATCTATCATTGTAAAGCCTTAGCATTGGTTTATATATATTTTTTACTCATGTAAAATTACTAAGGCAATCCACTTTGGAGTGATAGCTTAGACTAGAAATTTGAATTATCTTGCAAGCTGATGGTGCCATTCTCTTCTTACTGAAGTGCGTGAATGTTTAATCTCCCTCCCACTTGCTCACACCCAGCGAAATGTGGCCTCGCAGAGGACCTTGTGCTCTCGGGCGCCCTCTGCCGTTCCTCGCGGTGGTCACGGTCTCTGGAATTCGTCTGCAAAGCAATTCTCCACATTCAGAAATGACAAATTTCCACAGTGACCACGTTTCCGGACTGGCATTAATCCAGCTTTAAAACCGTGATTTTAACAGCATTGACACAAATGTTCACTTTTTAGTCACTGAGAGTGAAATTGTGAATAGTGACTAAATCCCCAAATTGGTAAAAATGCTGAGCAAAAATTAAACATTTCCAGGCCATTTTCCAATCTAAAATTTGGCACCCCATGTGATGATAGTCTAGAGATTAGGAATTTTTAAAATGCTATTTCTATTTCTTTTCGGAACATAATTTTTATATTATTTTGCCAATTTCTCAAATGGCACGTGAGGCTTATTTTTTAAAAAATTTTCCAGAAACACCAATTTTAAAGTAAAGTAAAATAATTATACATAATAATTTTGCAAGTGAAAATTTAAATTTATTATCCAAATAATATTTAAATACATTTTAATTATTTTTAATTACATGTAATTGAAAGGAATTAAACCTACATTTTTATTCAGAAGCAGCCTAAGGAAATCAGAATTTAAAATCAGATTGAATTTAAATTTCAATTCAGTTAAAGTTCAGAATTATCAATAAAACATCAGAAATTGCCCCAAACCCTCTCACTATTAAAATTCTGAAATGTGATTTTGAACAAGAAGCATGTGAAATAGTCCAGCCCGGTCAGTTCACACAAAGAATTTAAGGAATCAGGAAAAGCCTTCAAAGAAGCAGAAAGGAAAGGATTATAATAGTAAGTCAACGAGTCTTACCTCAAATTTGAAAAGCTATAGGTGCCCCCATAAAACATGAGATGAACCCAAACACGGAGACAACCCTGCCTAAATATTGGCAAAGCAGGAATTAACAGAGAACCGAGAAACACAACAAACTGAGACGTTTCCCTCTGGAATGCTGAGCTTAGAGATTATAATAAAAATTCAGGAAGAAAGACCCATCATTACCTGTAATCAAGACTGACAACAGACGAAGACATTTTTAGTAAATGGATACATTTCGCAAATTGACCGTGATGGTCTTTCCACGCAGCCTGATTGCCTGCGGTTATGATTTTAGGTCTTTCAGCATTTCCTTTGGACAAGTGGCCCAAAGTTAAACAAGTGTAGGTATTTTAAATGAGTGTCCTATTTTAGGGTTAAACTCTCTTTCCTAGACATTATCTCCATTGATCTGCACAGGATTTCTGTGAAGTGTTTCTTAAGCTTGTTTTACAGTCGGGCAAGCATCTCCGAGAAGCAGCGCGGTTTCTCTGCAGGCCCCAGTCGCCAGTCCGTGGGAAACACCTGAGGCTCACACCGCAGCCCCAGTAAAACGTGTTTGCCAGCATCTGCGATTTAACGTTTCATTGTTTTATCACACCCAGGAACTGCCGTCCAGCGGTAGCTGGGACTCCCCTGATTCTCCTCTGGCCACCATGGCTTTTGGCAGCTTTGATGAAATGTTATTTAAGAGGAGTAGATATTTATTGAGCTATTACTCAGTCTCAGGGCTGAGGGTCCCTGTTGATCGCCACACTCTCGCCCCAAGAATCCCCTCTTCACTGATGGATCCCAGATCTGTCCCCGGCTGGGGCCTCCCCCATTTCTGTCTGGTTACCCATCCTCTGGCTTGAAGGTGGGATAGTGACACAATGCTTGAGATCCGCAGTTAGAATAGGTAACACCTGTCTTTCCCCCACACGCTGTAACTGAGCCCGAAAGCTCCAGGGAGAACAGAGATAACACATTTCATCCCCTTCGGTCGTCTTCACCTTTGTGCCATACCAGCTGCGGGGTGTGTATTGGCTTCAGGGTACCTTTTGTCCCTAGGGCGCCTGCATCAAGCCAAGAAAGAAAACGAAATTGGTAACTTTGGCCACTAGATGTCACACTACCTTTAAAGGTTAACAAAGTTCCCAACCTGATATTATAAAATTTTACTTCGATTTTAGTGTGTAAGCGAATCTTGTGTTTCTGTTGTCTCCAAACTCAGTCATTTAAAGCAAAATATCAAGCAGACTTGGTATTGGCGTCCTTTTTAAAACACTCGTTGCTGGGGGAGGAGAGGGTGTCTGGGGGTGACATACAAATCATTTGAACTGACTTTGGAATGTATCATGGAACGTCTTCCCAGCCTTTTGGTCTTTTTTTTTTTTTTTTTTAAGATTTTATTTATTTATTTGACAGATCACAAGTAGGCAGAGAGGCAGGCAGAGAGAGGAAGGGAAGCAGGCTCCCTGCTGAGCAGATAGCCTGATGCGGGGCTCGATCCCAGGACCCTGGGATCATGACCTGAGCCGAAGGCAGAGGCTTTAACCCACTGAGCCACCCAGGTGCCCCACTTTTGGTCTTTTTTATTGTGTCCGGTTAATATAAACTTGTGCATCTGAGTAATAGCGGAGTGAGGTAGGGGGCTAATCTGGGGTCAGGCAACATTCTTGTGTTGTGTTTGCACAATTCTAATGATGCCATCTTGGGTGCTGAGCCCGTCTTCAGTGGGTTCCCGTTGTTTCTAGAAGGATCAGTGTGCTGGAGGCTGCTGACCTGGTCCCTGCTTCAACACCTGCTGGGCTCTCCAACTCCCCTGACATCACCCCTCCCCTTGCTGCTCTAACCTCCTCTGTTCAGTGTGTTCCAACTCTGCCCTCTACCTGTTCGCCCAGGTAGCCTGTGTGGTTTCTTCAGACGGTATTCAAGAGCCACAACCTGATGGGAGGTTTCCAGGACCTCCCACTGCATTAGTGTCTTATCTCTGCTGTAACAAATTCCCCTCAATTGCCACAAATCAGTGGCTTAACACACCGCACATATATTAAGTTCTGCAGGTCAGAAGTCCAAAGTGGGTCTGACTGGACTAAAATCAAGATGGGGGCGCCTGGGTGGCACAGGGGATCACGTGGCCAATGCCTGGTTTCAGCTCAGGTCTTGATCTTGGTGGTAGGATGGGGTCCCACTCTGGGCTTCATGCTCAGAGTGGAGTCCGCTTGGGTTTCCCTCTCCCTTCCCTCTGCCCCCACTCCCTGTACTCATGCTCGCTCTCTAAAATAAATAATTCATCAAAAAATAAGATCAAGATGGGCTGCATCCCTTTTAGAGGCTGCAGGAGAGAATCTCTTTTCTGAACAGCTTCTAGAAGCTGCCTTCATTCCGTGGCTTATGTTCACTCCCATCTTTGAGGCCAACAGTCCCATCACTCAGACCTCCGTCCTGGTCACATCTCCTTCCCTGACATTCTGGGCTCTTCCCCACTCGAGGACCTTGTCATTCCATAGGGCACAGCCAGCCAATCTGGCATCCTCTCCTTTTAAAAAAAAAAAAAAGCTAATTCACACTCTGAAATCTACCTAAACCTTCCATTGCCCCCCCCCCCTTGGTGTATAACATAACATATTCACAGGTTTGGAGGTTGAGGTCTGAATGTCTTTGGGGTCATTATTCTGCTTGCCACAGACATTTCAGTTAGCCCTGAGCTCTGATATCACTGGTTACAGTTAATTATACACACATACTTTTAGGTTTGGATAACGGCACTCTTGCCCCCCAGCTTCTGTAATCCACGAGGCTGCAGGTCCCACTCGTCACTGGATCCTCACGTTCTAGCACTGAGCTGAGATACAGGCCCAGTCTAGGGCTGGCCAGTGGGGATTCATGGTGCTTGTGAAAGCATTTTCTAAAATAAAAAAAAAATCAGTGTATTCACTTTGACTCCCACCAACCCTACTCCCCAGTTTAGCGAACTCCTAAAAATCCTCAAGGTCTTGGAAACCGTGCACTTCCAACGTCTGGCCCAGGTTCCTCACACTCTTCAGCATCACACGTTGAAGTCCGGCAGGTCTGACTGTGAACAGCGCTTCTCGCTCGTATCTGTTGCCACAAGAGGTGACCTGATCTTCGTGAGACATGATCTGGGGAAAAGCGCACCTAACAGTGTTGCACTGAGCTGTCAGTGCGTAAACTGCGTACCACCACGCCAGGCACGGGACCGATGCTCGGCGATGTTCGCAAATGTCCTGTCCTCCCTTTCGATGATCTGTTATTCCTCTTCTCATTCTCAGACTCTCGAGTGTTGAAGGGTGGACGGGGTCTGGAACTGTCGATTGCATGAACGAAGTCTCCAAAAATCGTGGTGGGAACCATCTGGGGATTGAAGAGTTAAGTGTGAAAATGAGGAGGGAGTTAAGACCGGCTCTGGGTCCCCCAGAATGAGGAACGGCATATCCCCGAGCACTGCGAGGTGTTTGTTACCTTCGAGAGAGTGGCAGCGGGCCATCTCACCCGCGAGCACCTGCGCACTCAGTTAGTGGGGAGCCAGAGCCTCTCGTGTCCGATGCTCAAGCTCGGCCGTGTGCGCCCTGCGAGCCAGGACCGGGAGAGGCGCAGCGTGGCTTTCATCCCAGGCTAAAGAAATCACTTTTTCATTGCGGGAGCTCAGCCGGGTTACCCCCAAGGTGGCTTTTGGCCCTGAGCGTATGCGCCGACCCCCTTTCTCCCGCTAAGACTTTCCTCCGGTAGCAAAGCATTTTCCATCGTGAACAAATAGACCAAAGTCCGCACAGCTCGTTCCTGTGCTGGGGAGCGCGAGGACTCACCCAGGGTTCATCTTACGCAGTGTGGTTTGGGGGTCTGCAGGATGCCGCTGATGACGTCAGTGGAGACGACGGATTTCACCTGTCACTTGTTTTCGCATTTCATGCAGCTAGCACGTCAAAATAACTCCTGTGAGTTCTTTACGGGAGCAATACATATTCAACACACACACTTGACAAAAACATCCTCAGTGATGCACACTGTCAGTATTGGCATTTTCCCCAGCTTTGTGGAGATACAACTGACCAAAATTGTATATATTTAAGGCATAAAATGTCATGTTTTGGGGCACCTGGGGGCTCAGTCATTAAGCGTCTGCTTTCGGCTCAGGTCATGATTCTGGCGTCCTGGGATTGAGCCCCGCATCAGGCTCCCTGCTCAGTGGGGAGCCTGCTTCTCTCTCTCCCGCTCCCCCTGCTTGTGCTCTCTCTCTCTCTCTCTCACTGTCAAATAAAATCTTTTTTTTTAAAAACCCATATTTTGATGCACGTTTACATTGTAAAATGATTACCGCCATCAAGCCAATCAACATATCTATAACCACACAGTTACGACTGTTGTGTGTGCGTGCACGTGGTGAGAACTCTTAGGGTCAAGTCTTAGCAGATTTCAAGGGCACAGTACAGTATTCTGAACCGTAGTTACCATGACCTCTGCGGCTCATTCACCCCGCATAACTGAAACCCTGTAGAACTGTATCCGTTGACCAACACCTGCCCGTTTCTCTCACCCCTGTTTGGCCATAAAACATTGAAGAGGGAGGATTGGTAAAATATTTTTGTTAAGTAGAAAGATCTGCAAGACTGGCGTGAAGTGCGTTTTCTGGAGGTGAAGTTTTGTTTCCGTCCTTTAAAGCTTGGGAATACCGTTTCACCGTCGTTTTCAGAAGCAGGAGACTCCAGCCCCTTACATACATTACACCAAAACTCCTAAAAGATACGGACTCAAGCAGTTCTTAGATAATGATATGAAGCTTTGGAGAATTTAACTGATGGGTTACTGTCCATTAGGAATCTCTGAACTCCCCGTCTGGCACTAGCAGGATCCCATCGTATTTCCTGGTGCCTAGCACGGCTTTTGTGGTCCTTGCTGTAATCTTAGCTCTGGGTTTTAGACTGGCTTGTATCGCTCCTAGGTGTTCCATGTGTGTAAGTCTTGACTCAGAAAAATTTAAACTCTTTTTCTCAATAACCATGTAAATTGACAATCTAAAATTACTGTTGAGGGACACCTGGGTGGCTCAGTTGGTTAAGCGTTTGCTTTCAGCTCAGGTCATGATCCCAGAGTCCTGGGATCAACTCCCGCATTGGGCTCCCTGCTCAGTGGGGAGTCTGCTTCTCCCTCTGGCTCCTCCCCCACTGCTCATGCTCTCTCTCTCTCAAATAAATAAAATCTTAAAGAAAATACCTATTGATTTATTATTGCTTTAAACTTGAGAGTAAATGATTTTTAAGATTTTATTTATATGAAACAATATAGGAAGGCGGGATAAGCCACAAAATGAGAAAAAGTGGCCACCAGTGTTAATAGCCTTAATATATAAAGTGCCTATGCATATTTATAAGAAAGATACTGTGACTTCGTAGAAATGCTAAGTACATGAAAAGCTTATTCACAAATGATGGAATGAAATGGTTAATATATAAGAACACATTTGAAACTCTATTAATGATAAAATAAAAGCAAAATTGAAAAATATTCAATTTCTGGGGCACCTGGGTGGCTCAGAGTGTTAAGCCTCTGCCTTTAGCTCAGGTCATGATCTCAGGGTCCTGGGATCGAGCCCCGCATTGGGCTCCTTGCTCAGTAGGGAGTCTGCTTGTCCCTCTGCCTCTCCGCCTGCCTGTGCTATCTCTCTCTCTCTCTCTCAAATAAATAAATAAAAATCTTAAAAACAGAGTTGCTGGAAGGATCTTGGTGAGGGATGCTGGGGGTGTGACTATGGTTGTGGACATAGGGAAAGAGAGCTGTGAGCAGATCAGAGAGATACTGAGGAAGTTGAATCAGGAAGACTTGGTGATTGGTTGACAGTTTGGGGGAGAAGAAAGACCACATTGCTGAGGAAGAAATGCACCTTCCGGCCTCAACAACACTGTGGGGCTGGGGAGGGTGCATGCTCGGAGGGCGGGAACTCACTTCTGGAGTCTTGAGGACAAAGGGGAACATCCAAGTGTTAGTTTCACTAGGGAGCGGAATTTGAGTGTCTGGAAATCTCACAGAAGCCGGGGGTGGGAAGATTGTGTATAAAATTGCCTAGAGGGATGCCTGGTTGGCTCAGTTGGTTAAAGGCTCTGCCTTTGGCTCAGGTCATGATCCCAGGGTCCTGGGATCAAGTCCCACATCGGGGTCCTTGCTCACTGGGGAGCCTGCTTCTCCCTCTGCCTCTGCCACTCTCCCTGCTTGTGCTTCTAACAAACAAATAAATAAAATCTTAAAAATAATTGCCTAGAAAGAGTGGGTGAAGTGAAGACAGCAGGGAGGAGAGAGCCCAAGTGAGAACACCAACACTCAGAGAACATCTGAGTGACTTAGAGCAAATTCGGCTTGCCAAGAAGGCAGATACGGAGCAGTCACAGGGATAGGACAAAGTCTAGGAGTCTGTAGTGTCGTGAAAATGAAGGAAAACCAAGAGGACAGAGTGCTTCTTTCTTTTTTAAAGTTTTTTTTTTAAGATTTTATTTATTGATAGAGATCTCAAGTAGGGGGAGAGGCAGGCAGAGAGGGGGGGGGGTAGCAGGCTTCCCCACTGAGCAGAGAGCCCGATGCAGAACTCGATCCCAGGACCCTGGGATCATGACCTGGGCTGAAGGCAGAGGCTTTAACCCACTGAGCCACCCAGGCACCCCACTTTTTAAAAAAGTTTTAATGAATTTATTTTTTAAAGTAATCTCCACACCCAAGCTGGGGCCCAAACTTACAACCCCGAGATTAAGAGTTGCGTGCTTGACCGACTGACCCAGCTGGGCACCCTAAGGATGGAATGTTTCAAATGTGAATGAGTGGAGGCTTGTGTCCGATGCCATCAGTAATTTAAGATAAAGCCTTAAAAGGGGAGATGTTTGATGAAATGAGTGCCAGCCCTGTCTGTGGAGTGGCTGAGACTGGAAAGCCACACGGCAGGGGAGAGAGGAGCACGTGAAAGGAAGATGTGTGTTTGGATAATTGGTTGTGACGTGAAGGGAAGCGGGGTCAAGCTGCGTGTGCTGCCTCGCTGGGGGAGGAGTAGGTGGAGAGGAAGACGATGGAGATGGAGGAGAAAGGCACACGCGGAGGTGGGAGAGGACAGAGTCTGGAGCACGGGCGGGGTGGGGGGCTGGCCTCAGCTAGAGTGTGAGGGGGAGACCGGGTGAGATCTAGGGGAGTAGGAAGGTTTGAGAATGCTGCAGGGTGACTCCTACCTGGTGTGGGGACTATGTACTACTTTGCACGAACCCTTATTTGGGGAACACTCTTTCTGGCTCCGGTAGTAACTTGATTTTGTCTGGTGACTTTGGTCATCTCCCCAAGGGAGCAGCTGGACAGAGGAGGCTGTGCTTACTCGGGGGTCCGGTACAGTCACTTTGCCTTGCCCGAGGGGTGCAACTCCCCATGGTACTCCCCAAGACTCCCAGGGCCTCCCAGGGGGCCGGTATCTCGCGTTGCCTCTGGCTTTGGACTTCAGCTGTGACTGGATTTGACCGTGTCAGCGCCTTCAGGTACGAGTGCGGATGATTTACTGAAAACTGGGGGCAGTGGAGATTTATGTCAGCACACACACCGTCGAAAATGCAGTGTTAGCTATGCCTCTCCAAGACCCCTCTGTCATTTCTGACATGGGGGCTCTCGCCAGTTTCTGCGTGTGGTTCAGCCCTTCTCTCTGCTCAGAGCTCGTTCTTTCTGGCAAATTCTGCTCCTATCCGAGGCACAGGGGGTCAGCGCCATCTTCTGTTGCCTTGACTCCTGCTCATGTGTCCTCAGGGTTTCGCCTTTAACCTCCGGGCTGCTTATGAGGGTATTTTCCTAAACAAAAATGTTCTGACCTTAAGAGAAATTCTGGTTCCAAGTGTCACTCAAATATATTCTTTATCCCAGTGCATAATTTTGAAAGAAATTAAATACTTGCTTCTGTCGACTCAGCATCAGCAGATGCTTGGGACGCATCCACCTGCAGGCATGAGAAAAAGTAAAAATCACAGGGTGTCTGGGTGGCTCAGTGGGTTAAGCATCTGCCTTTGGCCCAGGTCATGATCCCAGGGTCCTGGGATTGAGTCCCGCCTCGTTGGGCTCCCTGCTCAGCGGGGAACTTGCTTTTCCCTCTGTTGCTGCCCACCCTGCTCGTGTGCACATGTGCTCTCTCTCTCTCTCTCTCTCTCTTAAATAATACAATCTTAAAAAATAAATAAAAATCACAGAAGGGGACTCTTCAACTGTCCTGGGCTCTATATGAAAATGGTGCCTTTCTTCAGTTAAGTCGTAACTGGTATTTGTGTAGGGTTTTCAAGTGTACCCCTGCATTTGATTTTCACAAGAAGTCAAAGCAGAAGCAATCCCAGCATCCGTCCCTCTCTGCAAGTGAAGCACCTGGGGCTCCACACAATTGACTGGCCTTTGGCGTTTTGCTGATGAAGCCGCAAGGCCAACGCCAGCTTCCGAGGAGAGTCCCAGGCTCTCCTCTCTCGGCTGTGACAGAACGCTGGTCTGGTGTCCGTTCCTTCACTCACAATGACAAGTCCTTCTCAATACGGTTTAATGGGATCCTTCCCTCGCCAGCCTCAGTGTGAGGTATGACTTCTTCCCACCGTGGAGTAATGCTTGCTTTCATAAACTCTTTGCTTTGACATTTTGGGTTTTCTGGCCATGCCACCTAAAATTTAACAAAAAACTCACCAGTCCTACAGGCTCTGCTTTAAGTTTTTGGGGTACAGTCATGAGGACAGTAGGGAGGAAGGTCTTCTCCATTCCCACTTCCCAGATAATGGGTTGTCAAGGACAGCATCGAGCAGTATTGGCAGAGTTCAGAATCTCTGTCTCACCCAGCACGGGGTTCCTTCACTGGCTCACCCGCTGCGCCAAACAGACCTATAGGATCCTTTGCGGAGCAGAGTCTCCAAGTGCCTTTAAACACTTGCGCGCCAGCCCTGGTGTGTCAGCCTTCCTCTCATCCATCTTTGTTAGTGATCAGGCGAGACATCATAAATTGTTTCTTCTCTATTTTTTTTTCTTTAAATAATGTAATGAATATTGATGCGGCCAAGAGTTCAGTGAGTGGGTGGGGTGGATGCTCATTAGGAGAAAAAAAAAAATCAACACGGTGTAACCTCAGGACTCTGGTTGAATTCCATATTGGGAGCCTGTTTTGCAGTTTAGAAAGAAATGATTTCCATACCAGCTGTTTGTGCCTTGACAAGAAAATGCGATCTGACAGTTCTATTCAAAGGATGAACTCTCTGAGAACAGAGGGTGGGAAGAGTGCCATCTCCCTGACACCTGGAGTGGAGATGTGACAGCATTGGGGACTGATGTTGTTCCTGCCAGGCCAGGTTCCCCTGGCACCAAGGGGACTCGTGGGGAGGACTTGGGTTCAAAGGGACAAAAACATGGGCTCCGAAGTTAAAGCTGGATTCGAATCCAGCACTGACGACTGTGACCCTGGGCACTGCCCTGAAGCTTACTTTCTTCCCCTCTAAATGCGACCATAATGTCTCTTGTGCAGGTAATGATTAGCAGTAATGCACATGACACAGACACACGCTTAATGGGAAGTAGCAATTATTGTTATACTCCATATCATAGGATTATTTTGTAGAGAAATAAATTACAAGATTTGTCTTTCGTTGTCTCACAAATGATTATTTTTCGCATGTGATTTATTCGAGAGCAAACAGTCATATTAAAAAGTTCCCTATTCTTCTTCTCATTCTTCTATTGACCTCTCTGTGATCTCTGGTCTTAATAATGTTAATAATAATCCCTGCCTTTAAATATACACCCCAGATTCCCAGGAGAGCAATTGAGACATAATATGAAAAATACCTCGCAAAATGCAAAATGTATTGCAGTGGTGTTTTTAGGCTTCTTTTCCCCAAATCCTGAACTAAGTGTGCTCAGGAGACTCAGCCTTCTGGAGGACTTCTAGCAAATCACAGGTGCCTCTTTCTGCATGTGTGCTCACAGCAGACCCCACGTGGCGGAGGTGATGGCCAGGAAAAGGCATTTCTTGTAGGAATTTGTCACGTCTGACAACTGGTCCCTCTTCCTCATTTGTCTTGTATTCACTCTGTTTTGAGTAAACAGCTGTTAGACACCATTGGGCAGGCGAGATAAAAATCTTCCAGCAGAAGAGCTATTAATAATTTGGGTTGCTCGTGATGGTAATGTAGACCGTCAGAGAATAAGCTAGAAGAACATAGTGGGTGCTTCCTTCTGTATAACAGGCATCTTATAGATTTGGGGCTTTTCTTCTTAAGTTGTCGTGGCAGTGGGTGGAGGTGGAGATCATACGCACCTGTGGTAATAAGCCACGAACACGAGGTGTCAAAGATGCAACAGATGCTCTTCCATTCTCTGTTTTAGTTCCAGCTTCAGTGTGGGCAGCCGGATGTGGGTTCTCAGGATGGGCAGGAGTTTCCCAGCCGGGAAGAGCAGTGAAAGCCGGCCGTGGAAGGACTCTGAAGGCTGAGATCGGGAATCAATACCAGTGTCCTTGACACTATCAGGCTTTCCAGACAGTCACAGGCGGGTTATCTGGGAGATAAAGTCATGGAAACTGTTTATAAGAATGCAAAAAAGACCTTAGTTAACTTACTGTCTGGTAATTTTGAAAGTTGTTAAGAGAGTAAACCCTGCCACTTCTCATTACAGGAAGAAAAACCCGCCTTTTTCTTTTTTTTTCCTTCCCTTCCCTTCCCTTCCCTTCCCTTCCCTTTCCTTTCCTTTCCTTTCCTTTCCCCTCCTCCTCCTCCTTCCTTTCCCCTTTACCTCCTCCTCCCCATCTTCCCCTCCCCCTCCTCCTCTCTCTTCTTTATCTATCTATCTGAGGTGTTGGATATTAACTAAACTTACCGTGGTAATCATTTCACAGTATATGACAGTCGTGTCATTATGCTGCACATTTTAAACTTATATAGTGCCAAGTATCAATTATATCTCAATAAGAAAAAAAAGAATGCAGATAATTATTTTGCCAGTGATATAATCTCACTGATCTGGCACTCACTCGGAAAAATTATCTGATCATGGCAAATTCTTTTCCTGAAAAAGAAGTTGAAATTTCTCTCCCTTGATGCCCCAAATAGTCCTAACACCTTACAATTAAATTCAAGATTCTTCTGATTTAATTTCAGTCTTCTTTCCTAGTTTCACTTCCTACCACACAAAATCTTAGGTCCAAAGACCATCCATTCACGGCCACGCTTCTCAAACTACAACCGGTGCACAGATCACCTGGGGATGCTCAAATGCAGATTCTAATTCCGTGTCCTGCGTTGGGGAGGAGGTGCTGAGTTTCTGCATTTCTTCCAAGTTCCCGGGTCTACACCCCATGCAATGAGTAACAAGGATCTTCTACAACAAGGTCTCTATCGGTTCCCTGTCATGTTTGTGTCCGACCAATATCTGAAAATGTCTTAGGATGGTGCTTCTTACTTTATTTATTTTTTTATTTTATTATTTTTTTTCAGTGTTCCAAGATTTCATTGTTTATGCACCACACCCAGTGCTCCATGCAATATGTGCCTCTTTAATCCCCACCACCAGGGTCTCCCATGCCCCCCGGTTTGTTTCTCAGAGTCCACAGTCTCTCATGGCACATCTCCCCCTCTGATTTCCCCAATTCACTTTTCCTTTCCTTCTCCTGATGTCCTCCGTGTTATTCCTTATGCTCCACAAGTAAGTGGAACCATATGATAATCGATGGTGCTTTTTAAATCCTGAATTTCCTTGGGAAGCTCTTCCTTCTGTCCAGCTAAGGTCTGCCTGTCACTCCTCTCCATTAATTCTGGTTCCAAAGACATGGAGGTTGAATCTCTTCCACCGAAAAGATCTACAAGTATTTTAAGACCTTTACCAGATCCCTCTAGGTTTTTTCACCTTCAGGTGAACACCCCATTGCCCTCAACTACTCCCCATATTACAGGGTCACTGCTGTCCTTCTAGGGTCACTGCTCATTCCTCCGTCGGTAACGTTTATTCTGGGTCAGGATGCTCTTTATCTCATTGGTCAACGTCTTGCAAAGGTCCGTTTAAACACCATCTCTTCTCAGCTCTCCGAGGCGCTCTCTCCTCTCACCTGTTCCCTCTCCCATCCTAACCAGGGTAGTTCGCAATGTGGCCTCTGACTCTTGTTCTTATTTCATCAGATTGACCCTGGGTAGTGGGCTGTAGGCATTTTTGGTTATCTTTTGGTTTTTGTTTGTCTTTTATTTTTTTGAGGGTAGTCAATACGCAATGTTACATTAATTTCAGGTGTACAAGTTAGTGATTAGACATGATCCATTATGTCAGGTTCACTACAGGTGTCCCTACCATCTGTCCTGTTACATCCCTGTTACAGTATCACTTCCTGTATTTCTTATGCTCTGATTTTTTTTGACAGTGATATTTTATTTTTTTTAAATTATTTTTATTAATATGTAATGTATTATTTGCCCCAGGGGTACAGGTTTGTGAATCATCAGGCTTACACACTTCCCTTTATGCTCCGATTTTTATTCCCATGACTTACTCATTCCATAACTGGAAGCCTGTATCTCTCTTCCCTTTACCGTTCTGCCCAACCTCTCACTGCCTTCCCCTCTGGCGGCCATCACTTCGTTCTCTGTATTTGTAGTTCTAATTATGCTTTTTGTTTGTTTGTTTTTTAGATTCCATTTCTGAGTGGAATAATATGGTATTTGTCTCTCTCTGACTTGTTTCACTTAGCATAATACACTCTAGTTCCATCCATGTTGTCTCAAATGGCATGAACCCATCCTTTTTATAGCTGTGTAATAGTCCATTATATATATGTATGTACGTGTGTGTGTGTGTGTGTATACACATATATGTATATACATATATGTGTATACACACACACACACACACACACACACACACACACACACATCTCCCTTATCCATTCATCTGTTAATGGAAATTTGAGTTTCTTCCACATCTTGGCTATTGTAAATAACGTGTGGTAAATATAGCAGTGCCTATATCTTTTTGAGTTTTTGTTTTCCCTGGGTATAGTGGAATTATTATCAGACAGAATTTCTATTTTTAGATTTTGGAGGAACCCCCATTCAGTTTTCCATGATGGCTGTACCAGTTTGCGTTCCCACCAACAGTGCATGGGGGTTCCTTTGTCTCCACATCCTCCCCAACATTTGTTATTTCTTGTGTTGATGATTCTAGCCATTTTAACAGGCATGAGGTGATATCTCACTGGGGTTTTGATTTGTATTTCCCTGATGATCAGTGACGTTGAGTATCTTTTCATGTGTCTATTGGCCATCTGTACTCTCGTCTAGAAAAATGTCTATTTAGGTCCTCTGCTCCTTTTCTTTCTTTTTAAATTTATTTTTCTCTGCTTATTTTCTAATCAGATTGTTTGGGGGTTTTTTGGAGTTGTGTGAGTTCTTTATTTTTGATATTAACCTTTTATCAGATATGCCATTTTCAAATCTCCCATTCAGTAGGTTGTCTTTTTGTTTGGCGACCATTTCCTTTGCTGTGCAAAAGCTTTTTATTTTGCTGTAGTCCCCGTGGTTTATTTCTGCTTTTATTTCCCTTGCCTTAGGAGACATATCTAGAAAAATGTTGCTATGCCTGATGTCGGAGAAATTCTGGCCTGAGCTCTCTTCCAGGATTTTTATGGTTTCAGGTCTCCCATTGAGGTCCTTAATCTATTTTGAGTTTATTTTTGTGTGATAGTAACAGGCTAGAGTTGAGTCACTGCAGTGTTCCAAGGCTAGTGTTGAGGCAGACGCTTTGGGAGCTTAAGTTTACAGACACCTTTCGTCATGCTTACTGGTATCTGCATGGGTCTCTCTTGCTAGGTTTCCAGTCCAAGAGAGCAGAGGCTGCATTTTAGCTTTCGGTCCTTGCCACCGCTCTCCTGGCTAAGGACCAATACAATACGGAACACGCACCGAGTATATATGGACCCAGAGGCTTAGAGTAAGAAACAGCAGAATTTCAGTGCCGATTCTGCCACAGCATAGCTAAGCGACCTTGAAAGCTTACTAAGCTCTCTGGGCCCCAGTTTCCTCAGCATATGATAACGATGACTCTGTTTATTGGACAGTGTTGTCATGAGAATTAAATGAGATGATTTCATGTAAAATGCACGCACAGGATCTGTGTGTTTCACGTGGGCTGTGAGTCATTTCATGTCCTCAGTGTCTGTGAATGTCGGTTTAGGATAATTGGTCTGTGATCTTCACACGGCCCAAGATGAGTCGACTTTTTCTTCTGTAAGCATACCCTGTAAGTCAGCTTTACAGGCAAAGAAATGATTATTTAAGCTTGAAATGGAGGAGCAAGAACGAGGGAAAATCGTGGAAATGTTCATTTCTAGGGAAGAGACAGCTGTGTCATCCCCTCCCTCTTGGCTTCAGGAAATTCTCCTTGCAAGGGGGCGTGGGAGGACCAGTGGCCCTCCTGGGAGGTGAAAGGCGCCTTCGCTCCCGGGGCTGGCGAGCGGGAGGACAACCTGAGATAAACCAGGCTGTACCTGACTTTGTTCCTCCAGTTTCAGCTTTTCCTGCTTCCTCACAGAAACATAGGATGCGTTGGGCAAAACCCCAGCCTCTGAGCCCCAGCTATGAAGTTAGCTGGTGTGGAGGAAAAGCCATGCATGATCACGGATGTCTTACCACCTAGACTGCTTGCCGTCTTGGAAGTCTTTGTCATACAAAAGCTGTCTTTGGTTGGATGAGCAGACTCCCATGTAGGGAACAGAGGACACACTGCTGGCTCACAGTCCTTTAGATGGGCCAGAAGGGAGGCAGACGGAGCCAGAAGACACATGCATATGCTCACAGTGACTGCCTGTGTCCCGGAAAACACCACAGTTCTCCATCCTTAAGTTCTTGTACCAATATTTGGGGTTTGCTACTGATCCACAAGGCAAAGTGCATGGGATTGGGTTGCAGAAATAAGGCATTGTTTTTGCACTTGAACGATAAGATCTCACGTAGCACAAACCCATAATGATGGAGCAATAAGGTCAAATGGTCCATCTGTAAGTTCCTGTGATGAAGGTTTTACCACACGATTTGTCCAATGTAAGAGCAGAACTCGGGCTCCTTGGGTGCAGTGGTCACGAGTCAGCTTTTGAGGCCCTACCACCAGTGGAGTAAAGACGTAAAAATTCCTCCAAGTTAGCCTTTTCAGATCTTCTCTGTGATGCTTTGGAATGCTACGGGAGAGACCAAGTGAGTTGAGGGCAAAGTCATAGTCAGTTGTAGAAACAGGAGGCTGAACCCTCGCCCTCCTGTCTGTATCTGGCCCAGGTTTAAAACACAGCTAAGTGTTCCGAGGGCCTGGCTAGGGGCAGATGAGACATAGTGACCTTGAGGACCTGCAGATTTTTAAAAAGATTTTATTTATTTGACAGAGAGCACAAGCAGGGGGAGTGGCAGAGGGAGGAGAAGCAGGCTCCCCACCGAGCAAGGAACCTGATATGGGGCTTGATCCCAGGACCCTGGGATCATGACCTGAGCCGAAGGCAGAGGCTTAACCCACTGAGCCATCCCAGGACCTGCAGGACTTGCCGATGAATTCAACATTGCTCAAACGCTGATACATCAAGCACTCTTCCAAGCTCTTGGGGTACAGGATAACCAAAACAGTAAAACTTAGTACCTTCATGGCCCTCACATTCCAGAGAGGAAGACAGTTAAAAAAAAAAACTAATCAGGCAGGGGTGCTTGGGTGGCTTAGTTGGGTAAGTGTCCAACTTTTGATTTTGGTTCAGGTGATGATCAAGGGTTATGAGATGGACACCCCCCCACCCCGCCCCATTGGGCTCTGTGCTGGGCATGGAGCCTGCTTGAGATTTTCTCTCTCCCTCTGTCTCTGCCCCTCCCACCCCTGCTTGCTCTCTCTTTTAAAATTAAAAGAAGAAATTAATCAAGTAAATCCGACGATGGTACATGCTGTGGTGCAGAATACAATGGGAAAGGAAGGTCAGGTATGAAGAATGGGGCTATGTTTTTCCAGACAGGGGGCTGGGAGAAGGAGTTCGGAAGGAAGAACAGACGGAGAAGTCCTAAGGCGAGAATGTCCTTGGCCTCTGAGAAGCAGCAAAGCGTTCAGAAGGGGCCGTGGAATGAGCACAGAGTGAAGGGAAGGGTGGGAGGTGGCGGCACAAGAGGAAAGGCCATTTGACCTTGACTCCAAGAGAGGTGATTGGGAGGAGGCTGTTAAAACCGCTGGCCTTCACCTTGTTGACCTGTTTTGATTCCTGGGCTGGGCATGGGGTGGAGGATGCTCCCGGGGAAAAGAAGAACGCAGGTCACCAGTGTAATCCCTGGTAGACAGACACGCTATTAACTGAATTTCCCGGCAAGTGGACTCCTGGTATTTGCGAAGAAGAAAGTCTTCTATGGAAAGCTTATCGCAAGACAGCCTCCCTGGTCTGGGATTGCTTATGGTAAAAAAACTCAGAATCTGTGGATTTATGAAACATGACTCTTTGGAAAATGTCACAAGCCCTAGAATGATCTGAGACTAAAATAGAGACATTTCACTAAACAGTTCTACTCTGTGGGGTGACCCAGAAACCTTACTTTCACTCTGGGCCAGAGAGCGTGTTTCTGATGTGGAAGGAGCCAGGCGCCACTTGGTGTCCCAGAGCGTTCCTTGTTTTTCCTGTGTCTCTAAAATTATTAGGAAAGCTTGATACTGGATACGCTCTCTAATATGTGCTGGTTTGATTTGGTAATTCCCTTTTTGATGGTTTTGTTTGGATACAAGTAGTTAATTTTAGAGCTGATCCGAGGAAACACAAGCGAAGGAGCAGGGGAACTGAGACAGGGAAGGGAGAAAAGCCGATAGAGGACACAGCAATGTGTGAGCTCTGCTGTGAGCAACTATGTGTCATCCTTCCAGAGGTGCTCTGAGAACCAGGAATCTTTTTTTTTTTTTTTAAGACTTTATTTATTTATACACGAGAGACAGAGAAAGAGGGAGGCAGAAGGAGAAGCAGGCTCCCCAAGGAACAGGGAGCCCAGTACGGGACTAAATGCCATGACCCTGGCTGGGATCACGACCTGAGCCGCCCAGGCGCCCAGAGAGACAGGAATCTGATAAACTCAGATGGGTGCCATTGAAGAACTGAGCAGAATGTCATGTTCAAGGTGATGTTTTAAAAGGGTCACTTTGACTATTATTTTAAACACAAACTCTATAATGGCAAGAGTCGAAGCAAGGAGACTGAGGGCTCTTTCCATAGTCCTGGTGAAGTTGATGATGATTTGGACCACGTGGGGGTGTTGAAAGTGGTTCAGAGGACTTTGGGAGGAGACAGGTGTCGTTCAGTGGGGAGGTCTGGTCAGAAGATCCGTGTTTGTGATCAGCTGCGTAGTGATACATACCACAGAAGAGTGAATATAGAGAGAAAAGAAAAGAGGTCAAGATCTAAGCTTTGGAGCCTTCTAAAATGAAGAGGTTGGTGAGATGAGAAGGCACTGGTAAAGGAGTCTGAGAAGGAGCAAAACCAAACAAGAGAAGTATCCAGAAGCCTGTTGGTGACAGTGTTTCCAGAAGGAGCAAGGGGTGCCCTTCGAGGTCACGGAGTCTGTGCTGCTTCAAGGTCGTGTGAAATGTGCCCGAGAAGGGCACATTAGCTCTAAGACTGTGCAAGTCACTGGGGGCCTTGGCAAGAGCTGTCTGGTTGGAGCAGTGAGGGTGAAGCCTTGACTGAGGCGAGCTCTAGGGACCGGAGGAGAGAAAGTGGGGATGCAAAGGAGAATTCTGTTGAGTTTTGCGCTTAAGGGTGGCAGAGAAATAGGGGAGGTATTTGGCAGAGGGTGTGGGTTTGAGAGCGGGTCTTTTTGTTGCTCTGTTTTCCTAAGATGGAAATATTACAGCATGTTTTAATGCTGAACGGAGTGTTATAGTTGGGGAGGGGGGTAATGTGGGACATGATGAGAGCAGGTCTTGGGGTGATGTTCCTGGGAGGGAGAGAGGGGGATGGGATCTAGCTCAGAGAGGAGGGTCTGGTTTTAGATAAGAACATGGGTGATTTGTCCATAGTAAAGGAGAGAACAGAACATACAGGCACGCTACAACTGGGTTGTGGGTAGAATCGGTGGTGGGAGCAAGTGGAAATTTTCTTTTGGCGTTTCTATTTTTCTCAGTGAAATAGAAAGCACTTGTCTAGTACCAAGCTCTTCCAAGTGAAGGCCGCAGAGGAGTAACACCAGTGTCATGTGGGAGTTTATGGAAAATGTACAATCTTAGGCTTCACTTTAGATCTCCTGAATTAGAATCTCTATTTTAATAGGAACCCTCAGGTGAGTCTCACAAACATTAAAGTTCGAGAAGCACTGCTCTAAACTTGTGCCCCTCAGCACATGGCCCACACACCACAGCTCGTCTGCCGATGACGTTTGCCACTGGTCTACAGTAAGATTTGTGAAGAAACTGAGGGTACTTGTTCAATAACTTTTGTAGAAATTTGACGTTGCGGTGACATTGACGCATGAGATCGCGGGACTCGCCTTGAACGACTGAAGAGCACTTCGGGTGGTGCCGAACCCGAGAGGCGAGTCACAGGGGATGCAAGGTATGTTCTCGGTCGGGGCAGCAGGACCATGTTACAATGTGTGGTTTTGAGAATTAATTTGCCGGTTATAAGGTTCATGAAATGTAGAATGCATTTCTTTGGAGATTTAAATTTAACAATAACTTATTGGATGAACCGTTAAAACTGATGATGGATTGGAGATGAATTTTGAAACAAATTTTTTGGCTGCACCATCTCTAGCACCTGAGGCCCCGAGATCTCTTCCTCCTATGACTTGCAATCTCTGCCCTCTCACTCCGTGCTCTGCCAGAGCCTCTTACTCCTTAGACAAGAGAGGGGCTCTCTGCTTGTTGTACAAATATGGCTCCATGCGGCTGGAGGGGGATAGTTGGTTTTTGTATCCGGTGTTAGTGTGTGCGTACGTGTGCTGATATGAGTCTAATAATGATTCCTTTGACCGAAGTATGTCATAAAGAATTGGGCTTTGGCCAAAGAGAGGTCTGGCCTTTGCCCTTGGCTTCTGGGGAGTTATCTACATCATGCCTGACAAGAATGTCTTTGTTTGGGGCAGAGGTTGGCCGCACCGAGGTTTTAGGATAGAAACTGGTCATGCCAGAATGATCGAACATGTGATTTAGAGGCTGGGGATTATGTGATCAGTCTACCTAGAAGCTAAATTCAAACACTTAAGAAGTCAGTAACTCGGGCAGTCATGCCTACGTAATAGAACCCCAATAAAATCTCTAGACTGAAGCTCAGATGAGAGTCCCTGGCCAGCAGCTCTCTACAGATTGTCACATGTCAGTGCTGGGAGGGTAACATGTCCTGAGGACAATGGAAACATTGTTTGGAACCCTTCTAGACTCTGCCCATACGTCTCTTTCTTTGGTCGATTTTAATTCATATCCTTTCCTGGTAATAAACCATGTGAGCATAATAGCTTTAGGTGAGTTCATTGTGAGTCCTTCTACCTAATTACTGAGCCTGTGGGTGGTTTTTGGAACCTCCTAAAACTTGGCAGTTGGTATCAGAATCATGTGGATTCTTCTCCTCAACATGTAGTTGGACACTTAGTTTGCTCATGATGCCATAATAAAATACTGTAGGGTGGTTGAAACAACAGATTTTATTTTCTCCTTGTTTTGGAGGCTGGTGGATGCTTATTTCCTGGTAGGAGCTCTCTGGCTGGCAGACGCCCACCTTCTCTCTGTGCTCACGTGATGGAGAGATACCTCTGGCCTCCAGAAATATCAGATCAGGGTCTCCTTATTGACCCCATTTAACCTTAACCACCCCTCAAAGACCTCATCTCCAGTACAGTCTATGGTGTATATGGGTTGGTTAGGGTTTCAATATATGAACCTAGAGGGGGGCACAATTCAGTCTGCAGGAGACGCTAACTCCTCGCAGTCATAAGTCATAAGTCCCAAACAGACGTGACAGTGCAGGGACTGGGCTCTTAGCCTCACAGTTTGACTGCCTCTGGGAAGGAGGAATCAGGTAACAAGGGGTTACTTAAAAGTCCATGTGAAACATTATGCTCAGTGAAAGAAGCCAGACATAAAAGGACAAAGATTACATGATTCCACCCATGTGAGCTACCCAGAATAGTCAAATTCACAGAAAGAGCGAGTAAACAGAAGAGGCCATGGCACGCAGTGAATGGGGAGTTACTGTTTGACGTCTGGGAAGGTTCAATCTGGCCTGATGGAAAGGTTCTGGAGACGGATGGTGGCTATAGTTGCACAAAAATGTGAATGTGCTTAAAGCCACTGAACTGTACACTTAAAAAGGGTCAAAATGGCAAGTTTCACGTGATGGATATTTTACCGCAATTTTAAAAAAGTACACATGATCCGTCAACCCATTACAATTGTCACTGCATGGAGTTAGAATTCAACAAACAGGCAGCCCGGACAGTCTACGGCAGTGGGGGTAGGGCTGCTTTTCCCCTTCCAAATCTAGCTCGCCTCTTTCGATTTATGGGTGGGTGTCCAGCCATTACTGTCGTGCACTGAAACAGAGGCTGCTCATGTCCCCCCAAACCCACTTCCTCCCCTTCCTGGGTACACAGTTAGACCAGGTTTCCAAGGTAGAAGTGGCCACACCACTGAGTGTGGCCCACCTCCCGTGAGGGGGAGCTCCTATTGTTGTGTCTACCGTGACAAAAGAGAGGGTTCCAAGGACCCAGAAGAGGCTGGATTGTTGTAAGTCAAGAAATAAGTTTATACTAAGTAAAAGCCTGTTTTTTGTTTTGTTTTATTTGTTTTTTTCTGTTATGGAAGCTTAGGTTACTTTAATTCCTGTACGTGCTCTTTGGGAAACTTGTTTGCACTGGGATCTGCTGCAAAGAAAGAGCTAGACGTCCAGGTACTTCTATTATAGAAGCATTAGTGTGATAAGGAAATCCGTTCCCTCTCCAAGAAGCAAATAGAAATCTTTTTCTTGAAACCCATTTCTAAAAAAAATTGACATCGGGACGTATCTAGTAATAATTTTAACAGATATTATACAGTAGGGCTATTACAATGAAGTATGAGATACTGGACCCGTTCCTGCATGGACACAAAAATAGCATTATGGCTTGTCACACTGTAAAAAACATAGCTTTCTTTAAAAGCCAAAGTTAAGAAAAAAAAAATACAGCATTTCAAGATCCTATTAAATTATGTTTACTGCCTCAGCATTTGTATAAAGCTTTGTCATAGTGAAATATTTCAAATATATAAGAAAAATGTGTGATTATTGAACCATATATGTGGTGGGAGGAAACCCCAATTAAAAAATAGGTATTAGAGGGCCCCTGGGTGCCTCAGTGGTTAAGCATCTACCTTCGGCTCAGGTCATGTCCTGGGGTCTTGGGATCAAGTCCCACATCGGGCTTCCTGCTCTGGGGGGAGTCTGCTTCTCCCTCTCCTTCTGTCCCTCCCTGTCATTCGTGCTCTTTCTTTCGCTCTCTTTCTCTCTCTCTCTCTCAAACAAATAAAATCTTTTAAAAAATTAATCAGGTATTAGAAATTCGATATGATGAAGCTGTTTTGTTTTTCTCCTCTGTATTTTGAATCGATTGGCGCACTCAGTGTGTCCCTCTGCTGTCTTCCAGTGGGACGTGGAACATTTCACATGGGAAAAGCCCCCTGGTTCCTGAGCCTCTGCGTGTTTCCGCATCTCTGTGTCAGGCCGCGCCGCATTCCCAGTCTTCATACTCAACTGGGCCTCGGGTGTGCACCACAGGAACTGGAGAGGCTATTCTGGGAAAGAGGAAATGGTGTGTTTCCACACTCCTCTCTTTCCGGAGACCCTGCTCCAGGTCAATATTCTGGCGTAAAACTTTTCTAGATGAGGATGCTGTGAGTGCTCGTTGCCTGGGTCCGACATTTGCTAGGAAGTCCCAAAATAACTTAAAATCCTTAGTTTCCTGATACCACAGTTCTAGAATACCTTCTACTGTCATCAACATGTTTATTTATTAATTTCCTCTGTGGGTATTATCGAGCCCCAGGCAAGGAGGGATAATACGGCAGCTTAGCTCTCAAAGCCCCGCAGTGTGCTGGGTGAGCCATGGGGATGTAGGATCCGAGGGTATCTGAGGATGTAGGTGTCCGAGGGGCATGACCGGTGGGCACCGTGCTCATCCTGCTGGAAGGAGGAGGTCGGGGAAGAGCAGAGGGTGCCTGGGACAAGTTATAAAGGCAAGTAGGAGTAGATGCAGGGAAATGAGGGTTTCAACCCAGGATTTATGTCAGAAAGGGTCATAAATCCAAGGACTGATTAGGAGCTGGAGGAGAGAGGGACAGCATAGGAGGCTGATGGGGAAGGGCAGGGATGAAGGTGAGAGGGGCAGGGGTCAGATCTGAGCTCTTCACATGGCAGATGAAGGAAATAGGAGTTTATCCGCAAAAAGCTGTGCACCCCAAAACACCTTAAGAGTCGTCAGTCTGTGGTCACGAGGGCACGTTAGGAAGAGGTGCCTATCTGGCTGGTCGCAGGTGACACTGAAGACAGAAATAATTGTTTCCTACACTGGAAATAAGATGATGGGCTATGGTGGGGGGAGCTGAGGGTTCGCAGATTGGAAACAAGGTAGAGGGAGGAGTTAAAATCGCTCGTTGCCTGACGATGGCAGGGAGGGGTGGGGGCGGCAAGAGTAACTCGCTGGTTCTGGGCGCAGGTGGTGATCAGGTCTGAGTGGTGGTGCCCGTCACTGTGACAGGAAGTGTGGTGTGGGATGGATGGAGGAGGCGTGGCGAGGGCACACGTGAGTGTGCAGGGGTGGGGTACATGGGGGTGGGCACGGAGGAGGGATATTTTCTCTGGACACGGATACTGCCCAGAGATCAGCCTTGCTCATCCCTTAAACTAAAGCCGTCCTCCCTGAAGGAAGGCGGTAGACACGGAGCGAGAGGCCCAGAAACGGAATCTTGTCAGCGCGTCTACACCGCCGCTCGGGAATGGCAGGTAACACTGAGGGAGCCACAGGACTGCCCTGATTCCTGGGCGAGCGTGTCTCTCCCTGTGTCCACTTGCATCCCTTGACTCGGATTTGCACATGCACCAAGCAAGCTTATGATCGCATGAGGTTCTCCAGTCTCCCCCCGAGGAAGGGACACACACAGGCTGAGGCCAGACAGTGGTTTTCTCACCAGAAGTTCATCAGTTCTCTGGATTGTCCCTTGACTTTGGTGATCCTTGGTGAATCCTCAAACCCGGTCACTTCAGGGTGTCCTGACAGATCGGAGGGGAGCTCCAGTGACAGCCCAGTTCGAACAGCCAGCTGGTCTTTCCAGGCCCCAAATGCAGGTGATTTTAACGACACTCATTGAGGCCAAGCCAACGGAGCCAGGACATTCTGCAGCTACCACGTGCTGTCGCGGAGCCCGTGTGTGTCCCAGCAGAGGGTGTGTGACCATCCGGAGGAGCGAGCCCTGTGGTTTAACAAGGCCCACGCACAGTGCTGCTCTGGGGCCTCCGCCCTCGGCTGACCGGGAATGCGTACAGTCTGGAGAATGAAAACAGGTGGATTAGCCACAAACATGTCGTGGCTTCAAATGCAGCTACGTTCACGAACACATCACCTACAGAGGCATAGCCCTTTAACGTGTGTGTAAGAAAATGCTCTCGAAAGCAACAAAGCCACCTCATTCATTCGTTCACTCCTTCATGCAGTTGCTTGTTGGTTGTCACCATGAACCTGTGTGCGCTGAGTGCTGGGGTTGCCACGGAGGGTGGGGCAGGGTTCCACCTGGCATGCAGCTCTGCGAGTGGCCCAGCACTCTGAGGGTGGGAGGGAAGGCAGGTGATGGTGTGACCGAGCTACCAATTCCTCGGAGGACTCTCCATCTGTATGTGTCATTTGCCCAGAAAGCTGCTTCCCTGTGAATGTCCTGGGAACAGGACGTTGATATTCCAGATTCCAAACTAGAATCACAGAGCTGTACACTACTATTTGCATCTTCGTTTTTAGAAATGTCAGTTCAAGTTTACATGTAAGCATGATCATGTCTACGTGAGCACCACCGTGTAGCTGCTCAGTTCAGCTGCTTAGAAACTTTAGGCAGAAGAAAGGATGATCATTAGGTTAAAAAAAAAGAAAAAAAAAAAGATGATCATTAGGTAAAAACAGTCCTCCAAACACAGGAGTCCTGTGTATCTCCTATGCTGATTTTTTTTTTTAAGTTTAAGACTTTTTTCTTGAGTGTTATAAAAGAATAAAAAGAGCAATCCAGGTAGAACATATATTTTTAAAGACAAGCATAGCTGGGTTGAACATTTGCTCATCACTATATGAGGGAATGTGACTTGGGTTTGACTCCGCCATCCATGTGACTGCAGTTCACAGCCTCTTCTGCATCTTGGACAGTCCTTATCCATTTTCTTTTTCAAAATACTCATTTTCCTTTCTCATACCTTAGTCACCTGTGTACTCTTTACAGTTTTGTGGTGTTAAATTTTTTTCCAGACTGAACTCCTCACCTTAGTGCCTATGGATAAGACTGTAATTCATGGTTCTCCAGGAGCCCAGTGGCATCAGTAAACAGCCAACAAAGGCTTTCAGAAACTCTTGGAAAACAAAGGAGAAAGATGCTTCAGTTAAAACTTGCAATAACAGAAAACACTAGCAGCACAACAGTTCTCAAATAAAACATAGAAATTCTGATGCATTTAAGAATCAGAGTCCTCTTGGGGCACCTGGATGGCTCAGTTGGTTGAGTGTCTGCCTTTGGCTGGGGTCATGATTGCAGGGTCCTGGGATCAAGTCCTGCATCGGGCTCCCTGCTCAGTGGGAAGCCTGTTTCTCCCTCTCCCTTTGCCTGCTCCTCTGTGTGCTTGTGCTCTGTCTCTCTGTCAAATAAGTAAATAAAATCTTAAAAAAAAGAATCAGTCCTCCTATCAAAAAAAGAAGGAAGGACTTAAAGAAGTAAATCACAAATGAGAGAGGAAAAATAACTACCAACACCAGAGAAATACAAACAACTATAAGAGAATATTATGAAAAACTACTACATGACAACAAATTAGACAACATAGAAGAAATGGATAAATTCCTAGAAACCTATTGCCTAGTGAAACTGAATCAAGAAGGATATTAGTATACTTAGGAATAAACTTAACCAAGATGGTGAAAGACCTGTACTCTGAAAACTATAGAACACTGAAAAAAGAAATCAAAGATGCCACAGGGGGGAAAAAAAAAAAAAGGAAAGACATTCCACGCTTGTGGATTGGAAGAACAAATATTATTAAAAATGTCTGCATTGCCCAAAGCAATCCACACATTTAATGCAATCCCTTTTGAAATACCAATGGCATCTTCCACAGAACTAGGCCAGAAATTCCTAAAATTTGTATGGAAGCTCAAAAGACCTTGAATACCCAAAGCAATCTTGAAAAAGAAAAAGTAGAAGCCATCACAATTCTGGATTCAAGTTATATTACAAAACTGTAGTAATCAAATCAGTATGGTACTAGCAGAAAAACAGACACGTAGATCAATGGAACAGAATTGAAAAACCAGAAATAAACCCACAATTACATGGTTAATTAATCTTTAACAAAGCAGTTAAGCATTCCATTGGTAATTCCAGTGGGAATAGGATAGTCTCTTCAACAGATGGTGCTGGGAAACTGGACAGCTACATGGAAAAGAATGAAACTGCACCAAGGTTTTACACCAGACACAAAAATAAATTCAAAATAGATTAAAAACCTAAATGTGAGACCAGAAACTACAATATCCCAAGAAGAGCACAGGCAACAATTTCTCTGACATTGACCATAGTAACTTTTTTCTAGATAGTTCCCCTGAGGCAAGGGAAACAAAAGTAAAAATAAACTATTGGAAACACATCAAAATAAAAAGCTTTGGCACAGTGAAGAAAACAGTCAATAAAACTAAAGGGCAACTTACTCAATGGGAGAAGATACTTGAAAATGACATATCTGATAAAGGGTTAGTATCCAAAATATATAAAGAACTTATAAAACTCAATACCCCCCCCAAATAATCCAATTAAAAAATGAGAAGAAGACATGAACAGACATTTCCCCAAAGAGGACGTACAGGTGCCAACAGACACATGAAAAGATGCTCACCATCACTTATGATCAGGGAAAATAATCAAAACTACAATATCACCTCACACCTGTCAGAACAGCTGAAGTCAGCAACACAAACAAGAGGTGTTGGCAAGGATGCAGAGAAGGGGGAACCCTCTTGTACTGTGAGTGGGAATGCAAGCTGGTGCAGAAATTGTGGAAACCAGTATGGAGGTTCCTCAAAAAATAAAAAATGCAACTATACTACAATCCAGGAATCCCACTACTGGGTTCTTACCCAAAGATTACAAAACCAGTAAATCAAAGGGATACAAGCACCCCTCCATTATAGTAATATTATTCACAATAGCCAAACTATGGAAGCGGCTCAGTGTCCATTGATTGATGAATGGATAAATGTGGTATGTGTATACAATGGAATATTACTCAGCCATATAAAAGAATGAAATGTTGACATTTGCAGCAACACGGGTGGAGCTAGAGATTATAATGCTGAACAAAATAAGTCAGAGAAAGACAAATGCCATATATCACTCATACGTGGAATTTAAGAAACAAAACAAATGACCAAAAGAAAACAAAGAGTAAGAGAGAGAGAGAGGCAAACCAAGAAACAGATTATTAACTATAGAAAACAAACTGATGGCTACCAGAGGGGAGGTCAATGGGGAGTCGGGGAAAGTAGGGGATGGGGATTAAAGAACAAGAGAAAATTACATTGAGGTCATTATGAATAAATTTGGTGTTAAACTATCTTTTTATTATTGGTTTCTATTTGTCTGGAATCTTCTGCATTCTTTTCTTTCTATTCTTGCCTTCTAGTGACTCAATTATTTTTTAATCTGCTTTCCTCCCATTTACTAGCTTATTGGCTATATATCATTTTATTACTCATTTAATGATTGCCCTATAGATTGTAATGTACATCCTTGGTTTACTAAACTCTGAAATAAATAAATGTCTTCATTCTTTCCTGGACAAAGAAGGCCCTTTAGAACAAGGGAACTCCATTTACTTCTCACTTCCCTGTGCTTACTGTCTTGTGTTGCCATAAAAAATAAGTATTTACACAGATCAGATTTGTTTAAATGTGCCCAGATACTAACACTTTCTGTTAATTTTCATTCTTCTTTGTCTCAGAACTTCCATCTGGGTTCACTGCCTTCTGCATGAGGAAGAATGTTTAGTGTTTCTTTTGGTGGGTGAAAAGCCTTCAGTTTTCTTTGCTTGAAAATTATTTGACTTCATCATCCCCCTTTGAGAATATTTTTCCTGTTTAAAGAATTCTAGGGAGGCCATTATTCCAGCGCTCTGAAGTTGTTACTCATTCCACTGTCTGCTGGGTTCCATTATTTATTGAGAACTCAGCCATCATTTACACTGTTCCTTCTTTGAAGGTAATGTGTATTTTTAAAAGATCTGTCTAATTTCATTGTTGTTGGTAGTTAGCTGTTTTACTATGGTGTGCCTAGGAGTGGTTTTCTTTGTATTCATCTTGCTCGGGGTTCATAAAATTTTTTTAATCTTTGGGTTCATATCTTTCATTGGTTTTGAAAATGAAGGTGGCTAAGCTGGAAGCAACAACAACCCCAAACCACCTGACTTCAGAGACAGAGACCACCTGCAAGCCCCCCGATATGGTTGGACTGTTTCCAGCTCATCCATACTCCTCATACATTATCCTTCACAGTCCCAGTTGCGAGCCTAGGGCTTGTAGGGGTCCATCTCACTTAGTGGATCTGATTTCCAATATCTCATTTCTAGTCCCTTGAGTCCATTGAACACTCTGTTCAACATCTGTGCTTTTAGAATCAGCAGATGCCTCTGAGGAGAAGTGGCTGCAAATTCTTACCTCACTTCTCTCAGTTTTGTCTCTCATTTTGACCATGAAATTTTCCTCCCTCCCTATTTCTGATACATTCAAACAAACCTCGTATTCAACCTTTTCTCAGCTTTTTAACTGGTTTTCTGTAAAGGGATTGATCAGTACTACCTATTCAATCATTGTAGGAAGCAAAATATTCCTTAAGTTTAAAATACAGAATTTCACTTTTGTCTTTCTTTTTTCTAAACTCTGAAGTCCCTGAGAGGACAAATGATCTTATTGATTTTGGATGGCTAGCACTCAACACAGAAATTGGAGTACAGGGGTGCCTAGGTGGCTCAGGGGGTTAAAGCCTCTGCCTTCGGCTCGGGTCATGATCCCAGGGTCCTGGAATCAAGCCCCACATCAGGCTCTCTGCTCAGCGGGGAGCCTGTTTCCTCCTCTCTGTCTCTGCCTGCCTCTCTGCCTACTTGTAACCTCTACCTGTCAAATAAATAAATAAATAAATCTTTAAAAAAAAAAGAAATTGGAGTACAATACAGGATTATTAGATATTTGTTGAATAAATGAATAAACATAAATTCTGCTTGGAATTGGTGGCAATTAATGTGAATTGTTTCTACTCTTTACCAGAAACTGGAAGAGTGTCATTCATGAACAGTAGTATCTATACCAAGGGTAGGGCAGTGGGAGCTGACCCCACTAAATGTAGTCATTTGATTAAAATTTAGACCAACAAAATTTTTTTTTCCTCAAGATGAGTATTTTGTCATTGACATTGTTTAGAATTGCTAGTAGCGATCATCATAGTAAAAAGTACAGGATTTTAGTTATTCTTTGTTTTAAAATTTCAGTATAAAGGATGCCTTATTAACTGCAAAGTAGGGTGGACTGCCCCTACCACATAACCCTTATTGTGCATGGCTCATGACAATGGAGGCAAAGGAGATGGTTGTGGGGGACAATCCAGCTGGGTGGATGGAAGGATTGTGTCCATGTAAGTGAGGGGGTCAGTTTGGACACACTTCATGTCCTGCCCTTTACTGGGACTCAGAGAAATATTTTTCAGGATTGGATTGTTTTTAACTACACTTCTAATGATGAGATGGACCAGAGCACAATCAGGCAAATGTTAAAGAATTGTTTGGTCCAAGTGGAGTGATCCCATGTTTGAATTTGCTTTCTTTTTAATTTAAATTTAATTAGACAGATATAGTACATCATTATTTTCAGATGTAGTGTTCAATAACTTATCAATTGTGTATAACACCCAGTGCTCATCACATCACGTACCCTCCTTAGTGCCCATTACCCAATTACCCCATCCCCCCACCGACCTCCCCTCCAGCAACCCTCAGTTTGTTTCCTATAGTTAAGAGTCTCTCATGGTTTTTATCCCTCTCTGATGACTTCCCATTCTGTTTTCCCTCCTTTCCCCTCTGATCCTCTGCACTGTTTCTTATATTCCACATGAATGAAACCACATAATAATTGTCTTTCTGTGACTGATTTATTTCACTCAGCATAATACTCTCCAGTTCCATCCACGTCAGTGTAAATGTTAAGTATTCATTCTTTCTGATGGCTGAGTAATATTCTATTGTATATACATACCACATCTTCTTTGTCCATTCATCTGTCGATAGATGTCTCAGCTCTTTCTGCACCTATCGTGGACATTGCTGCTATAAGCCCTGGGGAGCAGATGCCCCTTCAGATTACAACATTTGTATCTTTGGGGTAAATACCTAGTAGTCCAATTGCTGAGTTGTAGGGCAGCTCAATTTTTAACATCTTGAGGAACCTCCATACTGTTTTCTAGAGCAGCTGCACCAGCTTGAATTCCCACCAAGAGTGTAAGAGTGTTCCCCTTTCTCTACATCTTCACCAACATTTGTTGTTCTCTGTTTTGTTAATTTTAACTATCTGACTGGTGTGAGGTGGTATCTCATTGTGGTTTTGATTTGTATTTCCCTGGGACTAAGGGATGTGGAGAATTCTTTTCATGTGTCTGTTGGTCATTTGTATGTCATCTTTGGAGAAATATCCATTCATGCCTTCTCCCATTTCTTGACTGGATTCTTTGTTTTTGTTTTTTTGGTGTTGAGTTTTCTAAGTTCTTTATAGATTTTGAATACTAGCCCTTTATTATATACATCATTTGAAAATATCTTCTCCCATTCTGTAGGTTGCCTTTAGTTTTGTTGACTTTCCCTTACAGAGCAGAAGCTTTTTATCTTGATGGAAGTCCCAACAGTTCATTTTTGCTTTTGTATTCCTTCCTTTGGAGATGTGTCTAGCAAGCAGTTGTTGTGGCCTAGGTCGAAGAGATTGCTGCCTGTGTTTTCCTCTAGGATTTTGATGGATTCTTGTCTCACATTGAGGTCTTTCATCCACTTTGAGTTTGTCTTTGTGTATGGTGTAAGAAAATGGTCCCGTTTCATTCTTCTACATGTGGCTGTCCAATTTTCCTAGCACCACTTATTGAAGAGACTGTCCTTTTTCCATTGGAAATTCTTTTCTGCTTTGTTGAAGATTAATTGACCATAGAGTTGAGGGTCCATTTCTGGGCTCTCTATTTGGTTCCATTGATCTGTATATCTGTTTTTTTTTTTGCCAAAATAGTATAGTACTATTTTGATCATTACACCTTCATAATGAAGTCTGGCATTGTGATGTCCCCAGCTTTGGTTTTCTTTTTCAACATTCCTCTGGCTATTCAGGGTCTTTTCTTGTTCCATTCAAATTTTAGCTTATTTGTTCCAGCTCTGTGAAAAAAGTTGATGGTACTTTGGTAGGGATTGCATTAAATGTGTAGATTGCCCTGGGTAGCATAGACAATTTAACAATATTTATTCTTCCAATCCCTGAGCATGGAATGTTTTTCCATTTCTTTGTGTCTTCCTTAATTTCTTTTGTTAAGTATTTTGTAGTTTTTAGAGTACAGATCCTCACCTCTTTGGTTAGGTTTATTCCTAGGTATCTTATGGTTTTTGGTGTAATTCTAAGTGGGATTGATTCCTTCATTTCTCGTTCTTATGTCTCATTGTTAGTGTGTATACAGAAATGCAACTGATTTCTGTGCATTGATTTTATATCCTCATTTCTGGTAACTTTGAGGTAGAGTCTTTTGGGTTTTCCCCATAAGGTATTATGTCCTCTGCGAAGTCAGAGAGTTTGACGACTTCTTTGCATCCAATTTGGATGTCTTTTATTTCTTTTTCTTTTTGTTTTCTGATTGCTGAGGATAGGATTTCTAGTACCAAGTTGAACAGCAGTAGTGAGAGTGGGCATTCCAGTTGCATTCCTGACCTTAGGGGCAAAGCTCTGAGTTTTTACCCATTGAGAATTATATTCATTGTGGGCTGTTCATAGATAGCTTTTATGATATTGAGGTATGTACTCTCTATCTCTACACTGTGGAGAGTTTTAATCAAGAAAGGATGTTATACTTTACCAAATGCTTTTTCTGCATCAATTGAGAAGATCATATGGTTCTTGTCCTTTCTTTTATTAATGTGATGTATCACGTTGAGTTGCAAATGTTGAACCACTCTACAGCCCCGGAATAAATCTCACATAGTCATGGTGAATAATCCTTTTAATATACTGTTCCAACAGTATATTGGCTAGTATCTTGGTGAGAATTTTGGCATCCATGTTCATCAGGGATATTGTCTGTATTCTCTTTTTTGGTGGGGTATTTGTCTGGTTTGGGGATTAATGCAATGCTGGCTTTATAGAAAGAGTTTGGAAGTTTCCTTCCATTTCTATTTTTTGAAACAGATTCAGAAGAATAGGTATTAGTTCTTTAAACATTTGGTGGAATTCCCCTGGAAACTATCAGGCTCTGGACTCTTGTTTGTTGGGAGATTTTTGATTACTGCTTCAATTTCTTTGCTGGTTATGGGTCTGTTCAGGTTTTCTATTTCTTCCTGTTCAGTTTTGGTAGTTTGTAAGTTTCCAGGAATTCATCCATTTTTTCCAGACTGCCTAACTTGTCAGCATATAGTTTCTCATAATATGTTCTTAAAATTATATTTTCTTGGTGTTGGTCATGATATCTCCTCATTTCATTCATTTTATTAATTTGAGTCCTTTCTTTTTGATAAGTCTGGCTGGGGGTTTATTGATCTTATTAATTCTCACAAAGAACAAGCTTCTAGTTTTGTTGATCTGTTCTACTGTTCTTCCGGTTTCTATTTCATTGATTTCTGTTCTAATCTATATTATTTCTCTTCCCCTGCTTGATTTGGGCTTGATTTGGTTTTCGTTTTCTAGGTCCTTTAGATGTAAGGTTAGCTTGTGCATTTGGGATTTTTCTAATTTTTTTGAGAGAGGCTTGGCTGGCTATGTACTTTCTTCTTAGGACTGCCTTTGCAGTATACCATAGGTTTTGAATAGTTATGTTTTCAATTTCATTTTTTTCCATGAGTTTTAAAAATTCTTCTTTAATTTCCTGGTTGACCCATTCATTCTTTAGTAGGATCTTCTTTAACCTCCAAGTGTTTGATTTCCTTCCACATTTCCTCTTGTGATTGAGTTTAAGTTTCAAAGCTTTATGGTCTGAAAATATGCAGGGAATAATCCCAATCTTTTGGTACCAGTTGAGACCTGATTTGTGACACAGGATGTGATCTTTTCTGGAGAAGGTTCCATGTGCATTTGAGAAGAATGTGTATTCTGTTGCTTTAGGATGGAATTCTCTGTTCATAATCGTGAAGTCCATCTGGTCCAGTGTGTCATTCTAAGCCCTTGCTTCCTCGTTGATTTTCTGCTTAGATGATCTGTCCATTGCTTTGAGTGGGGGTGTTGAGGTCCTCTACTATTATTGTATTACCATCAATGTGTTTCTTTAAATTGGTTAGTAATTGGTTTATAAAATTGGCCTTTCCCAAGTTAGGAGCATAAATATTTATAGTTGTTAGATCTTCTTGTTGGATAGGCCCTTAAATATGATATAGTCTTCCTCTTCATCCCTTACTACAGTCTTTAGTTTAAAATCTAATTTGTCTGATATGAGGATTGCTACCCCCAACTTTCTTTTGATGTCCATTAGCATGATAAATTGTTCTCTTCCTCCTCACATTCAATCTGGATGAGTCTCTTGTAGACAGCTTATAGATAGTTCTTGATTTTTTAATCCAATCTGATACCCTGTGTCTTTTGATTGGAGCATTTAGTCCATTTACATTCAGAGTAACTATTGAAAGATACGAATTTAGTGCCATTGTATTACCAGTAAAGTTCCAGTTCCTGTCTATTGTCTCTGTTTCTTTCTGGTCTGTGTTACTTTAGAGTTCTGTCTTCACTTACAGGCTCCCCTTTAATATTTCTTAGGGGACTCCTTAGTGATCACAAGTTCCTTTCGTTTCTGTTTGTCCTGGCAGCACTTTCTCTCTCCTTCCACTCTGAATGAGACAGCCTTGCTGCATAAAGTATTCTTGGCTCCATGTCTTTCTCACTTAGTACACGGAATATATCCTGCCAGCCCTTTCTGGCCAACTGGGTCTCTGTGAATAAGTCTGGTGTCAGTCAACATCTTGCCTCCCTTGGGTTTGCTTTCCATACTGGATTGTAAGCTCCATTGAGGACCGGGACATCCATCGTTGTCTGTTGCACAGCACCAAATCCAGTCCTGCAGAGAACTGGTGCTTGGGAAATGTTAGTTACATCTAATAGTTCTCCTGTGTTTTCACATATAAAACAAATACATTCCTTGTATTTTTAATTCTTAAAACCCAGATGAATGGGAGTAAATAAGTTTTTAGGGAATATAGGACATCCTGATTAAAGGCCTTTTGCTTCCTGAGATATAATTTTAAGAGAAATTGGTAATCTATAAGTTAGGAGTGCATTATTTGCTTAAAAGGGAAACACATATTTAAAAAAGAGATGGTTTTATTTCATGAGGGAAATGAGACAAAGATTAGTGAGCAGCTAGCCTAGACAGTATAGGGAGCGACCACACACACATCAAGAAATGAGAACATGAAATTCAAAGACAGACTGAAGCTCCTTGTGCCAGAAAACTTCAGACACATAAAGCTCAGCTGAAAACACACTTTTCTTTAGTTATGCTCTTATTTATCTGTTATTTTAGATGTTGGCAGACAGTGAAGTTCACCTAAACAGATATCTAGAACACACAACCCCATTAAAGAAAGCAATTTGAGCCCTTTATATCCACAATTATCTTTGCCATTGCCTAAGCATTAAGTCAGCTAGCTGACATCTCTAACTCAAATTTTTGGCCTTTTTTTTCTTAAGCAGTTATCAACATTGAAGGTTATGGTATACTGTATTGTTTCCATTCATCCTTTCTTAGAGTCATTCTGATCCTTGAATTCTTATATTCTTTATATTCTTTTTTTTTTAAGAATTTATTTACTTATTTATTTGACAGTGAACGAGTGAGAGAGTGAACAAAATGGGGGGAGAGGGAGAGGGAGAAGCAGACTCCCCTCTGATCAGGGAGCCCGTATTCTTTATATCCTTAAGCATTCCTTACTTTTCATCTTCATAAATTTGTTTTCAACTGTAAATGAAAAACTCGTTGATAAGTTTGTGTCTTTCTAATTAACTATATTTGTCATTCATACTATTCACTAAATAATTTGTATTCTCCACCATTCCAGAAATACTGGTAGGATTGAATTTTTTAGCATTAGGCTGGGTAAGATCATGTGACTAGTTGTGGCTGTTACATTGTGAGCAAAAGGGCATGTGTTACTTCCTGGCCAGAGTTTAATTGCTCACTGATGTAAGACCTTCCAGCAATCTCCTTTCCCTCTGGCATAGTGACAGCAATACTGGCTTGGAACTCTGAGGGGCCATGATGAAAAGATTATCCCCACTGACCCATCAAGTACATGCAGTGTGAACAAAAAAATAAATCTCGTGGAATCCTATGGTATTTGTCCCTCTCAGTCTGACTTATTTCACTTAGCATAATGCTCTCTAGGTCCATCCATGTTGTCTCAAAAGGCATGCTCTTATCCTTTTTTATGGCTGTGTAATATTTCATCATTTATATATATCAATTTTCTTTATCCATTCATCTATTGATGAATACTTTGGTTGCTTCCATGTCTTGGCTATTGTAAATAATGCTGCAGAAAATATAGGGGTGCATATATGCATATATCTTCTTGAGTTAGTGTTTTTGTTTTCCCTGGGCAAATACCCAATAATGGAGTTACTGGGTCATATGGTTTTTTTTATTTTTAATTTTTTGAGGAACCTCCATACTGTTTTCCACAGTGGTTGCACCAGTTTGCATTTCGACCAACAGTGCACAAGGATTTCTTTTTCTCCACATTCTTACCAATGCTTGTTGTTTCCTATCTTCTCGATCTGAACCATTCTGACAGGTGTAAGGTGATGGTGTAAAGGAACAGTGGTAGACACACTTGTGGTAGACACAGCATTCTATATAAACTTGTCAAATCACTAAATCGTATACCTGAAACTAACGTAACTTTGTGTGTCACCAATACTCAAAAAAAATGTGTTAGGTGCAACTAATGGATCATTGAGCACTACATCAAACACTTTTAATAAAAAAGAAAGAAAAAATTACAAATAATAATAATGATAAACCTTTTGGTTTTAAGCACTAAGTGGTTTTAAGCCACTAAGATTTTGGGATTGCTTATTACTATGTTTATCAGTCAGGGTTCTACCATGAAAATAGAACAAGGCACAGACCATATTTTAGGGTGGAGGCACAGAGGGAGAGAGAGAGAGGGAGAGAGAAACTGATTTATTGTAAAGGACTGGCTTCTCCTTTGTGGGGCGGGGGGGAAGCCCAAGGAACCCAGGAAAGAGCTGGTGGTACAGTCCATAGGTGGAATTTCTTCCTTGTGGGGATGCCTTTATTTCTGCTCCTGCAGCCCTCCACCTGCCTGCCTCAGGCCCGGCTAGACTATCTAAAAACAATCACCCTTACTTAAACTGATGATGGACTTTAATCACATCTACATAGTATCTTCCCAACAACTCCTAGGTTAATGTTTACTGAATACCTGAGGACCATATCCACCCGAATGGACACATACAGCCGAGCATCGCACTTGCTGTGACATGATTAGGCTATCCTAATTACATGAAAATACTAAATTAACAAGATTTGACTGTCAGCAGACCTTACGCTTAAATGATCTGCCTCGTGCATCCTTTTCATGTACTTGACCACAAACTGGCTGAGTGACAAAGTTCAAAATAAGAACTTTGTTTTCAGCCCATCAATGAAATGGCAGTTTTTAGGGCATTCTTTTCACTTTTGAATGAGTGTCCCCAAGGGGGTTACATGTGAAACAGAACACAAAAACCGTTGACCTTCTTCTTCTTCTTTTTTTTTTTTTTTTAAGTTTTTATTTATTTGACAGACAGAGATCACAAGTAGACAGCGAGGCAGGCAGAGAGAGAGGGGGAAGCAGGCTCCCCGCTGAGCAGAGAGCCCCATGCGGGGCTCGATCCCAGGACCCTGGGATCATGACCTGAGCCGAAGGCAGAGGCTTAATTCACTGAGCCACCCAGGCGCCCCACGACCTTCTTCTGATACTACTAATCCTTACTCAGGTTTAGGAGGGAGAGACTCCAGACTAAATATGCCTTGATGATGCCCCACTTCCTCTCATGGCGACGTGAAGACCTGTCCTCCCTTGTCAGACTGCTTAGGAACAGTGAGCTTCTATCTTCCACAAATCCCTGTAAACTACCCACTTGCTCCAAATATTCAGCATATTATTAGCAATTTTTGCATTTATTAAGTCAATCAGAATATGCATTTAAAAAACATTTCTAAATTTATAACACAACTGCCTCTACTTAACTCAGCATGTGTTCTATGCCTCATTTTCCACATCTAGTTAAAAAAAGATGGCCTTGGGCTTCAGGAGTCCTCCTCTTTCTTCCAGCTCGACCAGTCTCTGTGTCTATGGAGTAGTCATCTCCTGAATGGATTTTCATCTGTGTCCTTAGGGCTTCCATTTCCTCTTGCTGAGTCCAGGGTATCTGGGAACAACTGATGTGATGTTGTTCACACTCGCAGAGGGGATCCAGATGATTCACTGTGGAGATCGCCCAGTGTGGGCCTGCGTCTACTTGAGACACGGTTATTACAGTGCTTCTGTTATTTCCTCAGAACATTCTCCGGGGGATAGCTGTGACTTTCTGAAGTGTGTTAGGCCCCTCTGGATGACAAGGAACAGACACACAGGTTATCTCAATTATTGTGAGTTTATTTGTGTTGATACACAAGAAAGTACAAAAGATAAGAAAGCAACCCAGTAACCACAAAGTCCAGCGTCGTTGTTCGGGGATCAGTCATTCCTCAAGTAACCTAAAAGCAGACACGGTGAGTCAATAAGCACTCTTGGTATGTCACCTCTGGGCATGTCACTCCTCTAAGGCAGCATCATTAGAGTGACTGCTCCTCTCTATTATGGCTGCTCACTTCCTTTCTCTATCTCCTGTTTGGAGGGCTCGTAAAGGAGGGTTCTGGATGGTGGGTCCAGGTGCCATCCAACAAGAACAGCACAGGTGTGATCCTCTCTCTTCCTAGGCCACCCCACTAGCCCATAACTGACTTTCTTTGAGTGATGGTGCAGTTGACTGTGGTCAGTGTGGAGTGTTCATGGGATAGGAACATGCTTCTGCTCATGTAGCAGCCATGGATGTGGTCTCTCCAGGACTCTAGGAAAACTATAGATCCACCCAGGAAATATGGATAATAACACACAGCTTTACCCCTGGGGAGAGGCGAGCTTTTGATTCTCAGTGACACTTTCTTAGGGAAGATTTTCAAAGTGCTCTATCAATGCTGTAACTTCCCCAAAACTATGGTGTTTTTCTCTCACTACATTTTTTTGGGGGAGAATGTTGCCTTTAATAACATGTACTTTCTAGAACAGTTGAATATCTCCATTTTTTTAAGCAAAAGGAAGTGGAATTATAGATTAAGCTCTGAATCACATGTTGTTGGATCATATTTTCTGAGTTGTCTTTAAAGATCTTCTTCCTCTCGAATACTAGAAAGTCACAGATAATTTCAATGTTTTTAATCCTGGAAATTGAGGTCCTATTCCCAAGATCTGTTGTATACTTATGTGGAGGAAACTCTAAATTAGAAACCAGGTTTGTCCATGTTTGTGTCTTACAAGGAGCTCAGTATTTCTCAACCATTCCTAAGATTTCTTTCACCCATGAAAGACAGTGGGGTCCATAAAGGAACTAACAATTTCTCAACTTGTCTGAGGCCAGAAGGAATAGGTTTGATAGCCACATATCCATTTCATAAAAGGAGGAATTTTTTCCTTATTAATTTTTCTATGAAATAAAATTAAATCATAAATCCTCTTCACCCTTACTGTGATTTAATTGGACTCCTTGTCTACAATCATCTCTCATTAGATTGTTAGGCCAATTTCTTTTTTTTTTTTTTTAAGATTATATTTATTTATTTGACAGAGCACAAGTAGGCAGAGTGGCAGGCGGAGGGAGAGGGAGAAGCAGGCTCTCCACTGAGCAGGGAGCCCGATGTGGGGCTGCAGCACAGGACCCTGGGATCATGGCCTGAGCTGAAGGCAGTTGCCCAACCAACTGAGCCACCCAGGTGCCCAGGCCAATTTCGTTTTAAAACCTGAAATGGCGGGATTCAGAAACATCTGACAAAAATCAAATTACAATAGACTGTTGCAGATTCTTCAAGTTGGTTTGGTTAAGCCTTTGTTAAACTCTCAAATGATAGCTTTGAAAAAAGTATGTCTCCTCAGCCTTCATCCCTTCATAGAAAGGGTCCCCGCCACGTACATTCTTTCAGAGGTAAGATGTTGTCTCAAATCCAAGCGACTCTAGCAAATCACTAAGGCGGTACTTTGTGTGGGTCTCATGAAAGGGACTGTAGCAACCACTCCCGATATGTTGGCTTGAGTAGGTCCCCAACCGCTGAGTGGCCAAATTGGAAGGGAATTTGTGCATTTGGAGTAGTTGTGTTGGATGGCTTTCAAGGAATGCTCCAGACCTGAGATTAAATTTGGGTCTGCTGAGTGGATACCAGGTGTGTTTGATTATGGGTTGAAGCCTAGAAAGAACAGAGTGTGGTGGGTAAGCGCATGAGGCACCTGAGCTTGTTTCCACAAATTCCTTTTCTGTCACCGGGCCGGAGTGTGGAGTCTGGAAGCTGAGGAGAAAAATACATGCCTCATCTCACACAATGAAAAAACCGTATAATATTCACTTATGAAAAAATTGAGCATTTGGTTATATGAAAGATTTGAGAATTTTAATAATGCCCCCCAATTCAGCCCTTTATCACACTGATTTATTTAGGGATCTTAAGGTTAATAGGATAGATATATCCAGGTACAACTTTATCCTGTTTACATAAAGAAACATTAAAAATCCAAGATATCCTTTGTAACAGAATTAGAAGTTCAGCAGTTGAACATAACAGCAGAAAATGCGGAATAGCTATTAAATTCCCCATTTCTCCTCAGTAAATTGCCAAAAGAAACAAAAGTGACCAGTGACCTTTTTTTTTGGTGAACTCTGAAGGTATACGATGGCTGAGGAGTCAAAAATAAGAAAATTCGGTTTTTACTCTTTCTAGAAGCTTTCAAAGAATACCTATCTAGTCACCCTAAAAAGCTCTCTTCATAATGCAGCCGCTAGAAGGGAGTCTCTCAGAGGGAAGGCAGACAGTGAACTGGGGTTGACTTCGGGGGTATTAAAAAGCCTCGACTGGCTGACAGCTCATGAGGAACAGCTGTTTGGTTACTAGCATATAAAAGAAAACAAAGAAGAGCTAAATGACAGCAAATGGGAAAATGCTGACTATGGACTCATTTATCCAACCTACCTTGGGCCAAATGGACATTATATAAATCTCCCCATTCAAAAGGCTTATAATAAAGTGCACCAGTTCACGGAGTACAGAAATCCAAGCATTCGGACATCTGTCCACAGTGCGTGGGGCTGTTCGTCAGGGACGGCATCGGAGTAGCCAGTAGCAAAGTGTCTGTCATGGCAGGAGAGAACTGTCCCCTCGCAAGTGACGGCAGCTCTTCACATCCCTTCAGTGTTAAAAGATAATGAAGAGAATTCCGGACAGAGAAGCTCACACAAGCGATTACACATACGAAAAAAAGGCAGATTCTGGGATAGAATTCCTGAGACAGACGGACCCTGGGTCTGATCGTATCAAGAAATTCTGAGTCTCTTTATTTTGTGTTCCCCTGGAATTTAGTTCCATAAAAGCTTCTAAAAACAACAGAAAGCTCAGAGTGAATCAAAGCCACTTGAGAACAGCCTCAGGCTGGTGGGAGACGAGCTTCTGTGGGTCCCAGGCTCAGCGAGGCACTTTGAACAGACCAGTGACCGCGGTCACAAAACACAGTTTGCACACGGCGAGATCAGCCAACGATGTGATCCGACCGTCACGAAGAACTGGGTCGCGGGGAGACCAGCAGCAGAGACATCCCGGGCAGAAGAAAGAGCCCAGAGCTACACGACAGACCGTTCTCCGCGTCCGCAACTCTCGTTTCCTTTACTGCGTCTGCTTTGACTTTGAGACACGAGTTTTCACGCTGTGCCCCACGAGACCGTGGAAGTCCATGAGCATCTCTCGACGAGGTCCTTTAAAGACAGCGGGGACCTTTTCCACCGTGCCTCGCTTCTGTCATTTTCAGCTACGCAAAGCATGGCATTCACAGAGCACGGATATCATCCAGAACATTCCACTTCCCCTCCGGCGATTTGATAAGCTGTGATTTAATTAGCGGATACAGTGGTGGCCGGTGGCAGTGTACAGGAGGCCAACAGTGTGGACGTTTGACCGTGTGTGTCAGTGACTTGATGTGGGGGTGCTCGGTGCGGGGAGGCTCGGGAGGAGAGCAGGCTGCCTGAAAGCCATCGACGCTCACGCACTTTGCCCGGAAGGCCCGTCGGAAGGCCTCACCGGACCCCACGGGAAGCAGAAGTATTCTCGTAGAGTGAATCACGATTTAAAATCAATGCTTGAGAATAAATAAGGCACCAGGTTAATGGAAGTGACACAGAACTCTAAACTATGGTCTTGGACTGTGTTTGCATTCCTTTTCATATTCCCCTTTGGGAAATTAACTCTTGTTGGAATATTTATGGAGAAAAACAATGGAAGTTAGCAGTTAGCCTCTTGCTCCTAATTTCTGGCAAGGGCATCGTCAGATTGTCTCGAATTCACGTGTTTTTGCTTTGCCTTCTTTCCTTCTTGGGATATCATTGGTGGGGCGTTTGGGGGGGAGCGGGATGGAAGTTGCTCGTCTGTTTAGCACAGACATGGAGTTGGAAAGAGAGGAAGGCCACTCCTAGAGGGGCACATAAAGCATCCAAATGCAAAAGAAGATTCTGCCGAATTGAACACTCTCTCAGGAAACCTGGCCCATTTAGGAAACTCTGTGCAGGGGCTGTTTTCCCAGCTGCCTGGAGGCCAGCTTTGTCTCCTGAAGTCAGTGTCCTGGCTGAGGAGGTGGGCCTCTGGGCCACAGGGCAGGGGGCACTCTGCTGCTGCTGGCCCTTGTGGCACGAAGTCCCGGGACTCGGTTCCTGATGCCACCTTACTGATGGGCTCAGCGCAAAATGGCAAAGATGGTCATTTTATAAAGGATTCAGTTCTCTCCTATCACATGGGAAAGCAAGGGACAGTGAAAGGGGCCCCCTTATGCCAAGCCAACGCTTGTCCCTCAGCTGGGACGCGCACTCCAGGAGACAACATTATGTCTCCCCCTTGGACGCCGTGTCGAACCCAGCCCCGGTTGCTCTTCTTTGCCCAGGACCGAACCGGGTATGTTTGCTTGTCTTCATGCCCACTCTGCTTGTTCTTTAGTTTTCTTTCTTTTTAAAATCATTTCCAAAACCACCTTTACTTTAGCGAGATGGCTGGCAGGACCGTCCCCCTACTCAAATAAGGACTGGGGATATGGTAAATATTTAGAGTCTCATGGCCTAGCCGCTAGCGGTGAACACTTCCATTAAGGACCTCCCCATCTTGCCCGGCTATCTTCACTGATGGGTCATCTATCCAGTAAGGCCTATGTTGGAAGCAACAAAGAAAGAAGCTACGTGACCATCAGCTGACCCACACGGCCCTTTTACCCCAACGGAACCCACAGGATGAGACTCGGAACTTCTTCTAGAAAAGCAAGTCTCTAGATATAAAAGGTAGTAATTGAGATTGCTTTTCCTTGCTCTGAAAACACATGTATATACTGGTCCTCAAGAACAATCCCTAACACAATGTCTTGTTTTATATGGATGTTACTTATGCCAAAGTGACCCGACAAAATGTTCCATCACAGTGATGACAGTCCCGATCTCCAGCACAGCTTCAGAGTTCCTGTGTGCACCCACACCGACAGCTGAAGGCTGTGGATTTGTTTTCCCTTGTAGGCTCTCTGCAAGAACCCGGTATGGATTATCTCAGGGTACCACAAAGATTAGTTCAAGGAAAAGATTATACATCACAATGCTTAGCATTTATATAGGTTCTTTTGATTTCAAAACAAGTTATAAATATTTCCTACCGTGACAACATCTACGCGAGGTAGGTATGACCGTCCCTACGTTACCAATAGAAACCCGAGGCCAAGGAGAGCAGGACCCTCTTCCAGGCCCGTGGGGGTTAGGAGCGACCTTGAGACTGGCATCCCGGTGACCACCTGCTCTGGGCTCTAAAGAGGCCATGCCTGTCTTGACGGGGGGCAACAGTCTCCATTAATATAGGGCTATATATTGTATAGATAGAAAACAGCAACACACGACGTTATAGAACAATAATCCAGTATTTTTGTTTCTTAGTAAAATATGTGAAGCACAGTATTTAAATTGCATTTCTCTGAAAAGCATTTGGTATATTAAATAGCTCTATAAAGGTTTGCTGGCATACCCTTAACAGCATAATGAGTGATTCTAAAGAAATTAAAATCCACGGATGCATAGAGATCTTGCTGGTTTAATACCGTTAAGCTAACAACAACAACAACAAAATGTGAGAAACTACTTTATTCTCATAATGCAGACCTAATCGCTTGCTGGATTTTCGCAGGTAGCTACCTAATTTTTCCGAGCTTGAGAGAAAAGATACCTATTGCTGGCTGTGGTTTTTAAACTCTTAATTTGAGGGGAAAATGCAGTTGGAAGGTGAAAATTAAAGACTGCTATTTCCACTTGGTATCCATTCGGAGGAATTCCTACATTTCCAAGAAACGTTGCCATACTTGCAACTAGCGTGGAGGTGGACAGAGGGACACTGATGCTAAGAAGGACATTCTCTGAGAAGAGAAAAAAATGGTACCAAGTAAAAGGTACAGTATTTGAAGAAAACGAAGAGGCCAAAGGGTGGTTTTCGAGCATGCCAAGGCTGGCATGAGATGTGAGCTGTTCACGCTCGGATGACTGCATGGGTCTTGGAGACGGTTTACGGGCTAAGTACTTGGCTGGATCAGTCCCTTGGCTGTGGTGAAAGCCTCACTCGCCTCTCTAAGAAGCAGATCTCAGAAGGGTGTGAAAGCATTTACCTCATGCTAAGCTTCGAAAGGACAGACCAGTTGGGTCAGCAGAAAAAGGTCTAAAACTAGGAAGGAAGAGGCATGAGAGTCTTCAAATCGGTATGCAAACGTAAAAACTAACTTCTAAGCTGAAATGACATTCTCTGTCAGGAGTAACAAATACAAAAGTCCTAAACTTCGTGTACACGCCGCTAAGATATTGTTAGATAAGATATTACATGGCGTGCGGAGAATATTCTTGTGGAAGTGTGCTTTTTCCCTAAAAAAGACATAATAAATTGTGTGTTTTGTTTTTTTTTTTTTTTTAAACTCTCCTCAAGTCCCTTCTATATAAATAGGAAAGACAAGCTGTCCTGTCAGTTTGTTCCTTCACGGGATACGCTGGCGGGGTCCTTCGCGCTGAGGGGGTACGTGGCAGTTTTGTTGGTGGGGGGTCTGAGCCTGGACAGGCCAGAGCAGTTCGGCTGCTTGGTCGGCTGCAGGGTCCTGGCGTAGGGCGAGTACCAGTCCCGCTCAAACACATCCTTCAGCTGCTTGATGATGCTCCTGTTGTTTCTCACGTCCGCCTGGTTGATAACGAGGCCTGTGCCCGCGTTCTGGGTGAAGTCATTCCCCACCCAGTCAAAATTGCCTGCCAACACACAAAGGAGAGAACGGTGCCGAGTTAAGAGCCACGGGAGAACAGTCCCCGTTTAAGGAAACACTGAGCAGATTCTATTTAAAAAAATGATAATGATGATGATGACACGGAGATTGAATTGTGTTGACAGCTGAGGAAAAGAAATTCCAAGAGGCCTTACCTATGGCGTATTAATATTTGCGTATTATTTTGGCATTTTCTTCAGCTTTGCTCACCTTGAAACTCAAAACAAGGAATCTGCTGGTTTTTTTTTTTTTTTGTAAATGTTATTTCTTATTGACGTTCACAAGACACACTAAATACAGCAACACTTAGGATATATAGGAACACACTTAAAAATCCTGTGAACAATTACTACCTTCTCAAGAGACAACATCTGATCGGGACGTGCAGACGAGGGTTCTGATTACAGTGCTCACGAGCTTGCCTGTGGAAGAAAAGGCTGAAGCCAGGGGAGGAGGAGGATCAGTTCCTGTCTGAATGGACAGACCTCCCCTTGCTCAGCCTGTAGGTCATTTCCCCGTTCCAGGAGCTGGCTTCTTGGCTTGGGAAGCAAGGCAGCTGCTATGATGGTGGCTCCCCAGCACAGCTGCCTGGTGTGGGGCAGTGTGTTACTGGTTTGCTAAGGCTGCCGTAACCAAGGCCCGCGGACTGGGCAGCTTAAACCAGACAAATCTATCGTCTCCTAGTTCTGGAGGCCAGAAGTCCAAAATCAACATGGCGGCAGGGTTGGTTCCTACCGGGACAGAGAATCTGTTCTGGGCCGCTCCCCTAGGCTTGTAAGATGGCCAGCTTCTCCCCATGTCTCTTCACATTCTCTTCCCTCTCTGCGTGCCTATCTCTGGGTCCAAATTTCCCTTATTTATAAGGGCACTGGTCAAATTGATCAGGGCTCACCCTGATGAACTCATTCTGACTTGATGACCTCTGTATAGACCCTCACGCCAAATAAGGTCATATTCTGAGGTACTGGGAGTTATAACTTCTAACATAAGAATTTGGAGGGGGGGGGGAACTTGGTTCAGCCCCTGGGTAGTAAGGCTGGAATCTTTCCTGGAAGGGGCCAGTCATATCTAGGTCACTCATGTGTAGTCCATCTTCAGTGGGGGAGTAGATAAAAGGAGAGACTACCCCAAAGTCCCACTTGAATCTCCTATCTTGGCACTCATTGTGGAGAAGATTCTAGTGGGAGAAGAAAGTTTTCTTCTCAGGAGGGTTCAGTACAGTTCATTTCTTTGATCTTTTTGTCCTTCATTTAATGCACATTTCCTGAGTGTCTAGTGTCTACCAGGTGGGTACCTGGGGCCATGATACAAACCAAACAATGACAGTCCCTGACTTCCGGGAGTCCAGGAAGGAAACACAATGATTATAACGCAGAGAGATGAATGTACACAGTGTCATGAGGGCAAGGGAAAGGATTCCCAACTCTGGCTGCCTGAGTCAGGAAAGCATTTTGTTGAGTCAGAAGAGATACACGGAGACATCAATTAGGAAGTTAGAGAGCCACACCTGCAGACAGATGTGGACAAAAATATGATGGGATCTTGGAACATGATGGGGAAGAGTTAGGGAAGAAGTGGGATATAAGGGCCTTGGCTGGGGGAGAGAAACTGTCCTTTATTAAGTGCCTACTATGAGCAAAGCACTGGACTTGGCATTTGTATCCATTATCTTTCATAGTTGGTAGGATTTACACCCATTCCACAGATGAGAGGCCTGAGGCTCAGAAAGGTGAGCAAATTTGACCAATGGTGGACCCAGGTCTCCACAGACTATTTATAATACCATAAAGGAAGCAGTGTTCTCACTAAAAAAAGATTTCTTGAATTACTACCGGCCTGGGTCTGGTCTCAGCTCTCAGTTTTGTGTTCCTCTTTGGTTCAGAGCTGGTTTCATAAAGAAAACGGAAAGCGTGTTAAGTGTAAAGCTTGATTTCTAGGCCCTCAGAGTCTCTTCAGCCATCAATGTAGGAATATCTGCTGAATAAGACACTGGGCCTCCCTGACCCAAGGCCCTGCAGTCATTTGGGCAGGAAGAGACACCCCCAGAGAGCTGATATCTGCTCCTTCCTGGCGCTCGTCCTGTGGGCCCTCCTCCGCTCTCTGGAGGCCCCGCACGTATGAACTCCCCTTTCCACCAGCACTTCCTGGAATAGCGGAAGTAGTTCCCTTTTCTCCCACTGCACTCCTTGACTTTATTCCTCGGGGCCTAACACTGGATCCCTAAATAAAATATTATCAGCATAGAGATCAAACTCTTCTCCCTCTCTCTCTCTGTCCTCCATCTCACACTGTCTCCCGCCACTCCCCAAACACCACACTGTTACCCCTGATGGTTTCATGACAGAAATGAAGTTGGATGAATTTTGTTGCTATAAATGAGGGAACCGTCCACCAAAGGATTCATGATATGGTGTTGGAGTCTCTTCCAGAGCTGTGTTTCTGACCAGGTGCTCTCAGACACATGGCCATGCTCAGTGGTGGCAGGTCTGCGTGACATTCAATGCCACGGAAACACAGGCTTGGACTTCTCAAACTGGGGATCAGCAGCAAATGCAGGTTAAGAGTTATTCTGGAACCCGCTGGCCGGTAGCACCTTCGAGTCATCCCATGAACAGAAGACCCCTGTGCTCCTGCACACCTTTCCGAGGACTTGTGACTAAACGCTCAAGTCTCGTCCCCACAGCTGAGTGCCAGGCGGTGAATTTGTTCCTTCATTACATGATCTCATTCAATACCCACTGCGAGCCTATGAGGTGATAATATTCCATTGTACCGATGCGGAAATGAAGGCACAGAAAGGTCAGGTTACTTTGTCCAACACTGGAGTGGAAAAATATCAGAGCTGAGTTTTTATTTTTTTTTAATATTTTATTTATTTATTTGACAGACAGAGATCACAAGTAGGCAGAGAGGCAGGCAGAGAGAGAGAGGGAGAAGCAGGCTCCCTGCTGAGCAGAGAGCCCGATGCGGGGCTCGATCCCAGGACCCCGAGATCATGACCCTAGCCGAAGGCAGAGGCTTAACCCTCTGAGCCACCCAGGTGCCCCAGAGCTGAGTTTCAAAGCCAGGTCAGACCCCACAGCCCACACCTCAGCTTCTGTTCTGTGTCACGTCTGATCCTAAAGGCCTGCGTGGTACCAACTGTGCATTCCCCTCCCCCACCTCCGGGCTTCAGCGGCAGCCACTAGGGCTGGAGCATCGGGCTGCACTGAGCTCCTCTCCTCTAGGGACCACTCTCTCTGAGCGACACGGAGATGGCGATAGGCTTTGGGGGCCGCATGAGAAGACGAAAAGGTAAGGGGAGAGAAGTCACAACATTTTGGAGCCTTATTTTGGAGCCTTATTTTGTGAGATTCGACTTTTCCCTTCAAGACAGCGGATGGAGCCAAGATTCTGCACCTTTGATTCTCTAAAGCTTTAATTAGGTTCTTCTCTGGAACTCCAGCCCTAGACAGCGCTTTCTCAGGCCCATAGAGGCCTCCCTCCACCAGGGTGATCATGTTTTCCCACCTTTCACTTCCTCATGGTTTGGCTCAAGTTCAGAATCATAGACCTGTGTCCGTGTTTTCTCAACTGGGACACGGTTCCATCCAGGGCTGAGCCTGCCATCATGGCTTCCCGAACGCGTGCGCAGAGCCGGGCAGCGGGAGAACTATAGGGCCATCCCGGAGCCATGGCGCAGGTACAGATAAGCTCACTGGGAAGGTATGTGTACCTCAGTGAGCCTTCTGAGTGCTTCCGATTAACCCACCACCCCCTTATCAGCCCTCCAACAATTCAAACCATCTTCTGGACAAATCCACCAAGCCAGACTCAAATACACTCCAGAGAATTCAAAATTAGAGAGACAGTACTGTTCGGGGAATGTTCTGTTAAGTCTCATGAAGATTTAATGAGCTATACTTCCACGTAAGATCTAGTGTGGATTATTCTTAACTCCGCATTCTCAGCAGGTGTCCGTATGACGACTTCAGATTTCCAGAACGTGCTGATAATTATTTAAATTATCAATGAGTTTTCCCTCTGGATGCTTTTTTAAATATTTTTATACAAGGACTATGCCTTGCTCTAGGGAATTAAATGTTTAGCCAAAATGTTGTGTGTAAAATGAACTCATTTAAAAATGCATTATAATAGAGAGCCAAAAACAGATCATGTAGATAGAGTGAACTCATCCTTACAGAGGAGCAAAGGCAATACGAGGGGGCAAAGCTAGTCTTTCCAACAATGGCGCTGGAAGAATGACATCCACCTGCAAAAAAGGGAATCTTGACACAGACCCTACACCTTTAACAAAAAATACCTCTAAATGCATCAAAGAAAAATGTAAAATGCAAAACTGTAAAACTTCTAGAAAATGACAAATAAGAAAATCTAGATGACCTTGGGTTTGGTGAGGACTTTTTAGGAACAACACCAATGGCACAATCCAGGGAAGAAATCACTGATAAGCTGGACTTCATTAGAATTTAAAATGTTTTCTCTGTGAAAGACACTGTCAAGAGAATAAAGAGAGAAGCCACAGGCTGGGAGGAAATATTTGCAAAAGACACACCTGATAAAAAACTGTTATTCCAAATATACAAAGAACTCTTAAAACTCAACAATAAGAAAATGAAAAGCCTGATGAAAAAAATGGGCCAAAGACACCTCATCCAAGATGATATTCAGATGGTAAAAAAGCATATGAAGAAGTGCTCCACATCTATTATCAAGGAAATGCAGATTAAAACAGTAAGGAGGTACCTCTATACACCTATGAGAATGGCCAAAATCTGGAAAACTGACACCACCAAATGCTGACAAGGATGTGGAGCAGCAGAACTCTCTGTCTCTGCTGGTGGGAATCCAAAATGGTAGAGCCGCCTTAGAAGATAGTTTGGCAGTTTCTCACAAAACTCAACATTCGTCCTATCATTTGATAGGACAGTCATGCTCCTTGCCATCACCCAATGGGGTTGAAAACATGTCCACACAAAAACGTGTGCGCATGTGTTTATAGCAGCTTATTCATAACTGCCAAAACCTGGAAGCAACCAAGATGTCCTGAAGGTAAATGGATGAACTGGTCCCTCCAGACAGTGGATAATTATTCAGCGCAAAGAACACAGGAGCTATCCAGCCATCCAGAGATCCCGAGGAAGCTTAAACGCATACTGCTAAGCGAGAGAAGCCAACCTGACAAGGATATACACTATTTGAGTCCAACTATGTGAGAGCTTGGAAAAGCCCAAACAATGGAGACCGTAAAAGAGATCAGTGGTTGCCCAGGAGCTGGCAGGGAGGCAGGGAGCACAGAGGACGGGTAGGACAGTGAAATGACTATGACGCACTAATTGTGCATACACGTCATTATACATTTGTCAGGACCCACAGAATGTCACATTGATAGTGAACCCCCGGGGTGCCTGGGTGGCTCAGTGGGTTAAGGCCTCTGCCTTCAGCTCAGGTCATGACTGCAGGGTCCTGGGATCGAGCCCCACATCGGGCTCTCTGCTCAGCGGGGAGCCTGCTTCCCCCTCTCTGTCTGCCTCTCTGCCTACTTGAGATCTGTCAAATAAATAAAATTAAAAAAAGATAGTAAACCCCCACTGTACATCAATATCGGTGTCGGTTCACCCATTGTAGCCAATGCACCACTTTGTGGGGGCGGCTGATAATGAGGCAGGTTGTGTTTCGTGTGTGAGGAGCCCAGGGATGTGAGAATTCTGTAGTTTCTGTTCAGTTTTGCTGTGAACCTAACTGCTCTAAAAAAAAAAAAAAAGTGTATTCTAAAAATATATTGTACAGGGAGAAGAAAAGAGAGAGCCAAAAATCCGTATTTACTAAGGATTGAGACAGACGAGAACCAGTGTTTGGAGCTTTTCCTATATTATCTCTTTCAATTTTTCTACCACCACCAAAGGGTAGATACTTTTATACACATTTTACAGATAAGAAAACAGAGGCGTGGGGCGCCTGGGTGGCTCAGTCAGATGTGGCTGCCTTCGGCTCAGGTCATGATCCGCGGGTCCTGGGACTGAGCCCCGCACTGGGCTCCTGGGTCAGTGCAGACCCTTTTTCTCCCTCTCCCTGCCACTCTGTCTACTTATGCTCCCTCTCTATCTCTCTGTCAAATAAGTAAAATCTTAGGGAAAAAAAAAAATCAAATGAGATAAAGTGCTTTACAAAGCATAAACACCATACTCTTTACTCACTCACTGAACTGGGGGGAAAAAAACACCATATTCCATATTCCTCCATCCCAAACACATTTTTTCTTTTCTGCTTTGAGCCTGCCATGTCCTCTGTACAATGTAATAGCCAGACTGCCGTTCTGGGATTTATGTCCCGTCTTTTATAGATAACAGTTTCCACTCCGATGTTACCAGTTAAGGGATTACCCTGGACTCCTGCACACTGTAGGAAAGGAGCACAGACGGACACATTAGTAATTCCACCAGCTGGTATGATTTCGGCATCTGGAGCATTATTACCCTAAAAATAACAGCTGACATGAATCCGTTATTATCTATGTGCCGGGATTCTAATTGTGCAAGGTACCCTGCATATATTATTCTGCTTAAATTTCACCCAACAAAGTAGAAACTGTTATGGGCCCCATTGTACAGAGGATCTTGAGGCTTAGAGAGCGTAAGCAAGTTCTCCAAGGGCAGACATTTACAGAGCGGCGGAGGAGGGACGGTTGTCCAGGCAGTGCTCCTTGTGCTGACCTGCCGTCAGGTCAGCCTCCTGTGACTCAGGACAGGCTGGCTGAGGTACGGTGGGTGGGAAGGGAGCACTGTGTTCATTTAACTCTCAGGACTCTTTTTTTTTTTTTTTTAATTCTATTTATTTATTTGAGAGAGAGCCAGAGTAAGAGAGAAAAAAACACGAGCAGGGTGAGGGGCAGAGGGAGAAGCAGACCCCACCCTGAGCAGGGAGCCCGATGCGGGGCTCCATCCCAGGACCCCAGGATCATGACCTGAACTGAAGGCAGATGCCCAATTGACCGAGCGACCTGGGTGCCCCTAGGACTTGCCTTTCGTGAGCCACTCATGTCCTCACCCGTAACATGAAGCAAGTGGGCCAAAGAATTTCTGAAAACACTTATTAAAAATATCTTCTATGGTGTCCTCATACTTGAACCAAGCCCTAGAGGAGATGGTAAGTTCAAGGGGTGTTTGTCCTCCCCGTCCTGTTTCCTCCAGGGCCCGCAGGGCATGGAAGACCACGGTGGGACCACCGTTGGCCTGCATGGTCCCGTGGTCCCCCAAGGAGCCCGACAGCCCCGACACCTACCAATATAAGCCGCGCTGTCCGTCACCATGTACTTGTTGCGGTTTAATTTAGGAAAGGTGTGATCCTTTTGTTCTTTTGTAGCACACACATTCTCTCTTTCCAGATCGAAAAATTTCTGTAAGACACAAAAATAAGCAAATCAAGAAAGGTGAACAGGGAACATTTTTGGTTTTGTTCAGGAGCACAAAAGGGTTTCTTCTCCAAATATCCACAGTCGACCTCATGCTGCGTTATCAAAGCCACAATCTTGTTGCTCCATATAGAGGAAGCTATTTTTGTTCTCCCATCTATATAGGCAACAAGAGGGAAAATTAGCACGCTCAACTAGATCTATAATTAACACTTTTAAGCTGCAAAATGAGCATAAAATTCATTCTTTCAACAGGGTGAAGGCCAGAAGTTTCTTTTAATTCTCATTGTCTTACTCATCAGGGTGCACTGGTATTTGAGGTCTGCCTCCAGGTGCTTTCTGTCACGCATGCTAACGAACTGAATTAATAATGTTCCTCTGTTGCACGCATTATAAAGGCAGCAGGCCCTGTGTCAATGACTAGGTGATTCAGCTGGGGATTTGCAAAGGTCAAAAGAGATTTTGCCAAGAGAACTAATGCTTTGCTTCTCAACACCTTGGTCTGCAAGCTCTTTTAATAAGTCAAAAACAAATCACCACTTCAGACTGTGAATCCTAAATTTCAACTTACTGTGACCCTAAAAGCACCTCTCGGGCCTGGGGCATAGGGTGGGTGGGCTAAGAAGGGGCTGACAGTGGAGGTAGGTGGGCTGGTCTTTCCAGAATCTGCTAGAACTGGTAACTACTCAGACGAGACCTGAACCGTGACCGAGCTCACAGGATGGCCCACCATTGAGGGTGATCTCTTGACTAAGAAGAGAATAAAAGGATGGTTTCTGCTTTCCTTATAATTTCTTGCTAATCTTAAATGAGAGCACTTAATATTTCATAATGGAGATTTCAACGGGCAGTGTCTTCGAGAAGAGGGGCGAGCAAAGGCACCATGTGTGGTAGGCTCTAGACTTTCTTCCCTCTGCTTCTGTATTAGTCATGTCTTCTTTTCTGTGTTCCGATGCTTTGACATCTGAGCCATATGCTGAGCCTGGGGGACTGCCCTCTTGAGGGCTGGCTAATTCCTGGAGAAAGCAAACAACTTGCCTGTGAGAACACTTCTCATACGTAACCCAAACAGTCCATGGTCCATACCCTGAACCACCTCCTTTATGGGCTCCCACTCTGGGCCACTACCCACCTGCCCTAATCACCCAGGGTCAGGTACCAGACAACTAGGGACAGCCCCCGGGCCCAAGAGCCCACCGAAATCATCCAACTTGCTAGTCCTAACTGGGTTTATCCTGCCTTGCCCCTTCCCCAACCCTGTAAACCAAAACAAAAGTTCTTGTCCATGTTTCCCTCACTCCTGCCTCCCCGATGACCCTGGGACTTCCCATCTTATTCCCTTCTCTTGAGATTTGTGAATAAAACAGTCTTTCCAATGGCCTTCATCTCCTGATCTGTGGGTACTGTCATATCTAAATCATAGTCAGGCCTGTATCTTACGACACTGCTGAACTTGGTAAGTCTGGCAATGGTGCTCTGAACTCGGAGTGAATCAGCTCACCCAGCAGAGTCTTCACGCTTTCCCAGAACACTAGAGTGTGCTAAAGTGACTCCACGTCCACATGCTTCCTGCTCCCTTCACTCCCTGGTTCACAGATCCTTCCTGAACACTTCATCAGCTACCTTTTTTGATTCCTTCCTTCTTCCCATCCATCCACCCAACACGTTTTGAATGCTTCGTGCCAGCATCCTGCTAAGCACTGGGAATACAGTGCTTCACTTGCTTTTCCACGGTGTCCCACGTGCCACTTCAGTTATCTAGAAAATGCCATCCCTGAGCTGAAATAACCCCCAGGATTCTCTCATCCATGGAAAGGTACTGAACACAAATGGACTCTCTTCTCCTGGATCTCTGCCTGGCTTTCTGGGACCATACCAGTGTTTCCTCTAATCCCTGATTATCTGATTCCAAACTGAGATTGGTGCCCCAATCCCACTCCTGGTTATCACGTTCACTTGCAAATCTGGTGTGGAAAACAGATCCATAATAGTGATTGTAGACCTGTTTCTTTCCATTTTACTGAGGAGTAACTGACATCTATCACTGTATAAATTTAAGTTGTACCGCATTATGCTTTGATTTACACTTATCGTGACATGACACACAATACGTCCAGCTAGCATCTATTTTCTCATATAGATACAATAAAAAGGTAAGAAAGAAGAAAAGAATAAACAAAATTTCTCCTTGTAATGAGAACTCTTAGGATTTATTTTCTTAGCAACTTACCTGCATACCACGTAGCAGTGTTAGCTGTAGTCATCATGTTGTACGTTAAATCTCTAGTATTTATCTTGTAATTGGAAATTTATACCCTTGACCACCTTCCTCCACTTCCCTGTCTCCCCTATCTTTACACCCCACCCCCCCGTAACCACCAGTCTCATCTATTTTTCTATGACTTTGTGTTCTTTGTTTTTGTTTTCAATTTTAGATTATACATACAATATCTTACAGTATCTGTTTTCCTCGGACTTATTTCACTTCGAATAATGCCTTCAAGGTCCATCTATGTTGTCAAAAATGGTAGTATTTCTTCATTTTTCTGGCTGAATGATAGTCTGTTGTATAGGTATACCACCACTTCTTTATCCATTCAGCCACTGATGGGCACTTAAGTTGTTTCTATGTCTTGGCTACCGTGAATACTGCTGCTAAGAACACAAAGGTGCAGATACCTTTTTGAGTTAGTGTTTTAGTTTCCTTGGGATATAGCCCCATAAATAGAATTGCTGAATCACTGTAGTTCTATTTTTAATTTTTTGGGGATTCTCCATACTATTTTCCATAGTGGCTGTGCCCATCTACATTCCTGCCAGTGGTGTACACAGGCTCCCTTTTCTTCACATCCTTGTTATCTCTTGTCTTTTTGATGATGGCCGCCTAACATGCATGCTATGGTATCTTACAGCGGTTTTGGTTTGCATTTCCCTAATGACTAGCAGTGTTGAGCATCTTTTCATGTACCTCTTGGCCTTCTGTAGATCTTCTCTGGAGAAATGTCTGTTCAGGTGCTTTGCCCATTTTTTAATTGGGTTGTTATTCAGTAGTATGAGTTTTTGATTGATTTGGGGTATTAAGCCCTTATCAAATATATGTTTGCAAACATTTTTCCTCTTCCATAGGTGATCTTTTCACTTTCTTTTTAATTTTGTTGCTTGTATTTTAGATGTCCCATCCAAAAAATTACCTTAATCCATGTCAAGCAACTTCATTCCTGTGTTTTCTTCTAGGAGTTTCATGGTTTCAGGTCTTACAGTTAAGTCTTTAATCCATTTTGTGTTCATTTTTTGTGATCGGTGTATGATTTGGGTCTAGTTTCATTCTTTTACATGTGGATATCTAGTTATCCCACACCATTTGTTGATGAGATTATATTTTTTCCCATTGAGTATTCTTGGCTCCCTTGTCAAATATTGGCTGGCTGCATATGCTTGGGTTTATTTCTGAGCTCTTGGTTCTATTCCATTGGTCTATTTGTCTGTTTTTATGCTAGTACCATATCTGATGACCGTAGCTTTATAGCATAGCTTGAAATCGGGAAGTGTAATACTTGCTTCTTTGTTCTTCTTTCTCAAGATTTCTTTGGCTATTCAGGGTCTTTTGCAGTTCCACATAAATTTTATGAGCGTTTTTTTCTACTTCTGTAAAAATGCCATTGGAATCTTGATTGGATTGCATTGAATCTATAGATGGCTTTGGTTGTATTAAAGTTTAAACAATATCCATTTTTCTAATCTGTGAATGTGGGGTACCTTTCCATTTTTTTGCATCGTCTTCGATTTCTTTCATCGTCTTATAGTTTTCAGCATAAAAATGGTTCATCTCTTTAGTTAAGTTTATTCCTAAGTATTTTGTTGTTTTGATGCTAGTATAAATGGAATCTATGTCTTTCTTTTTCAGAAATTTCATTGTTAGTGTGTAGAAACACCACTGGTTTTTGTATTTAATTTCATATCCTGCAACTTTGCTTAATTCATTGATTAAATCCAGCATTTTTTGGGTTGAGTCTTACGATTTTATATATAGAAAATCATGTCATCTGCAAATAGAGACAATTTTGCTTCTTCCTCTTCAATTCTGATACTTTTAATTTCATTTTCTTGCTCTGGCTAGGACTTCCAGTACTATGTTGAATAGGAGTGGTAAGAGCTGGAACCCTTGTCTTGTTTCTGATCTTAAAGGAAAAGCTTTCAACTCTTCATCATTGAGTAAGATGTTAGCTGTAGGCTTCACAGACCTGTTTCTATTTCTAATACTGATTTGTGAATTCAGACATGTGCATGGCTACCACAGTTCATAAAAACCAGGTAAATGGAAAAAAAATGTTTTCCATCAATATTATTAGAATATTAGGGAGATTAAAATGTAATCTACATGAGAATCATAATTTTTTGAAATTTATGGTAAATCCTAGAATTTTATGTCTTTATATTGTTGGTAACTTCAACTTTAAAAAAAATTTAATGATATGAATGAGTTAAAGAACATTTTATCTAGATTTTTGTTTATCCCAGAAATATATGTCAGATGTGTAGCTTCTCAAGTCTTTACAATGTACAATATAAATTTCTACGTCTTTACAATATAAATGTTCCTGCTTCATAGTGTAGTTGTGAATATTAGATAGTACATACAAAGTATGTAATTCAGTGCCTGTCCAACTGTCTATACTCATGAACTTAAATTCCTTCATTTAAAAAAAAAATATTAAGCACTTACTACTTCTAGGCAAAGTGAAATGAGATGCTGCCATAGAGTAATGATAAAAACATAACAGATGTAACAACGGTTTACCCAATGGGTAGCAGGCAACAAGGAAATTGGTACTGTAGCATGGAAAGAATGGAGAACAAAGCAGTGGCAAAGTATTTGGTAAAATCATAACCTGCATTAATTTGGGAGGAAGACCAAGCACTCCGCCCCCGAAAAAACCTCTGGCTACAGGGCAAGGGATAGGGAACAAATTGTTAATAGTATATGTTGTTTGTTATTAGTGCTTTCAGGAAGTTATCAGAGATGAATGAGCTCAGGATCAGGTGTGCTGGCTTGTAAGCAGACAGGAAAGAGAACAGATATACTGGAAATTTGGTATTTCAATGGGTTGGAAAAACTGATTGTGCTAGGAGCCTAAGAGCAGAAAATTAGTTTGAAAAATACTTTTAAGTGACTGAGGCCAGTTAAGACTCAATCCTGCAGCAAAGATCTGATAACTGGAATAATCATAATTGGTATAATCTTCCCACCCAAGTCTGATGAGCTGAATGAAGCCACCATTAATGAGAGAGAGAGAGGGAGAAAAGGAAGGGAAGGGGGAGAAAGAGGGGGGGAGGGGGCGGGAGGCAGAAGTATAGGGGCAAGGAAGCATATTGGTCATGTTTCAGAATTACGTGCAACAAAACTTTTGGCTGTGGCTACTGGTACATAATTTAACTGGCCTTCCCCTGTCCCTGTTATATGGGGAGGAGGTAACTTCAGCCTGGGTTTTGGGTCTTATGCATAATCGTTTTTAGTTTCTGTTTATCGAACTGTGAGGTCCAGAACTGCACGTCTCTGGGAGGTCCTGAACTTTTGTGCTGTGCGGTACCCAGTGGGGGATGAGGGTTCTCCGTGTGGGTGCCCAGAATGGCAGACTGATGACCCACAGACCTGTTCCTTTGTCTTTTTGGGAACGCGCCTCCCCTGCCATTAGGTGTGGCGGGGTGGGCGACTTCTGAGCAGCAGCAGAAAGGCTAACGGGATCTTCACACCTCCAGGTCCACCCTGGAAATGCATCACAGGCAGTCCTCCATTCTCTTTCCTGGCCTGGGGATGCTGAGGCTTGGGACTACCTTGGAAGCTATGTGTCAGAGCGGATGGTGATGTCCCTGTCATCTTGGTCCCTAAGAGGGACCACAGATGGAGCACAGAGCCATCACCCAGAAGGGTTCCTGGCACAGAGTAGGGTCTCAGGGTACATTTACCCAATGACTGCAGTGGGGGTTGGAAAAAGTGAGCCCTAAAGGACTAGCGGGCCTTAGTCAGATAAGGCACAGAGGAAGAGAGTGCTGTAGGCAGAGGGAACAGCGTGCGCAAAGGCCCAGAGGGGAGGAAGAGGGCATCACATGTGAGGACCCGAGGAGAATCAAAGATGAGCTAAGGAATTGCTACACTGAGCTGAAAACCTGGTCCCGATCTTGCCTCCCTCAAAGTATGTGGATTAGCACCCAGCCCGAGGGACTGGAGCTCAGGTGGTGGTGGTGGGACACTGTGGAGGAGCACGTGTCACTCCTCTGATGGTCACAGACTTAGAAACAGGAACGGCAGGTGAACGAGGCAGTTCAAGCAAAGCAGAGAAAACCCAACAGGCAGTGTGTGAAAACAGGGCGAGGCCGGGAGGGCTCCAGCAAACATGGGTTCCAGGCTCTTTTTCTCCTGTGTTTGTCTTAAAAAAAAAAAAACAAAAACAAACAAACTTATCCTACTTTTGAAATACTTTCTCACTGTCAGAGACCGTAATCCTGGTTCTTAACTGGCAGTTTATGCAAATGCGTGTGCCTACAGCTTTCACGGACGTGGGGAGGGAATCAGCCCTTTTTATGTAATAATACTGAAGTCAACATCATACTTACAACTTTCAAACTGCAGTTGGCTATTTCAGTGCAAATAGCTTTAAGAGATGAAATAAAGTTAAATGTAAGGGGGTCAGTTTCCTTCCAGAAGCTTATAAGGAGTCGAACTTTAACGCTTCGCAAAACTAATGCTTCTCTTATTTTCCCATCCAAGTCTGGCCAGTAAGTCCTGTAGGAATAATATCCATGTGGATAAAAATAAAGAAAATAAGTTAGTTTGGGGGAAGAAATTTACGAGACTGCAAAGAACATTTATATTAACCCAATCATTACTTCATTCTTCAATATAGACATAACCTGATAGGATACCTTGAAAACACACAGATCTCCGGGTTGGGCACCGACAGAGGATACTCTCCTGGGTCCTCCCCCTGCCTGAAATGAGTTCTCCCACCACCGGGGCCTCAGGGGGTGTGGACAGATTGACCTCCACCACCTGCTGTCCTCACCGCTCCTAATCACCTCAGCTCACCTGTGCACTGAGAGTCAACTTTCCAACAGAATTCTTTGAGCACCCCATTAGTCCCCAAAGGCTTCAAAAACATCTTCTTTGAAAATTGCCGCCCCCCCTTGCCCCCCCCCGGTGAGCTTCTGCTCTGACTACCCAAACTTCCCCATACTCTCATTTCCAGGCTGCCTTCCTCTTTCCTGACCAAGCCGCCAGCTACTCTGGCCCTGGACTTCTCCGCCAGGCCAACGGGGTCTCCTGGAGGCTCAGCCTCTGCCCCGAATCCATAGTCTTTTGCCTTAACTAACTCCTGACTCCTCCTGAGGCCACAGCTTCTCCAAAACTTCTGCCATGTTATTTGCCACCACAATTTACCCACCTGGTTTAGGAGATGGGGTCGGCCCCCCCAACACCACACAGTGTCACTTCCAGAACTGTCATCGATTTCTCATTTAAAAAGAAAAACAACAAACATTTCCATCTTAAAGACCAGCCCCAAATCTCTCTATCTCCCCTCAGCTCTGATGCGCGTAGACCTTCTGTTCACTGGTTCAAATCTTTCCCTCATTCTAGGCCAACTCAGTTTGGACTAATAAAGTATTATCAAAACCTTAGCCTGCTGGCTTTGTAATCAGCACACCTCCAAATGTTTCCTCTAACAACTTTCAAACTGCAGTTGGCTATTTCAGTGCAAATAGCTTTAAGAGATGAAATAAAGTTAAATGTAAGGGGGTCAGTTTCCTTCCAGAAGCTTATAAGGAGTCGAACTTTAACGCTTCGCAAAACTAATGCTTCTCTTATTCTCTTATTTTCTCTTTGTCCCCCAGTGTCCCGCACCCTGTGAAATCCCCACTGAGCGCTCTCCTGCCCTCTGTGACCGCCTCACTCTCCTGCTCCATCAGCTCCGGGTCCCCTTCCCAACCCAGCCCAACCTCAGTGATCACCTGAAGGACACATGCCCTGCCCCTTCCTCGACCTCTTGGGCCAGAGCCACACCTCCCTTGGTCTGATTCTACAGCCACAAAGCCAAGGTCTGCTGAACAAGGTCAGCTCAGCCCCGAGAGGTATGAGACCGCACAAAGGCATCTTGGCCCTCACCGCCATCCATCACCCTGTCCTTGCCTTGGGCAAGTTCCTCCTCTAGGACCTTTCTGCAGCTATTCTAAGCTGTGCCCCACTCGCGAGAAACCGGTTTCTCCCTCTGTGCACAACGTAGAGCTTCTCTGTTCTAATCTTTCACGACCTTCTACCCCCGCAGAGCCTCACACATCCTTGTCCCCTTTCCCCAGCTCAGAGGATAAGGCAACCTGTTCAGGGTCAGACCTGGACCACCCTACCCCCCGGCCTATTCCCCTGACCCTCCGCAACTGTGTCTCATTGGCCGTTCCTTCCCAAAGAGAGTTTCAACCCCCCGCCCCGCCACCCCTTCCTCTTAGTTTGAGAACAAAATGTAAATCTCACTCAGAAAACCCTCCCCTGACTGCATCTGTGTGTGGCTGGTGCACAATTTCTTTTCCCTTTTGAACTAAACTTCCATCTGTCTATCATCAGTCTTGGAGTGTAGCTGACAGATGTTACGATGGTCTCGGTGTACAACACAGCGATTCAGCATCTCTAGATATTATGTTGTGCTCACCACAGGGCAGCTGCCATCTGTCACCACACAGCACCGTGACACTATCATTGAGTATGTTCCCTATGCTGTGCCATCATCCTTGTGACTGACTCATTCTGCAGCTGGAAGCCTGTACCTCCCTCTCCCTTTGCCCATTTTGCCTATCCTCCTGCCCCTCCCCTCTGGCGACCATCAGTTTGCTCTCCGTATGTATGGGTCTGTCTCTACTTTTTTTAACGTAACTTCTCGAGAGTGTCATCTAGAACCTCTGACTTTACTTCACCGCCCCCACTCACTCCTCAGCCTACTGCCCCCTGGCCTCCAGCTCACCATTTTTGTGCAAATCTCCAAGTCAGCGGTGATGTCCCAACAGCCAACTCTAATGGACATCATTCCATTCTTATTTTACTGTTAGTTTAAGCCACATGCGTCTCTGTTGATGGTTCTTTCCTTCTTGAAAGGGATTCCATGGCTTCTATGACCCTGTGGTTTGATGGTCTGTCCCTTATCTCTCACAGTGTTCCTTTATCTATTGTACCGTCCATACACCCTTAGGACTCCATCACCATCCCGTCCTCCTCTCTACAGGCCATCTCCATGGTGGCTTCATCTACGCACTTGATCTCAACTGTCTCTAGAGTTGAAAAGCTCCAAATTCACATCACCAGGCTAACCTTCTTCAGACTTCCTTCTGGATATCTTTGTAAGATCTTTACCCATCTGGACCTTTATAAGGAACTTAAAGTCCCAAATCTGCTGATTTCCTTCTACTCTGTATAACATTCATCATCTCATCACCCAAAGCAAAAACCTGGCAATCCTTCTTGTGCCTGCTCTCCTTTTCCTCATGTACTTCAGAGATATTCCTGGAATGTATATCCTTTATTCTGTCCTCCCAGTCCATCATCATCCCTGACCTGGGCCACTGTAACTGCTCCAAAATGGTTTCTCAGCCTCCGGTCTTGTCCCTGTCAAGTACATTTTCCATGACCACCGAAGTGATCTGTCTACAAGCGCATCTCCCTTGATTAAAACATAGTAGAGGCTCCCCAAAGTCACAAGACTCCCTCACAGTCAGATCCTCCTGTCCTTGGTCCCTGCCCTCCCTCCAACTTGAGAGATCCAACTTGATCTCTCACCACCTATATCCAGCACCAAACCTGTTACAAATCCTGGCATGTGGTAGGGCTATTTTTCCCCACCTGAAACTTTGCCCAAGCTGTCCCTTCTACCTGGAAAACTCCTTCTTATCCTTTGATCAACTCCTGCGTATTTTAAAATGTAATCAGGTAGCATTTCCTCCAGTAAGCTTCTGCTACCTTTGAACCTGCCACAGCTGCTCTCTCACTGAGGACCTATACTACGATATGGATATACTATTGTACCATTCACCACACTGTGCTGTTATAATAGGTTCTGTGTCCATTTGCCCTATGGGATGGAGTTCCTGGGACCATACACCGCTCAGACTTTACTCACTCCTGCACAGTGCCCAATAAATATTTGTTGAATGCAAGCATAAGTGAAGAATATTAATAGCCCACAGACCAATCAGCCTCCTTTTTTTCTTATGGAATAAATCGATGCATAGCATTGTATAAATTTAAAAAGCTACACAGCACATTACTTTGTTATAGTCTTATATTGTAATGATTGCCAATGTACTGACAGTCACCGTATTACATAATCACAGTAAAATGCTCACAGCACACTAGCCTTGACCTATTTACTACTCATAACAAGTTTGCAGTCTTAAACACTGTCACTCTTGTCCCTTATCCCCCAGCCATTGGTAACCATCATTGCACTGTGTTTTCTACAGGTAGAACTTTTCTAGATTCCATAAAGAAGTGATATGGATTGCAAAAATCTTTCCTCATTCTGTAGGCTGTCCTTTTATTTTGTTAATTGTTTCCTTTGTGGTGCAAAACCTTTTGAGTTTGATATAGTCTCTTCTGTTAATTTTTTGTTATTATTGTTTGGGCTTTGGTGTCATGCCAAAAGAATTATTACCAAGACCATTATTGATGGGCTTTTCCCCTATATCTTCTTCTAGGAGTTTTATGATATCAGGTCTTATCTTTAAGTCTTTGATCTATCTTGAGTTAATTTTTGTGAGTCGTGTTGATTAGGGTCCAACTTCACTGTTCTCTATGTTTTTCTCCAGTTTCCCCCAGCACCATTTGTTGAAGAGATTGTCCTTTCCCCATTGAGTGTTCCTGGTGCCTGTGTTGAATATTAGTTGATTGTATAGGCCAGGGTTTAGTTCTGGGCTATTTTGTTCCATTGGTTGATGTCATTTATTTTTGTATTGTTTTTATTACTACGGCTTTGTCATGTAGTTTGAAATCAGGAAGTGTGATGCCTTGAACCTTGTTCTTTTTCTCAGGATTGTTTTTGGCTGTTTGGGGTCTTTTGTGGTTCTGCACAAATTTTAAGGTTATTTCTTTTATTTCTGTGAAGAATGCTTTTGGTATTTTGAAGGGGACTGCGTTGAATCTGTAGATCACTTTCAGTAATATAGTCACTTTAACAATATTAATTCTTCTAGTCCACGGACAGAGATGCCTTTCCATTTATCTGTGTCTTCTTCAGTTTCTTTCAGCAAAGCTTTGTAGTTTTCACTGTACAGATCTTTCACTTCCTTTGTTAAATTTATTCCTAAGAATATTGTTTTTGATGTTACTGTGAATGTGATGGTTTTCCTGCTTTTTCAGAGGATTCATCATTGGTGTAAAGGAATGCAACTGATGTTGTATCGTAACACTTTACTGAAATTGTTGATTAATTCCAACAGTTTTTTTTAAAACTGATTTTCTAGGATTTTCTACATATAAGGTCACATCATCAGCAAATAATGGTAATTTTTACTTCTTTCTTCCCAATGTGTATTCCTTTTATTTCTTGCCTGATTGCTTTGGCTAGGGCTCCCAAGACTGTATTGGGTAAGACTGCTGACAGTAGGCATCCTTGCTTTTTTCCTGATCCTGGGGGAAATGCTTTATGCTTTAATTTCTCTCCAGTGAGTATAATGTTAGCTGTTGGTTTGTCATATATGGCCTTTATCATGCTGAGTTATAGTCCTTCGGTACCCATGTTAGAGGTTTTTTTGGTTTTGTTTTTTTTTTAATTATCATGAAAGGGTGTTGTATTTTGTCAAATGGTTTTTCTTTGTCTATTGAGATGATCATGTCATATTTATCATTTAATTGATGCAGTGTATTTGCATTTGTTGACTTGCATATGTTGAAATACCGTCGTATCCCAGGGATAAAATCCCATTTGTTCATTGTGTATAATCCTTTTTAATGTGTTCCTGAATTCGGTCTGCTAATATTCTCTTGAAAATATTTGCATCTATATCCATCAGGGATATTGGTCCATAGTTTTTTTTCTTGTAGTCTCCTTATCTGATTTTGGTAGCAAAGTAATGCTGGCCTCACAGAATGAGTTTGAAAGTGTTTCTCCTTCTTGGTATTTTGAACAAGTTTGGGGGAGGACTGGTGTTAATTCTGCTTTAAATGTTTGGAAGCCATCTGGTCCTGAGGTTTCTTGTGTTGGGAGTTTTTTTTATTACTGATTCAATCTCTTTACTCACAACTGGTCTGTTCAGATTTTCTCCATCTTCCTGTGTTAGTCTTGGTAGGTTGTGTGTTTCTAGAAATGTAGTCATTTCTTTTAGTTTACATAATTTCTTAACATATAGTTGTTCATAGTAGTCTCATAATTCTAGGTATTTCTGTAGTACCAGTTGTAATGTCTCCTCTTTCATGTTTATTTCTTTGAGCTTTCTCTTTTTTCCTTAGTCTAGCTAAAGGCTTCAATTTTGTTTTTCTTTTCAGAGACCCAGTTCTTGGTTTGTTGACACTTTCTATTGATTTGGTCTCTATTTCATTTATTATTATTATTTTTTTAAGATTTTATTTATTTGACAGATCACAAGTAGACAGAGAAGCAGGCAGAAGCAGGCTCCCTGCAGAGCAGAGAGCCCGATGTGGGGCTCGATCCCAGGACCCTGGGATCATGACCTGAGCCGAAGGCAGAGGCTTAACCCACTGAGCCACCGAGGCGCCCCTCTATTTCATTTATTTCTGCTTTGATACTTTTCTTTTTTTAGTTCCTCGTGGTGTAAAGTGAGATTATTTAAGATCTTTCTCCTTTCCCAGTGTATTTATAGTCATAAACTTTCTTCTTGGATCTACTTTTATGCATCCCATAATATTCGATATGTTGTGTTTTCAAGACAATTTTTTATTTCCCTTTTGATTTCTTCTTTGACTCAACAGTTTAGAAGTGCTTTTAGTTTCACGTATTTGTAGATCTTTTTACTGTCTTCTTGTTGATTCCTAGTTTCATATGATTGTGGTCAGAGAAGATAGTTGGTATGATTTTAACTCTCTTAAATCTGCTGATTTGTGGCCTAATATGTAATTTATCCCAGAGAACGTTCCATGTGCACTTGAGAAGAACGTGTATTCTGCTGCCGTTGGGTGTGATGTTCTGTGTGCGCCTGCTAAGTCCGTTTGTTCTAAAGCTAGGTTCAACTGCAACATCTTCTTGTTCACTTTCTGTCTGGTTGGTTTATCCGTGGCTGTTGCTGGGTATTACAGTGCCCTACAATTACCGCATTATTGTCTCTCTCTCCCTTAGGATCCCTCATTAATTGCTTAGTACGTTTTGAAGTCACAGAGTTGGCAGCAAGCCCGTACATTTCCGATCGCTCTATCTTCTTGATATACCGGCCCTTTTATCATTATATAAGGACCTTCTTTGTCTCCTGGGACCCTTTCTGGCTTAAAGTCTATTTTGTCCGATATAAGTATGGTTACACTTGCCTTCATTTCTGTTCGCTTGAGGAGTGTCATCTTGCATTCCCGCACTCTGAGCCTGTACCTGTCTCTAGAGCTGAAGTGAGTCCCCTTAGGCAGCATATTTGCTTTTTTGTCCCTCCCGCCACTCTGTGCCTTTTGACTGGTGAGTTCAATGCATTTTCACAGAGGGGGATTGCTAATAGGTAAGCATTTACTTACTACTGGCCATTTCATCTCCCGCCTTCTGGTTTTGTTTTTCTGTGTTTATTTTTCTTTCTGTTTCACTCTGCTTTTGCCAGTTGGTGGTTTTCCAGGATGATTTGGTCATTCACCCTCCTTTTTATGTTTCACATCCCTGCTCTAAATTTTTGTCATGTAGTTACAATGGGGTTTACACAAGGCATCTCATAGAAGAAAACAGTCTTTTCTCTACTGACTGCACTTTTCTTTTCACCTATCATCCTTTTGCTCCTCTCCTCCTGTACTTTCCATGTTGTGATGTTACCTCTTCCTCAGCTGTGACTTCATTCCCAGCTTTAGTAGCGAGAGTTATGTTAACGCTCTTTTCCTTTAACATACAGTTAAGAGTATAATCTACCATTCCAAAAAGGAGTTACAATATAATATTCTAATTCCAACTGCTTGTTTATCACCTTAATCGGAACTTAGTGTGCTTTCATGTTGTTGTTGTTTTTGTTTCAATTTGAAGAGCTCCCTTCAACACCTCTTGTAAGGCAGGTCTCCCAGTGGTGGTGAACGCCCTGAGCTTTTGTTTTTCTGGGAAAGCCTTTGTTTCTCCTTCACATCCGAAAGGTAACTTTGCCAGAGGGGGTTCTTGGCTGCCAGCCTACATTTTTATTGTTCCTTCACACTTTTACTGGTTTCCTTCTGAAAGATGTATTACAAGTGACTGAGGAAATAAATAATGAACCACCGCACACTGAGAACCAAATAAATAAGTGAATTGCTTAAAGAAAGAGCACCCGATGGCTAAAACAGGAAGAAGTGAAATAGGGCCTCTGGTTTTTTTACTGCAAGATCTACTTAGCCACACATCATTGTTCTGCTCTCTTCCTACTCCTTTGAAAAGTAGAAGTTACTTTTTCTTTTATTTAAAGTTTTTTTTTTTAAAGATTTTATTTATTTATTTGACAGACAGAGATCACAAGTAGATGGAGAGGCAGGCAGAGAGAGAGAGAGAGAGAGGGAAGCAGGCTCCCTGCTGAGCAGAGAGCCCGATGCGGGACTTGATCCCAGGACCCTGAGATCATGACCTGAGCCGAAGGCAGCGGCTTAACCCACTGAGCCACCCAGGTGCCCTAGAAGTTACTTCTAACATTGCTGCTAAGTGATGGTGTATATTTTTTTTACACGTTGCCAACTATTTCTACTTTGGGAGCATGTGAATTTTTCCTTTCATTTGGATGTTTAGCAGTGCGTACACCAAAAGTTAAGTCTGTAGCATATTTGATAGTATCTATTTGTTTATTCAAGTTGGAATCACTCCTGAAAGATTTCTCCAGGACAAGGAGTCAGGCTGACTTAAATATTTTTTCTTTTCTTTCTTTTTTTTTTTTTTTTACTGTAATGAAAAGGAAGTTTAATATACAGAAACGAAACAAAATTTTCTCATAGACTGGCTAGTGGTAATGTTATTCAGAAGTTGTCTTTCAAACCTGAAAGACCCAGCTTGCTTAATTTTTTTTTATACTACCGAAAAAGAATGTTTTGCCACAAATGAATAACGAACAGAGACATGTCATTGGCATGTTTATAATTATGAAATATCTAAAGCCCATTTACACTTGATAAGAAAATAGTTAAAGGTAATTAGAGTGTTTTAAAGTAAGGTAAAAGCTCATTTGGTTACGGTTGAGATTTTACTGGTCCTACTTTCAGATTGATGAGTGGGGCATTAAGTGCTTAAAGCAGTTTGTTGTTTTCCTTTGGTGAGACTGTGAAAGGAAGAAAGAGTGTAGCTCTATGTGGCTACATTGTTCTACTGCAGCACGAATAATGAAGTCATGCCACCACTCACAGAAGTAAAATGCACCAAAACAAAAAACAAACCAAATAGACATTCTCAGCTGACACAAACTTCAGTGTCTTTTCCCAGGGGGTTTCCAATTTTTTTTTTTTTCCATTCTTACATATTTAATTACAGCCTAGATGTTTGAACTATTTCTTATGTCTCTGATGACTTTTCATCAGAATCCTTGACAACAGGGGCAGGTCTTACAATATTTTAAGTATGAGAAAAGAACTCTTCTTTTACTAACAGCTGAAATGGGAGATTAATAACCCAAATGCAAAACTTCATGTGAGTTTTCCGTTCTTTATCATTCTTTTAGTTTTCTCTAACTTTTGCTTTTCCAAGATGTTTTAGGTTCTCCATGCTAACTCCCTCCCCCCAACCCCCTCCAACCATAAAGGAGCTTAATTTTGTTCCTGGGACTTCATGGGATGAAGGTTTTGTCAATCCTAAGAAATCATCCTCCATACTAACATAAGTCCATAAACTTGACCTTATTCTCCTTCCACAATAATGGAAAAATCAGGCAAAACCTATCTATTAGGTTTCAAAATCGTCCCCAGGGGGAGTTGACATCTAAAATGGTATCTGAAACCACGTACACAATAAACAAGAGGAAAATGAAAAGGAGGGCTAGAAACTGTGCACAAGTAGATGGGTAAAAACCTATGAATATTCAAGGATGTACCGCATTTTAAAGTAAAAGTGTTTTCATAGTGTCTCCAGCAGTTCTGGGAGAAACATGCTTTCGCAATCCTACAGCCATTTGCATAAGGAAGCATATTATGCCTATGCAGGGTTGGCAACTTAAAAAACATTAAAGCAATAGAGAACACGCATGCATTTTACCGCAGCAAATGGTTATTTTGAAATTGTAATTTTTCAAATTAAAAAGTCTCAGGTGGTACTCCCAGAAATGTGCCCTTTGAAAACTTTCCCTGGACGAAATGTGTTCTTTAGAACGCAAGCACCCAAATCTTTGCACTCCCAGCAAGAAAGCAAAAGCAGGAAACTTTGGGGGCAGAGCCACGCCTGTATCCATGTAAATATTCAGGGACTTACACACTGCCCCAAACAGTGATGAATTACTGAAAAAAAAAACCCTTGATTTTTAAAATGCTTTCTTCTTCATAGAGAGGAATGGATTGACTGAGAACATACATGTTCTGAGTCTCCTCCTTCTTGAAGCTGAAAGCATATGAAAGTTGAGCATTTAATGAAGACTGGCGGGACACAACAAGATGACGTCTCCTCCACAGAAGGTCTTGCCAGGCCTCCTCAGTGTCAGCATGTCCTTCAAGGATACCTGCGAACTCATCTTTAAGACGTAGTTTTTTTCTGAATCGTTTAGATTATTCCATTTATTTTTATTTTTCAAATAACGCTCAGGTTGACAACACCCCCATCTTCATTTAAAAGTCGTTCCAGCGCCTGTTAAGGTAGAGCACTGAGGAAATCTGGCAGGAGGAGACGACCCCCGAGTCCTGCAGATGGACTGAGGGAGGAGACGTGTCCTTGGCAAGATCCAAATGCAGACCGAGGAGGTCAGATGGGTAGCCACCCAAGGTGAACAGAGAGCATCTCCGGGTGCAGGCTGGCTCCCCGTGGTCCCCCATGTGTGCCTGGCCCTGGAGAATGGGCTCGAGGACGAGGCTGCGCACTCACTGACCTTTTGGTGCTGGTGCTGGAGATGGGCAGGTAGTCTGTGACCGCGATGTAGACGTACTGCTTGGCGTCATCGATCACGCTGTAGATGGCATCGATGTCAAAGCTTCTGTTCTTGGGGCAGAAGAGCTTGGGAGAATTCTGCAAAAACACACACAAAAAAACAAGCGTTTAGATTGCTTTTTGTTAGCTGGGGCTTTCTCTCTTTTGTTGCTGTTTTTTACATGTTCTAATGGAGCTTGGCTTTTGGGTCAAGTTTGCAAACCAACTTCGCAGTTCTGGATGAGATCGGACAAATATGTATGTGATCCTAGCATAGCTAGGCATGTTCAGATCTGAGTGTGCTAGGACGGGTCTTAAGGCTGTCCTTTACGTCTGTTTTGGGAGGGAATTCTAACGTTCGATACCCACACCCAAATTGGGGAGCACTCTAGCTCTAAACTTAGGGGGCTCTGGTGGACACCTTGTCAGGTAGAGCTGCAAATTTTCTCAGGCGTTACCGTGTAGTACCTATTCTATACAGATGGTAAGTGGAGGGGCATGCGTAATCCAAGGGGTGTTTTGTACCGGAAGTCTGAATACATGGTTTCTGGAACTCCCTGCTGTGGGGGCATTGGGTCTCTCATCCAAGGTTCAGGGGCTCCCCGCACCACGCTGCTGGGAATCCTCAACCCGGCTTAGGGAAGACGAAGTGGGTGTTCTAGATCCCAACCCAGAGGAATGCGGAGCGTGGGGGAGGGGGGCAGGAAAGGAGTCTGGTCAGCCCCGCCCCCACGCTGGCGTCCCTGCTCAGAAAGTCACCTTGGTAGCTGACTATCAGATGGTTTTTGATTATGTAAATGATTTTTACTTTGGAATGAGGGTGAGCTTCTAAGTCTTTGAAAAAGACTAACGCCAAAACAACAACAAACCCTCATGAATGGACATAAAATAGAAACAAACCATACCACACAAAAGCAGTAAAAAACAAAACCCAGAGCTGTCTCTCCCCCCTTCACCCAGCACACACATGGCGGTTACTCCGGCTGTCGCCGGGACACATGTTCCTGCTTTACAGCGTCTCCTGTGTCTCCCTGTCCCTCCCGCCATTTCTCCCTAGTGCTCTTTGCTGGGACTTTAACACATAATTTCCTTGTCACCATGATGTAAAAAAAAAACCAAAAAACAAAAAACAAACACACGTACCTACGTACGTGTGTCTGGGAATCCTGCCTGAACTCGTCGGAGGGTTCTATCTCTGGCCCTCTGTGCCCTGGCCTCCCGTTTCTCTGCCTCCCTCCTGGGCCAGCCACCGTGCCCCAAAGGGAAGGAACGGCCCAGCCCCCATCTGTGTGCTCTGCGTGTCAGCATTTCTGGCCCATTGGAGTCCTAGGCTTTCTCTGCGCTCCAGCTCAAGGATGAGCCCCTCCGTGGAACCCAGAGGCTCCTTTTCCTTTCTCTGGCCTCTCATAATATGATTTATCTGTGATATTAGTTAGCCTATGGCCCCTGCCTCAGCTGCTGGCAGAGACAGTCCCTGGCTGGATTTTAGGGATTGTATGCCACTCATTTTTCTGTCTCTATCAATACAGTCAATATGGAAACGACTTAATTCCCTCAGCCTGTTGGGTCTGCTTTAAATGTTAGCACCAGGGGGCCTGGGTGGCTCAGTCAGTTAAGTGGCTGCCTTTGGCTGGGGTCATGATCCCAGAGTCCTGGGATCGAGTCCCGCGTGGGGCTCGCTGCTCCGTCTGCTTCTCCCTCTGCCTCTGCTGCTCCCCCTGCTTGTACTTTCTCTGTGTGTGTCAAATAAGTAAACTAAATCTTTAAAAAAAATGTTAGCCCCAGACCAGGGCCTGAGCCAGTCCTGACACGCAGCCGGAGTCCCCTGTTTTTGTTTCGAAGTCTCCTGGATTTTCTTGTGTGTTCCCAAAACTAATTTTGGTTTCAGGGAGGAGCAAATGGAGGCGTAGTGTCCTTGGTCTCCTCACATCTGGTCGTGCGTGGTGCCATCCGGTGCTCCTGGCCCGGCTCCGGCATTTACAGCCTGCGGCGTCTGGGCGGGGTCCCTTCGACCTGCTGAGCCCCGTGGCTGAAGGGGGGTGGGTCATCACGGGACACACCCGTCTCGCTTCCGGCCTCTTCTGTGCTAGCTGGTCTTTGTTCCACCAATAGCACTCAGCGCCTGCCGCATCCTAGCGCTAGTCTGGCCACTCGGCACACATCGGTGGCCCTAATAAGTTGCTGGCTTGGTGGCGTTTATTCTAGCCCGTGACATGGGGTCATCTTCATGAGTCTGGGTGCTTCTGCACTGGCGTGTGCCCCGCTGGGCTGCATATCTCCAGCACCTGGTTATCTCCATGCCACTCCTAGCCCCTGCTATGCGGCAGTATCTGCGGGCTGAACGTGAGAGGGCTTCCTGCGTTAACCAGCGTTGCAGGCTGGAGGGACTCCCGGACCGGACCTCATTCCCAGTGGAGCTGCTTCACGTTGGCTATTTCCATCCGCTCGGGAATAGCCCTGGATGTGTACTTGCCTGCTGTGTTGCTTCCTAGGTCCCATCGCCCAACCCGATGCCTGGAGTGTGGCAGGTGTTGCATGTGTGTATTAGGGAAATGCGTGACTGTTTGTGTCAGTCCCCCCGGCCCTGGGGGCGTGGCGGTGCCTGATGGTGTATTCCAGAGTTCACTACCTTTGAACATAGTGTCTGGATATACCAATGGCTTTGAAATATTTGCTTAAGACGTAAGTGAATGAACAACCACCTGAAGAATGACTGATCTACTGGTCCGACAGAGGAAGTTAATTAGTTCCAATAATTTAATTAGAAGGCTGTTAAGTCTCCCTCTTATTGGTCCTGAATTAATTTTCTTTTTTTTTAAAGAAGATTTTATTTACTTATTTGACAGTCAGAGAGCGCAAGCAGGCTTCCTGCTGAGCAGGTAGCCGGATGTGGGGCTCGATCCCAGAACCCTGGGATCATGACCTGAGCAAAAGACAGTCGCTTACCTCAGCGAGCCACCCAGGTAGCCCCTGAATTAATTTTCTGAGCCTTGCACTGTGTACTCCTTTATTATGGGAAGGAGCAGGAAAACAATCTCTTTGTTTTGGCTCTGTGATGACCTTTTACCACTCCAGTTCTCTTCTGCACCTGCATCTAGGCAATATGTTGCTCTCTCGGATCAATTAGTGCCTTAAACATGCACATAACTTGCTTTGTATAGTCTTTAAATACTCGCCTTAGCAGGCTTCTGATTTATTTCACAACTGTTTCCTGGTTTGTAAAGAGTCCACACTCCATCCCAAGAATATTTAAGTTAAAATATATTAAACACAAAAAGCTGGCCCCATGGAAGGGAGAAAATATTTGCAAACTGTATATGTGGAATGTATAGGAACACTCACCACTCAATAATAAAAATCCAAGTAAAGTGGGCAAAGGATTGGAAAGACATGTCTCAGAAAAGATGAACAAAGGGCCAACGAACACATTAAAATATACAAGTAAAAACCACAGGGACATACCATTTCACACCCACACATCCACCAGGCGGGGTGAAATAAAATCGAAAATAACAGGCATTGGGAAAGATGTGGAGACACGGGAGCTGTCATTTGTTGCTGGTGGAATCGTCAATTGGGGCAGCCAGTTTGGAGAACGGTTTGTCAGTCTCAGAGTGTGCCGCACACAGCTATCACATTACCCACGGTACTTCTCCTGAGTCTACACCCCAAGACACTGGAAACGGGTGTTCCAATAAAACCTTGTACATAAAGCTTCACACCAGCACTCTTCACAGGAGCCAGAAGACAGAAACTCCTCAATATTCATCAGTTGATGGATGAATGAACTAAATGTGGTACCTGGAATATTATTTGACCATAAAAAAGGAGGGATGTACTGATTCATGTTGTAACATTAATAGACTTTGAAAGGAGTCAATTACGAAAGACAACACACTGCTGGGTGCCTGGGTGGCTCAGTTAGTGAAGTGTCAACTCTTGATTCTGGCTGAGGTCATGATCTCAGGGTCATAAGACTGAGCCCCATGTTGGGCTCTGGGCTCAGTGGGGCGTCTGCAAGAGTCTGTCTCCCTTTTTCTCTGCTCCCTCCTGTGCTCTCTCGCAAACAAATAAATCTTAAAAAAAAAAAAAAAGACTATATCCTGTCTTATTCCACTAATATGAAATGCTAGAGAGAGGAGAACCCTAAGAGACAGGCAGTAGAGGAGTGGTTGCCAGGGCCTGGGGGAAGAGGACTATGGAGAGTGACCCCAGTGGGTGTGGTGTTTGTGGTGATGACAATATTCAAAATGAGCCAGTGGATATGTAAACACAGCTCTGGCCACACTAAAACCCACTGAATCATATACCTGGAAAGGGTGAATTTCATGGAATATAAAGCATCTCTCCACAAAGTTATTCAAATGTAGTTAACAACGAAGTAGGGGAATAGAGCAGGGTATTTTTCACAGCACCATATTCTGCTTAATGTCTGCGCTCACTCACTAAACGCATCTCAGTCTGCAGGACTGGATGGGTGAATGAAACCGTAACGAGAAATGAGATCTGTCTAGCACCCAGATCCGTAACAACAGACTTTGAGGGGCACCTAGGTGGTTCCATCGGTTAAGCGTCTGCCATAGGCTCACGGTCCTGGGATCAAGTCCCACAGTGGGCTCCCTGCTCATGCTGTCTTTCACAAATAAAATCTTAAAAAGAACAGACCTTGAACCAACTAGTCTTGATCTTGGAAAGCAAATTTATAATCTCAAAGGTTCTAAAGAGAAATCTACAAGATAAGACCAAAATGCAGTTAACTATGGTTCCTGTTTCTGATTTCAATGGGGAATGTAAATAAATCCAAACCATGTGGCTCCGAGTGGTTAGAGATCACAGAGTGAAATCTCACCAGGCCTCTCCTTGTGTTCCATGAGAAAATTAGAAATAATCCACGTTTATATCATAACTTAAAATTTATATAACATCCTAAGTTATTAATCATCCCAAATCTAATTTGGGGAATGGTAATTCTTAAGGTCTTCAATAATATTTGTGTGTGCGTGTGTTAACTTAGTCTTGGAACTGTGTGAGATTATAAAATTATACTATTTTAGGGGCACCTGGGTGGCTCAGTGGGTTAAAGCCTCTGCCTTCAGCTCAGGTCATGATCCCAGGATCCTGGGATTGAACCCTGGGATCAGGCTCTCTGCTCAAGCAGGGAGCCCTGCTTTCCCCCACCTCTGCCTACTTGTGATCTCTGTCAAATAAATAAATCTTTTAAAAAAAATACTATTTTAAGATATTTTATAACAAATGCTTTGAATTTCAATAAGTTTGCCTTGACATTTGTTTGGCATGTATTACTCAGAAAATTATATACATCCTAGAACTTTTTATTAAAATTACTACTAATAAAACCAATCCCACATTTATTGTTGCTTTTAGGGAGCTGTAAGTAATGTGCTGGGAATAGCAATGATGAAGATGGCCCTGTATATGGCCTTTGGAGCCTTTCAAATAGTGGGAGCGATGATCAATAAACCAACAGTTATGAGAATGTGATAAATGCTACATTAGGGGTGAGATCAAAGAGCTTTGGGCAAATGTTACCAATTCCAGTGGTGGGGAGGTCTGACTTTATTTTTTACCTGTAAGATTTTATGTCTCTGCAAAAACCGTGTTCAATTAACATCCGTCCGACTGGAATTCAAAGGTAGGCTTGATATTAATGGGAAATAGAAGATAAAGTAATAATATGAAAAATGAAAGCAGAGGCATTATACAGTTTAAAAGGTTATTCCTGAAGGCATATTTAAAAACTCTATTTATTTTGGGGCAAATCATTTAATAAAAAGCAACTGGCAAATCTGCCCTAGAATACAACAAAGGCCTTCGTTTTAGTAGATTTTATTAAGGGTCTGGCCTGGTAACTTTGGGATCAATAAGCGGGGACTCCCCCAGCTTTTTAAGAGTCAGAATATAAATGTACACAAAACTCACATCCACCTGGCTCTAAGATTCAACATCCAGCAACTGTCTGAAATCTGCTGAGAATTCACCTATCCCTTGCTGCTTCCCATCTGCTGTATGGGCTGAGCAAATGTCCCTTGGGCTGCCATGTCACCCTGTCACCTTCTGGATTCAGGGTTCCCTGAATTCCCAATTTCCTATTGCTAGTCGTCTACAAATTCAGAATCAGAGCTGACCTTCCCGCCTTACAGGGTTGTCTTGAGCGGAAATGAAACCAAAGACATGAAATAATTAGGCTCGTAGAACGTCCCATGCAATACGCTACGTGCGACTGCATTGTGGTCTGCGGCATATTTTTTAAAGAAAAGGTTTTTTTTAGCTTGGTTTGATGAAAGTCTTGCGGTCTGTGTTCTGCTATTTGTATTTATATGAGTTTGTTAAGACAAAAAAACACCCTCTTTTGTCTCAGTTGCTACCTGGCTAAATTTTCAGACTGTGCTTTGGGTTTGATCCGCAAAAAGGATGATGAGCGTGTTGAATTAGGAGCATGGTTTTAAGCAGTTTATCTGAGCACTTGGATGAGCTGTGGAGCCTGCTTCAAAACAAAATTCTAAAGTCTCACCCCAGTCCAGTGCTTCGATCCTAGGTAGGAGCAGGGGGCTCTACATTTGCATTTTAAGCAGACTCCCCAGCCAGTCCTTTTTTTTTTTTTTTTTTTTTTTTAAAGGTATTTCTGTGACAGAGACACAGCGAGGGGGGTGGGGGAGTTGAGGGGAGAAGCAGGTTCTCCACTGAGGAGGGAGCCCGATGCAGGGCTCGATCCCAGGACCCTGAGATCATGACCTGAGATGGAGGCAGACATCTAAATGACTGAGCCACCCAGGTGCCCCTGCCCCAGCCAGTCCTTAATTAAAGACTGGGGAGCAGGGCTGTAGGCACAGAGTCACACTGTCCATTCCCAGTGACACTGTGGGGCAGCTGTGGTGGGTGGGGGGTGGATGTGGAGGATGGGTGGTGGTTTTCAGTGTAGTCAGGGGCCGGAGGCTGTGCCGTGCCCTGCCCTCAGCTTCAGTGACGTAAAGTACACACAGCTCTCCTTTTATCTGTGTTACACAATGGGGTTCCCTCAGGCTCCTTTCATCAAAGGAGGGTTCCGTAGCTAGAGCGGAGGAGCATGGTGACCGCGGGAGCTAGGAATGAGCATTAACCTTCATCACTGTTCCCCTCACTGGGGACAGCCGAGTCTGATAGCACATATCTTACCTCTTCGAGGGATGGGACAGAACTGATGTGGAGAATTCGGGATGGCCCGGCCCCGGATCATACTTGAACATTCCAGCTCGGGAGGAAGGAGGAGCGGGAGGGCAAGGACTCACCGACACAAAGGCTTGAGATTTGGTTTCGTTCAACTGAAGCTGCAACTTCTTCTCGTTGTCGTAGACGCCATAGAGCCTCTTGGACCAGGTCTGAGGCACTCTGTTCTTGAATTTTAACGAGCTGTACAGAGCGAATATCCTTTGTAAGTCCAGGACCAGGCAGCTGCAGTTGTAGAAGATGACCCCGAGCTCTTTCATCTGTGGGATTAAAACAGAGAGAGCATCGATGCCGCGTACAACAGATGGTGTCCGTTTCAGAGGAAAAAGACGGGCAAGAGTGCGGTCCTGGGGACTTCGTCTCCTGCGGCTGTTACACAGAAGCGTGTGGATACAGTCACAGTCTGGGATATAGAAGTGATGCCGTATAAAAGTGCTTCAATATTTAAGGAGAACTGTGGCCTGCTATTTTGCATTGGGGATCTTATAATTTTTTCCATATTCACTTCCATTTTTATTTATTTCAGAGAGAGAGTGTGTGTGTAAGCATGAGCAGGGAGAGGGGCAGAGGGAGAAGCAGACTCCCCGCTGAGCAGGGAGCCTGATACGGGGCTGGATCCCAGGACCCTGGGATGGTGACCTGAACCGAAGGCAAACACATAACTGACTGAGCCACCCAGGTGCCCCTGCCTCCATTTTCCATACCAGATCTTCAGGGTCATTTTCTTAGAATATTTTTTCCCGTATGAATCCTTACATCACCCAGCAATATAAAGGTAGGGTTTTAAGGGCAGCTTCACGGAATGATTTAGATCATGGATTCTGAAGTCATGATAAGGAAAATCTGTGTTCTGAGGTGGTATGACCAATCGGGCAGGGGAATCCCAGTTCCGGCCCCAGGGCCATTCCTTGTTCTCTGCCACCCACCCCGCGGGCCGAGGCCGCCAGAGTGGCACAGATATGGAAGTCAAAGTGTATAAACTACCCCCTTGGTGCTCGGGTCTCACACCTTGAGAGATTACTCTCTCCCGGGCCCACCGCCGTGAAATGAACCTCCGGTCCTCCAAGATCTCTGAAGGCTGCTTGGCTTTTTTTGGGCCAGGACCCAGGGCAGGTTCGCAACACGTGGCTCCCACGCCAGCACCATCGCGGCCACCAGTTTGCGGCGGCGACGCACGAAGGTCGTAAAGGAGAAGGCGCGCTGCCTGCTTTCCGGCAGCCTCCCGTGCGGGGCGCACTGGGCCGCTCCGCCGGTCCCGCCCGGACTCACAGGAGACTTGGCAGGTGAAGACCTGGTTGCGACGTCGGGGTGGAAGGGGAGACTGATCTCCTCCCAGACACCTCCCAGAGGTCTCACAGGTAGGGACTCGGGGGGGGGGGGGGGTCCCCCCGGGGGGGGAACCCCCCCCCCCCCCCCCCGGGGGGGGGGCGGGGGGGGGGGCCGGGGGGGGGGGGGGGGGTTCCCCCCGGGACGGGAACACCCCCCCCCCCCCCCCAGAGGGGGGACAGGAAAGAACTTCCCAAAGGAAAGGAATTGCACAGGTCAGGGCCTGGGGGCAGGAACTGTAAGAACTTCGGTGTGAAAGCGCGAGCGGATGTGCAGTTTGACCTGGCGGGTCAGGCGGCCCGAGTCCGTGGCTCCACAGGCGGCACCCTTAGGGCCCCCAGAAGTCTACGGAGTCCGAGTGGGCCCTGACCTGCTCCGGGGTGACCTCATAAGATCTAAAGTGAGCCCTTGGGGCGCCAATCTGGGCTTTATATGGACTCGCTATGGCCCAGAAGCATGCAGATCTCCTCCAGGAGGGCGGACAGGCGGGCCTGTGCCTGGTCTCTGCTCTGCAGGGACACCCACCCTTTGTCTCTGCGCTGGCGACACACGGGAACATCACTATGGGACCAAGGCAGAGTCAAACTACAGTCCGTAGGATCAAAATCTGAGAAAGGGGTTTTCAAAACACTATGGAGTTAAAATGCATCCTGGCAAACTGAGAACCCTATTTGAGTTAGAATGACCCACCTTCAATGCTGGATGGCCTTCAAAAGGGAAATTAGCTGTCCCAGAGACTCATCGGGTTTGGCTCGTTGTAACAGGAACGCCAAAACACCCAGACCAATTTCTGTACATTGACTCCTGGCTAGGACTTGCCCAGACCCTACCCCCTGGGTGCCATTCGCTTGCAATAGGCAGGGATGGGCCTATTGCCCTGATCTTAATCACCTCATCCAAGTGGCCCCAAAACACTGACAGAAGCCCCAGCCAGAGATCCCAAGGCTAAAATCGATCCTGTCCCCTCTGTATGCACCCCCAAGGCCGTCTACACCTGGCCTCCTCTTGTGCCACACACTCCACCACCATCAGCTGCCCCGGCGCCCCAGGCCCAGAGGATCTACTTTCTCTAAGACTAGCAGCCAGGTTGTTTCCCAGGCCAGACCAAGCGCCCTCCAAATGCTGGTACAAGAAAAGCAAGAACTGGAGCGGCACCATAAAGACACGACAGTCCAGCCCGGCCCTTCCATGATGTATTATCAACCTTTCTCCATCACCGACCCGTTCAAGTGGACACACAAGCCCACCTGTTCATTCTGGGAAAGGGTTTCCAGGGTGGTCCTGTTGACAGGTCTATAGAGTGGGAGGCCCCAACCACCAAATGGGGGAAACCCAGAACCCCTTTGGCCAGGGATCAATGTGCCTACTGTAAAGAAAAGGGGCATTAAAATAAAGTATGTCTCAACCGGAGAAAGGCTCCCTGAAAAAGGGGGACCTCCTAGGCCTTGCAGAAATAGACTGAGGGGAACCAGGCTCTCTCCTCCTTGGCCTCCATGAGCTCATGGTCAGAATAAAAATGGGCCAACCAGTAACTTTTATGGTTGATACTGGGGCCGAGCACTCTCTTGTCACCTCCCCAATGGCCCCATTCAGCAAGAGGACTGCGATCATCCTTGGGGCTACGAGGACACTTGCAATTTGCCAGGCTCGTCAGTGTAAACTCAGGGGCCACCAGGTCCAACATGAGTTCCTCTATATGTATTGCCCTGTCCCCCTCCTGGGCTGAGGCATACTCTCCAAGCTTGGGGTTCAGATAACCTTTTAGCCCACCGGGCACACCAGCCTCTGAATGAACCCAGGGCAAGAGGAGACAGGGTCTCTGGTACTAGCAATTACCACACCAAGGGAAAAAGAATGGAGGCTATTCTGTGCCCAGGCTGAGCCAAATGGCCTGCCGGATTTCAGGTTCACTTCCTTTCAGTATGGAAAGGTACTTCAGAAAGATATTTCCTTTCAGTATGATCTAAAGAAAACCCACCTGGACTAGCCTAGAATCGGGCCCCTATCATTGTTGAACTGATCCCGAAAGCCCAACCCCAGAGGCAAAGGCAGTATCCCCTCCCACAAGAAGCTAATGTTGGCATTCAAGAACACCTGGCCGGACTTAAAAAGCAGGTATCCTGATTGAGTGCCAGTCGGCCTGGCATACCCCACTCCCGCCAATCAAGAAGCCAGGAGGGGATATCAACCAGGTCAAGACCTCTGCCCATCAACAAGGTGGCCACTTCCCTGCACCCAGTTGTCCCAAATGCATGTGCCCTCCTCTAGGATGTGGCTGACCACCTCGCCAGTGACTGCACACAAGGCACAAAGGATCGCCTACAGCTCCTGTCAAACTCAGGATATCGAATCTCAGGGAGGAAGACCTAAATCTGCCAACAACAGGTCTGATACCTCGGTTTCCTCCTCACCCAAGAGAAGAGAAAACTAGGGCCAGAGAAAGAAAGCCACCATCTCTTTGCCACAGCCCCAGAAAAGGGCCTACGAGAATTCCTGGGGCCTGCAGGATTCTGCCGCATCCAGATTCCTGGGTTCTCAGCAATAACAAGACCCCTCCATGATCTCTTAGAGGGACCACATCGAAAACCCCCCTGCATGGACTGAGAAAGCAGAAGCTGCCCTGGGCGGGCTCTAGCCCTAGGCCTACCAAATATAGAAAAACCCTTCAATCTCGTTTTACATAAAAAAAAGATAGCGCTCAGGGTACTTACCCAAACAGTTGGGCCTTGACAATGGCCAGCTGCATATCTGTCAAAGAGACCTGACTCTGTGGCAGCAGGATGGCACCCGCGCCTCAGGGCGCTGGCAGCCACAGTCCTACTCATTAAGGAGGCAGACAGGCTCACCCTGGGACAAGAACTTAACACCCAGGTCCATCATGAAGTTACGTCCCTTATGAACACACAGGGCACCACTTCCTTTCCAGCTCCCGGCTATCACGGTACCAAGGGCTCCTCTGCGAGAATCCATGGGTCCCCCTCGGAACAGTAAGGACATTAAACCCAGCAACCCCTCTCCCCACGGAAGAGGGGTAACTAGACCATGACTGCTCTGAGGTAATTGATAAAGTCTATGTGAGCCGTCCAGACTTACAGGACTAAACCATAAAGAATCCAGAGCTCACGCTGTTCAGCAATGGCAGCAATTACCACAAGATGGTGCCTGGAAAGCGGGTTATGCAGTGACCATGACCACTGAAGTCCTAGAAGCTAAGGCATTACCAGCTGGACGGTCAGCACAACAGGCTGAACTATACGCCTTAGTCCGAGCCCTCACCCTCAGTGAAGGCAAGCGGGTCACCATCCACACGGACTCTGGGTACATCTTCCCTACTGTGCGTCTACAGGGGACCATCTATGAGGAGAGGGGCTTCCTAACTGGTGCAGAAAAAGCTATCAAAAACAAAGAAGAGATACTAAAACTCCTTGAAGCCATCTGGCTTCCAAGAGAAGCAGCAATCCTGTACTATAAGGGACCCCAGAAAGGAGACAACCCTATAGCATGGGGAAATCATCTGGCAAATGAGGCTGCCAAGACTGCAGCCAGTAAGGACACAGAGCTCCTTCCCTCACCATGGCCCTGACACCCCCAGAAGTCCCTCTGCTCAGTTACACTAAGAAGAAAAAAATGGGCCATGGCTGAGGAGCCACCCTGACTAAAAAGGGGTGATGGGTGATGCTAGACGGGCACATCCTCATCCCAACAGCAACAGGAGGGCATCTAGTCAAAATACCACTGACTCACCCACCTGGGAAAAACTGTATTAGAGGCCCTTCTCCAGAAGCATGACTGCATCTGCCAGCTGCCAGCACTGTGCTAAGCAACCAGTGAGTGGTGTGTAACATGTGCTAAAAAATAATGCCCAGCCTGCTCTGCGGGCCCCCCCCCAGGGGGATGGGAGTTACCCCTTTCAAAGAGCTAAAAATAGACTTCGCAGCTGTGCAGCAGAGCAGGGGTTCAGATGTCTCCTAGTAATAGTATACACATTACTGATGAAAACTCTCAAAGTATAGGGATAGAGGGAACATTCCTCAACTTCAAAAAATTGATCTATGAAAAACTCACAGTGAATATCATTCTCAATGGGGAAAAGCTGACAGTCTTCCCATTGAGATGAGGAACACAAGGATGCCCACTCTCACCACTGTTGTTCAACATAGTACTAGAAGTCCTAGCAACAGCAATCAGACAACAAAAAGAAATAAAATGTATTCAAATTGGCAAAGAAGTCAAACTCTCTCTCTTCGCAGAAGACATGATCCTTTATATGGAAAAGCCCAAAGACTCTAGCCCCAAACTACTAGAACTCATACAGCAATTCAGTAATGTGGCAGGATACAAAATCAATATGCAGAAATTAGTTGCTTTCTTATACACTAACAATAAAAATATAGAAAGGGAAATTAGACAATTGATTCCATTTACTATAGCACCAAGAACCATAAGATACCTTGGAATAAACCTAACCAAAGAGATAAAGGATCTGTACTCCAGGAACTAAGGAACACTCATGAAAGAAACTGAAGACACAAAAAGATGGAAAAGCATTCCATGCTCATGGATCAGAAGAATAAACATTGTTAAAATGTCTATACTGCCCAAAGCAATCTATACTTTCAATGCCATCCTGATCAAATTTCCACCAGCATTATTCAAAGAGCTGGAACAAACAATCCTAAAATGTGTATGGAACCAGAAGAGACCCTGAATCGCTAAGGAAATGTTGAAAAAGAAAAACAAACCTGGCATCATGTTGCCCGATTTTAAGCTTTACTACAAAGACGGCATAGTACTGGCACAAAAACAGACACATAGACCAGTGGAACAGAGTAGAGAATCCAGGTATGGACCCGCAACTCTATGGTCAAATAATCAACAAAGCAGGAAAAAATATCCAGTGGAGAAAAGACAGTCTCTTCAATAAATGGTGCTGGGAAAATTGGACAGCTATGTAGAGAAGAATGAAACTTGACCATTCTCTTACACCATACACAAAAATAAACTCAAAATGGATGAAAGACCTCAACGTGAGGCAGGAATCTATCAAAATCCCAGAGGAGAACATAGGCAGTAACCTCTTCAACACTGGCCACAGCAACTTTCAAGACATGTCTCCAAAGGCAAAGGAAACAAAAGTGAAAATGAACTTTTGGGACTTCAGCAAGGTAAAAAGCTTCTGCACAGCAAAGGAAACAGTCAACAAAACAGAGAGGCAATCCACAGAATGGGAGAAGATATTCACAAATGACACTACAGATCAAAGGCTGATATCCAAGATCTATAAAGAACTCCTCAAACTCAACACCCAAAAAACATAATCACGTCAAAAAATGGGCAGAAGACATGAACAGACACTTCTCCAAAGAAGACATACACATGGATAACAAACACATGAAAAAATGTTCATCATCATGAGCTATCAGGAAGATTCAAATCAAAACCACACTGAGATACCACCTTACACCTTAGTAAAGCTTAAAATCGGGCAACATGATGCCAGGTTTGTTTTTCTTTTTCAACATTTCCTTAGCGATTCAGGGTCTCTTCTGGTTCCATACACATTTTAGGATTGTTTGTTAGAATGGCCAAAATTAACAAGGTAAGAAACAACAAGTGTTGGAGAGGATGTGGATAAAGGGGAACCCTCTTACACTGTTGGTGGGAATGCAAGCTAGTACAGCCACTCTGGAAAACAGTGTGGAGATTCCTTAAGAAATTAAAAATAGAGCTACCGTATGACCCTGCAATTGCACAACTGGGTATTTATCCCCAAAGGTACAGATGTAGTGAAAAGGGCCATCTGTACCCCAATGTTCATAGCAGCAATGGCCACAGGAGCCAAACTGTGGAAGGAGCTGAGATGCCCTTCAGCAGATGAATGGATATATATATACAATGGAGTATTATGCCTCCATCAGAAAGGATGAATGCCCAACTTTTGTATCAACATGGACGGGACTGGAGGAGATTATGCTGAGTGAAATAAGTCGAGCAGAGAAAGTCAATTATCATATGGTTTCACTTACTTGTGCAGCATAAGGAATAACACGGAGGACGTGAGGAGATGGGGAGGAAAAGTGAATTGGGGGAAATCAGAGGGGGAGACAAACCATGAGAGACTGTGGACTCTGAGAAACAAACTAAGGGTTTTGGTGGGGAGGGAGTGGGGGGTTGGGTGAGCCTGGTGGTGGGGATTAAGGAGGGCACGGATTGCATGGAGCACTGGGTGTGAGGCATGAACAATGAATGCTGGAACACTGAAAAAATAAAATTAAAATTTTAAAAAATAGCATACACATTCTCTGGATGGGTCGAAGCCTTCCCGAACAGGATAGAGTGAAGCCAGGAAGGAGCCAAAGTTCTCTTATGGGAGATTATGCCCCAGTTCAGCCCGCCATTAACAATCCACGGTAACGATGGGCCCGCATTTGTACCAGATGCTGCACAGGTCTTAACCAAGTCTCTCAACATCATTTGGGGGCTGCACACTGCCTTCCGGCCCCAAAGCTCAGGGAAAGTAAAGTGAATGAATCGTACCCTCAAGGGAACTTTAGCAAAGTTTTGTCGGGAGACTAGCCTCCCAAGGCCAGATTTGCCACCCCTGACCCTCCTGCATGCCCACTGCATACCCGGGACGCTAAGTTAATCCCCTTTCGAATTAGTGTATGGGCCAGCTCCCCTGTGCCTGGGAAGTCTTCCAGGAAACTTACATCAGATTGGAAAAAAAGAAATAAAAAAACAACTTCAGGCCTGGGGGCCACCCTAAATAAATGACAAAGTCGCACCACTGTGAGGCCCCAGTCTCCTCAGGGTCCCAGGTGCGCATGCCTTCCAGGCAGGAGACTCAGTGTAGGTCAAAGACTGGAAGAGGGACCCCCTCAAACCACAGTGGACAGGGCCTCACTCTGTTCTAACCACCCCTACTGCCTTTAAGGTCTCCTGTGTCACCTGTGGGTCCACCGATCCAGAGTGAAAAAAAGCCCATCACTCAGACAAAAAGCCAGAGCAATGGCAAGTCAGCCAAACCCCACACACCCACTCCAGCTTCGCCTCCGACGAGACCCCACCGACTAAGGGACACCTGCTTGCTGTCCTCCCTAGTTCTCACCGGCACGATATCCATCATCTTACGGGTCAGACTCGACTCTGTTGCCCCTTCTGGCTGGACTTTCCCCCAGAGACTTGCCATTACTGTTGTTGCTTGGGTGACCACAGGGTGCTGTACTATACTTCCTTGTCCACAGTTTCGATCTGCTGTCCAGCTAGCTGCGATGGCGCCCTCTAACTAAGCCGGGGACCCTCTACTTTTGCTGGCCCTCTGCCGTCTACTCCTAAGTGCATTTCACTATGGTCTTTCTGAGCCCAGTCAGTCCTGGTCTTCTGCTGCCTGGGGTGTTGTTCCTCACTGCCTTTAGCCTGCCCGACCTGGTAGGGAGGGAAACTCTCGCATTACCACTACTGGCAAATGGTTCCCTTGGCTCCTCCTCCTCATCGGCCCCCTCCTCATAGTAGCATTTGGTCCTCGTATTTTTAATGCCTTTACCAAGTCCACACTGCTCAGATTGCCAAGATCAGACTCCAGCTGCTCCTTACTCACTGTTGCCCTGTAGATGATAAATATGATGTCCTCTAAACCAGGTGTTTAAAGGGGCATCGAGGGGCAAATAATAAGGAAAATCTGGGTTCTGATGTGGCCAACCAATCCAGCAAGGGAATCCCAGTCCTGGCCCAGGGCCATTCCAGGTTTTCCCCTGCCCCACCGGCCACGGCCACAAGAGTGGCACAGTTACAGAAGTAAAAGTGTACAAACTGTCCCCTTTGTGCTCGGGGCTCAGACCTTGAGAGATTACTCTCCTCGGGGCCTGCTGGCATGAAATAAACGTCCGACTCTCCAAGGTCTCCCAGGGCTGCTTGGTTTTCTGGCCAGATTGCAGTCCAGGTTCCATAATCAGACTGCCTGGAATTATGCTTAGTTCTATGGCTTTCTATCTGCATGATTTTGTTGGACAAGACACATAATCTCTGCGTCTCATTCTCCTTCTACAAAACGGAGTTAAGAGTACTTACTCCACACACCTGCTAGATGCTTTTAAAATGGTCAGGACATTTAAAAGGCTCAGAACGGCGCCTATGACTTGGCACACACAAATAATTTGTTAACAATACACAAGAAGTGACTCCTACGAACACGGCAGTAGCCTCCAGAAGAATGCACCAGTGACGCAGAGACCACAGAAGGATTTCTTTCACTTCCCGCGGTGCAAAGATGGGAGGGAAAGCTTAGGCACACAGGCAAAGACACTTGCCCCAAGTGGGAGACCTAGCCAGCAACAGGTTGAGAATGTGAACACAGGTTTCTGACCTTCGATGGCGTACACCCAGAGCACAGCAGCGCCGGCTTCTTCTGCGTCCAGGCTAACTTTGTGAGCGTTATAGGTGCTATCTCATTCAGTCGATGACAGCAACACAGTAACACATGATCATACACAAACAGCACAAGGATGCGTGTTCTGTGATCTGAACACCCAGGGATGGGTATGCTAGGGACACCTGAGTCCGCTGATGTTAAACTCCCTCCTACCCCTTCCTCCAGCTCCCCCGCAAAGACACTACTCAAGAACACAGAAGACGTCACCTGCTGCAAAGGACCCCCTAGGACTCCTCCAGTATGTCCTGGAGGTCTTTCCCCATGCATCTACACGGGCCTGGCTTCATTCTACCAGCCCACAGTGGCTACAGAATGAGGCATACATGCTACTTCACCTATAGATAGACTTGCCGTATTTTTCTCTAATGCAAGACATAAAGCAATGAGCATCCTTGAGCATCTATCTTTGTGCATCTGTGCAAGTACTCCTTCAGTATCGCTTCCTAGCACTGGATGTACAAACACATTCAGAGCAATTAGAGATTATAAAGTGGGTGGAGGCAGAGCAGAACGGGCGTGTCAGGCACGTACAAAGGTACTGCGGCTTGTGGGGCTAAAGCAGAGTGAGCTAGGGAGAACATGTGTGAGTGTGTAAATATGTTTTTCTGTGTAAAACTATAGGGACACAGATAACAGATCCTCAGGGGCTTTGAGCTGGGATAAACAGCTTAACATTTATGCTGAAGGTTATGGGGAAGCAGGCAATGAGGGTAGGGGCATGACCAGGCTGTGAATTGGAAAGGTCTCCTGGGCTGTGGTGTAGAGACAGAAGACAGGGTGAGGGACCTGGAGCGTTCAGTCCCCGGGCCTTGGCAGGAGCCAGGTACAAGACTTACATGTTCCTCTGTGGTTACCAATCTCGGAGATTTCAAAAAATTGTCTAGGGTAACTGCCAGTGGTTGCTAATCTCATTTAACACTGAAGACAGAGCCCACCCCACTTTTTTTTTCTTTTTTAAATCTTTTTTTTTTTTAATTTATTTTCAGCATAACAGTATTCATTGTTTTTGTACCACACCCAGTGCTCCATGCAATCCGTGCCCTAATACCCACCCCACTTTTTGCTGACAGGGTGTCAAGAGCATTCAGCTTTGCATCTGACCTTCACGCTTTTGTACCTTTTTGCAGGTTGAATCAACACTGCCACGCTATCTTCTCCAGGGAAGCCCTGAGCATTTCACTTGAGCATCTCAACTTTTATACTGGTTTAGCAGGTATTAAACCAGGCTTTTTGTCTGGGGTAGGGGTGGGAGGTGGAGAAACTGAGCTCTGGCTCCCATGTGGGTAAGTAGCTGTCCCCAAGATCAGGGCCTCCTTGATCTCCAAGGGGCTCATGTTCTCTGGCCTTGCCCGCGGCCACCAACAAAAAGGAAGGAAGGAGGGAAGGAAGGGAGGAAATGAGGAGGGAAGGAAGGGAGGAAATGAGAAAGGAAGGAAGGGAGGGAGGAAGGGAAGGAGGGAGGGAGGGAGGGAGGGAGAGAGCCGGTGAAGGGAGGGAGAGAAGGGGGGAAGATGGTGGATAGAAGTCTAAATCTTATACCAACCAGACACAGGGCCTTAGGGAAATCATCCTGTTTCAGTCTTTGTCTACTCCCCCGAGCAATGAGGAGGCTGGGTTCATCAAGTCCACAAGGGTCTTTCGGCCTTGCCCTCTAGGGATTCAGGACATCGATGTCTTGCCCACCTTCATCCCCCTTTCCATGCCCTATCAACTCAGTTAGTGCTGCTTGGAGAACTTGCTTGTGTGACAGGATGACTTCCTCTCGGCTCCTGCATGACGGTAGCTAGTGACCCTGCCTGGTTTTATCTTTTTTTTTTTTTTTAAAAAGATTAATTTATTTATTTGAGAGAGAGAAGGAGTGTGAGTGTGGGGAGGCAGGGGAGAGGGACAGAGAGAATCTCAAGCAGACTCCCCACAGAGAGTGCCGAGAAAATGAGGGGCTGGATCTCACAACCCCGAGATCACGACCTGAGCCGAAACCAACGGTCGGACCCTTCACTGACTGAGCCACCCAGGCACCCTGTCCCTCCTAGATTTTAAATTCAGACAAGGCACATTTGAATCTTAATCCTGCAATCCTGAAAATTACCTAATTCTTACATTTCGGTTTATTGTGCAATGAGGACAATGCTGATCTCTAAGGTTTGCTGTCAGAATTTAATAATAATCATAATTTTGACAGCCAGTATTGATGGAGTGTTTAGCTGACGTGTGTCCTGTGTTGAATAGTGCCCCCTCCCTGCAAATGCATTTCCACCTGGAGTCCGTAAATGTGACCTTGAGAAATATGGTCTTTGCTGCTGCAATCCTGATGAAGTCATACTGAATTATGGTGGGTCCTAAATCGAGTATGACTGGCATCCTTATAAGAAGAGGAAAATTTGTACAGACACACAGGGGAGATGGCTATGTGAAGACAGATTGGAGCGACACACTACAAGCCAAGGAACGCTACGGATTGCCGGCAACACCCGGAAGCTAGAAGGAGGTGAGGAAAGATTCCCCCGCTAGAGCCTTCAGGGAGAGCATAGCTCTGCCGACACCTTGACTTCACACTTCTAGCCTCCAGAAGTGTGACTGGGTAAGTACATTCCTGCTCTCTGAAATCACCAAGTATGCAATTTGTTCTTGCAGCCCCATGTGTTAAAGGTACAAGGTGCCTCACTGACTTCCACCTTGATAGTGGGTCTGGTAGACAGTGTTCATCCTCATTCTACACAGGGGAATGGAGGCTGCAATAGTGATTTTCTCATTGGTAAATGACACAGCTGAGATTTGAACTTGGGTCTAACTCAGAAGCCTGCATGTCTAACCATTATGCTAATAACCCCACTTAGCACATGGTTAGAAGTCAATCCATGGTACCTATTATTAATTCTGTGATGCTTTTTCTGGTCAACCTGTTTCCCATTTTGTCTAGTACTATACCTGGTCCCTATTTCTAATGGGGCATGTTTTATACTGTATCATAGTTAAAAAAAATTGTATACATCTGTCTGTTTTCCTTAAGTGACTCTGTAGTCTCTGAAGACACCATATCAGCTTTTTTTTTTTTTTTTTCCCCAGTGCTGGATTATGGTACTTGCCTGGAAAATGTTTATTGAATGAATGCCTGGCCTTTGAAATGAGTAAATGGTGGAGAAAATGAAAACAAGTTCCCTTCTGAATTCAGGAGCCTAGCTCTAGGTCAGCCTCATGCCCTCTGATCTTGAGCCCATGAATTTAACACAAATCTCTCTTCTGGTGCTAAGGGAGCAGAAAACCTGGAGATGGCCATGCCCAGAGACCCACCTGGAAGATTTCACAAGCATGGTTCTCCGTGATCAGTATCAGTGGCAGCACTCACACTGGTCAGTGGGTTAACTGTCCTCTATACGTGTCTCCCGCATCTGCCAGCACCGGGGCGCAGAGACCAAGATGAGCTCATCTTTTGAATGCGGACTGCCTTAAAAGAGTCCACACTATCCAACACACAATGGAGTCAGAGATAGAATACCACTGAAAGTAGAAATCCAGAGAATCATTTGATTTTTGTCACTGAAAAGTGAACTTGTCAGCCATTATTCACTTCTGGTATGCCCAAATCTTGCTGGTGTCCTTTGTTGTTGTTTTTTTCTTCTACATCAGACCTGTAGTGTTTTTCGGTTAATTGCTCACATACGGCAAACACTATGTTTGGAGATATCTGATCAAAGGTTGAATAAGAATGTCATTGCTTTCCTGTCCACATTTTTCTCAGGAACAGATGTCCCCTAGTTTTCAGGTGGAGGTTATGTCCTCTCTGCTGTGGTTGGGGGTAGATCAAAGCTATCAGTAGTTGGGAACAAAGCCACTTCCCTCCCACTCCCTGTCATTCTCCATTGACTCTTTCCTGATGCATGGAATGATATTAAATGCGTCCCAAACACTGCTGCACGCTCCTCATAACTGTGAAGGAAGACAACCACTCTTTAGTATGATACAACATGACTAATATGGGTAAGCATTAATGTGAAATTTGACATCTAGAAGGGTGCCAGGATGGTAATTCTGATAGCCTTTTCCTGCAAATGAGAGGCCTCTCAGTATGACCTAATGGGGACACAGCAGATCATCTTCTAGAACAAGCTCAGAAGACAGACTAGCTCTACTTGGGGCTTTGCACTGAACTCATCTGTGAACGGGTAAGCGTCAGAAGATTGCTATGAAAAACAAATGGAACAAAATGCACGTACGACATTTCTCTCAGTGCCTGGCTCAAACAGTGTTAGCTTCAGCTGTACCAAGATCCTGCTCTTCTGCTGAGAAGAGATGAGAAGGATGTTTCTGCTATACTCTTGCTTGAAAGGGTCACAGATTTGTTTGAATCAAAGAAGAGAGGTGCAGAATTCTTTATATGTGAACAACTGTGCTTTAACCACCAACAGATTCCAGACACTTTAGTCACAACTGTGAGGGCACGGAGTCATTCCTCAGAGACCACTGGTGGCGGGCACTAGGGGTCAGAAAGGTCACAACAGAACGGCTATTTCAAATGTATGAAATACAACATTTTCACTTGCTTCTCGAGGTCAGCCCTTGCTGGTCTTAAATGTAAGCCTTCCTCAGATGGTTTTGGGGGTGGCAGAAGCAGAGCCTAGTAGCTGGAAAAAATGGGCGATAGTGAAACAAGAAGGTGCCCCTGGATAGAGCTGAAGCAGGATCCCACAGGGAAAAGGAGTCCACTGAGATGACACCGCCATGGGATAACGTCAATGGCTGGGGAAGCATCTCCATGGGGCCAGGAGAACGACTAAAGGTTTGGGGCAAGGCAGAGATGAAGTAGAGTGGTCGTACGAGCTTTACGTGGACTTCTCCACTGAAGTCTCAAATCTGGACATTCAGGGTGTTTGTGAAAGTGTTTAGCTTGTTCATGAAGGAAGACCTAGTGGAGGGACAGTGACCTTCCTTGGACCTTCCCTGCATTACCTGAGTCTGTGGAACTCAGTGCTCACACCTTTGAAGCCGGCTGCCCCTAGAAGTCACCCTACTGAGGAGCCAGCTTTAGAGTAATAGTGAAAGGCTATGGTCATTGGGTTTCCAGGGAATTTTATCATTTTCAATAAATATTTTAAAAAAGAATTTTATCTAATGTTTAAATTACCAACTAGGTCTCACCAATGTGGATATACAGGAAACATACCTCCACATAATAAAGGCCATCTATGAAAAACCCATAGCTAACATCACACTCAATGGTGAAAAACTGAGAGCTTTTTCTCTAAGGTCAGGAACAAAACAAGGACATCCACTCTTGCCACTTTTATTCAACATAGGACTAGAAGCCTTAGCCACAGCACTTGGATAAGAAGAAAAAAAGGCATCCATATTGGTAAAAAAGAGTTAAACTTCATTATTTGCAGATGACGTTATACTATAACATAGAAAACCCTAGACTCCACCAAAAACTAATAGAATAGATGAATTCAGTAGAGTTTCAGAATGCAAAATTAATAACCAGCATTTCTATACACTAATAAGACTAGTAAGAAAGTAGAAATTAGAAAGTAGAAAAAGAAATTAAGAAAACAACTCCATTTGCAAGTGCACCAAAAAGAAGAAAATAACTAGGGATAAACTTAACCAAGGGGGTGAAAGGCCTGTACTCTGAAAAGCTATAAAACACTGATGAAAGAAAGATCACACAAATAAATGCAAAGACACTCATGCTCATGTTGTTAAAATGTTCATACTACCCAAGGCAATCTACAGATTCAATACAATCCCTATCAAAGTGCAAACAGCATTTTTCACAGAACAAGAATAAATAATACTGAAATTTGCATGGAACACAAAAGACCCTGAATTGCCAAAGCAGTCTTGAAATAGAAGAACAGAGCTGGTAGCATCACAAGCCCAGACTTCAAGATACACTACAAAGCTGTGGTAATCAAAACAGTACGGCATGGACACAAAAATAGACACAAAGATCAAGGGAACAGAATAGAGGATCCAGAAATAAACCCACACTTCTGTGGTCAATTAACTCATGACAGTGGAGGCAAGAATACGTAATAGGGAAAGACCGTCTCTTCATTAAATGGTGCTGGGGAAGCTGGGCAGCTACATGCAGAAGAATGAAACCAGACCATTTTCTTTCATCATACACAAAATAAACTCAAAATGCATGAAAAACCTAAATATGAGACCTGAAACCGTACTACTCCTAGAAGAAAACCCAGGCAGCAATCTCTCTGACATTGATTATTGCAACATGTTTCTGTTTCTTAAGGCAAGACAAACAAATGCAAAAAATAAACCAGTGGGACCTCAAGACAAAAAGCTTTTGCAGTGAAGAAACCATCTACAAAACAAAAAGACGACTTACTGAATGGGAGAAGATATTTGCAAATGATATATCCTATAAGGGCTTGGTGCAAAATACATAAAGAACTTATACAACTCAACACCCAAAACCCCAAACGATCCAATTAAAAAAGGGATGGAGGACCTGAATAGACATTTTTCCAAGGAAGATATACAGATGGCCTACAGACACATAGAGGCTCCGCACCACTATTCATGAGGGAAATGTAAACCAAAAGCACAAAACGGTATCACTTTACATCTGTCAGAATGGCCTAAATAAAAAAAGATAAGAAACGATAAATGTTGGAGAAAATGAGGGGGGAAAGGAACATTCACACACTGGCGGGAATGAAAATCAGGGCAGCTGCTATGGAGAACAGTATAGAGATTCTTCCAAAACTTAAGAACAGAACTACCTTATGATACAGTAATTTCACTATTTGCTACTTACCCAAAGAAAATTAAAACATTAATTTAAGAACGTATATGCATGCCTGTTTATTGCAGCATTATGTACAATAGCTCAGATATAAAAGCAACCGGTGTCCACTGACAGATGAATGAATAAGGAAGATGTGAACACACACGTACATATGTATGTATAATGGAATAGTACACAGCCATAAAAAGTGATGAGATGGAGTCATTTGAGACCTAGAGAGTATTATGCTAAGTGAAATAAGTAAAATACTTTTCTGATATGTAGCAGAGCTCACATGGGACCCAGTATGTTTGGTGTCCTTAATCTGTTTCTTTCCATTGCATCTCCTGCCGTAGGCTGTCTGCACCACTATATCCCTGGGGGGAATATCCCTAGCACTTTCTTCCACTTAAAAAAGAACACTTTTCTCTAAAGAGGGGTTCTCTTGCTCTGTTAACCTCAGGACACATCTATCAAACAGTATCTGGAGCTAGAGGCTGGAGATCACCCACTAGAGGGTGAATGTGTATTTACAGTCACATTTGTGAATGTAAACATGAGTACCTAAACAGGATCTGATGCTTTACCGAGGCACGGAAGGTGCAGGGAAAGAGGCTGTACTTGAAATAGAGTGTCACACCAGGCTTGGATTCTTGCTGAAGACGATGGACAATGTTGTTTTCAAGATTCAGTCCAATTTCCCACAGAGTATGACAGGAAACTTGGCAGGATTCCTCTGGGAAATCCAGGAGGATGAAAACAGATGTTTCATGAAAACCAAATGAGAGCAAATCTTTGTCAAACGTTTGGGCTTAGGGACCAGATATAGCATTAACATTGTGGTTCTCTAACTCTCGAGCTGTATGGCTCTGGACTAGCTCATCAACTTCTTTACGCCCCCGAGACAGACAGAAGCAGTTCTTGACATCTGGAAGCTGGCACATGACTGCCAACTTGGCCTCGATATTTCCAGGAGTGGCCTGGCACTCACAGCTGTGTCTTGGTGTTCTCTTGTTAAACATAAGCCATTTCTAGTGCACTAACATCCAAACAAAAACAAGACCACTCCGTGATCATGTCTAGACACAGACAAAACCATGAGCACTGTCCAAATCACAAAAATGACCAACGATCGATCCCCCAATAGGAGTGACTGCTGCTTCTTTATTTTTTTTTTAAAGATTTTATTTATTTATTTGTCAGAGAAAGAGAGAGAGAGAGATCACAAGTAAGCCGAGAGGCAGGCAGAGGCAGAGGGAGAAGCAGGTTCCCTGCCGAGCAAGGAGCCCCATGTGGGACTCGATCCCAGGAAGCTGGGATCATGACCTGAGCCGAAAGCAGCCGCTTAACCAACTGAGCCACCCAGGCGTCCCATGCTGCTTCTTTATTAACTACGGTTTTAGCCTCACTGGATTCCCTCGCTCTAAATGAGTCTTATGAAGATACCCAATCATAAAACTCCCCCCTACTTCCTGACAGCATTCAGTCCTGAGCCAAGCCCTGCTTCCTAAATCCTCCCACAAATCACATAAGCCCTAATCCCATAAGTCCTAGGACCTGCTTATTGAGACAGCCCAGGTTTTGTCACAGTGTATACTCTCCCTTGTAACAAGCAACTTCTTCAACTTCACTTGGCTGGTCTTTGGCTGGAGGGCAATGCCACCACCTTATTCCCATGACAACTACCTCATAGGATTTTTAAGCACAGACAGTTCGGTGTAGCAGAGAACGGTGACCAGTACTCAGTATGTGTTCACTGTTGTTTTTCTATTCTGAGTCATACTACGGAGGTAAGTGTTAGGTATTTAGTGTAGTTCCCGTTTAAACAGCAACCTGCCCAGGTGGCAGAGCAAGAGGTATTTAGAGGCAAGGAGTGAATGAAGACACTGATGGCTTTTACGGGGGGTCATAAAGAAGGGCTGAACTTTGGGAGGGAACTACACCCATTAGAACCTAAGGCCAACTAAAGTTCCCAAGACATTTTCAGTGTTGCTCTGCCTTCTTGTCTCTGCATGTATTCTATACCATGTTTTGGAATGCCTATTGTTTAACATTTTAATTCGGAAACCTAGTGAACTAATTCTTTAAAACCTAATTGGTGAACTTAGTTTCACATTTAAGTCTTTAATCCATTTTTACTTTTTTTGTGTGTACAGGTAAGAAAGTGGTCCAGTTTCGTTCTTTGGCATGTCCGTTTTTTCCCGCACCATTTATTGAAGAGACTGTCTTTTCTCCATTGTATATTCTTGCTTCGTTATATATTAAATGGCCATATAATCATGGGTTTCATCCTGGGCTCTCTATGTCATGTGTCTGTTTTTGTTCCCGTACCATACTGTTTTGATTACAACAGCTTTGTAGTACCTCTTGACGTCCGGGGTTGTGATACCTCCAGTTCTGTTCTTTTTAAGACTGCCTTTTCTATTCAGGGTCTTGTGGTTCCAAACAAATTTTATTATTATTTGTTCTTATTCTGTGAAAAATGCTGTTTGCACTTTGACAGGAATTGCATTAAAGCTGAAGATTGCTCTGGGTAGTATGAACATTTTAACAATATTTGTTCTTCCAATCCATGATCATGAAATATCTTTCCCTTTTTTTGTATCCTCTTCAATTTCTTTCATGACCTAAATGTGAGACCTGAAACCATAAAACTCTTAGAAGAAAACACAAGCCGTAATCTCTTTGACTTCAGCCATAGAAACATTCTTCTAGATATGTGTCCTAAAGGCAAGGAAAACAAAAGCAAAAATAAACTACTGGGACTTCTTCAAAAGAAGCTTTTGCACAACAAAGGAAACTATTAAAAAAAGAACCCACAAAAAGATTATCTACTGGGCAAGAGAAGATACTTGCAAATGATTTATCCAGTAAGGACTCAATACCCAAGATCCATGATGAACTTATTAAACTCAACTCCAAAGAAATAAATGATCCAATTAAAAGTGGGCAAAGGACCTGAATAGATGTTTTTCCAAGGAAGACATACAGATGGGAAACAGATACATGAAATGATGCTCAGTGTCACTACTCATTAGGGAAACGCAAATCAAAAGCATAAGACATCACATATGTCAGAATTGCTAAAATCAAAACCACAAGAAATACTAAGTGTTAGAGAAGATGTGGAAGAAAAGGAACAAGTACTTGCGCATTGTTGGAAATGTAAATTGATGCACCTACTGTGGAAAACAGTATGAAGGTTCCTCCAAGAGTTAAAAATAGAAATCCCATACGATCCACTAATTCCATTGCTGAGCATAAATAAAATGAACATGTGCACCTCTATGTTTACTGCAGCATTAACTACAATACCAAGATAAGGGAAAAACCCAGTGTCCACTGACAGATGACTAGATAAAGATGTGCTGTGTGTGTGTGTGTGTGTGTGTGTGTATGTATAAAATGGATTATTACTCAGCCATAAAAAAGAACGAGATCTGACCATCTGCAACAATATGGATGGTCCGAGAGGGTTTAATGCCAAGTGAAGTAAGTCAGATAGTGAAAGACAAATACCATGTGATTGAATTCATTTGTGAAACTTAAGAAACAAAACAAATAAACAAAGGAAAAAAAAAAAAAGAGACAAAAACCCAGACTCTTAAATACAGAGAACAAACTGGTGGTTGTCAGAGGGAAGGTGGTTAGGGGGATGGGTGAAACAGAGAAAGGAGAGTAAGATGTACAAACCTCCAGTTACAAAATAAGTAACAGAGATAAAAAGTACAACATAGGGAATATGGTCAACAAGACTGTAAACACAGTGTGTGGTGACAGATGCTAACTACACTTATCATGATAAGCTTGGAGTAACATATGTTTTGTTGTAATGTAGTGGAGTAACATGTATACTGTTGAATCATTATATTGTGCACCTGAAACTAACATAACACTGTTAATTATACTTAAAAAAACTTAACAGAAAAACTAGAAGTATAAAAATAAAAATTTTTATTTAATGGCACCCTAATTATGAGTGATGTTTGTCCCTTTAGGTACGATCCATTGGATGAAAGCATGTCAGTGAACACTCTAGGCATTTGCTATCCCCAGGACTCCCCTCACACACCGTTCATCATCAGCAGGACACAAGTGGGCACTGGCTCTCGGTGCACACTATCCAGATGTTCTCCAGCTACTAGTATTGCTAATGACTCTCTTCTAAACAAGATGCAGTGTTCCTTTTCCTCTGTTGTGTAAGCTGGTTTTTGTTGTTGTTGTTATTGTTGTTGTTGTTATTGTTGTTGTTGTTTTTGGTGAGCTTTTCTCTTTAACTCCTGACATTAGTCTGCTTGGTGACTACATTATAGCTTCAGAATCTGAAGGCGATAGAAGACGCCAAGACTGGCCCTCTAGAGATATAAAAAGAATTATACTTCCTTTGAGTATCGTCCTCTCAACCTTAGGATGACTCAAACCCATTTCTAATTATATATATTTGGTTCAGACTGGTGTTGATTGAAGATTGGAAAAAAAAAAAAACTGGCTTTCATTTTGCAGATTTTTTCAGCTAGAGCAAAAATCCAGGACAGCTTTGTGAACCAATCTTAAAATAAGGGCCACGGGAACAATAACTGATTTGGGTTTCTGAAAAGCTTCTGAGTCTAGATCATGAAGGGAATAAAAAGCTAAAACGATTGATGAATTGGCTGAGGTTCTCTTAATGCTGTTGTACTGGTAAGACAAGCCTTACCTATCAGGGATCAGCCCTCTGCTTTCTGGTGGGCAGTTCAGCTCAGCATGACCATATGCCTGCCACATACCAGCCACACACCAGTCACATGTCTGCCACATGCTGGTCACATGTCTGCCACACACTGGTCACATACCAGCCACACACCAGTCACATGTCTGCCACATGCTGGTCACATGTCTGCCACACACTGGCCACACACTGGTCACATACCAGCCACACACAGACCACATGCCAGTCACATGTCTGCCACATGCCTGCCGAGCTTCCTGAGGGGCCACCCTGACTTTTCAGTTCAATCACAGTTGACAGTTGACTGAATGGTCCAACTGTTTGAATAAAACAATCTTGAAAAAGTTGGGAGATTTATCAGCTAATGCGTCTTTGGAAGAGAATTATGCTCAACAAAAGACAAATTGTCTTTTCCACAAAATGGCCACTGTGTTGGTGACCAGCCAATGGGGCTAAGGTGGCTTGGGGCCTCAAGCATCCTGGGGTAAGTGTAGCGACTTCACTTACAGCTCGAATTCTCTCTGTGGTTCCATCTGTCCCTTGTACTAGGATGTTAACGTGAGAATTTTTGGAGTGTGGCTTTGACACAATCCAGGAGATGCTACCATCCTGCCCCTGAGGGATAACGAAGAGCAGCAGTACGAATCCTCCCGTTGCCTCCTGTGCCCCTTGCACGTTCGAGATGCTCTAAAAGCCTGTGTTTGTTTAAACCTCACAACAACTCATCTTATAGGGAAGAAACAGCAAAGGAGAGGACTTGCCCAAACACAGCCAGTGAGCCGGGAAGCTGGGGTCCTAGATGCTTGGAGACAAGCTTAATATTTCGTCTTTGGGAAGAATTATTCACAACAGGGAGTGTCCATAAGACTCCAGCCTGGCTGTTCATGCTGTTCACATGGGTCTTTCTGTGTGTGTTGCGTCCGGGAAGTTCTGTATATATTAGTCGTCTCAGTTTGAAAACAAAATAAAGATTAGGGGAAATGTGCAATTACACCAGAAAAACATTTTTCTTTGTTTTTTCAACATCGGTGGAAGGCAGTTATGGAAGGAAATGTGGTGAGTCAAATCCAGCCCCTTTCTGCTCAGGGCCTAAGCGGCGGCAGAGAGAGACGAGCTGGGGTTGGCGTCTCCTGCGGAAACCAGAGCAGGCGTCTGACGGATGGTTCTGTCAGCAGAACGTGAAGGGAGAGGCATGAGCACTGTTCCTCATTGTAATTCAGAATAATTAATGCAAGTTAGCTTAGCCACAGCTCAATTTATCATGTACAGATGTCCAGTTTGCTCTTTTCATGATTTCATAGGAATGTGAACAAGCATTTCTTTAATTCTCTTGACAAAGACAAAAGAAGCAGTCCTGTGAGCAGCTATATGCATCCTGTTGGTTCGTGGTTTATATTCTGAGTTACTGCAGGAAATTTAATTAGTAGGAGCTCTAACTTGATTTGGTTTCTGCCCTCAAGGTGAAATTTTTGTTCCCAGGGATAGAAAATAAAGAACTTAATCTCAGCATCTCAAAGACAGCCTCCCACTCAGACATGTACTCTATGGCCTCTCCTTTCTGGCAGCTGGAGGTCTACACCACGTCACTTCTTGATGTCTTATTTTCTCTGTCACCAAGCGGGAATAATAACGATGGCCACAAAGAACATGACTCATTGAAGAGACAGCAGAGCGTAAGCACCTTGGAGAGCACCTGGTTCAGCCTTATTGCAAAAGGAAGGAAACTGAGGTCCCCAAAGGGGACTGACTCGCAAGATTACAGAATAATGAATGTCCTGTGATTTCGGGTCCCAGACTCCTTGACCCAATAAGGCTGTGCAAATACCATCCAGGGTCCGTTGACAGGATGAAGAGGGCTGGTGCTTGCCGGCTCCCTCCCTCCTTTTCACACAAACCAATGCTTCATTTTTTTTTTTTTAAAAACAAGGATATCACAATTCTCCAAAGAAACACTTATTCACCTGACATCTTTGCTGGCTGTAGGAATTCACACATTGGTTGCTTGGCTTTATCTCGTCAAAGGGAAATCAATAGATAAAACCTTGGGTGACGGGAAAATGTTAATGGAAGGAGTCCTGAAGGGTAGGGCGGAGAGGGAAATGGGATGAAAAGCATCAGGATCACAGCTCGGTTATTTTTAAGTACTTGAATTTCATCCTGTGTCTTCTGGAGGGTTGCAGATGATTTTAGAGCACTGCCTCAGCCCTGGCCATGCCTACTTTGTCTTCTCTCATCAATAATGAGCATTAAGGAAGCTGAGATCATCCTTTTCAACTCACTATACTGAATTCCCTTTCCAACTCCCTCCAAGGCTCGATTCTTGACAAAATGTTGGGCCAGACCTGGGTGACTATGTCTGCCTTCCAGGTTTGAAAAATAAACACCCACCCCACTTCGGTACCAGGATATTAACAGTAATGTGAATATTTACCATTTAGCTTCTTCTTATTCATGCAAAGATGAAATAATTAAGTAAACCAGAAAGGTAGAGAAAACCTTTTCTGAAATAAAATATAAAATTGTAATTTCAGGCTACTTTTCTTTGAAGCCAAGTCATCTGATAGTGGGAAACAGAGGCAAGTGGATAGAATTTCAGTGGGGGGGGTTCATTTGTAGATTCTAATTCATCAAACTAATTTAGTCTTCAGGGCTTTCTTTGAGACCCTGAAGTATAGAAAGGCTCTGAAAATTTTCAGGAAAAAAAGAGAAAAAGGATCTTCCTTTGGTCCCAGAGAAATGTTTTGACCTCAGTCTATTCCAGTCCTCTTGATTCATTCCTTTGTAATTCAGAGTGTGGGCTCAATACCCTTCTCAGTGATGCTATCTTGAGCAGTATTGAGTTCCCTTTACTCATGTCACTGGACCAGGGATGGTAAGAGCCAGAGATACCTAGCCTTTTAAGAAGAAATGTTACACCTATCCTCCCAGCTCACTGGTTCTCATCTCCGTGCCACCAAGAAACATCTCGGAATGGTGAAAGGAGACAGTGCTTCTCCTCTGGGCTGGGCCACCAATGGTATAGCCTACATTCCTGACTGTAATTGCTGGCCACCCCAGGAGTTTATCTGCCTTAGTGTGTAAAAGCATGGATTCAGGCTTGAATTTTAGTTCTGCAGCCTTCTCCACTGGGACTCTGGCCAAGTTCTTTTTTTGCCTGAAACTGACAAGTTCCTTAATCTATCTGTGAAGTGGGGTAATATTAACACCCATAGGGCTGTTGAGATGATTAAACAAATATACAGAATTTCCTTAGACCATTGACCTAAAAACAGCTCATGAGACTGTCCAAAACATGAAGTCACCACTGAATCCAATGGGCTCCCATCATAACCTGCTCTTCCTTTCATCCATCATGACATCAAGAACCATCTTCTTCCTCTCCTGGGATTCCTACCTTGGCCTAAGGCTGTGGTTCAAAGAGTAAGGTCTTCAACCCTTCTTATTGAGAAAGGTAACTTCCACCTTCTTTCTACATCTTGCTCATTCACTCACTCATTCCGACGGGTGAAAGAGCTACCTCCCCAAAGAGAAGGGAAAGGACACAGGAGGCTCCTCCTCTCATTCAGAGCAGCCTGAGCTTTGGATGTTTTGCTACTGTCCTCTGCAGGCATGCACAGGGCCAGCTGGCAGATATGCCTTTAACTTGAGCAAGTTCAATTCTACAGTGAAAGTAGTAGGAAGCCCAGTTTTGGCCACAAATTCAAAATAGATTCTCCATTCTGGTTTCATCAGTGATAAAGTCATAATTTAATCACTGTCTGATTCCTGGTGCTAGTTTTAAAAATGGCTTAGAGCTCAGGAGGGTGTGAGAGGGATGTTATTTATTGGATTCCTACAACCCCAGGAACAAACTACCACATTTAATGGTCTCAACTTCATTCTTCTTTGGCCATTTCCGTGGGTTTCTCCACATCCTCACCAACACAGCTTACTTCTTCTTGTCTTTTTAATTCTAGCCATTCTCACAGTTTTGAGGTGATATCACATCATGGTTTTTAATTTGCATTTCCCTGATGATGAGTGATGTGGAGCATCTTTTTGTGTATCTCTTGGCCATCTGTAGGTCTTCTTTAGAAAAATGTCTATTCGGGTTCTCTGCCCATTTTTTAGTCTGACTTTTTTTTGGTGCTGAGCTATAGAAGTTCTTTTTATAGATTAGATATTAACCCTTTACCAGATAGGTCATTGGCAAATATCTTCTGTTCAGCAGTTTGGTTTTTTGTTTTGTAGATGGTTTTCTTTGCTGTGAAAAGCTTATTTTGATGTAGTTTATTTTTGGTTTTGGCTCCTTTGTCTTTAGAGACATATCTAGAAAAATACTGCCACAGCTGATGTCAAAGAAACTGCCTGTAAGATACGATTTCTTTTTGTGCCGTGTTATGATATCCTCATGACTTATCTGTGTCACTCACAGATACATTCTATTTTTCATCTAGTTCTCAGCACACTTTCCCTGTCATAGTGTTTTGAATAGGTGGCCAACATTGCTTAATCCACTGATAACTTAACCTCCAATCATGGTTCCACCATGAAAATACAATTGAGATGGAACAAATGCTCTTCTGATTCTTCAGTTAGTTCTTAGACCCTAACTACAACAATGTACCCAGAGCACCCCTCTGTTGATGCTGTGGTGTCATGTTTTTCCCTTTTGGTGCTTCTTGTTCTTTTCATTACATATCAAACTAACATCTCTCTTGTGAGATGGGATGCTTTAAGAAATGTCAATATTCAAAAACAGAATAAAACTGAAATCTGTGAACCTTATCATGTAAGAATTTCACACTGAAGACATCAATTTATTTGCAGGTATTTAGCGCATGGGAAGTCACCTTTTAAAGGATCTGGAGTGGGACAAGCCCTTCCTAAGAAGTGGGATGAAGTTCAACAGCTGCTCAGTAACTGGCTGGTCAAAACCATAAAACAGAGGGGCACCTGGGTGGCTCAGTGGGTTAAAGCCTCTGCCTTCACCTCAGGTCATGATCCCAGGGTCCTGGGATCAAGCCCTACATTGGGCTCTCTGCTCAGCAGGAAGCCTGCTTTCCCCCTCTATCTGCCTGCCTCTCTGCCTACTTGTGATCTCTGTCAAATAAATAAATAAATAAATAAAAATCTTAAAAAAAAAAAAAAAAACCAAAACCATAAAACAGAAACCACCACATTGGGGCTTGCATTGGGATAGCTGTGTGGGAGGGAGAAACTTGCTGCAAATAATATTGTTCCCTCTGAATATAACCAACATTGACTTGAAAACAGCCTCAATAAAAACAGGCTTAAGGGTATCTTATTGAGAACCAGACTGGCAATTATATGGGGCAGAAATGTTCCCAATAATCTTACAGGTGGAAATATCTTGAGGATTATCTATTAGCCAGTCCAGTGTGGTTTGAACTGTAGGATCCTTTGATATTGAAAACTACTATACAAACTGTAGCCAGCTCTAACATGGGAGGACAGTAGGATCTGCTCAAACACAGACCTGGCCTGTGAGCATCTTTAAAATGTATTAGAGCCATAGAAATACCAAATATGCATGGAGAGAAAACTGGTCAAGAAGTGTGACCTGCTGGAAAGAAATGAAAGCAATACCACTGAATGTAGAAATAAATAAAGTAAGACATCAAAGACTAGATACTTTGTTTGCCAACTTCAACTTCTCCTTTGAACCTAAAATGAAGGTTGAATTATTCAAATCTTTCCACATGTTTATGGGTTACAAAGACATGGCTGTCATCAATAATTCAATGAATTGGATGCCCTGGAAGTTAACGGCACACAAAACAGTTGGCAACCAAGCATTTTATGTCCCATGTATAATTATAAAGTGATAATTACTCCAAACTTATAGGCAATGCAATTATTATGAAATGGTCAACTGCTTAGTCAATTCACAGGCTGGCATCCAGGGTTTATAAATATTAGATTCAATTCAATAATTAAATACCAAGCATGTCTGATGTACAAGGCATTGTAGGAGGCAAGCAAGGCAAGATTATGGGCAAGTCATGGTCTCTGATGGATAACTACATGTGCAGGTAGGCTAGGGTGTGAACGGGTGGTAGCAACTGGGAAAGAAGAACAAAAACAAGCTATAAAACAAGACAGAATCTGAAAAGCATCTTGAGAAAAACATCAGCAACACTCTATAGGATTCAAATAAGGGAGATACTGCATCAGATTAGAAGAATTTAACCCATGGACCACGAATGGAATTCAGTGAGCATATGTGTATCTGCAGGTTTCTAAGAAGACCCTTAGGCTTTAACCAAATACTCTGTGATTAAAATAGCAAGAGCTTGACTGGGAAAATATCTGAAAATTAGGTGGGTATAAAACAGCTTCATGGAGGTGGTGAAATCTGAAAAAGATCTTAAAGGATCTTGAAACTCTATAGTTATAACAGCAGAGCTGGGAGGACATGCCCAGGAGAAGAAAGGGCACGAACAAAGGCGGGGAGGTGAGAATAGCAGAAGCATATGAAAGAGTGAAGGGATTGAAGGGGTAACCCTGGTCAGTGGTAGGATCTACCTGAAAGGCTGGGATTTTAAGGAGTGGGCCTATCACCGTTAGCTCAACTTGGAGACAAGAAAAACATGTGATATAAATGTAGGTAAAAATTGATGGCTTTCCTCTAAGATCAGGAATGAGAGGCAAAGATGTCTACTCACAGCTCTTATTCAATATAGTATTGGAAGTCCTAGACACACAATTAGACAAGAAAAAGAAATAAGAAACATCCATATTGGTAAAGAAGTTAAACTGTTGCTATTTGCATTAGCTATTTGCTATTTGTATTTCTACTATACATAGAAAATACTAAAGACTCCTAAAAAAAACCTACTAGAGGTAATAAATGAATTCAGTAAAGTTGTAGGATACAAAATTATTACCCAGAAATCAGTAGAATTTCTGCATGCTGAGAATGGAGTAACAAAGAGAAATTAAGAAAATAACACCATTTACATTTTCATCAAAAGTAATAAAGCACCTAGGAATAAACTTAACCAAAGAGGTGAAAGACATGTATTCTGAAAACTATAAAGAAATGATGAAAGAGACTCAAGATGATACAAACAAAAATAAATATTCTATGATCCTGGGTTGGAAGAATTAATATTGTTAAGACATCCATACTATACAAAGCAATCTATAGATTTAAGGCAGTTTATATGAAAGTAACAGTGGCATTTTTCACAGAATGAGAACAAATAGTACTAAAATTTGTATGGAACCATGAAAGACCCCAAAGAGTCAGGGCCATCTTGAAAAAGGACAGAGCTAGATGTATCACAATCCCGGATTTCAAGATATACTACAAAGCTGTAGTAATCAAAATAGTATAATAGACACATAAATCAACAGAACAGAATAGAGAGCCCAGAAATAAACCCATGCTTTCATGGTCGATTAATTTTGGTCAATCAACCTATGAAGAAGGAGGCAAGAACATACATGGGGAAAAGACAGTGTCTTCAATAAATGGTGCTGGAAAAACTGGGCAGCTACCTGCAAAAAATGTAACTGGATAATTTTTTTTTTTTTTAGATTTTATTTATTTATTCATGGAAGGGGTGGGCAGAGGGAGAAGCAGACTCCCCGCTGAGCAGGGAGCCCAATGCAGGGCTTGATCCCACGATCCTGAGATCACGACTTAAGCCAAAGGCAGATACTCAACCAAGTGATCCACCTAGGTGCCCTAGACCATTTTTTAACACTATCACAAAAATAAACTCAAAATGGATTAAAGACCTAATTGTGAGACCTGAAACCATAAAACTCCTGGAAGAAAACACAGGCAATAATTTCTCTGACATTGGTTAAAGCAACATTTTTCTACTTATGTTTCCAAAGACAAAGGAAAAAAAAAAGCAAAAGTAAACTATGGGGACTACATCAAAATAAGCTTTTCACAACAAACAAAACCATCTACAAAACAAAAAGCCAACCTACTGAACAGGAGAAGATATTTGCCAATGACCCATCTGGTAAAGGGTTAATATCTAAGCTATATAAAGAACATAAAGAACTTATACAGCTCAAAAAAAAAAAAAAGTCAGATTAAATTATGGGCAGAGGACCTGAATAGCTATTTTTCTAAGGAAGACCTACAGATGGCCAAGAGATATACAAAAAGATGCTCCACATCACTCATCATCAGGGAAATGCAAATTAAAAGACAATTAGAAGTAAGAAGTATTGGTGAGGATGTGGAGAAAAAGGAGACCCTTGTGCACTATTGGTGGGAATGTAAATTGGTGCAGCCTCTGTGGAAAACCGTATGGAGGTTCCAACAAAAACTGAAAATAGAACTAACCACATGATCCAGGAATTCTACTACTGGACATTTACCCAGAGAAAAAAATTCAAAAATTTCACCCCAATTCAGAAAGATAGATGTTTACTGCAGAGTTACTTAAAATAGTCAAGTTATGGAAGCAACCCAAGTGTCCATCAGCAAACAGATAAGGAAGATATGGTATATACGTACAATGGCATATACAGAGCCATAAAAATGATGTGATCGTGCCATTTGAGACAACATGGATGGAGCTAGAGGGTATTATACTAAGTGAAATAAGCCTGAGAGAGAAAGACAAATACCCAAGGATTTCATGTAAATGTGGCATCTAAAAAACAAAACAAATGAAAAAGCAAACAGACCAAAATCAGAATCAGACCTATAAATACAGAGAACAAAGGGATGACAGCCAGGAGGGTAGTGGTATGGGGCTGGGCAAAGTGGGTGAAGGAGAGTAGGAGTTAGAGCTTCCAGTTAGGGAATGAATAAGTAACAGGGACAAAAGGCATACCATAGGGAATACCGTCAATCATATGGTAACAGCCACCCATTAGGACAGATGGTAGCTATGTTTGTGGTGAACTTAGCGATAATGTAGAAATTTGTCCAATCAGTATGTTGTATACCTGAAAGTAATGTAACATTGTGTGTCAATTATACTCAAAGTAAAAAAAAAGGGGGGGGGGGAGGGGTTGTTTTCAAGAAGGAAGAGGTCAACACAGACCATGCAGCTGAGAATTCCATTAAGACGAGTAAGTGAAGAGCCCACACTGGTGTTTTTGCTGGCAACTGGGAAATCTCTCCTCTCTGACCTTTGCCAATTTTCTTAAGTGTGTCTAGAAAAGCTTTTTGCTTCTCTTTCTGAGAAAGCTTTCTGTTCTCTTCCTTCTTGAAGGCAGTTGAGCAGGTGGTAGAGAGAGAAGTAGGGAGGTCAGGTGAATTCCTAAGTTAGGCTGGGTTCTAACACATTCTCAGTGTTGTTCACCAAGACTAGGTGAACACAAAGCCCAGAAGGGAAGGGAAGTAAGAAAAGGAATAACTTCTTTGTTTCTTTGCATCCATGCATACATGAAATCATATGGTATTTGTCTCTTTCTGTCTGACTTATTTAACTCAACATAATACCCTCTAGGTCCATCTATGTTGTCACAAATGGCAAGATCTCATCATCTTTGTTTTTGTTTTTTATTTTTGGCAGAGTAGTATTCCATTGTATGTATATGCATGCATACACATACATACACACACACACACACACACCCCACCTCTTTTTTATGCATTCATCTACTGAGTGACACTTGGGTTACGTCAATATATTGGCTTTTATAAATAATGCTTCAATAAACATAGAAGTGCATATGTCTTTTTTTTTTAAATTTTATTTATTTATTTGACAGAGAGAGATCATAAATAGGCAGAGAGACAGACAGAGAGAGGAGGAAGGAGGCTCCCCACTGAGCAGAGAGCCCGATGCGGGGCTCGATCCCAGGACACCGGGATCAAGACCTGAGCTGAAGGCAGAGGCTTTAACCCACTGAGCCACCCAGGCGCCCCTAGGTGCATATGTCTTTTTGAATTTTTGTTTTCTTTGGGTAAATAACCAGTAGTTAAATTACTAGATCAGATGGTATTTCTATTTTTTTAAAAAGAGGTTTATTTATTATTTTAGAGAGAGAGCACAAGTGGGAGGGCAGAGGGAGAGGGAGAGAGAACCTCAAGCAGACTGCTTGTTAAGCATGGAGCCCAGCATAGGTATGGATCTCAAAACCCTGAGATCATGACCTGAGCCAAAATGAAGAGTCAGGCATTTAACCAACTAAGCTGCTCAGGCACCCCAAAAATCAAGAGTCAGACACTTAACCAACTGAGCCACTCAGGCACGCCAGATGTTTCTTTTTTACCACATGCCCTACACTTAAAAAAATTATAGAATACAGTGATTATATAAACACTAAAAGAACACTGCAGATCTTTTTTCTGTATCTTTATGACACAGAAGAATAATGATCCTATGTATTAAACAGTTCTTATGTTAAAATGACGGCAAGAGTTACATATAAAAATCACGGAGGATAATTTACACCAGCAGTTCGTCAGTATGCACCAAGGTGACTCAAGTTCAGGACACACGTACAACACAATGTTAGAAACTAGCCACATTTTTTCGTAGTATGGATTTTGTTTTTGCCATAGGAATCACAGACCCCCACCCCCAGGAAGCTTTTCCTAAAATCCTGCGCTAAATTATCTAAAACTAATACTGAATTTGGTGACAGTGTTTGAAGCCAATACCATTATAAAAGCACAGGTTTAAAAGATGGTTTCCATTTTTATTAATGGACACTTTATAGACAGTAAAAGTCGCCTTTTCAGCATACAACTTCGAGTTTTGATAAGCATCTGCACCAGCACCAGCACACCAGCACAATCCAGATACTGAACATGCATCACCCTCCCCAAAACTCCCCTGCCACATTTGCAGTCACCTCCTCTTCTAACCCCAACCTTTGACAACCATTGATCTTTTATTTATTTATTTATTGGTCTCTATAGTTATGTTTTTGTTAAGAATGTCCTATAAATCAAACCATACAATATGTAGCCCTTTGAATCTCGCTTCTTTCATTTAGAATGACCCACTTCACATTCATCTGTGTCGTTGTGTAGAACACTAGTTTGTTCCTTTTTAAAACAGATTTTAAATTTTATTTATTTATTTAAAGATTTTATTTTATTTACTTGAGAGAGAGAGAGAGAGAATGAGAGAGAGTGCATGAGAGTGGGGAGAGTCAGAGGGAGAAGCAGACTCCCCACTGAGCTGGGAACCTGAGGCGGGACTCGATCCCAGGACTCCAGGATCATGACCTGAGCCGAAGGCAATCACCTAACCGACTGAGCCACCCAGGTGCCCATATTTTTAAAAATTTAAATTCAACTTAATTAACATATACTGTATTATCAGTTTCAGGGGTAGAATTTAGTGATTCATCAGTTGCACAGAACACCCAGTGCTCATTCCATCAAGCGCCTTCCTTAATGCCAGTTACCAGTTACCCCATCCTCCCACCCGCTTCCCCTCCAGCAACCCTCACTTTGTTTCTTAGAGTTAAGAGTCTCTTATGGTTTGCGCCTCCCTCTCTGTTTTTGTCTTATTCTACTTTTCCTTCTCTTCCCCTATGTTCATCTGTTTTGTTTCTTAAATTCCACATGGGAGTGAAATCATATGGTATTTTCTTTCCCTGACTGACTTATTTCACTCAGCGCAATACCCTCTAGCTCCACCCATGTTGTTGCAAATGGCAAGAGCTTGTTCCTTTTCATTACTGAGTACTATTCCATGGGATGGGATGTACCACAGTTTGTGTATCCAGTCTCCAGCTGAGAAACACTTGAATTGCCTTTACTCGTAGGTGATTACAAATAAAGCTGCTATAAATATTTATATGTACATTTTTTAAGAATGTATATTTCATTTCACTTAAGTATCTAGGAGCAGTATTGTTGTCATATGGTTTAACTTAATAAGAAACCTCCAGACTGTTTCCCAAAGTGATTTCGCCATTTTGAATTCCCACTAACAATGTATGCTAGCCTCAGTTGCTCTCTATCCTTGCCAGAACATGGTTAATTTTAATATTCTTTATTTTTTGAAAATTTTAGTTATTCTAGTAGTTATGTAATGGTATCACATTGCAGTTTAATTTGCATTTCCCCAATGACCAATGATATTGAATATATTTACATGCTTATTTTTCATCCACGTGGGAAGTGTTTATTCACATACTTTACACATAAAAAAAACAGGTTGTTATTTTTTATATTGAATTTTGAAAATTTTACTGAGTTTGAGAATCTTATATATTCTGGATATAAATTCTTTGTCAGATTTGTGATTTGCAAATATTTTTTCTCAGTTTGTGGCCTGTATTTCATCTTAACAGTGTCTTTCAAAGAGCAGAAGTTCTTAATTTTGATGAAATACAATCTAACCACTTTCCTCCAACAGATCATGTTTGAAACTCAGATGAAATCAGAGAGGGAGACAAAACTCTTAACTATAGGAAACAAAGTGAGGGTTGCTGGAGGGGAAGTGGGTGGGGGGGGTGGGGTAACTGGGTGATGGGTGTTCAGGAGGCACATGATGTAATGGGTGCTGGTTGTTACATAAGACTGATGAGTCACTGACCTTTACTTCTGAAACTAATAATACACTACATGCTAATTAATTAAATTAAATTTAAATTAAAAAACTATTTTAGTTTGGAAATCTTTGCCTAACCTAAGGTCATAGTGATTTTACTCTGTTTTTTTCTGGAGATTTTTTTGTAGTTTTAGCTCTTCTATTTAGGTCTATGGTCCATTTTATATTGATTTTTGCATAGGTGTGAGGTATGGATCAAGGTTCATTTGTTGAAAATGAACTGTCCTTGCATCTTTGTTAAAAAAACAACTGGCCAGGGGGTGCTAGGTGCCTTGGTTGGTTAAGCATCCAACTCTTGATTTTGGCTCAGTTCATGGTCTCAGGGTCCTGGGCGCGAAGCCTGCGTGAGATTCTCTCTCTCCCTCTGCCCCTCCTCCACCCCAAAAATCAATTGACCATATATGTATGGGTCTATTTCTGTACTCTCTATTATGTTTTATTGATCAAGATGTCTATCCTTTCTCTAGTAGGGCACTTTTTGACACTTAGTAGGTAAGAAATTAACCAGTGTTAAACTTTCAACTTGTTCTTGTATTTTTAAAATTATTTTAGCTATTCTAATTACTTGGATATTTATTTATAAGAAACCACCAAGTAAAATTTCTAAATAAATTTTAGAATCAGGGTGCCTGGTGGCTCAGTCACCTAAGAGTCTGACTTTTGATTTTGGCTCAGTTCATGATCTCAGAGTCATGGGACTGAGGCCCATTTTGGGCTCCATGCATAGCATGGAATCTGCTTGTCCTTCTCCCTCTGTTCCTGCTTTTTCTCTTTCTCTCCCTCTCTCTCTAAAATAAATAAATAAAATCTTTTTTTTTTAATTTTTATTTTTTTTATTTTTAAAGATTTTATTTATTTATTTGACAGAGATCACAAGTAGGCAGGGAGGCAAGCAGAGAGAGAGGAGGAAGCAGGCTCCCTGCTGAGCAGAGAGCCGGATGTGGGGCTCGATCCCAGGACCCTGGGATCATGACCTGAGCCAAAAGCAGAGGCTTTAACCCACTGAGCCACCCAGGTACCCCAATAAATAAAATATTTTTAAAAAAAGAATCACTTCGTTGATTTCTGTAGAAGTCTTGCAGGGATTCTGACTGGAATTACATTGAATCTATAGATCGGTTTAGGGAGAAATGAAATAAAAATATTGCATAATCCAAACCATAAATAAGTATAGTTGTATGTTTTTAAGGTCTTTTCTTAGTTCTTTAAATGGTGCTTTGTAATTTTCAGCATAGAGATCTTTAACATATTTTGTAAGATTATAACTAAATATTTCATGCTTTTGGTAAATGGTATGGTTTTTTTAATCTTACTAATTGTTCTTGCTATCATATAAGAACACTATTTTTGTATATAGAACCACTGAATATAGAAGATATGTTTCTATAAATAGCCATGTTCATTTTGGTGTACTGACTTTATATTATGCAAGTATTCTAAACTTATAGTTTTTATAATTACTTATAGTTATAAATTCTTCAGGAATTTTTTTGGAATGGTTCACTTTTATTTTTTTAAGTTTTATTTCCATTTATTTATTTATTTAGTTCAGTTAGCCATGGTACGTACGATACATCATTAGTTTTTGATATAGTGTTCAACGATTCATTAGTTGTGTATAACACCCAGTGCTAAGGAATAGCACATGGAATTTTTACATAATCATATCATCTACAAATAGAGAAAGCTCTATTTCATCCTTTCCAGTTTATATGTCTGTTACTTATTTCCCTTATACTGCTTTGGCTGTAATCTCTAGAATAATATGCATCAAGGTTGATGAGAATGGATATCCTTGCGTTGTTGCTGACCTTAGGAGGAAAGCATTTAGTCTTTCAACATTAATTATGATGATAGCTGTAGGTTTTTTTTTTTGTTTTTTTGTTTTTTTTTTGCGGGGGGGGTAGATACTCTTTATTAGGTTAACAAAATTTCTTTTTATTTCAAGTTTTCTGAGAAATGAATGTTGAATTCTGTCAAAGGCCTTATAAATATGCACTTTGTAGTTATCATATATTACATTGTATATTACACTATATATACATATAGTGCTGCATTGGAAGATTTTTGAATATTGAACCAGCCTTGCATTCCTAGGTAAACTCTACTTGGTTATGTTTGATTTGCTAGTATGTTGTTGAGAACTTCACATTTATGTTCTTTTTTTTATAGTCTTTTTTTTTTATAGTCTTCTTTTCTTAAAATGTATTTGTTTCATTTGGTATTTGGGAAATGCTGGCCTCATGAGATGAGTTTGGAGGTGTTTTCTCCTCTTCTAAATTCTGGAAGAATTTGTAAAGAACTGCCATTTTCCCCTCCTTAAATATTTAGTAAAATTATTCAATGAAGCCATCTGGGCCTAGAGTTTTCTCTGTGGGATGTAATGACTATATATTCAACCCCTTTAATAAATAAAATATCATTAAAATTTTCTTTTCCATTTTGACTGAGTTTTGGTAGTTGGTGTCTTTAAAGTAATTTAACCATTTCATCTAAGTCATCAAAATTATGTCCATAGAGTTAATCATGATATAACTTTATTATCTTTTTGTGTCTATAGAGTCTGTAGTGATCTTGTATTCCTGATATTTGTAATTTGTCCTTTCTCTTTGTCTCTTGGTTAGTCTGGTGAGAGGTTTATCAACTTTATTAATTTGTTCAAAGAACCAACTTTGATTTCATTCATCTTTCTAACATAAGCATAAATTATAATACAAATATAAATACAAATGAAACTTAAGGCACTGTTTTACCTGCATCTATATAGTGTGATGTGTCATAGTTTCATTTTCATTCAATTAAAATATTACTCCGTATCCATTGTGATTTCCCCTGTACCTAGGCAATGTATGGGATATTTTTTATTGATTTCTACTTTTTCATTCATAGATTTAACTGTAATATGAGAATGTATTTTACATAACTTTAATTTTGAAAGATTTAAGTTTTATTTCTGATGACTTGGGATATCCTGATAAATGTTCAATGTGCACTTATAAATATCTATTCTACTCGTTTGGGATGAAGTGTCCTTGAAGCATCAATTGGGTCAAGTATTGATGGTATTTTTCAAGTTTTCCATATCCTCACTGATTTTTTTTTTCTCTACTTGTTCAATCAATCATTGCAAGGTGAATATTGAAGTCTTCAGCTTTAAGTGTGGATTTGCTTATTTCTCCTTATGGTTTTATTTATTTATTTATTTATTTATTTACTGCTTTCTACATTTGAAAACTCTCTTGTTAACAGCATATATATTCAGGATTGTGGTATCTAGAAGAATTGGCCCTTTACCATTATCTGTAATATCTGTCTTTATTCCTAGTAATATTACTTTTCTGAAGGTGACTTTGATATCCTTATGCCCACTTCAGCTTTCTTCCAACAAGTGCTAGCAAGGTAAATATTTTTCCATCCTGTTCTTTTTATTCTATTATATATTTAAGTTTAAAGTAGATTACTTTTTTTTTTTTTTTTAAGATTCTATTTATTTATTAGGGAGAGAGCAAGAGTGCCCAAAAGAGCACAAGCTGGGGGAGCTGCAGAGGGAGAAGCAGGCTCCCTGCTGAGCAGAGAACCTGATGTGGGGCTCCATCCCAGGGCTCTGAGATAATGATCTGAGCCAAAGGCAAATGCTTAACTGGCTGAGCCACCCAGGTGCCCCTAAAGTAGATTTCTTGTAGATAATATATAGGTGGACCTTGCCTTTTAATTTTTGGTTTCTTTAAATTTTTTCCTTCTTTCTTTCAGATTGAATCTCATTTAATATTTCATTTTTATTTCCATGCTGAGTTAATTATTCATGCACTATTTTAAATATTTTTAGTGGTTTTAGTTGTCCTAGACTTTAAGATATACATTTTAATTAATTAGTCATCTCCAAATAATATACCACTTTATACAAGAAGTAAGGATCTTATCTCCTTTTCTCTTGGCCAGGTGAGCAAGTGCTTATGACTTCTCTCTCTCTCTCTGTCCTCCTTCCTTAGGTTTTAGGTTATCTATCCTAAAATTAAAACTCCATGATGTATTCAAGAAAAGCTGTGAATCTGTGGTTTACCTTGTTTTCCTTCCTTTTTTTCCTATGTTAGAGCAATGTTCTTCCCAGCTTCTTCCATCCTAAGTAGATTTTTAAAATCAGAAGTTTCCTTATAAAGAACTATTGGAAACCTGTCATTTAAAAAATTAAGATGGCAGAGATTGGTTGGTTGGGATGATGGCGGAGAAGGAGGATCCTAAACTGACCTTGTCCCTTAGATACAACTAGGTAACACCCATATCGATGTATATAACCCAAGAAATGACCCAAAGACTGGCAGAACGAACTCCACAACTAAAGGCAGAGAAGAGGCAACCTCAAAGAAGGTAGGAAGGGTAAAGACTTGGTCTGGGAGGGAAATAAACTGTGGGAGGGAGCCAATGGTGCAGACAGAGGCAGAAAACAGACCTTTACACCAGGGAGCCCATGAATGGGGGAGTATGAGTCTCCCTAACATTTGCCTTTGAAAATGAGAGGGACTGGAATTTCCTGAGTTCTTAAAACCTACAGGACTTAAAGCCTGGAATTTAAAAAACTGACAGGCTTGGCTCTGGAAGAACCCAGAAGGCATTAGAAGTGGAGTCATCCCCCCTCCCCCATCTTAAAGAGACAACATCACAAATAGCCAATTCAGATACAGCCCAGAAGCAGCAGTTTGAAAAACTCTGGAGGCAGATTGAAGGCAGTGTGATTTGCTTATCTCAGAGTTTGGACCAGAGAGACAGGTATGGTAGGGAAATACCTCCAAGAACAAAGGAGAGGGCAGGCAGCATCCCCCTCTCCCACCGTACCCCAGCATAAACAACTATTACCTATGGGAACTAGTGCACACCAACATTCCTTACCTAACTTGCACCAAGCTCTGACCCCCTACACTTGCGTGGATCCACCCTTCCCACTCACCTGAGTCCCAGCGCTGTGGGCCCCTCCCCCAGAAGACCTGTGCCAACCTTGCCAACACCATGTCTCCTGAACTATGCATTTTGTGGGACCTCAGTTCTGGGAGCAGCAGGGGCAGGTCTGGTTTGGCAAGCAGATCACCACACAGCTTGCTGCCTACAACAGTTTAGTAAAGGGAGATTCTGCAGACAACTGGATTGAGGAAAAAAGAGGCCAAGACTTAATAGCAGAGCATATACAACACACATAGAAGACTTTCCCTGAAGCAGCAGGTGCGAGGGAACAGTGTACTGCAGAGCACTATAGAGCCATTACCATCAAGAGCAAGAGATGTAGCTGACTTTACTAACACAAAGAAACAGACACAGAGAGTCAGACAAAATGAGAAGACAGAAAAATATATCCCAAATGAAAGAACAGGAATAAACCACAAGAGACCTAAGCTAACAGATACAAGTAATATGTGTGATAGAGAATTCAGAATAATGATCAAAAAGATAGTGACTGGACTGGAGAAAAGAGTGGAGGACATCAGTGACATCCTTACCACAGAGATAAAAAAGAATCAATCAAGGACACAATGAATGAAATTAAAAATATACTTGAATAAATAGCAGGCTAGATGAAGAAGAGGAATGAATTAAAGAATTGGAAGACAGAATACTGGAAGATAACCAAGCTGAGAAAAGGAGAGGAAAGAGTATTATGTAAAGTGAAATTAGTCTTAAGGAACTCAGTGACTCCACCAAGTGAAATAACATCCAAATTACAGAAATCTCTGAAAAGAAGAGAGAGATAAGGGGGCGGAAAATTTATTTGAAAAAATAATAGCTGAAAACTTCCTTAATCTGGAGAAGGAAACATATCCAGACCCAGGAAGCACAGAGATCCACACCCCCTCCCCCCATTCAACCCAAGGAGGGAATGGCAAGGAGTAGCAATAAAGAAAAAAAAAAATAAATAAAAGCAGCAAGAGAAAAGAACACAGTTACATACAAGAAAAAAACCCATAAAGCTATGAACAGATTTTTCAGCAGAAACTCTGCAGTTCAGAAGAGAGTGGTAGGATATATTCAAAATGCTGAAAGGGAAAAATCTGCAGCCACAAATCAAAAAATAGTGATATATATGCAAAGTACAAAGAGAAAGAAATGCAAGTTACTAAAAAATCCAAGAAAACTATATTACTAAAGAAAGCCAGCAAACCATGAAAGAGAACAAGAGGAGAAAGGTTCTGAGAAAATCTATAGAAATAACCAGAAACAGGGAACAAAGTGGCAATAAATACATGTCTATCAATAACTACTTTGAATATAAATGGACTAAATGCTCCAATAAAAGACACAAGGTGCCAGAATGCAGACTTATCAATATGCTGTCTAAATGAGATTCATTTCAGACTGAAAGACACCTGAAGATTGAAGGTGAGGGGGTAGAGTAACATTATACAAATGGATTAGAAAAGAAAGCTGGGGCAGCAGTACTTACATAAGACAAAATAGACTCTAAAACAAAAACTAGCAAGAGACACAGAAGGACACTATGTAACAATAAGAAGGAAAATCCAACAAGAGGATATAACAACTGTACATATTTATGCACCCAAATATATAAAACAGTTAATAACAACCATAAAGAAATTATCAATAGTAATACAAAAATAGAAGGGGACTTTAACACCCCACTTACATTGATGGGCAGACCATCCAAACAGAAAATCAACTAGGAAACGGTGATTTTGGAAGACACAGTGGGCCAGACAGATTTAACAGATATATTCAGAATAGGCCATCCTAAAACAGCAGAATACATCTTCTTTTCAAGTATATAGAGAACATTTTCCAGAACAGATCACATATTAGGCTATAAAACAAATCTCAAGAAATTAAAAAAGATTGAGGTTATACCACACATCTTTTCTGACCACAATGCTATGAAACCAGAAATCAATCATAAGAAAAAAATCTAGAAAGTCCACAAATACATGGAGTTCAAATAACATGCTATTAATATATGGAGCTTAAATAACATGCTATTAATCAAAGAAGAAATAAAATATTACATGAAGCCAATGAAAATGAAAACCCAGTGCTCCAAAATCTTTGAGATGCAGCAAAAGGGTTCTAAGAGGGAAGTTTATAGCAATACAGGCCCACTTCAGGAGGCAAGAAAAATTCAAATAAATGACCTAAACTTACACCTAAGGAGTTAGAAAAAGAAGAACAAACAAAACCCAAACCCAGCAAAAGAAAGAAAATAATCAAGATTAGAGATGACATAAAATGATATAAAAACAATAAATAAATAAATAAATAAATAAAGATAAAACTGATCAATGAAACCAGAAGCTGGTTGAAAAGATCAACAAAATTGATAAACCTCTATCAAGACTCATTAGAAAAGAAAAGGAGAGACACACACACAAATAAACAAAATTAATAATGAAAGAGGAGAAATAACAACCAACACTACAGAAATACAAACAATGGTAACAATATTATGAAAAACTATAGACCAATAAATTGGACAACCTAGAAGAAATGGATAAATTCCTCAAAACATTCACCTACCAAAATTAAAGAGGAGGAAATAGAAAATTTGAACAGACAAATCACTGGCAATGAAATTGAACTGGTAATCAAAAAAATCCCAAAAAACAAAAGTCCAGCACCAGATAGCTTCACAGACAAATTCCCAAACATTTAAAGAACAGTTAATACCTGGGACCCCTGGGTGGCCCCGTTGGTTAAGCATCAGACTCTTGATTTCAGCTGAGATCATGATCTCAGGGCTGTGAGATTGAGCCCTGTGTCAGTGTGGAGTCTGCTTGAGATTCTTTCTGTCTTTCTCCCTATGACCCTCTTCCTGCTCATACTGTATAAATAAATAAATGAATAAATAAATAAATGAATAAATAAATAAATAAAATCTTTAAAGGAGAAGGGTCAACGCCCATTTTTCTCAGACTACCCTAAAAAATACAAGAGGAAGCAAAACTTCAACATTTATTCTATGAGGCCAATATTACCCTGATACCTAAACTAGATAAAGACTCCACAGAAAAAAGAGAACTAGAGGCCAATATCCCTGGTGAACATAGATGCAAAAATCCTCAAAAAAAAATTAGCAAACCAAATTCAACAATATATTTAAAAAATCATACACCATGATCAAGTGGGATTTATTCCCAGGATGCAAGGGCGGTTTAATGTTTGCAAAAACAATAAATGAGATAGGTCCCATCAGTAAGAGAAAGGATAAAAACCATATTGTCATTTCAATGGAAGTAGCAAAAGCATTGGACAAAGTACAATATCCATTCATGATAAAAAAAAAAAAACTGCCAAGTAGGTATAGAGGAAACATATCACAACATAAGAGTCTTTATATAAAAATCCACAGTGAACATCATACTCAATGGTGAAAAACTGAGAGCTTTTCCCCTAAGGTCAGGAACATGATAAGTATGTCTACTCTCAACATGTTACTGGAAGTTCTAGACACAGAAATTAGATAACATAAAGAAATAAAAGTAATCCAAAATGGTTAGGAAGCAGTAAAATTTTGAGTTTCTGTACACTACAAGATACTATATAGTATGTAGATACTATATAGAAAACCCTTAAGACTCCACCAAAACTCTATTAGAATTGATAAATGAGTTAAGTCACAGGATACAAAATCAACGTGCAGAAATCTTACATTTCCATATACCAACAAGGAAGTAGCAGACGAGAAATTAAGAAAATAATTCCACTTGCAATGCACCAAAACCTATAAAATATCAAGGAATAAACTTAACCAAGGAGGTGAAGACAACTTGTACCCTGAAAACCATGAAACACTGATGAAACAAATTGAAGATAATACAAAAAAATGGAAAGACATTCTAGCTCATGGCGTGGAAGAACAAATATTGTTAAAGTATCTATATACTCAAAACAATCTATATATTTAATGCAATCCTTATCAAAATACCAACAGCTTTTTCACAGAACTAGAACAAATAATCCTAAAATTTGTATGGGATAAAAAAGCCCTTGGATAGCCAAAACAATCTTGAAAAAGAAAAGCAAAATTGAAGATATCATAATTCCATGTTTCAAGTTATATTACAAAGCTATAGTAACCAAATCTCTAATGGTACTGGCATAAAAAGACACATTGGTCAAGAGGACAGAAAGAAAACCCAGAAATTAACCCACAATGACATGGTCAGCTAATGTCTGACAAGGCAGGAAAGAATATCCAATGGGATAAAGACAGTCTCTTAAATAAATGGTGTTAGGAGAACCAAGCAGCCGCATGCAAAAGAATGAAACTGGACACTTCTTTTTTCACCATACACAAAAATAAACTCAAAAAGGATTAAATACCTAAATGTGATACGTGAAATTATAAAAATCCTTGAAGAGAGCACAGACAGTAATCTCTCCGACATGAGCCTTAGCAACATTTTTCTAAATATGTCTCCTGAGGCAAGGGAAATAAATGCAAAAATAAACTACTGAGACTACATCAAAATAAAAAGTTTCTCCACAGTGAAGGAAATAATCAAGAAAACTAAAAGGAAACCTACTCAGTGGGAGAAGATATTTGCAAATGACATATCCAGTAAAGGGTTAGTATCCAAAATAGATAAGGAACTGATACAACTCAATAACCCCAAACAGAATAATCCAATTAAAAATGAGAAGATACGAACAGACATTTCTCCAAAGAAGACATATAGATGACCAACAGACACATGAAAAGATGTTCATTAGGGAAGTACAAATCAAAACTACAGGGAGATAGCACCTCACACCTGTCAGAATGGCGAAAATCAACAACACAGGAAACAACAGGTGTTGGTGAGGATGTGGAGAAAAGGGAACCCTTGTACACTGTTCGTAGAAATGTAAATGGTGCAGCCATTGTGGAAGACAGTATGGAGGTTCCCCAAAAAGTTAAGAATAAAACTACCCTCTGATGTAGTAATCACACTACTGGGCATTTACCCAAAGAATACAAAAACATTAATTCAAAGGGGATCCATGTACCTCTATGTTCATAGTAGCATTGTTTATAACAGCGAAGATATGGAAGCCGTCCAAGTTTCCTTCAACAGATGAATGCACAAAGAAGCTATGGTGTGTGTATATACACAATGGAATATTAGTCAACCACAGAAAGAATAAAATCTTGCCATTTGCAACAACATGGATGGAACTAGAGAGTATTATGCTAAGTGAAGTTAAGTCAGAAAAAGACAAATACTCTATGATTTCATTCATATGTGGAATTTAAGAAACTAAAAAAGCAAAGGGAAAGAATAAGAAACAAACTAAGAAACAGATTCTTAACTCTAGAAAACAAGCTGTTGGTTACTAGAGGGGAGGTGGGTGGAAGATGGGGGACACGGGGTAGTGAATGAAGATCACACTTATCATGATGAAAAATAAAATAAAATGATAAAAAGTTGAGATGAGGTTGAAAACAGAGAAGGTAGAAACAAATCTCAAGAGCTGGCACTTAAAAGCAAGAAAGGCCAATAAAACCTTCTCGAACAAAGCAAGGGGAAAGGAGAGAAATCTTGAATACACAAAACAAGTGAAGTAATGTACCTCGAGAAAGAAGAGATTACAGATTTCTAGCAAGGGCTATTGGAAATCTATTTGGTGCCCTTGGTAATTTCTCAATCACGATAAAGAACATGGATGTGCAACCATATGGAGACTCAGCTGCCCCAGGCAAAGGGGAAGGAGAAATTGTTCTCTGGGTTATGCTTGGGCCCTTTCAGGCTGAATATCTCAGTCACTCAATGACAGTCACTCAACCACGGCACTATCATCATTTGCATGTTTCAAAGAAACAAATAATTGGCATAATTAAAAAAATATATAGATATCATGAATTTGGTCAAGAAGATGAGGACATTTATTCAACTGGAAGCTAAATTCTCCTCCGACACTTACACAACATTAAATTTTCAATTAAAGTTTCCGAAGATGGACGTCACTGAACTAAAGAAGAGGGAACACTGAAGGTAGGGATCTTTGTTTTTTATTCCATAGGAAAAAGCACGCATCCCTCTGAATAAACTGGAAGCTTTTTGCTGAGTGTTGTCACCTTTCTACTCCATCAGTCATTTTTCTTAGGCAGGGCACTCATTTCTCAGTTGAAAGAAAATTCTCTCGCCCCCAATTCCCCAATTCAGTGTGAGTTTATTTCTCTAGCTTTCTTTTTCTCAGTCCTGTAGACAACTTTAAAGTATTAGAAAATAGCTCAGGAATGAGACCCTAGCAATTAATTACCCAGACTCTGACTATAGTTCATCTGAATATTTCTAATATTGAGTTCCACCTTCTCTTTTGGGATCAAGGTTGCAATACCAAAGAGCTACACTGAGCTTTGCTATGGCTCCCATAAGAGAATAAGTCTTGCAATAGAAGTTTCCTTTAAATTAGAAAAAATGAACAGCATAAGTCATTCGTGAATCATAAAGCATATGCTTTATTTTTCGGTTAGAAGTATTTGCAAGTGGGAAGCAGATGGGAGCAAGGTAGCAAAATTACCCTCCAGCCTGGCAAGATGAAGAAGGGGACTCAGAGTCACCCATTTATGTCCTGAACACAAAAGAAGAAATCTAGTAAGTGCAAAAAAAAAATTGTGTTAGCAATAATCAATACCATCTTTCCCCAAAACAGTTAACAGAGACTCTGGAACTTTCTGCCTCAGTCCATCCCAATCCTTCTGTCCAGTGCTGGTCATTAAATGTGTGTTGGCTCTGGATGCCATAGACATCTTAGGGCTATGCAAAAAATTAAGGAATCCATGGAAGCAAAGCAAAGCAAAGGGCAGAGGGAAGTATTTTCCTCAAGTTTTAATTGTCATTGAGAGGGAAGATAATCTTTATTTTTGTTGTGTGTGTGTGTGTGTGTGTGTGTGTGTGTGTGTTTTAGTGAGAGAGAAAAAGAGAGAGTGTGCACATGAGCAGAGGGGTGGACCCAAGGAGAGGGAGAGAGAGAATGTCAAGCAGGCTCCACACCCAGCATGGAGCCCAATATGGGGCTTGATCTCACAACGCTGAGATCATGACCTGAGCCAAAATCAAGAGTCAGGTGCCCAACTGACTCAGCTACCCAGGCACCCCTCTTTGCTTGGTTTTTAATGACAGCATTAGGCTTGAAACCCCAGACACCGACAGTCTGCTCTGCCTCTGTTTATTTTCCTAATTTGGACAGTCTGCATAAATGGGGTTACGTAATATGGGATTTTTCCCTCCCTGGCTTCTTTCACTTAGAATAATGTTTCAAGTTTCGTCCAGATGGTAGCATGTTATAGGTATTTCGCTCTTTTTTTATGGCTAAATAATAAATACTCTTTTGTAGAGAAATTCAACATTTTTTCCCCTGTTCATCGGATAAGGGATACTTGGGTTATTTCCATTTTCTGCCATTATGACTAATGCTGCTATCGACATTTACATAAAGCATTTTTGTAGACATAGGTTTGCAGTTAAGTTGAGGTATACCTAAGAGTTAAATTGCTGGGTCATTTGTTAAACATATTTAGGAACCATCAGACTGTTTTCCAAAGTGGTTGAATTTGCAATTTCCCCATGGCCTTGCCAACATTTGTTACTGTCTTTTTGTTTTTAGTCATCCCAGTAAGTGTGCAGCATATCTCCGTGTATTTTCGATTTGTGTTTCCTTTAAAATGAACGATGCTGAGTACCTTTGCCTGTGCTTTTTGGCCATCTGTCCATATTTGGAGAATCTCTATTCAGATCCTTTTCCATTTGTCAACTGCATTGTCTTTTTATTGCTGAATTATAAATACTCTTTTTATATATTCTGGATATATGCCCCTTATCCAACATATGATTTTTCATTTTTTTCTTATTCTGTGGGCTTTCTTTTGATTTCCCTGATGGTCTCGCAGATTTTCTAAATTGAATTAAAATTCAAACAAACAAAACAAAAACAAAAAAGGATGGAAATAGGGGCTAAGGATGGTTGATCAACATATCAAAAAAGTAAGGAAATTTTCTCATAAATTTGAACTTGGAAAGTTACATCACTTAACGCATAATGTGAGACCTGCTGACTTCCTCCCACCAGGTATTTTTCTTTCTTTCTGTGCCTCAGTATTTGGCCTGGGTTGGTTGAACTTACAAAAGGAGGAGAGGAAAAAGGGGAAAGATGAGATGGGAGGGAGAGGAAGAAAACAGAAGAGAAGAGGAGAAAAGAGGGGAGGGAAGAATGTCAGCACAGGACCACTCTCTTCATCGGAGAAAAGAAATAATATCTTCTATTTCAGGTGGGCCCGAGTAATTTTAATTCACAAATTATGACATAATTATATATATTTTACATTTTATATATATTTCACATGCCTGTATTTTAGAGAAATATGAATTTAAAAATATAAAAATTGCAGCAGGTGTGAGTAAGTCTCCAGCCATCTACAGGTAATTTCATCACCTACATTTCCTTGATGTTGGCAAAGGTTGAGGCTATTTAGGGAGCTGATTTAGAAAACCATATAAATGCATATAAATGTCTGTGAAAGCCATTACTGCTATTATATTTTAAACAGATACTTGGGTAAAGGAGCTTTAAAAAAAAAAAAAAAACCCTCAATACCCAGCCACTGGTCATGCATCTGAAAACAGAAAAAAAGAACTGCATGTACTTACATACAATTATGGAAGGTACAGAAAAATCATGTTCCTAGAATCAAATTTCCTTTATCCCCAGTAATGTCAAAAACCCAAGTGAATGTGGGGGAAGTAGCGTTAAGACTAATTTGGTATGTGAAAAATGTCCGTACTTGATGCAAGTGAAACTGTATATACCCCTGGAAGGTTTGATCAATTTTTTCCAGTGGGTTGCCAAACGGTTTCAAAATTAAAAAGCGCTCTCGAGCAGCGCTCTCGAGGGAAGTCTACTTTCCAGATTCACTGACGTCTTGCAAACACTAAGCCATGTCAATTACCAGTACATCAGGATACTTTATTTGTAAATATAATCTGGGGCAAGACAAAGACAGCAGAAGCAAAGAGTTTTAGATACGGCCTTCTTAAGAACCCAAATTCAAATCCATAATGTCTGCTTTTATATGTGGAAACAAATCACACACTGGATACGATGATGTCTATTTGATAGATATGATGGGTGTATGGCAGGGTGGACAGAATGGGACCTCACCTCTACATGACTTCGGGAACCTTTTCTCTTTCAAAACCTTCACTCCGTGACCTTGGGGAAGCCCCGCCTATGTGATGTCACTCAAGTGTCCAATTCCTCCTGCAGCTTATTAGAGAGCTTAGTACTTCTCTACTTGGTTTAGACGCGATGTGTTTGCAAGGATTCCTATGTTGGCTTCCAGATCTCTGAAGGCACTTCTCTTCTGTGGGTTTTGTGCTGCTCTGATTTCCATCAAAGCAGCTAATTCTGCTTCCATCCTTCCACAGTCTTCCACTGTCTGTCTGTGTCCTCCCCTGCCACTCTCAGCCTAGCCTTCACAGAAACAATTCATCACCCTACAAAGGGCTTTTTCCAGAGCAAGAGGACAAGTGATAGGGGAGAGGGGCTTTCCCAGTTGGAACAGCTTCTCACCCTCCTCTTTCCAGTCCTGCCTTTCCTTACATTCTTTTCCCCGTAAGCAAAATGTTCATTTTTGAGAGGGAGTAAGAACAGAACTCAGTACTTTGAAACAAGGAAATCGAGTAATCACAGTCTGAACTGTGTTTACCACATGTAGCAATACTTCTAGAACAAGCTGCCTTCACGGTCTTGAGGTTTCGATGCCCTTTTGCAAGAGGGCATCTTCTCCAGGACATGCTGTAACTTGTATTTACAGAAAATTATCCAAGTCATTTTACTTCCTCAGTCTGATACATAGCCTGTCTGTGGCTCGAAGGAAACAGATGCCCGCCAGCCTCCAGCTGGAAGTGAAAAGTAGACTATGCAAAATAGCTTTTTTCAAATCTTCACCCCCATAATAAACACATGGGAACCAACGAGAGGCCTTCAGATCCTTACTGGAGTGATGTGTATAATTAAGAAGAGGTGAAAGCTGATGCCCTTCTAGAACACTCTCCTCTACCCACATAAGCCCGGGCACATGAGCACACGCCCGCTCCCCACCCCAGCCCCAGACCCTGCTGGGGCTGACTACCACCAGCCTCTTCTCTGTTGGCCCATGCTCAACCTCCACGCCAAGCCCAAGACCTACTAAGAGCAGGGCCATGTCAAGAGACACACTGACTTTATTCAGCAAGTGATCTGCCACCTCTGCAGTGACTAAAGGGTTTCTTGAAATCCTTCCCCATTTTCTTTTCCGGCAGAGAGACACAATTTTTAATAAGTTTCCTTCAAAAAATTAACTGAACGTTACTCGAAATTATCCACTAACTAGGTGTTGGCCAACAGTGATAAGTTGTTCAGGAAGAAAGCCACCTTGGGGAAAATGGCAGAATTCACCCTTTGTAACAGTCCACAGACTTGCGATCCATTTACAGGCTACTATGGCCCGTGTCAGGATGTGTCTGCATGTCCTGAGTTGTGGGCTGTATGTGAAACCCTGTTATGGATCAAAGAGAAGAACCAAAAAAACTGAAACATATTTTGGCTTCACAAATGAGAGTGGATTTAAGCTCACTCTTATTGTAAGGTCCCTGTCACTTGTTTTCTGGTAGCTTCTGTGGAGGAGGATACAAGTAGGCTACAGCAGGATCCTGGGGATAGCAGTGACAGTAAGAGCTCCCAGGGATGAGAGTAATCATGAACACTTATGCCATCTTTAATAATTGTCTGAGTTCTTAGTATTATCTCATTCAATCTCACAACGACACGATGAGGTTGATAGTATTTTACTCCCCATTTTATGGGTTGAGAAACCAAGGCCAGGAGAGGGACAGGGTCTTATCCAAATCACCCATCTAGTAGATAGATGTACTGCTTATGCGAAAGCAATCTGAAGTAGATCATGGCAGAGTTAATGACCATAAGACCCCCGTTTCTCCAAAGATTTAGAGAGTCTACTTGTTTGTGCTTTCTTGGGTGAACTGCTATTTGCCTTTGAAATATTTCAGTAATTTTTACTCAGCCAGAGGATAAGTTACCATCAGTGTATGGTGGAAAATGTCACCTTGAGGAGAAGGTGGCTCTCCACCAGGTTGTGTGAGACAATAGACACTTTGCGAAAGCATTTTCCAAATGCATATGCAAGGGTGCAGCCCCAATTCTATGGGTCAGAGTCTCCAGCCCTTTTAACAACAAACATAAACAAGCAAAAAGCAAGTGGTAATGATACAATCCTTAAGAATAATAAAAATTAAGATAAAATTAAGATAAAAATTAAGATAAAATTAAGACTTAATAACCTTATAGACATCTGTTTACCCATTTTATTATTGTGGATGATGGAATGGTTGTAGCATTTAGAGTAAGCCTTTGGCAGAGCATAGGAAAAGATGACTTGGGCCAACAAATGAAACACGCACGTCTCGAATACCAGAGTAACAGAAACATGTTATTAATGAAAAGAAATTTCCAACTTTTATTTCTGACTTAATGACTTTTTTTTTTTTTCTGCGAATACGGTGAGGTAATTATGAACCTGTCAAAGATGTTGGACAAAGAAGCACTTAGAAACTGTAACAACTCCAAGGCAGTCTTTTCCTTAAAACAGTTTCGGGGATGAGAGCTTTTCCTGCGTACAAATTTATTTGAGAAGAAGAATATATACAATACCTCCTTGATCAATGGAAACAACCACATTTGAGATTGTAACTGGGCTAGAACAGCAGTATACTTTCGCATTATTTGTGAGGTGAGAGGATTTTTAAAGGTTTTTAGGCGCACATCGTTAACCTGCTTAAAGATGCCCACTTACTTTGAGCAAACCGTGCTGGATAAAGAGCAGTTATCTGCTCACTAAAGTAACAATTATTGCTAATCAGCAGCCTGAAAGCTGCAGGTACAGCTCGTTTGATGTGTCATATCAGCCATGGACTTGAAAATAATGGAACAGTACTTCTTCAAAGGAGACTTCACTCATTCGCACTGAGTTTATCTGTAGTCACATCTAACGAGTACGTTTTATAGAATGAGCTTCTGGGACTCTGCTACTTATTATAAAGCCAAAGAAATGAGAGAAGGGAAGAAGTTCCAATGAATTTAGGCCCACCATGTAGGTAAGAATTTAAAACCACTCTAGATGTCTCAGAGTGCTTTAGTTTTCATATAAACAGTGTCGATTATTAGTGGATTCATATACTAAGGCTCCCTCCCGTCCATCCACTAGTAGCTCCCCAAACACAGGAAACAATTCCAACCAAATTGTTTTAAATTAGTGTAGATCAACCTAATTGCCTTCCTCCTTCAGAATGGGAACTCTTGAGAATCTCATAATTGTCCACAAAAGCTGTAAATAACTATTCTCTTTCAAGAACAGACCAGGACTCCCCGCACCACCCCAGCTAGGCTCAAGATTCTATTTGCTAATGAGGCCTCAAAACAGAGGATTCCAATGGAAAGCCAACCAATGGAATCCCATTAACCCCTCATCACTACAATGCCAAAGAGTGCTTGGGCAGCGTGTTCTCACAGGACCTTGCCCTGGGTCTACAGACCGGTCTCGAAGACAAGATGGGACCAAAAGGGAGAGGCTGGAGCAAATGAAGATTAAGGGTCTGACACTGGGGACCCGGACAAGACATAAGAGCCTAGCTCTTCACCGCTGAGCTTGTGCTCACTCCTTGAAACAGGCATCAGTCACTGTGTGCATCTAGACAGAATGGGTTAATTGAGTGTTCTTGGGTTCTCCTTGGTTCGTACCAATGTTGTGAACCAACCTTCCAGGTTAAAGCCTGTCCAGCTTCTAGAATCAGCTCTTCCTCCAGTCCCTATGGATTGAAATGCTGCCATGATTGCCCACATCACCGACCTGCCAAATACACTCACTGTTGAACCCCCAACTGTTCTTTGTGTAAGTATTACCAGCCCTCGCCTCACCCACATTCCAACTCATGGAATGTGGCCCAAGTCAGCAAAGACCACAACTCCTCCCCATTCATCACAACTCTAGGTCGTAACACAACGCCCCAGTGCTCCTGAGCATCGTGCTTGGGAATACACACTTCACCTGCCATTTCTCTTATCTGTGATGTCTGTCACTCTGCCCTGGAGAGAAATGAACCTGGGAAATTTTCTCCATGAACCTCTTCTAGGGCCATCTTTTTCCTCCTAGATCCTTTCTAATTGCTATTCTGGTGCTGAACTTCCCCGACTATTTTCAAACAGGTTTTCAAGCAAGACAAGATGTCATTTCCATGATTCTCTCGGCTTCAGGAGGAGGATGTTCACATATGCTGCCAGCTACGAACGCATTAATTAACACTCAGACCACAATGTAATTTCCACCGCGTTACAAGCTGCTGTCGTGCTGCAGCATCTGTGTTATTCTAGAACAAAAATAATTGACTTCAGAAAAATACGTACTAGATCTAACCCCATCAAGAAGCCACCGACCTCTCCACTTGTGTAGAAAGGGCACACACAGTTTATAATTCAGGAAATGGCTTGCTTTGAGTCTTGCACATTCTACTTCCGTGCAAAGACACTTTGCTGTGGGACTGAAAATCTGAGACTAATTGCTAGAGCTTTCTTCGGTACTACGATACATCCAAAAATTACCAGGAAACACACAGACAGCTTGAGGGTGGGCCGGGTATTCCTGAGACCCTTAAGAAAATACGTGAATTGCTGTATGTAACTGTTGACATAACCATTTTAAAACAATGTGTGAGTACTCACAATGAGCACTCAGAGGGGGCTGTGTGGGTGTGATAGAGAGGCTCGGGGGGAGTTCCCCTCTCTTTTGAAGGTTTCTACAGAGCAGATTTCTTAGGTGCCAATCAGCGGAACGTTCCAGGCCCTGAGAAAACATCAGGAATGCCCCATTACTGTCTGAGGTGGGAGTACAGCAAGGGGAGTGAACAGGGGGAGACCATCAGGCAACAGGGGAGGCACCAACGGCAGAGAATTCGAAAACAGTAAGGAGACTCACAGAAAGTCGGTTTGTGCCAAGGATTCTAAACTAGTTCAAAGACCATTCCTCAAGAGGAGGCGGGCTTCATCTCAATCCTTCCCATTCCAATTTGTTCCTTATGCCCCTCGCTGCACTGCTGTGAGGGTACAGGAGGCCAGGTCACTTGTCTTTGGGTCTGCCGATGCCTGGCTGCTCGGGACTGTGGCTCTAGAGTAGCTCCTGGCTCTGTCACTGACCACATGCAGGCCCTGGAAGTCCAGGGCCCTCATCTATGAGATACGGGTATTCATGCCTATTCTGCAGAGAGTTGGGAGGGGATCCAAGAAAATATGTGTAAAATACTTACTACACAGCCCAAGCCACAGGCGGTGCTCAGCAAATGATTGCTTTTACTGCATACCAACCAAAGTCTTTGACACTGATTTTAACATAGGTATTTCAATATATACTTTTTTTTAATCATTTTTAAAAATTTATTTTCAGCATAACAGTATTCATTGTTTTTGTACCACACCCAGTGCTCCATGCAATCCGTGCCCTCTCCAATACCCACCACCTGGTTCCCCCAACCTCCCACCCCCCCACCTCTTCAAACCCTTCAGATTGTTTTTCAGAGTCCATAGTCTCTCATGGTTCACCTCCCCTTCCAATTTCCCCCAACTCCCTTCTCCTAACTCCCCATGTCCTCCATGCTATTTGTTATGCTCCACAAATAAGTGAAACCATATGATAATTGACTCCCTCTGCTTGACTTATTTCACTCAGCATAATCTCTTCCAGTCCCGTCCATGTTGCTACAAAAGTTGGGTATTCATCCTTTCTGATGGAGGCACAATACTCTATAGTGTATATGGACCACATCTTCCTTATCCATTCGTCCGCTGAAGGGCATCTTGGTTCTTTCCACAGTTTGGCAACCGTGGCCATTGCTGCTATAAACATTGGGGTACAGATGGCCCTTCTTTTCACTACATCTGTATCTTTGGGGTAAATACCCAGTAGTGCAATTGCAGGGTCATAGGGAAGTTCTATTTTTAATTTCTTGAGGAATCTCCACACTGTTCTCCAAAGAGGCTGCACCAACTTGCATTCCCACCAACAGTGTAAGAGGGTTTCCCTTTCAATATATACTTAATGGGGTCACTTAACATCCTAGTGGGTTTCCATTCACCATCCTTTGACATCAGTGAAGAGGTCCATATTTGAGTCACGACAGTGGGAAACAACACTGGTTCCTTAGCAAGTGGAAATGATTAGGGGAAAAACTCTCTCAAAATAGAATGTCTGTGGGGAAAACCATAGTGCTATCTATCTTTGCCAGGGAAAGATGTTCTGGTAAACTGGTCCTGAACGCGCGTGTGTGTCAGAACCATCTGGAGAGCCTGTTAGAACTCAGATTTCTGGCATTGGTGTTAGTGATTCAATGGGTCTGTGTTGGGGCCCACGGATTCCCAAGTGGTGCTGTTGCTGTTGGTACAGACACAAAGATCCTATGCTGTGAACCACTGTTCCAGAAGGCAGGGATTCTCAGACTTTAACATAGGCACCAATTACACGCGACATCTTACTAAGATGGAGACTCCAATTCCACAGGCTGGGGACGGGACATGGGAATTCTGCATTTCTACTAAGCTCCCAAATAGTGTTGATTCCTCTGGTCTACAGACCATGCATGGCGTTGGCAAGGTGTGGGAGCTGCCTTGCACAGGATGGTAGCTAAAAACCATGTGTGGCTCTCGAGCACTTAAAATGCAGTCTGAATTCAGAAGTGCTTATAAGGGTAAAACACTGGATTTAGAAGACCTGGTATAAAAAGAAGTAAAAATATCTCAATTTTCCATATTGATTGCATACTGAGATGCTGACATTTTATTTTAGCTAGATGGTGATAAAATATTGATGATTTTTACCTTTTTAAAAAAACTTTTTTAACATGTAAAAAATATAAAATAATGTGTGTGTCCCATTACACTTCTATCGGGATAGCACTGCTGGAGAGAATGTGAAAATGCCCTCTGCCTCCTGAGCCCAATGCGAATCTCGAAGCAGCTCCATGCAAGGATTTCAAATTAGAGCCTGCTGCCTTCTGCCTCCTCGATGCTGCTTTCAATTTCACATCTCTAAAATACTTCTTTGAGGGGCACCTGGGTGGCTCAGTTGGTTAAGCAACTGCCTTCGGCTCAGGTCATGATCCTGGAGTCCCCAGATAGAGTCCCACATCAGGCTCCCTGCTCAGCGGGGAGTCTGCTTCTCCCTCTGACCCCTCCCCTCTCATTCTCTCTCTCTCTCATATATGTAAGTAAAATCTTTTTTAAAAAAAGGAAAAAGGGCGCCTGGGTGGCTCAGTGGGTTAAGCCTCTGCCTTCAGCTCAGGTCATGATCTCAGGGTCCTGGGATCGAGGCCCGCATCGGGCTCTCTGCTCAGCGGGGAGCCTGCTTTCTCCTCTTTCTCTATGCTTGCCTCTCTGCATACTTGTGATCTCTCTCTCTGTTTCAAATAAATAAATAAAATCTTAAAAAAAATAAAAAATAAAAAAATAAAAAAAGGAAAAAAAATACTTATTTGATTAAGTCAAGGTAAAAAAGTCTTCAATGGCCCTCCACTGTTTAAAAGACAGACCACTGTCAGTTAAGTGCCTCTTGGTTTTGGCTCCCACCACAATCTCATGGTCCTGATCTCAAGGTCGTGAGATCCAGCCCCAGGTTGGGCTCCGTGCTCACTGGGGAGTCTGCTTGAGATTTTCTCCCTCTGCCCCTTCCCCCACTCACATTCTCCCTCTCTCTCTGTAAAATAAATATATTTAAAAAAAGACAGACCTCGAGCTCTTAAATTTAGCAGCCCAGGCCATCCATAGTCTTTCCAATGTCCTTTTCCAGTTTGTGTACAATTAACTTTCCTAAAGCACAAGGCATGGAAGTGACTTGCTGATCGTTAGATACACGACTTCGATCAGCATCAAAAAAAGTGGATTTCTAAACCGGCCTCGCCCAACATCAGTCCTTTAGGGTAAATGCTTTGATCTCTACTCAGTGGTAAAAGTTAGGATGATAATTTCTACCTTCAAAGATTGACACGAGGTCTCAGTATAATTTTATAGATATATAAAGACCTGGTGAGTTTCTGTTCCCTTCCCTGCATATTAATGAAGACAAACGCAGGACCAATTTTTACATGTCAGGTCCTCTTCGTAAGTGATCGCTGGTCTGCCTTCACTCTTACCCAACTGCCCCCTAGAGGGGAGGAAGCCCTGGGGTTCAGGGAACTAGGGAGTCCTCCCCGATTCACTATCATTGCCAAGACTCACTCCTACCTCTTCTTCCATCCCTCGATCACATCATTTCACTCTGTGATAGTCTCTGTTCCCAGATTCTCGAATACAGTCAAGGGCTAATAGAAAGCCACTGCAGCAGGGGAGGGGTGATGGGGGTTTATTTTATTTTATCTTAATTTGGATAGGAAAAACAGCAAGAGGAAAGTTAAATATTAATAATATGCCCACTAACTCCCTCCCTAACTCGAGCATTCTCTTTTTAGCATAACTTGTAATTTCCCCTAATGAGGGCAGGTGGTTATAAATTACAGTATGTTTTTGCTGTACTGCAGTTTAAATATTTTATTAAAGCACCATTCCTTGTTAAATATTAGTAATGTCATCAAATGGGTGTCTAGACTAGTGGGACTAGCAGAACTCCAAGACAGAGGTCCCCAAACTTGCTCGATTCACGGCATCCTTGGTGTCTCAATAACTTAGGGCAGCACAGACCCCTCAAGCCAGAAGAGAAACTAAGAATTTGACTTAAGTAATGAGGTCCAAATGACTTCACTTGTAGGTATGTCCTAACAATGTACTAGCTTTTTTTTTTTTTTAATGCACACAAAAATTAAGAAAAGACATTATTTTCACTTCTAAATAATCACAATTACTCATTAATGGGATGTGTGCACCTGTCTGACCCAACCTCTCAGACCTGGGAACCAGCTGAGACCCTGGCTCATGACCTGTTTCACAGAGGTTTTGCCTAGGACACGCTTTTGATCACAGTAATCACGGAAAGGGAGATTCACAAAGAACACTGAAATCATAAACTATTTTGAGACAGTAACTCATGCGGTGACCAGACCAACAGATTTTGCTGTTTTCCCTGAAATGTAAAGCATCCTCCAGCACCTCTGTGAATGGGCTGGTGACTCAGGGTGCCTCGGGACCCAGTTTGGAAACCACTGCTCTGCCATCTTCTGCCTCTGCAACATTGTGGTTCAAAGGATTTTAAAACCTTAAGTGAGTTTGAGTACCACTTGAGTCAGTGCTTTCTCTCCTGTTAGGACTCAAATCCCATGGCGCTGTTGGAAAAACAAGTTTGGGGAAAAGTGTGAGACCCGTGGACAGAAGGCAGGAGGCACATAAGTGCTTGGCTGTTTTTCCCACAGGATCGGACAAATGGGGTCCTGAGATGAAAGGCAACCAGCAGACGTGATCCAAAAGTCGAAGCCTGGGTGGACCACAGAACTTCCCTACTAAGCCTGGGAACCCCCCGCCACCACCCCCCACCAAATCACCACATCTGCTTCTTAAGCAAAGTAGCGCGCCACACGAAGCAATGATGAAGAAAGACCTGGGTGATGGGGGCCTGCTGTGACAGCTGGTGTCCTCTGCTCTGTCATCTGGAACCCACCCGGGAACACACGCATCTGTCACAGTGTGCTCCTTGCGACGGAAGAACGAGGCTGTGCCCTAACTGGCTTGCCCAGCCCCACGGCGCTTACCATGATGAATGAGGCTGCCTTTGCCAAATCCAGTGGAAACCTACCACGGGCCAGGATCTTCTGAAAAATGAGCAACTACACACAGGGAGGGAGGAAGAAGCTGGCTGAAAGCAATTATCAATCAGGGAGGGTATGTGTGATGGTGAGTGCTGTGGACTGTGTAAGACTGGTGATTCCCAGACTTGTACCCCTGAAACAGGTTATTATGTGTTAATGAAAAAAAATAATAAAAATAATAAAATAAAAGCAATTACCAATACATCAGACTGTAAGCTAAAACTGAGTAATAGATACACGTATTATTTAGGAGAATTATAACCAGGAATACTAATAAAGCAAACTGTGAGTACTGCATGTTCTTTTCATAGTTCTCATTTGGGGCAGTGCAGAGTGGGGGAGGAGGGCAAAAAAATAACTGTGGCTATTTTCTCAATGGCCATAAACAAGATTCTGTTTTATTTTCAGAGAAGACAAGAACACAGAGAAGACAGCTCCGAGAGGCTCGCCTGGGGCACAGAGATATTACAGAAGGAAAACTTTATTTGGCATAATCATTCTCATGGTCCCCTTAAGGGTCTCTTGACGCCCCCGACTGCAACTTTCATGGGTGTCTTTTACATCTTCTTAAGTTACGCTGGCTAGGTCGCTTAAAGAAAATTAAAAGAATATGCCTCTGCTTTTTTATTTTTAAGGATGGCATTTTAAATTTAACTTGAGATGCTCCTCCTTACCGCCCCCACCCTTCTAAAGAATGGAAAAGCCTCACAACTTGGGGTGTTGACAGTATTCCAGGAAACCCCAGAGCCCTGTGGCTTCTTGATGACGACCAGAGGGCCAGCATCTGTCCGCCCGACTCAGAGTGATTACCCATAAAAACGGGCCTGGTGACAATGCCAGTCCGTTACCCACATCACAGCCCAGAGTGCGGAGGAAGAAACAATAGGGTCAGTTTCTTGGCCGTCATGCTCTGATGTGAAAGTGAAGTCGTTTTAAGAAAATACAAATACGATTTTAATGCCCCAGTTGGTCACACGCTATGTGCTAGGCACTACTCTATATTCTGTAAAGAATATGTATTTTTAAAGGTGTGGTCACTGCCTTTCACAAGGGAAAGCTGAGAAAGGAAAAACTATGCAAACAGGTAACCTGAGAGTTGCAAAATGGAGGTAGCGCGAGAAAGATACATTTCATGAATTTCGGAAGGAGAAAGACAACCAGTTACAGAAAAAGCTACTACGTCCTTTCTCTATGTTCTCATTTAACTTTGTGTCATCTTTGTCAAAGCCCCGTAAAATAGTAGAATCACCAATTTACAGCCCAGGACACTGAGGTTTTCAAAGATGATGCAGTTTAGTCACGGACAGCACAAGGGATCGGAACGCATGGTTTTCCAACCCTAGAGCCGATCTCTGTTGTGCGTGTGACTCGGGGCAAACTCATGAACAGGCATATTATTCACGTATTCCAATGAAGGCTTTAAGATACCTATGATGAAACAGGAACATAAAGTTCCTTATTAAAAATTTTAATTTCTCACTCAAGCCAAAGTAATATGTATATTATCCTAGTATCCAAGGAGAATAAAATCAACATTTAAATTAATCCCCCAGGACATATCCACTATAGCAAATACCTGTGGATTCTCTGACGCAACAACAACCAGCCACAGCCCCTTCTCCCCAGCTGGGGTGGCCATGGGGAGCCAACGGGATACAACAGAAAGGCCTGGGGAGCTCCCTACCCAAATGAAGACTTGAACTTGGAGAAACCCTTCTGCCCTCGGCCTTTATACCACTGTCTTCCCACTGGTGGCTTTCCAGAATGCAGTATGAGAGAGATATAGGTCTCAGCAGCCTTTTGACCATGATGCCTCAAACAGGAGAATAAAGGCTGAGAGACAGAATCAGGTCCTTGATGGCATCACTGAGGCACCAGGTCAGCCCTCAGCTGTTTGCTCGTGGCCTTTATGCTGTGTGAAACACCCGAGCTGGGGGCCATTCCAGCCAGCGTGGCTTTTATTGTTGTTTGCAGTGGGCGAGTTCATAACTGATTTATACCCTATTAATATGCCATACATAAGTATACACTATATGTGCACATTATATATGTGTATATATATACTTCTGCATATAGAATTTTGAAACTCGCTTTTTGTCATTAAATATTAAATGCCTTCCTGGTGTTTCATTAAATGCAAGGAGCTAATTTATCTTACGGTGTTCCATTACCACATTCCTGTTTACTGCCTTTCCTCCCTTCTTAGTCACTGTTGACATCTCTGAGCACCCCATGGGTAGAAACGCCCCCAGGCAGCATGAGAGGGGAGAGCATTCCCCCTTCCAGAGGGAAGAGTGTGTGCAGAGACACAGAGAAGAGAAATGGGGATCTTGCCCAGGGAACAGTCACACTGTGTGGCTGGTGATGGACGTTGTGGTTAGAAAGATGGATGGGAGTGAGAGTTGAGAAGGGCTTTGACTGTCAGCTGAGGAGAGTCGCCGGGGATGTCTGAGTGCGGGAGGGGTACGCTTAATCTAGGAAAATGAACCTCGGGTAGAGGTGGGGATTAATGGCAATGGGGCAGAGCCAGAAGCAGGAAGAGGCCACTGTGCACTGATGAGTCCCAGGACAGACCACTAAGTGCTCACTCCCGCGTCCCTGTCAACGGAAGAATGACTGTGTGGGTGGCATGCGTGAAGCCTGCCTCTTCCTCCGCTAGCCATCATCTGGCTGCGCGCCAAGGGAAGAGGGAGCGAAGTTACAGGCGGCTGCAGCCTGAGGTGAAGTGGCTGTGAAGTGGCCGGACAGCAACGTGCCACAGAGCAGTGGTGGGATCAGGAATGAGTGCTCGGACAGGAGCGCATGCAGCCCCGTTGTGCTTGGAGTCAGAGATAAGGCTTCACGGTGGCATGTGCACAGGGTAGGGATGTGTGCTTGCAGATCCGATCTCAGTCAGCGAGGGCTCCGAAGCTGGAGGCATTTAGCTGTAAGCAGCATTGCCCAGAGCCGAGATGACAGCCGAGGCGGCGGGCGTGATGTCCCAGGTGTGGCAGGTGGCCGAGGGCAGCGCGGTTCTGGGCTATGAAATGGACGCAGGCCAGTGGGTTGCTTGTGATACTGAAGATGGGGGAGCCCTTGAGCAGGAAGGAGGGATGCGAGGACCACGGAGTCTCACGGGGGTAAGAGAATCTGGAAGAGGGAGGGCCCTGGTTCCCTCCTGCCCCTCCGGCTTCTGTTTGGGGTCTAGTCCATGGCTCTTCCATAAGCCCAGCCCGGGAAGTTCTCCAGGCTTCCTGCCAATCATGGATGCTTCCAGGAATTCTCTGTCCCCGACACCTTCCTCCCTTTATCATCTGTCACAACACCCTCTTTGTTGCACTCAGTACCCTTCACCGTAATGATTTTCTTTGCTCACTTGATCTGTAGGCTGACTCTCCCATCAGACTGTACACTTGCTGAAGGCAGGTTTTTTTTGTTTGTTTGTTTGTTTTTTTCCCCCTTGGTCTATTTTTATTTCCAATGCCTGGTAATGGTCTAGATGAAATGAGGGAGCAAATCAACTAAGGTAATGGAGAGGAAAGTAGAGTAACTGTTCACTCTTCTCTCTTCTGGGAGGCCTCATACAACATCCCATCACTCTGGGAAAGTCTGAGAATTTGAGAGGCTCTTTTGGCTGTGTCCCTCACTGCTGGCGAGTGAGAAAAACCTCATCGAAGGAGGACAGCTATGGGCAGGACCGTGTCCCCATGGAGGTGCCCACCTTGCGGACAGACACAGCCGGGGACACTTCACATCACTGGCTTCTGGGACTGGGACCAAAGGAAGCATTTGCTTCATTGCTCATTCACCGTGAAATGTTTGATAATCATTATTCTCGGGGCCATTCATTAGGGTGTTGCCTGGGTGAGGAACACCAGGGTCCTTCCGGAGGAGACACAGGCGAGCAAAACAGCCGCCTCCGGGGACCCACTTCCCAGGACGTCCTGGGGCTCATCACTTGGTGTTTCTGGACCTCAGTCCAACATCTGTGACCTCATGAGAGTAACACAGGCCCCTGTCTCGTCACCAGCCATAGGAGGATCAGGTAAATTAATGTGGAAGAAAGTGTTTTATAAACAAAGTACAGAGAACAGACAGGGCTGGTTATCCTTCAGACGTCTTCATTGTCAGGATATTTGCTGCAAAAGCATTTCATCTGCATTTTATCTTCGGAGAAGCTAACAAGCCGTGGAAGTACTTAGAAGAACACAAAATAAATCTCTTGAACATTTAGCAAAAAATAGCCCCTATGCCCATCTGCTGCGAGTTCTGGCCTTAGGGACACAAGGCCACCTTCCTGCAAGGGCAGTACTGATCTGGCACCCACAGGGGGGAATGAAAGCTCCTCTGTCTGCCCCACGCTCCAGACACCCTGGCAATGCCTGGTCCCAAGTATGTGGGTTCTCACACTCTGTTCTCTGCTCACAAGGTTTGTAGTGTATTATGTCAGAATTTTTCTCGAGGCCTGTGAGAATGTCTGTTCTAGAACTTGGAATGATGAATGGTTGGTTTGGAAGCAGATTTGGGGCCACATTTAGGAAAACTCTTCTAAGCAAACGAGAAATTCATCAGTAAAATCAGCTTATACAGGAGTGAGCCTCCCATCGTGGGGGGTGTGCAAGCAGAGGCTGGTCACTGGGGAGGAACGCTGCACAGCAGGGTTCCGCATCAGGAGTTATTCTGTTTTTCCTTTCCCCACCTGGGTGAGTTCTCGGTGTGACTTCTGGTTTAAGAAGGTGCTGAGAGGGGAGTACCACAAAATGAACTTCTTTCTCTAGGAAAATGTCCCAGGGCTTTCCCCTGGTTCCTGAGCCTCTTCCACTTTGGTGCTTATGTTCCAGCGGGTGAGGCGTGTCTTCTCTCCGACAACTTCTGTCTCTTTTTTCTTGGTTCTGGGTGTAAATGCGAAGTGACACCAAGAAACTGACAATGCCAACTAAAAATAACTTGAAAATAAAAACATTACGGCTGCCTTAAATATGGTGTTTTCCATCTGTTACAGACGCGATCTCTCACATTGTCTGGCAGGCATTTCAGAGACCGAGAGGCATCCAGGGCCAGCTTCCCGGCCCCTTCCACGAGCGCGCCTCTGCATCTCACGAGGCCTCCGTCCGGGGACCTCAACCCGGTAAGACACCCAGGCGGGATTCGGGAGGGACCTGGCTTCTTCTTCCCCAAGGAAAAAACCTTCCGAGAAGATTGGTCATTGAATAGAAAGTAAAGGGAAGAGGATGAACTCTCTTGTTTTAGATCCTATGTTTTGCTCAGAATTTAAGTTTAGAAACGGGTAAATAAGCCCGAAAGGCCAGAGTTAACACTGGGTTGAGACCCAAGTGAATGAGGTCAGGGGCCGAGAGAGAGGAAGAGGAATGGGAATTGATGTCATGTGAAGGTGAAGGGCAGAAAAAAGTTAAATGAGAACCAGAAAGGCACTGAGGTAGAGGATAATATGCAATATTCTTGAACAGTAATTCTAATATTACATTATTATTGTTTTTTTTGGGGGGAGGGACATAGGGAGAGGGAGAAAGAACCTTAAGAACCTTAAGCAGGCTCTATCTATGAAAAACCCACTGCAAATATCATTCTCAATGGAGAAAAACTGAAAGCTTTTCAACTAAGGTCAGGAACACGGCAGGGATGTCCGTTATCACCACTGCTATTCAACATAGTACTAGAAGTCCTAGCCTCAGCAATCAGACAACAAAAGGAAATTAAAGGCATCCAAGTCGGCAAAGAAGAAGTCAAACTATCACTCTTCCCAGATGATATGATACTATATGTGGAAACCCAAAAGACTCCACTCCTAAACTGCTAGAACTTGTACAGGAATTCAGTAAAGTGTCAGGATATAAAATCAATACACAGAAATCAGTTGCATTTCTCTACACCAACAATAAGACAGAAGAAAGAGAAGTTAAGGAGTCAATCCCATTTACAATTGCACCCAAAACTATAAGATACCTAGGAATAAACCTAACCAAAGAGGCTAAGAATCTATACTCAGAAAACTATAAAGTACTCATGAAAGAAATTGAGGAAGACACAAAGAAATGGAAAAATGTTCCATGCTCCTGGATTGGAAGAACAAATATTGTGAAAATGTCTATGCTACCTAAAGCAATCTACACATTTAATGCAATTCCTATCAAAATATCATCCATTTTTTTCAAAGAAATGGAACAAATAATCCTAAAATTTATATGGAACCAGAAAAGACCTTGAATAGCCAAAGGAATATTGAAAAAGAAAGCCAAAGTTGGTGGCATCACAATTCCGGACTTCAAGCTCTATTACAAAGCTGTCATCATCAAGACAGCATGGTACTGGCACAAAAATAGACACATAGATCAATGGAACAGAATAGAGAGCCCAGAAATAGACCCTCAACTCTATGGTCAACTAATCTTCAACAAAGCAGGAAAGAATGTCCAATGGAAAAAAGACAGCCTCTTCAATAAATGGTGTTGGGAAAATTGGACAGTCACATGCAGAAAAATGAAACTGGACCATTTCCTTACACCACATATGAAAATAGACTCAAAATGGATGAAGGACCTCAATGAGAGAAAGGAATCCATCAAAATCCTTGAGGAGAACACAGGCAGCAACCTCTTCGACCTCAGCCGCAGCAACATCTTCCTAGGAACATTGCCAAAGGCAAGGGAAGCAAGGGCAAAAATGAACTATTGGGATTTCATCAAGATCAAAAGCTTTTGTACAGCAAAGGAAACAGTTAACAAAACCAAAAGACAACTGACAGAATGGGAGAAGATATTTGCAAACCACATATCAGATAAAGGGCTAGTGTCCAAAATCTATAAAGAACTTAGCAAACTCAACACCCAAAGAACAAATAATCCAATCAAGAAATGGGCAGAGGACATGAACAGATATTTCTGCAAAGAAGACATCCAAATGGCCAACAGACACATGAAAAAGTGCTCCATATCACTCGGCATCAGGGAAATACAAATCAAAACCACAATGAGATATCACCTCACACCAGTCAGAATGGCTAAAATTAACAAGTCAGGACATGACAGATGCTGGCGAGGATGCGGAGAAAGGGGAACCCTCCTACACTGTGGGTGGGAATGCAAGCTGGTGCAACCACTCTGGAAAACAGCATGGAGGTTCCTCAAAATGTTGAAAATAGAGCTACCCTATGACCCAGCAACTGCACTACTGGGTATTTACCCTAAAGATACAAACATAGTGATCCGAAGGGGCACATGCACCCGAATGTTTATAGCAGCAATGTCTGCAATAGCCAAACTATGGAAAGAACCTAGATGTCCATCAACAGATGAATGGATAAAGAAGATGTGGTATATATACACAATGGAATACTATGCAGCCATCAAAAGAAATGAAATCTTGCCATTTGCGACGACGTGGATGGAACTAGAGGGTATCATGCTTAGCGAAATAAATCAATCGGAGAAAGACAACTATCATATGATCTCCCTGATATGAGGAAGTGGAGATGCAACATGAGGGTTTAAGGGGGTAAGAGAAGAATAAATGAAACAAGATGGGATTGGGAGGGAGACAAACCATAAGTGACTCTTAATCTCACAAAACAAACTGAGGGTTGCTGGGGGGAGGGGGGTTGGAAGAGGGGGTGGAGTTATGGACATTGGGGAGGGTATGTGCTAAGGTGAGTGCTGTCAAGTGTGTAAACCTGGCGATTCACAGACCTGTACCCCTGGGGTTAAAAATACATTATGTGTTTATAAAAATAAAATTAAATTAAAAAAAAATAAAGAAACCAACCAACCAACAAATAAATACATAAATAAATGACTATAATCAAGAGTGGGGTGGGGGGAAGAACTTAAGCAGGCTCCACGCCCATTGCAGAGCCTGATATGGCTCTGAAATCAGGCTCGATTTCAGGACCCTGAGATCATGACCTGAGCTGAAGTCAAGAGTCAGACACTTAACTGACTGAGCCACCCAGGCACCCCAAACTATTAAAATTATAAAATATTAAAGTGGTTTGAACTATTTTTGTTGTTGAGTATTCATGTTAATCTGTCCTGCACATTTTAATAGAAGACAAATACAATCTTTGAAATCTTCTTAGTCAACAAATCTGAAAAGAAATTATGTCTGTGTTTATACATGAAAGCATCACAGAATCTCCGGACTCTCACGCTGCCCACTGTTAATGGTGCTGGAAGGGGAAGCGGGAGGCCTCCAAGCCATTCGTGACCCACATCCCTGGGGGCAGGCCCGGCCAGCACAGTGGGGCATTCACGGTCCAGGGGCTTCGGAAATCAGAAAGATCCTGTTCTAGCTTTACTGAAATGTAACTGACACTACAACACTGTGTAGCTCAAGGCGCACAGCACAAAGGTTTGGTACCTGTATATATTAAGAAACGATCACCCTAATGAGGCTAATTAACATATCCATCACCTCACACACTTACCTTCTGTTGTTGCAAGATCCCCTCTCTTGGCAACTTTCAGGTATATACTATTGTTGATTACAGTCACCGTGTGGTACATTCCATCCCCAGAACTCACTCGTCTTACAACTGGAAGCAAGGAAGGTCTTTGATGATGGACCCTACGTGCAGGATCTGGGACTTAAATATTGCCCCTTGCTGGGCGGTTACAGTTCTATGTGACATGTCACACTATGATAGATCCATAATCTCTACAAACTCTCTACACACACACACACACATAAACACTTATTATGATATACGCAATTACTATTGAATTAAAATTAAATGTATTTTAGAATGTCACTCAATTTGAATATGCATGTTTACTCAACACAAAGGAGTACTTTGGAGCATGTGGGTGTCTCTAGAGAGTGAGCTGAAGCCCTTTTTCTGCTATGTCTGCGCCCTCTGCAGAGGTCATCACTGAGAACAGTCTGCTGTGTGTCCTTTGGCTCATGTATGCTGCTAATATTAAGGGCTGTCCCTGTTTATAGAAACGGATAGTGTTACACCCCTCTAAGTAGACACATGGGCTGATCTGACTCATGACCCCTGACTCAACCTCAAGCTTCTCTCGGGGGACCATGACAAGAAGGATCCTGAAGTGGAGACTCGTGGTGAGAGCCTGGGGCCCCTCCGGCCCCTCCTGATTGCCAAGGACTTGGTTCAAGAAGGCACCTTCTCCAGCGCCCCTCCTGCCCCACCCTGTCTGCAGCAGTCTCCCCAGTGGGGTCCCTAATAGACTCCAGTCTTTAAGCCTCCCATCCACGTCCCCACAGCTGTCATTCTTCTGCCTAGAAACTCTTTGAAGATTTCCTGCACAACTTTAGGCTGAGTCCACCCTTCTCCACGTGACACCAGAGGCCCCCAAGACCCCGAGCACCTCCCTCTACTCAAGGCGGCACTGTAAGAGCCACGTGGGCAAGCACATCTTCTCTGAACCAGCGGTGTCACTCCTCTCCACGTACCCTTCAGGTCCAGCCCATACGTCACCTCCTCCAGGGAACCATCCCTGACCCCTCCTCCAGGCTGAGTTAATTAAACACACAACAAACTGTATTCAAAATATTTTCTCACTTGCTTATCTTCTTAGTATAATGTGAGCTCCTTAAGGAAAGGGACTGGGCTTCTACTTCAACGTCCTGACGCTCTGGGGAGTCCTGGGCCCTCTGACTTTCCAGGTGGCTGTGGCTGGTTCATTTGGCTGATACAAAACTAGCTTTTCAGTGTGAACACCTTAGCTTTGTAGGCTTGTGATTAAGTTAGAAAAAGCAGTCTTCTTCCTAATTCAAGAGAGATACTCTAGACCCTGGCTAACTGCCCAGATTGCCAGCAGTGCCGTGTGGTTAGCAGGCACTGGAAGTCGGGACAAGGCGAGCTGAGACGTGCTGTGGACGTAAAGTGTCTACTGGTTCCTGAAGACTCATGACAAAAGAAGGTAAACATATCTTACTATTAATATTTCATATTAATGACATGTTGAAATCATCATATTTAGGGAATTCGAGATTCATAAAATATACTAATGTCAATTTGACTTTTCTCTTTTTTTTTTAACTAGAAAATTTTAAATTACACCCAGGGCTCTCATTAGTGGCTTACAGGATAGATCTATGGGTCAGCTCTGCTATTGAGGTCCAAGCTGCCCAGAGCTGGGAGCTGAACACTCTGGAGATAAAGCCTTCTACCACTTTGACAGACAGCTCTGCATGAAGTGGAAGCATACTCCTTGTGTCTGGAATGGGAAACTGAATGGACAGTTCTCCCTCTTCCTAAAGGGAAAGCTGTGGTCATCCTGAAAGCCCAGGGCCACTGGAGCCGGCTGAGAGGTATGCGTGACTGGCTTAGACTGATTGGTTCATGAGGTCTAGGAATTTCAAATCTATGTGTTGCTTTTATTTCTCTTTACTTATTTTATTATTTTAAAAACATTTCTTTATTTGAGAGGGAGAGAGAGCATGTGCGAGCAAGCATGGAAATGGGGGGCAGGAGTGGGGGGGGGAGAGGGACAAGCAGACTCCGTGCTGAACATGGAGCCCAACGTGTGGCTTGATCTCACGACCTGAGATCATGACCTGAGCTGAAACCAAGAGTCCAGTCGGAAGCTTAACTGACTGATAGGCGCCCCTGTGTGTTGCTTTCAATGGTCAGTGTTCACTCCTGCCCCAAGGACAGTTCTCGTTTGTCTGAGCCGTTGGTGTTCTCAGACTTGTGACTTCTCATTGGCCACAGCTTGGACGTTAATCAGACCCGCGGTGAACCTAAGATCGAACAGATCTGTCACAGGCCAAAGGGGTGTTCTAGGAAGGAAAAGGCCATGCAGGGTCTTCATGTATGTTCCCTAGGTCTTGGCTGTACTCCAGTTAGAGAAGGCTCTCAGGTACCGAGTTTCTAGGTCTCTGGGCTGTTACTGTAAATGTGGGATGTTGCTCTATGTTTGGATCACTGACTCAGACAATGATTAAGTAAGAAAAAGAGCATGCCATGGAAAAAGAGTGTTCCAGAAACCAGAGGTTTAGGTTCCAGTCCTAACTCTGATGTTAACTGACAGAAAAAATCTCAGGACATTTTTTAACTGGCCTCTCAGAAACAGTTTCCTGGTCTGGAAACAAAGTTTCTAAAACTGTGTAGCTCACAGCATGGCTGTGAAGAAATCAATGGGAAATTTTTAAAAGGTATAAAGGTCTGGGGGCATCTGGGTGGTTTAGTCAGTTAATTGTTCGACTTTTCATTTCAGCTCAGGTCCTGATCTCAGGGTCTTGGGATCGAAGCCTTGTGTCAGGGTCCGCTTGAGACACTTTCTCTCCCTCTACCCCTCCCCTGCTCTCTCTCTAAAAAATTTAAGAAAAAAACCCAGAAAGCTCTGTTGAAAGCTGGAAAACTATTAACATTTGAATCTATAGGTTTGGTTTATCTTAATTTTGCTTTACTGTGAAGCATGAGTTCTCCCATAGGCCTCTGAGAATGACATTCAGACCCACCATTTCCAGAACAAACATATCCCATACAGTAGGCAATTAATTCAGAAGTGGAGGAGTATTTTGAGGCTGTTCCTAAGGTCCAAATATGGTACATTCAACTCTGACTATGACAAGGGAGAAGTAGTTTCGCAGTGTGGGGGTGGGGGGTTAAGCAGGCCATCGTGTAAGGGCAGCAAGGCAATGGAGCTAATTTTCTACGTGCAGTTTCCAGGGGCAATTAAACTTCAGGAAAACTTTTTAAGAATATGACAGTTACATTTTGGTGAATTCAACAGTAAAGGACTGAAGTGACGGCTCATTATAATAAAAGATGCTTGAGCTGTAACAGTTGAAGTATGCAGAATGATTTATGGGTGTGAGGAGTGTTCTTGAAAGTCATTGTATCAAGATAATACATTCCAATTTCTTCCAATTAAATTATGAAAGCCATGAAGTAAAAAAAAAAGGGGGGGGACAATAAAATTCACATAAATGAGTCTTTTTAAATATAGTTGTTAAAATCAATGCATTTCTTAGGTCTGACTAAGCCCTCAAAGAAACCCAGTGAAACGTTTTTAATCAGGTTTTGCTAACGGAAACAGAATCTGGAGGTATGTATTCAACAAGCTTTGCCAGTTAGAGTTTTACCTCAATATTAAAAACAGAACAAAACTCTACGGTTTCAAGTGGTATTTTTCTGCATACAAAGACTGTCGTAACACATAGTGTATTTTTACCCACCCTGAGGGGCAATGTCAGAAATTCAACTGGGTCGTTGTGGGCCAGGTTTGGGGGTAGGACACTGTTCTGTCACCAGCGCGACATGCAGAGGGAGGGTGTGGCCAGGCCCCTGGGGGTGCACACACCTGTGCTGGGGCCCCGAAGTCAAATGGGCAAGCAGGGCGTCGTGTGTCGTGAGTTGTGTGAGGTAATGAGGACGAAGACTACGTTCACTCACGCTCACCGAGCTCACAACGTGTCAGTCGTGGTGAAGAGACCAGAGACATGTTAACCCTCACACTCTCTTCCTGCCCTTAAACACGTGGTCCGGGGATGGCACACCATTCACAGCTTCCAGAACTTTCCCTCCACTGAATCCCGGAGAGGTTACCATTTAGCCCCTGCCCACGACAGGGAGCTAACACTCTCACGGGGCTGGCCTGTCTGTCACTGAAAAACTCCAGCGTGAGACACTTCTCGTTCACACTGACATAAGCCCTTTCTCAGTCTTGGATCCTGGTTCTCACAAGAAGCAGCTTTAAGCCTCATGTGGTTCCTGAACACACTCTCGCTTGCTAGTTCATGCATTTCTGGGACAAAACAATTTTAAGCACTGAATATGTGCCAGGCACGGACATTGGTGCTGGGATTTCCTGTATTAACCCCCATGGGGTGACCCCCATCCCGGTCCTCAGAACTGGCTCCCAGACACCGATCCAGGATTCTAAAAATCTCCTGCAGGGAGGCAGAGGGCGGGAGAGGGCTTCTTCAGAGACTGAACATACAAATGGTCCCCTGGATAGAGCATATGTAAAAACAGATCTCTGACACACGACCTGCAGCAGCCAGCCCCAAAGTCAAACCCTAACTGCTGGACCAGTTGGCTCCAAAATGGCCCAGACTTGGTTAGTAATGCTGCACTTGTCCTCATTTTGCCACTCTCCATTCAGGATCAAACAGAGGAAGCCAAAGACACAGCCCTAACGATCGATAGCACAGTACACCCTAGTCCCGCTACCGCCCCCTGCAGCCAGGCATACCTGCCACCTTCCCTCTCCCGCCACAAAGCACCCCCCACCCCCGCCACCTGCCTTTAAGTCTCTACCAAATGCCTGTGGTAGTGACGGGCTCTGAATAAACAGCTTCTGCTTATTTTCACTGGGTGGCCTGCATTTATTTTCACACCCCTGCTCAATGTCCCCTCATTAGCACCAATCTGATTAACTAGCTAAAATCTCTTTACGTCTGGTTTCTGAAAACCACGGTTTTAGCTCGCTCTCCCAGACGTGCACCATGTGTAAATCTGGCTGACCACCCTCTGTCTTTTGCCACTGATGATAACGTTGAGCAGCACAGGATACAGAACGATAACCCCTCGCCCGTGCCCCTCGGTACTCACCCCCCACGTCACTGTACTGTGACTGAGGCTACACGCTTTGGAGATTTATGAAATCTTTGCCGAAGATCAGAAATAAACACCAGTGCCTCTGGCTTTCCCTTGACCTTGATCTAGGTAACTTAGGAGGAGGAAAAAGTGTGCTTGTCCTGAGCTTGTCCTAACAATGACATGAGGTTCGTATTATTGGTCTAATTGTAGAGATACAGAAATTAAAGCTCAGGGAACAAACAAAAAAAGAGGGTCATCTACTGGTAAAAGGTAGAAAGAAAATTCACTGTCATTTCTGACTCCAACCACTATGCTGCCTTGGGAGGCAAGGAACTTGAAACCACAAAAATAACAAATCCTACAAACCTGTGAGTCTAGATTTAGCCTGTTTTCGGGGGAAATGCTCATATGACAATAAGTCAAAGTCCACATGGGGAGGCGACTTTTGAAGTATTATACTGAATTCTGGCCATCTATTTTAAGAGGGACTTTAACCAAATGGGATTCGATCTACAAAAATTAAAAAAAAAAAAAAAAGTGGCCAGGATGAAGACCTTGAGACATGTCACGTAAGGGGCCATGATGGAGCTCTTAGATTATCATGCCGGTTAGAACACATTTATTCAGGAGTGCCTGGGGGGTGCAGTGCAGTCGGTTAAGTGTCTGACTCGCTTTCGGCTCAGGTTGTGATCTCGGGTCCTGAGATTGAGCCCCAGGTTGGGCTCCAAGCTCAGTGTAGAGTCTGCTTGGGATTCTCTTGTCTCTCTCCTTCTACCCCCTCCTGCTCATGCTCTCTCTCTCTAAACTAAATAATTTAAGACCAAAAAAAGAGCATATTTAGGGGCGCCTGGGTGGCTCAGTGGTTTAAGCCTCTGACTTCGGCTCAGGTCATGATCTCAGGGTCCTGGGATTGAGTCCCACATCGGGCTCTCTGCTCAGCAGGGAGCCTGCTTCCCTCTCTCTGTCTCTCTGCCTGCCTCTCTGTCTACTTGTGATCTCTCTCTGTCAAATAAATAAATATTAAAAAAAAAAGAGCATATTTATTCAGGAAGTAGGGCTGGAGGGACATAGGGACATGGTAAGTTTCACTCGGGAAAGACCTACTAAGCCCCAGCTTGGCAAAGGCAAGCAGGAGAGGGCAAAGGATGCTCGTATTTCTTCACGTAACTGCACAAACGGAGCCCATTCGTCACAGGCAGCAGACTGGTTTGTAAGAATGTCTCCCAAGGGAGCCTAGAGAAGACATTTCCTGCTTACGCCTCCTTGGAACAATACCACCTGCCAAACCAGTACTTGAAAACCTGTAGCAGATAAGCATGACTTTGTCGCTGCAGTCGTGGTCTGCTAATACGGTTCCTTTGTAACAACCTGGGCCTCCCACTCGCTCATTTACTTCAGAACGCATCTGCCCCAAAACTGACCTTTCAGAGCAGCCCCGGTAATCTGAATCAACGCCTGCAGGATTAATCCTTTGTTTGCCTCCATTTCCCATTGCTGAAGGAATATTAATTATCCTCTATTGCATTTCCACTTGAGTTGCCTTCCGCTTTGGTTCATTTCTATTTTGCTTCTGACATCTCGTTACCTGTATTACCAGTGCACTACTTCCCTGGGAGCTAAACTTGTCCTTAGAAACTCATAAATTCTGGGGAAGATGTAGGCGTGGGGCGAGCCCTGAATGGGGATGAGGAGACCTGCTACAGGACAGAGCACTCCTCCCGCCCACTGGCACGCCCACTGGGTCTTCAAGGTCCACCCCTGCCCTCTGTCCTTTTAACTGAAAGGAAAGGGGACAGAAGCCAGAACCAAAGACACTTTAAAGTGCTCTTTCTCATTCTTAATGTCAGGACACAACCTTAACCTTATGAAGACTTGAAAAGAGTAACCCAGCTTGGTGCACAGAGGGAGTGTGACTCCTGTCAATATTCCACTCAACAGTCATTGTCAGGAAATTGTAGCTACAGATGAGATCCGTAGGTTTGGGGCAGTAAAGAAACATCACTGTTAGATAAAAAGCATCAATGTCAGCCAATCTCTCGGCCGTTTTTCCAAATGCCTACTGGACATCAGAACTGCCCCTTTCTCCTGATGTCCCCCATTTCTGTCGACAGGTTGGTCCTTCTCCGATGGGCCCAGCTCAGGGACTGGAAACATGCCCGCTGTGCCTTCTGGCTCATTCCTTATGGCCTGTCAGTCACTATGACACAGCTTTGCCAGGTCTCTCTGTTCCATTTCCTTCTAGCTCTCACAGTCACTGTCTGTACTAGTCAGTGCACTCCAGACAAACAAAACCAATGGGGATATATAAATAAATGCGCGCGCACACACACACACACACACACACACACACACACACACACAGATTTATTTTCAGAAATTGGCTTATGATCATAGGGACTGGTGAGTCCGACATCCACAGGGCAAGCTGGCAGGCTGGGAACTCAGGCAGGGTGTCTATGTTGCTGACTCGACCAAATTCCTTTCTTCTAGAAACCTCAAAGATCTACTCTTCAGATCTGCTGCTGGTTGAATGAGACCAACCCTCAGTATGGAGAGTAAGCTGCTTTGCTTAAGACTACTGATTTAGGGGTGCCTGGGTGGCTCAGTGGGTTGGGGCCTCTGCCTTCGGCTCGGGTCATGATCCCAGAGTCCTGGGATCGAGCCCCGCATCGGGCTCTCTGCTCGGCGGGGAGCCTGCTTCCTCCTCTCTCTCTGCCTGCCTCTGCCTACTTGTGATCTCTCTGTCAAATAAATAAATAAAATGTTTAAAAAAAAAAAAGACTACTGATTTAAATGTTAATCAGACCTCAAAAATGCCTTCACAGTAGTATCTAGGCTGTTTGATGAAACAACTGGGCATCAACTTGACACAGTCGACCTTTGTTACCCAATCTTACCCAAGTCTCTCCTGTCTTTCGCTTGGCCACAGGCTCTCTGTCTCCCCGCTCTCCTCTTCCCTCAATGAACGCCCTTTGTGGAGATTTCTTCCAGAGCTGCCAGGTCCTGGCCCCAGTCACGAGCCTCAGTGTCCCCTGTAGCCTGTAGGACTCCATCCGCACTCCCCTACCCCCCACCCCGTGCTGGGAACACGCAGGCCTTCCCGGGCTTATCCAGGTCTTTCCTAGCTTTGCATCCAAGGGCTCTGCAGCTGGAACGTGATGGTCCAGCAAGAAACTGATCACAGACCTTCTGACACACCACGCTTGCTCCCAGCTCTGGCTCTTTGCCCAGAATCCATCCCTTTCTCTCCTCGGCTCCCTTACCACTCCAGGCTCAGATCAGATCCCAGCATCTCACTGTGGTCTCCACTGTTTACTCAGTGGGGATTTTCAGCTTCCTGAGTCCCCACAGTACTTGTTGCCGACCCTCCTTCCTCAGCACCTGGGTTCCTGGCACCTGGCTGTGGAACGCGGAGGACCTGACTTACAAGGACCCCACGCTTGGCATCCTGGCTCTGCTCTCGCCATCTTGAGGTTCTTGATCGTTTTGTAACATGAGACCCCCATTGTCATTTGGTACCGGGTCCCGCAAATGATGCTGTTGGCCTCGCTTGGCAAATATCCTGGGTGGTCATTTTCCCTTGAAGACAGCTGAAATATTTTGGTTTTCAGGCTGGATTATAGACTTTTTGCCAGTTTATGTGTTTAGTGTGGATCTCTGAATAGACATGCAACAATTCTGGTCGATTATCTTTCCCAGTAAGCCCTGGTTTCCCAATTGTCCAGTCGTTCTGTTGCTAAGGAGACAGAACCTACAATTACCAGCTCTGGAATCACATACGTTTCTTAAGGCAGCACATGTGCTGAAAAGAGCGTTTGCCCGAGTCCTAAAATCTGATGGAAGGGATGTGGGGTCGTGGGCGACTGACCAGCACCTCCCCTCCCCTTCACTCCCCTCCCCAGCCCTTCACCGCAGGGTTCCCAACTGCAAAGGTAGCGCTTTAGAACCGCATGCATGGAAACACAGAGGCTGCAGGAGTATTTGCTCCATAAAATTATGTGGAAACCATCCACGGCCAAACGGGTTTGACGATTGTTCATCGTCGCCCACCCACTGAGAGACTCCCAGAGATGCTGGCATATCAAGGGCTCTGAGGAGTTCCACAGTAAGGCAACCAATTCAATTACTTTTTATTTTTTTAAGTCTTTTTTAAAAAAGATTTTATTTATTTGACAGAGAGAGAAAGAGAAAGACAGAGAGAGAGGGAGGGAGAGCGCTCAAGCAGGGGGAGGTGCAGACAAAGGCAGAGGCAGGCTCTCCACTGAGCAAGGAGCTTGATGTGGGGCTTGATCCCAGGACCTCGGGATCATGACCTGAGCCGAAGGCAGATGCTTAACCCACTGAGCCACCCAGGCACCTAGGAAACCAATTTAAAAGACCCCATAGGGATGCCTGGGTGGCTCAGTTGGCTGGGTGTCTGCCTTCAGCTTGGGTCGTGATCCAGGGGTCCTGGGATCGAGCCCTGCGTCTCTCTCTCTCTCTCTGAGAAATAAATAAAATAATAAAATAATAAATATTATATAATAAATATTATAAATAATAAATAATATAAATAAATAAATAAAAATCTTAAAACAAACAAACGAACCACAGTTTCTTCCTGTTAGAGTCCACCAGTGAATAGCATTTCCTAAGACACATCCTGGGGAACACTAGACTCATTCTTCTGTGAGTTAACTGCCAGTTGCGAGATTAGCAGCCTCAGTGATCCTGGATTCCAGGCAGATCCTGGGCCAGGTCTGCTCTCCCACCTGAGCTCCGGGACAGGGACAGGTCTAGGTGCACGGCGCTGCTGAAGCACCAACCCCAGGCGGGTAGTGCCAGTCTCATAGCCAACACAGTTGCGGTCATGGGGCTCGTGCCCCCTACGAGAGCCAGCCCGTGCCAATGTACTCCTATTTAAGTCTTCTCAGAACAAAGGTGGACTAAGATTAGAGTACATATTAACAGAGTTTAAATAGGCCTATTCCTGTTCGCTCTAATTACATTTGCAAATATATTTTTTAAAGACTTTATTTGTCAGGGAGAGTGAGTACAAGCAGGGGGAGCAGCAGGCAGAGGGAGAGGGAGAAGCAGACTCCCTGCTGAGCAAGGAGCCTTACTTGGGACTCGATCCCAGGACCCTGAGATCATGACCTGAGCTGATGGCAGACGCTTCACCTCCTGAGCCATCCAGGTGCCCTGTATTTGCAAATATTAAAAAATCTGTCTCCCTCCAGAGTTGCTAGATTCTTGGACCAACAAACCTATGGAACCCTGCTTTGAACTCCAGGCTAGTATTCATTTAAGAGGGTATGTCCAAAAAATAAAAAAGTAACATTTCTACAAACGTGGTTTTCACATTTTCCCTCGCAGCATCTCCTCCCTCAGCACCGCACGTCTGAGCCCCGTGTGGTCTGGAGGCTGCCATGCCCTTTTCTTTCTACTCCGCACGCTAGTTAGTCTTTTGTTTGCTTTGCGGGCACTGTATTTGGCATTTCCCCACCCCCCACCATGGTGATGGTTTTAGGCGTCCCTGAGACTCAAATCCAGACCCCTGTGTCAGAAAGCCTATGGTGTTGTTCTCTTTACTCCTACAGGATTCCCTGTGGTGGCGGATTCTAGGGGAGCTCCCGGAACCATGGGAGGAGACCAATAGAGAAGCATTCATAGCGACTCCCTAGTCTTTGAATTCCAACCCCGAGCTTAAGAGAGTTTACACAACTCGGGTACCAAGGAACATCTGTCCATCTGTGGCCGTCGTGTCATCCTGGGTGTGCGATCAGAAAGACGTGAGTGAGGGAAGGGTTTCTTGATGAACAGTGTTGTTAGCTCTTTTTAAAGAAAAGAGCAAGTGAGATGAACTCTATAGCTTAGCATCCCGGCCAGAGCACGGAAGAAAATGATTTTTCATCAATGTGATGTTACTATTGCTTTTTTAAAAAATGATTAGCAGTGAAATCAGAGTGAGGGATTTAGAGAAAGATTGCCTGGATATGAATTCTGGCTTTACTACCTCCAGGAAGGAGTAAATCACTTCTTTGTGCCTCAGTTTCTGCCTTTGTCAAACAAAGCAATAACAGTATTTCCAAGGAAGGGTTACCGTGAAAATTAAGTACGTTCATGTTCTTTAAATGCTCAGAAGAATGCCTAGTACAGTGAAAACCCTCAGTACACTGAGGCTTTTATCAGTAGTAGTACTATTTCTCCTACGTAACCACACAGTGAAGGCCAGAGTGGGTAACAGCAACCTGCTTGCTGTAGGAAACTTCACAACACATAAAACTGATGAGATAGGTTGAAACTGACACTTGGAAAACGTGTTATAATTCTTCCCATAATTGTTTGCCTCACACACAACTCTGCTCAAATGAAAATCTGCTCTCATGCACGGGTCCCGCTGAACAGGGTTTCATGCCACGCCGAGGCAGACCAAGAAAAATCCCACACAGTCGAGCACGGTGGAAAGGCAAACTAATTCCAGGTGGATGTTAAGTGCGGCAGCGTGATGCCAAGTTCTGAGCGCTGTGGGGAACAGTGGACAAGGTGGGCGACAGCACCTGGGTGTCAGCGTGAAGAGGACAGAGAGGGGGCGGGTGTTGAAGGAGAAGTCTTCAGTCCTTGTCGCAGCTGACACACAGATGCAGGGAGCTGAAAGGATGCTAAATGCTCTTCCAGAAGAGTCTCACACCCTGTGCCCCCCACCAGCCCGGGCGCCTCTCCGCCCCCATCAGAGAATATAGTTTCTGCCGAGAGGAAAATGGGAAGGAGTGTCAAGAGAAAGGAATAGGATTTAGTTTGATTTTTAAGTGTTTGGTTTGGCAGCAAATGGCAACTTTGTGCTGATGCCCACCTGCGTCCCAAGTTGCGAGGAACGGATAAAAGATACAGACTTGACCAACTGGACCGTCCATCTCCAACTGCCTAATTCCTACACGGGTTAGAGAGTGTTTTCCTGGGTTACGAGAGAGGAGCAGCAGAACAGAATCTGTTCTGTTTTTATTTTTCTGATATTGTCTTCATTTGGAAGATGGCGGTCATAGGCGTCCTTACGTTGCCATGACGACTGAAGACAGCCAACGAAGCTATTAGCCCAGGGCCCAGCACATGCACAGGAGCCTTTTGGGAAAAATGACACAAAGAATTCTTCCACTCACCTCCTCCTGATTCCCTGGTACCATGGAGCTTAACCTGTTATTGAATTTACAACCAGGCGAAGAATGCAGATTTCCGCAGACGTCCATGTGCCCTGAAATCACCAAGGGCTTAAACATTTGTCACCAACGTGTACATTCCTGCAGCCTTTCCTCCAGCCTGCCCGAGAGTGCTCTCCTCCAAGGCCTGTTTCCACAGACCGCAGGCGGGCATGACCCTTCACCTGCCCTCTCTTTATGGGCAAGTTTGGAATTGTTAAAAAGGAGGCAGCAGGCCCCAAATGGAGTCACTTATGTTAAATCCCACGCTAGTGAACCAAGACTTAGTATCAAACCTAAATTGCAGTTTCACCTACCCTGGAACGTAACATTTAACCAGTTTCCACGGAATTGCCTGTCCGCACTCAGTGAAATACTCCACCGGAGAGATCTCTCCCGTTTCCCTCAGGAAGGCGAGCTTGCCTACAACAATTCACTCTTTGCCCATAATTACCTCTTCCGCCCCCTTTCCACCTTTAAAAACCTTTTCTTTTCTACAGCCTGGCAGAGCTCCTTTCCATTGCTCGGTGGGACGCCGCCCGACTTGCGAACTGCTGAATAAAGCCAATTTGATCTCTGAAATGACTTGGTTGAATTTCTGTTATTTAACAGAGTGCAGAGTGTTTTTATCATGGCTTCCTTTCTGAATTGAGGATGGATCATAAAATAAGCTTATTTTTTATTCCTGCTTTACACTTACTCCATCCTGAAGAAGCATCATGATACAGATTTGTGTTTTCAAAAGGGAACTCTGCTGCTCTAGCTGGGCAGATCCTCTAAGGAGACAATCTCAGGAGTCCGCTGTTTATCCTCCCTCATTCCACAGCTTACGAGCTGAGCCCAAGCCAGCCGTGGGACGGGGTCGGAGGGACAGATCTGGAGGCCCGGGTCACACATGGAGTAATGGAGAGGTGGTAATTCTCCTTACAGAGAAGGACAGTAAATGAATCGCAAGGAGCTGGTTGACCCTAAGCCAAGGAGCGTGTCTAGCTATTTAACACAGAGCCGGGCACTGGCACTTCCGCGCTCAGTCCTCTGACTCGTGGGCAACTCAGGCCTTCTGCGCTGGGCAAGGGAAACTAGCTACGTCTGCAGAAAGGCTACGCAAGCAGAGATCGGGGATGGTTTCGCGTCTTCTCCGGACTCAGGCAGCCCCGCCTTCATCTGCGTTTACCATGTTTAAGCAGGGAAAGTGTCACATTTCACGACGGGGATCCATGTCTCAATGACGACACGGGTAAAAAGTGAACTTAGAAGATCGACCTACTTTTCTACGAAACAAACAGCAAACATCAGAGACAAAGGAGTAAGCCTCAAGCAGGGACGCCGACACAAGAATATTTTAGGGAAACACCTGCCTGAGGAAATTATAAAGATAATTTACTCAAAAATTTGGAGAAAAAGGTCACTAACCTTCAATTATTCAAACGCTATTCAAACGGAATTCACAGAACTTTAAACCCTATCAGTGATAATATCACTTAATATCAAATGAAATAAAATTTGGTGGTGGGAAGTGCATTTTTCTGAAGTAAAAAAAAAAGCAAATGATTCTCAAGTTAAAAATTGCTTAGCAGCAGAATTTACATGTAATCAATATTGTTACAGAACTAATTTTATCTATTTATTATAAAAGGCTCAGCTGAAAATTTCTGGGCAAAGGATGATTAGCAAAAGATCAACTTAGATATTTCTATAAATTAGACTATAATACTATCCTTGCCTTACTTCTTATTTCTGTACAGCTGAAGTTGCTGTAATCCATATTTTTTTTATTTTAGCCTCCTTTAATTAGTTGTTTTTTTTTTTTTAAGAGACACAGAGAGAGGGTGTGCACACACACCTGGGAGGTAGCAGGTAGGGGTGGAGGAAGAGAGAATCCCAAGCAGGCTCCAACCTCAGCATCTAGCCCAACACAGGGCTGGATCTCAGGACCCTGAGCTCGTGACCTGAGCCAATATCCAGAGTCGGACCCTTAAACGACGGAGCCACCCAGATGCCCCTAATCCATATTTTTTCTCTCCATGTTTGAAGGGCCATCAGACATGAGAGCTACTAAATCAAAATTTATGTTGTTCATATCAGAATTAATACTCAAAGGAATGGCCTAAAAATTTTAATACTGAAATTCAATTTTGGGTGCAGGTCTACTTCAAAACAGGAACAGAAATCTTTTTCCATCATCGGATCACTGTGAGATGTAAGTAATCTACTTAAGTCACTTAGCAGAGCACCTGGTGTGTAATATTCGAGAGTTATTACTGTCACGATTGCTAATCGATACTATTATTTTGTTCAGAATCATTTTTATACCAGCAGAAAGCACCTTCAAATTACTAAGCAAATATAAAATAAAGGATGTTTTGTCAACCTTGGATGGTGACTTCTCTCAAAACTGATTGGGAAACTTTCTTCAGTGTTCCTTCTTGCTGGGGTGAGGCCATCTTCTCAGAAACAACAGTTTGAGCTTTGGGACTGGATGACCCTGACTATCCTTTAAACACAAAACTAGGAAAACCCACCTTAGTTCAGTTGTACTTGGGCTCTACACTGTCTGTTTCCTGGAGAGGGAAGTATTAGTACTTTATTTCAGTATTTGGCTTGCCCACTGGCTATTTCTTTTACAGCTGCCTCCACCGGAAAAATGAAAGAACAGAATTTCCGTGCCCGAAGGGTAGCATTTTAAGAAGAAAAACAGGACAATGGTGGAAACTGGGAGGCAAATGGAAGCTGACAGTACAAATACCCTGTTACCCTCTCTTAGGTTTATCCTGTGTAGTGATGTCTTTCTTTACAAGTTATGGCCCTTGTGTCGGTCTACACATCCACACTCTCTTTCCCATAAGAAACACAGTATAATTCACTTGGTAATTTCAGGGATCTGAACATTAAGAGTTCAACCAAAGGTCTGTATGGGCCATGTGGCATGTGTGATTGACCTGCCCGTCCTCCTATGCCCCCCAAGGGTAGAGACCTTCCAGCCACCGGCTGACTAGTGAGAAGAAGCTGGTTTGCCATCCTCAAGGGATCACCCTGACAGAAATAAATACATGAAAATTACAGATGGTTCAAGTGTATCTTCAAGACATTTGAAATGACTTATTTGCCAAGAGGAGGTAACACCGTCATGTGAAGATTTACTCGAGGAATAACACAAATGATCACTGTTCTAAAACATACGGTCTATGCTGAATTGATGTCTTCCGCTGTCTCACAGAGTATGTGATCTCATGCTGAACAGTTCGGTCTGGATAACATAAACCACACAGCAACCCGTCTACAGAATCTGGGGGTAGCATCTGAATTATAAGAGCCCTGAAACCATGCCGTGTTTGGGGGAAGATGACTGTCAAGGAAAGGGTTCTCATTTCATATTAAAAGGAGGGGAGCCTATTGAAACTTCCAGTGAAAAATAATCAGTGCTGTATTTTATTTCCTACACCCTGGCGGAGCGGCCCACGTGCGTTACGGAGCGGGGAGCTTTGATGCCGACGTGGCTCTGAGTTTACGTAACATGGAAAGCTTACCTGTCCCAGCGACTGCCAGTCCAAGCCAGCACTGCCGATGTAGACATGCTGTTTGTCCACGATCCAGAAGGACGACTGGAGCCGGCCCTTGTTGTAGGCGGTCATGTTCATGTAGGTCACCTCTGCTCCTGGGGGGTTCAAGGAGATCCTGGTCAGCCTCAGGGTCAGGCCTTGAACTTGCAACCAGACATGGCAACAACGCTCATGATTTGCAATGATCGCAGCTGGCATTCAGGCTGGCCCAACACTTGCATTAGTTTGGTGCACAGAAGGCCCTGGAGAACTTATTTTGTTCTCAAAGGAAAATAAGGAGAATTACAGGGACACTTGTGCAGAGGCGGCTGGAGTCAAGAGGCAAGAACACGGCCTCTCCAGTCAGATGGAATTCAAATCCCAGCTCCACCGCTGGCCTCCCAGTTGGTGAGATCTGTGCACCAAACTCTTCTAGTTTTGCAGTCATTTTCATACAAATTTGCAATCAGTCAAGGATCATCCTGTTTAGTATCACAACTCTCCTCAGCAAAAAACCAGCTATCTTATGCTTTTCTATGCGCTATTTTCACCCTTGACCCTGCAGTGGCTTTTCCTTCCTCATTTTCCCTTTTCGTGACTTTGAACTTGGCCTCCTCCTGCCCTTTCTTTATCTGATGGTTCTTAATTTAAGCAACGATTATTCAAGCCTTACGAAAATCAGCTGTCATGCTGTTACCTATTCCTGCCTCAGAACAATGCACGTACCACTTCTCAAAAAGAGCATATTGTCCACAGAATGCAATTACACCTATTTACTGGTTGTTTTTCTATTTGAGTGTAGTTGACACAATGTTAGCTTCAGGCTTACAACACAGTGATCCAACAGGTCTACACCTGATGTCCTACGCCCCACAAGTCAACACGTCACCACACAACGCTGTTCCAACACCACTGACTCTTCCCTCTGCTGTGCCTTTAATTCCCATGACTTAGTCATTCCATAACTGGAAGCCTGAATGCAATTAAACTTAAAGAAATGCAATCGGATTTAAATGAATTCTTTTTTTTTTTTTTTTTAAGAGAAGTGGTCAGAAGGGGCAGAGGGAGAGGGAGAGAATCTTAAGCAGGTTCCACACTCAGCATGGAGTCCAACGTGGGACTCGATCTCACGACCCTGAGACCACAACCTGAGCTGAAATCAAGAGTCAAGACACTTTGCCAACTGAGCCACCCAGATGCTCCTTAAAGAAATTCTAAATTTCCACATCTTTAAAAGAACAGGCCTATATTTTTAATGAAGCAAGCTACTTTGTTTTCAGATGCTGGATATTAATGATGCGGATATATTCTGGTGGCCTACTTCATCGTCAGGATCTTCATTAGCAGGGGAAGACGGAACATCGTATGCATAAAGGTATATTCCAGAACACCAGAAAGGAAGAGTGGTGTGTACTCTGCGCTTAATCTGTTCCTCTTGGGAGAAGAAAGGTAAAGCATGCACCTGGCCCTGTGGCAGGGGGATGGCAACAGAGGCTGTGGGGCGGGAGCAGGATGGAGGGGAAGAGAGTGCGCAGGTGGGTTGCCTCAGCCTCCAGCCACGCAGGCATCGTCTCATCCAGGGAGGGTCACGGGGAGGAGGAGCAGCTGGGGAGAGCAGGGTCCGGATGGCCACAGGGGGTGGTGGCCATGGCAATTATGGAGAGATCCACATCTGCACGGACGCTGTGGTATCCCCCGTGCCCCCAAGCACACAGCTGCCAGCGCCCGTGAGTGGACGGAGAAGAGCATGTGTCTTGGGGACGTGTCACTTCCCATGGCCACTCTAACAAAGTATCACAAACTGAACGGCTTGGAACAAAAAAAGGTGATTGTCTCTCAGTCCCGGAGGTTGGTAGTCCACAATCGAGGTGCTGGCAAGGGCCATCCTTCCCCCGGCACCTGCAGGGGGCACTCCCTCCCGTGTCTCCCCAGCTTCTGGTGAATCTCTGCTGTCCCCTGGCTGGCAGCTGCTTTCCTGCCACCTCCACCCATTGTCCCATGGAGGCATGCCCTGTGTCTGTTTTTCCCGAGCTTACAAGGACACTAGTCCTGTTGGACCAGGGACCACCCCACTACCGTGGGCCCTCATCTTAACTAATTACATCTCTAAAAACCCTGTTTCCAAATAAGGTCACATTCTGATGGACTAGGGGTTAGGCCTTTAGCATGTCTTTTTTGGGGGGACATAATTCAATCCACCAACAGAGCTCGAGGCCACATTTGCTGGCTGTGCCCTTCAGCCCACTAGGCTGAGCAGCACTGAGGGAAGCATCTTCTCATCTCTGGAAGGAAGGTAATGCAGGGGACCCCGGTGCGTGACTCAGACTCTACCCACGACAGGGGTCTCCGGGCAAGCCTTCGCCTGCCTTCACATTCGGACCAGAAACAACTTCATCCCTCTGTGAGGCTGGCTGGCTCTTGCCTCCTGGCCTGGGACACTGGGCCTGAAATCTGACCCACAAAGTTGGGTCAAAACACAAACTTGGCATTGGATTGTGTTTTAGTTCTTAGATCCCTGTGCTCTCATTTGGGTCTGCTGCAGCCCCAGCCTGCTGGTCCCCTAGAGGGAACACCGAGCCATCTGAGGGGCCCACGGGGACCGTCCCTTCTGACCTCTCTGTACCACACCGCACAGCCGCGGCCCTAAGGGTACTGTGCCACTTTACTTGGAAGTTTAGCCTAAACAGTGTGATTTCAGCGGCCATGGATGGGGCTTGTGTGATGCTCTAGCCAGAGCCTCTACAGGTACGTACTGATGCCTACAATTATCCTATGAAGGATCAGCTTCCCTTGAGCAAACCTTTACTATCTAATATATCCCAGCTACTATGATATGTGAAATTAGGAACACAAGACCTCAAGTGGCTGAGCCAAGTTCAGGCACACAATTATTTTGAGCAATTTTTTAAAGATTTTATGTATTTGTTTGAGAGCGAGCGAGAGAGAGACAGAGATAATGAGAGAGAGCAAGCGTACACGAGTGGGGAGAAGAGGGAGAAGCAGGTTCCCCACTGAGCAGAGAGCCCGATGCGGGGCTCAATCACAGGACCCTGGGATCATGACCTGAGCCAAATCCAGAAGTTTAACTGACTGAGCCACCCAGGGGCCCCTAAAGTGTAATATTTAAAATGACTGGGATTGTTGGGACACCTGGATGCCTCAGTCAGTTAAGCAACCGACTTTTGGTTTTGTCTGTTTTCACGATCCCAGGGTTGTGAGACTGAGCCCTGCATCGGGCTCCACACTGGGCACGGATCCTGCTCAGGATTCTCTCCCTCTGTCCCCCTCTTAAAAAAAAAAAAAAAAAGAAAAGAAAAAAGAAAAGAAAAGATTGGGATTGTTCAGACAGTGTGAGAGCCGTGAGTATCCGAAAGGTCAGGAGGGTACTCCAAGGCGGGGCCAAGGGCACAAAAGACACAAATGGCTTCACAGTTCTGCTGGGGCTGGGACCAGCTGCTGGAAGGTCTGCTGAGCTGGGTGCAGGGATGACTAAGCAACATGCAGTAACGGTAACGACCCTTTGCCCAACACCACGTGTGCCCGGCACCAACACAGCTGTGCTGGGGCAATCCCTCAGGCGATGTTGTATTTTCCCCATTTCAAGGGACAAACTACTGGACGTGGTGTCATCAGTCAACGGAAACTGTCTGATGGTACTGCTGGAAAATGCTTGCCTGCGTATGGTTTGTGGAGTATCACTTTCCCATGAAGAATGCTGTTTTTCTGTCAATCTATCCTCCATCTGTCTCTGAAGACATATGCTTTTATCTTAGTTTATACCTAATAGGTACGTTGTCATAGCCAACATGTCCCTGTTTATTACATGCATATTATTCAATGTTTAGCCTAACAATTTATTTTACAGGCACTTAAGAAATATTTTTGTTGATTGGTCCCAGATATTAGCCTCATTCTACTCTCTTTTTATATGTGTTGGAAAGATACAGTTAAAATTCAATGTTTCTGGACAATAAAATAAAATCACTCGAGTTTTTAAAGATTTTATTTACTTATTTGACAGAGACACAGAAAGAAAGCGCACAAGCAGGCAGAGTAGCAGGCAGAGGCAGAGAGAGAAGCAGGCTCCCTGCCAAGCAAGGAGCCCAATTCGGGACTTGATCCCAAAACCCTGGAATCATGACCTGAGCCGAAGGCAGAGGCTTAACTGACTGAACCACCCAGGGGCCCATCACTAGAGTTTTCAATGTACCACTCGTGCGGGGCAGTATTATGGGCACAAACTATATCTGAGTTTATTCCCTAGGGCTGTGCTAGAGAATTCTAATTCTACAGATTTAATTTAATTCTAATTTTAAAGACTTATTTATTTGAGAGAGAGAGAGAGAGAGAGCGCACACTCGAGTGGGGGGGAGGCACAGGAGAAGATCGTCATCAAGCAATCAAGCAGAATCCCCTCTGAGGGCAGAACCCAGTACAGGGTCCACAATCCGTGAAAACTAATGACCTGAGTGGAAACCAAGGGTCCTGACACTCAACCGACTGAACCACCCAGGTGCCCCACGGCTAGAATAATCGGCAAGGATGGTCGCTCGTGTTATGAAGCTGCCCTTTAAATATTACAGACGAACAAGATCACAGAATATCTTTAAAGGCTCGCTTGACCCAAAGAAATACATCTTCTTCAACAGCATTGAAAAGTTTTTGCTTTCTTAGGTTTGATTTTAAGAGGGCAGACTCCTCCTTCAGCCTGTTTGCAGTCCGTGACCTACTGTGCCGAGGCCCCAGGACGCCAAAGAGATGCTCATCACAGGACCTGTGGCCCACGAGGACCACTGGCTGGTGGCGGCGAGGTGGGTGGTGGTGGGGCCTGAATCTCTGAGACCCTCCCATTTCAGTCCCATCACCTATTTGTCTAACCGATGGTTCACAGGACTTACCGCCAACTTTACCCAAAGTGATGAATCAAGAATATGCACTTGTTTCTATAGTTGCTTATGAAATACTTCCCTGATATCTAAGAGGTCCAGTTAAGTCTTAAAAAAAAGCTACCAGGGGCACCTGGGTAGCCTAGTGGGTTAAAGCCTCTGCCTTCGGCTCAGGTCATGATCCCAAGGTCCTGGGATCGAGCCCCACATCGGGCTCTCTGCTCAACAGGGAGCCTGCTTCCTCCTCTCTCCCTCTCTGCCTGCCTCTCTGCCTACTTGTGATCTCTGTCAAATAAATAAAATCTTAAAAAAAAAAAAAAAAAGCTACCAACATGTTACCATGGTCATGGTGGTGGGCCAGGACCTAACTGGTTGCACTGATCAAGATAAAGTGGTACAGATAATTCCCATGTTTTATATCCTTCATGGAAAGTAGAACATTAAAAGAAATAAAGAAAGAAATCTCAAACTGCTAATTACAACCACTTTCAGCTTTCACGGAGATGTTCTGTTGAAATGTAAGAGAATGCTTCTGCTTTCAGGGAGGTCTGCTTCTTTACTGTTTTACCAAAATTGTTATTCTTATTCTGTATTAGCCAGATAATACTGTGCTTATTTTGTGCATAATTTCAATGAAGAAAATATGCCACTGAAATTAGTAGAGAAAATGAAAATCGGGACTAAAAATGCAATAGTTAAAATTTACTTGAAGTAAAAAGTTTAATATCACAATGAATTGGAGATTAATGTTACTACTTTGGGGAATCAAGCTGACTGCCATAAGCACACATTTAAAAATGTGTTTTTCTCAAAAGCCTTCCCCTAAGACTGGACAGCATTAAATTAGCTTATCAGAGATCTGTCCCATATCCCATTTAGTGGAATGGATAGCGATCTCACCTATAGCATTGTTTTTTTTCAGAGACCCTAATTTGCTTTACTGTCAGATTTCAGAGTACCTCGTTGTTCTTTATGTGTGATGTGGCTGTGGATGACAATACATGAGTGAACCTCAAGGTCACTGATACCTCCCTACACTTCAAACCCCTGGGGACCATCCTTCCTACTGTGCCTATTACATGATTTCGAGGATATGACTACGTTAGTAATTCTGCACCATTATCAACAGCTTAAAAACCTGTATACTCAGATTTTGATCAGAAAGAGTTTCACAAAGTGCTCCTGGGTGGCTCAGTCAACAGTTAAGTCACTGACTCTTGATTTCAGCTCAGGTCATGATCTCAGGGTCATGAAATCGAGTCCCATTGGGCTCTGCACTGGGCATGGAGTCTGCTTGAGATTCTCTCTCTCCTTTTCCCCTGCCCCACTCCCCCACCCATACTCGTATGCTCTTGCTCTCTCCCCCTCCAAAAAAAAAAAAAAAAGTTTTACAAATAATCTTAGGCATTTGTTGAACAGTAGTTAATTCACCATTTCAGAATTAGACCAAGGGTTGACACCTGACCTACGCTGAGCCAATACGAATTTCCTCAATCATGAGTCACAAAATGAGTCGGGCGGGGGGTGAGGGGGAGATAGTACCTGGCAGTCGCAACCCCCGAACCCAGCGTCACTTCTAACCCTGAGCTCCTCTCAATCCCTAGAATAAGTTCCTTGTTATTTAAGCTGGTTTTTGAAGGGTTCTGTTTCCCAACTTATAGTATTAATCAGACAAGATTGTACCTTATTTTGTGTGCACATGACTTGACGTCTTGCACCCTTTCTACATATATTTTTGATATTTGACGGGAATATTCAGTTCTGGCCTAAAAGCCACACAATTTTTAGCAAGAGCCGGTTGCCCAAACTGCATAATTAAATGTACCAGACTTTGAAGATTTAAAATAAACATCCTGTCAAAATACGCATCATTATGACACACGAGGAAATATGCTGGTACGCTGGTTGGAAAGTGAAAAATAAAGTTCCACACTCTCCGTGAATCATCGTGATGCAGATCAAACAGAATCTGTCTCCAAGGTGATTTCCAGAAAGTCACCTGCTGCAAGGAGATTATCCGCAGCTTTAGGACATTTTAGGATATAACACTGAGGCGCACTCTCTTGAGTACACTTATGTAACTTCTAAGCAAATTACGAAGCGCCACGTACAAATGGACACCTGTGAGCCTTCCACTCCACTACTAACCGAGCATTCCCGCTCTTATCAAAGCACAACTTCCCAGTCAGTGGGGAATCCCTTTCCCTGCCCTCGGGAACACACAGCCATATCTGGAGGCATTTTTTGGTTGTCACCATTAGGAAGAGAGGTGCTAGCAGCATCCTGTGGGTAGAGTTCAAGGATGCTGAACATCCTGTAATACACAGGGCAAGCCCCCAGGACAGATTACCCTGCCCCAAACAACAGTGTCAAGGGGGGAGAAATCCCACCTTAGCGTGTTCATGCTTGACCCCAGACCCCTGCCACTCTCCTCGGATGCAACCGCTCCCCTGAAATTAGTGTTTGCCACTGTCTTGACCTTCAGTACTTTATGGTATGGGTACGTATCCTCATCGGCATTATAAACAATGAGTGTACCACCAGCTTTTGAACAGATTGTTAATGAGCATCAAGTGTGTATCAAAAGGAAATGCACTAGTATCAATAAGTATAGATTTTTGGAAAGGACTGCAGATGTATCCTGAAAGCAGGATATCCTGAAAGCAAAACATGTAGCAGAAATCTGTCTTATTGATCAAGCCCTTCTAAATATATTGCTTTGTGTGAGCAATGAAAAAGGTCATAATTAGCCCATATTGGGGAGCTTTAATAAAACCAGCGCAGTTTAATTGGTTTAATGAACAGCATTTTGGAATCCATTGGGCTTAAGGGCTACAGGGAACCCCAGGGGGTAAAAATCAGCTGTGGTGACATATGCTTGGCTCTTCAATCATTCAGCAAGTAATGTCCAGAAAAACTGTAAGATAATCAGTTACATGTTCTGCTTGTAGAAAAAGTGAATCTTCAGTGCACGTTTCATTTTTAGTTCTAATGTGTCTATTCAAATATTGTCAAAACCATGTTGTAGAATTTTTCATAGGATGCCCTTGGTACTTTCCTTCTTTAGTCCACAGGTTTGGACTCAACAGGGGAATTTCTATGTGTTGTCTCTTCCCTCCCCCTATTTTTCTTACAGTTAGAATATTCTGCTTCCAGGGAAATTCTGTGCATGGATTATTGCCTTAGAGTCCAACAGGCAAGCTATCTATAGGAATGGTTGACTTAAGGAACCATTAGGCTTAAAATGGAAAATTATGCTTAAAAATAAAACTTGCTTAAATTATACTTCCTTGATTATGCATAAAAGTGAAAAATTCCACAGATCATAAGCAAACACATGATCTATAATGGTGCATCACTTCTCCTAAGACACAGTAAGTTCTGGAGGTTGATGTCTAGAGCAAGTGCTTCGGCTTCTCTCTTGGCCCTCCACGTTGTGTTCACACGACTAATGACATGGACACCAACATGGAGAGCAGGGAAAGAGGGTCACTCCTGAGGATTCTGTTTTGGTGCCCGTGTCACCAGAAGGAGGAGGACCACCGGAGTTGCTGCAATGACAGGGAAGATGGTGGCCTGGGAGCTTTGGAGGGAGTTTGCTTTCTTGGCAAAGTTCGAATCACTCTCTTTACTTTATCTTGCTGTGCTAATAGTGACAGAAGATCCAGAGCCCAATCTGTCAGGCTTCTGAGGTAACAAGCCTGCTTTCATTGAACATGGCACTTCTTCTAACACAAGTCGGCCGCTTAGGGGAGGCATGTCAAGTAGGAAAAGCATATGGCTATCATTGAGGCAGATTAAATGAAGAAACCGGGGTTCTTAAGGACAGTTGAGAAGAGATTTCCAAAGAATAATCCAAGAACAAAGAAATGTTCTTGGAAATTAAAAAGATCTAAAATATGACTCTCATGAAGGCAATGTGATACGGCACTGGCAAAGCTGAAAACTAAAACAGTGATCTACAAGTTCAAATGCAGTAGCTTACAACACAGAATGAACCTAAAGACACTGAAATGATTACCGAAAAGTTGATGCACGGAGGATATATCGCAGGAGCTAATATCTCAAAGTCTCGGAAGGGAGGAAAAGGATATCTCTAAAAGTAGAAAAAAAGCATGATTAATGTGAACAGGAAAAGTATGAAGTTAGAGGATTTGCCCAAGATACTCAAAATCCAATTATGAGAGTTCCAGAGAGAACCAAAATCAGACAGGAAGAAGTTATACATTGGATTACAAAGCAAAATTTCTAAGAACTAAAGGACATACATGTTATTTTATTTTATTTATTTATTTTCAAAGGGGATACATTTCTAAATGATGAAAGCCTATCAGTCCCTGGGCAAGAAGTAAAATGAGACCCAAACACATATCAAAACTTTTCAGAACACTGGAAATAAAGAAGATCCTAAAAGCTGTCAGAGAAAGTAAATTTATAGAAATTGTAACATAAAAAGATTAGTAAATATGATTTATACCAGCTATTTTAACAGTAACAACAAAGGAAATGGGAAATAGCCTGAGGGGAAATAAATCTGTGTATCTAACGAAGACTGGTGAATGGCCTCCAACATAATGAGGAAAAGAAAAAAGGAAAATAAATGTAGAAGACCCTGCGTAAGACAGACACAAAGTGAATTCCCAGCAGGATGATGAGGACAAGTCTCTGTGCAACAGCCCCAGAGAAGCTGGGGAACAGTTTCCAGGCTAGACCATGAGGGAGAGATCCATGAAGGGCATCGCTAAGAAACAGTAAGATGGACAGAATATGCGACATGTCAGAGAATGGTAAAGTTATATGCTAGAGTGTTTTGAGGGGATTTAATACAAGGTACACAGCATCATGAAGTAAAATGGAAAAAGTGACTGCACAAGAAGAAATGGGATTGTTGTACATAGCTCACTTGTTAATAATGTTTGGTGTGAACAATAAATACTGTTTTAACAACAGCAACAACACAAGATGACAGACCTCTCCTGGGAGGCTCCAGAGAGAGGAAGTACGTGCTTGTAGTGGGAGAGGGAATGGGAGAGAGGGGAAAGGGATACAGGAGAGAGGTAATGCTTCATATTCTACAACAGTAATTAAACAGGTCATCTTTGAAACTAGCAAATCAAGAAATAGCAATGCAAACAGGTTACATTAAAAAATGAAAGGAATACTAGAAGATATGGATAAAAGTAAGAAAGATGGTTCCTTCTGGGAAGTAAGAATTGGAAGTAGGTCGACCTAGCTCAGAGAACTCCTTTCTTTAATACAAACATTTTGGCCATTTTTTATTTTCTATTTTTCGGTATTACTTTGATCAATATATAAATAAAAAGGATATGCAGATGAAAAAAAAAGCTACCCCAAAATCTTATGAACTATTTACCAAAATTCCAAACAAATTCCATTTTACTGGTGAAATTATAAAGCTATTTCCATTATAAGTAGAAATAATAATTATGTAATGATTCCAAACATACATTAAAAATGAAAAAAAAACCCTATAAACTGAAGATATAAAATTCTCTCTTTTGGTGGTGGTTTGAATGTTATATATCTGAAAAACCCAACAGAGTATAGCAAAAGCCTTCCTGAATTTAAAAAGATAAGGTGTCTAGATAAAAGATATATAAAAAGAATAATTTTCTCTGCAATATCAATGATCAGGAACTTGAATTTTAAAAATCCATTTATGTTCTCAAAAAAGTATAAATATGTAAAAATTATTATAAAATCTTACTGAAGAACTTACAAATCCAGACAAATAGAAAAATATTCCAAGGTATATGTATGTGTGTATATGTGTGTGTGTGTATGTGTGTGTGTGAGAAAGAGAGAGAGAGAGGGAGGGAGAGAAAATATGTGAAAGACTTTTCGCTCTAATATTAAAGGGACTTATTTCTGGAGTGAAAATTGGGATATTATTATTTTTTTAAGATTTTTTTTTTTTAATCTGAGAGACAGAGAATGAGAGAGAGAGAGAGCACGAGAAAGGGGAGGGTCAGAGGGAGAAGCAGACTTCCGGATAAGCAGGGAACCCCGATGCGGGACTCGATCCTGGGACTCCAGGATCATGACCTGAGCCGAAAGCCCAGGTGCCCAGGCATCCGGAATATCGTTATTTTTATGTTTATACTTCTCTGTTTTTCCAGTTTTCAGAAAGTAAACATGCTATTTCTATAATCACAAAACTAAGAAAGCCTATAAATACCTTTCTAATTAAAAAAAAGAATACAAACGTAGCATTCTCTCTATAGTCCGATATGAAATAATGTCGTGAAACACGCCTGAACTCTCCTGTTCTCCCTCTGTGAAAGGGCCCTGCCTCTTCCAGTCACTCTGTAGCCCTGCCTCCCTCCAGCCCCATGAAATTGAATTGAGATCTCTTTCCCTTCTAAAGCCCCCAACATTAACATTCAGGTTAATACAGATATTTTCTTATAGTTGTCAAGGTATCGTTATGTTTTCCCAACCAAAATACAAATTCCTCCAGGAAATGATCAATTTTTAAAATACTTTTTATAAATTGGAGGGATATATGTATATAACTTGGGATGTTTTGTATCTTGAAGGGAAAAATATAAATTAAGGGCATAAAATGTATATTGCCATTACGTTTTTTCCATGCTTGTGTGTGTGTATATGCGTGTGCACATATATATTGGAAAGGAAAAAAAAAAAACACTCAAGATCTTAGGGTTTTTTAAGGGTTTGTTCAAGCTAGTTCAAGAAAAGATGAGTCCTCAGATAAGTCATTAAATGAGAAAAAACGGTAATACTAGTCAACAAGATTAGCAACAATGCTCCCTTGTTTGTATCATACTTAACACACTAGTACAAAGAATGACAGAATTACAGGGTATTAGGTCATTCTGTGGGATGATACCATGAGGATCTTGAGAGACACGTAAAAGAGGCAAAAGGGATTAAATCTTGGGAAAGTGAATGACTTGCCTGAAGGCACACGGCTAAGAAGCAAGCTGAGACTCAAGGTTGTTCCTTCAAATTCGGAGCTCTACCTGCCCTCCTGCTCAGAATTACACAATAGTCTGCGTTATTCTGACACTCTCTAGGAGACGTGACTCTTGCACATGGTGATGTTTGACATGAGTCCATCAAAAGGAACCTTTCTAATGAGGTCCCTACTCAATTTTCTTCTTAAAGAGAAGCTAAAGGGAAAAAATAAAAAGAAAATGGAATGTGGGAGCTGCTTGAGAGGCTGGTCTTACTTATTTCCCTAACTCTAGAAAGTAGCACAGTGCCAGGCACGGTTTAGGGGCTCAATAAACAGAAAAACAACTGAAGAAATGAATGAGTGAATGTGTTTTCTGAGCACTTGTCCCATAAAAGCTCCCTCCCCCAATAACCAATGGAAGGGAATCTGTGGGGATTTCCTGTGCAAATTCTGAGTAAATGTATTAGGGCAGCAAGGAACCCAGCAATGTGAAGAAAATACACTAGAAACACACATTTTTTTATAGGTGGGAGATATGGTGAGAGGAAACCTTAATAGTTATATGGAACTCAGGTTCCACTCTAGGTCACATTCAAAATGAAGGAAAACTGACGCAGTTTGACAGGACTTACTAGCATAAATTAAACAAAACTCCCCAAACTTCAGTTGTTTCTTCCTTTCAGAACCAAGGGTTTTAACATTTATTCTTCCTCTTCCAGAAAAGAAAAAAATTACAATGTTGTCTTCCATTCTCCAACACGCAGTAGTTTATATCTCAAATTGTAACAGTATTCAGAAGGAGGAAAGAAGACAGAGATTTTTTGTTTTTGTTGAGTGAGTTTTTATTTAAATTCTAGGTAGTTAACATATAGTGTACTATTGTTTTCAAGAGTAGAATTTAGTGATTCATCACTTACATAGAATACCCAGTGCTCGTCACAAGTGCCCTCCTTAATATCCATCACCCATTTAACCCATTCCCCGCCCACCTCCTGTCCATCAACCCTCGGTTTGTTCTCTATAGTTAAGAGTTTCTTAGGTTTGCCTCCTGCTTTTTTTTTTCTTTCCCTATGTTCACCTGTTTTGTTTCTTAAATTCCATATATGAGTGAAATCATATGGTATTTGTCTTTCTCCATCTACATCATTGCAAATGGCAAGATTTCATTCTCTTTGATGGCTGAGTAATTTTCCTTTGGATATTTGCACCACATCTTTATCGACTCATCAGTCGAAGCACCTCTGGGCTCTTTCCATAATTTGGCTATCGTTGATAATGCTGCTATAAGCACTGGGGTGCATGTGCCCCCCTGACTCTCTATTTCTGTATCATTTGGGTGAATATCTAGTAGGGAAGTTGCTGGGTTATAGGGTAGCTCTATTTTTAACTTTTTGAGGAATCTCCATGCTGTTTTCTATAGTGGCGGAACCAGTTTGCATTCCCACCAACAGTGTATGAGGGTTGCCCTTTCTCAGCATTCTCGCCAGTATCTGTCATTTCCTGACTTGTTAATTTTAGCCATTCTGACTGGTGCAAGGTGGTATCTCATCATGGTTTTGATCTGCATTTCCCTGATGATGAGTGATGTTGGGCATCTTTTCATGTGTCTGTTAGCCATCTTGATGTCTTCTTTGGAGAAAAGTCTATTCGTGTCTTTTGCTCATTTCTTAACTGAATTATTTGGTTTGGGGTGTTGAGTTTGATAAATTCTTTATAGACTTTGGATATTAACGTTTTATTAGATCAGTCATTTGCAAATATCTTCTCCCATTTTAGGTTTGTTGGTTGTTTCCTTCACTGTGCAGAAACTTTTTAACTTGCTGAAGTCCCCATAGTTCATTTTTGCTTGTTTCTCTTGCCTCCAAAATGTGTCTAGTAAGAAGTTGCTGAGGCTGAGGTCAAAGAGGTTGTTGCCTGTGTTCTCCTCCAGGGCTCTGATGGCTTCTTGTCTCACATTTGGGTCTTTCATCTATTTTGAATTTTAATTTTGTGTATGGGGTAAGAAAGTGGTCCACTTTCATCCTACCGCATGTTGCTGTCCAGTTTTCCCAATACCACTAGTTGAAGAGAACATTTGGTTTCCATAGGATATTCTTTGCTCTATTGAAGATTAGTTGACCATAGAGTTGTGGGCCCATTTCTTTCATAGGATGTTCTTTAACCTCCATGTATTTGAGGTTTTTCCAAATTTTTTCTTGTGGTTGACTTCAAGTTTCATAGTGTTGTGGTCAGAAAATATACGTGGTATGATCCTAATCTTTTTCTTTTTGTATTTGTTGAGGTCTGACTTGTTACGTATACTGAAGAATGTTCCATGTGCACTCTAAAAGAATGTGTAGTCTGATGCTAGGATGAAATGTTCTGAATGTATCTGTTAAGTCCATCTGGTCCATTGTGTCATTCAAAGCCACTATTTCCTTACCGATTTTGTGCTTTGATGAATTGTCCATTGCTGTTCTTACTGAACGTTAAAGTCTCTTACTATTATTGTATTATTATCAATGAGTTTCTTTACGTTTGTTATTGATTTATATATTTGGCTGTTCCCAAGTTAGGGGCACAAACATTTACAATTGTTAGATCTTCTTTTGGATAGACCCCTTAATTATGATATAATGCCCTTTTTCATCTCTTATTACAGTCTTTGGTTTAAAATCTACTTTGTCTGATATAAGTATGGTTACTCCAGCTTTTTTTTGACATCCGTTAGCATGATAAATGTTTCTCCATCTCCCCACTTTTAGTCTGTAGGTGTCTTTAGGCCTAAAGTAAGTCTCTTGTAGGCAGAACATAGATAGGTGGGTTTTTTTTTTAATCCATTCTGTTACCCTCTCTTTTCTAAAGTAGGCTCCACGCCCAGCATGGCTTAAATTTTTGACCCTCAGATCAAGACCTGAGCTGAGATCAAGAGTTGGATGCTTAACCGACTGAGTCACAGGCACCCCTGATACTTTATGTATCTTGGTTGGAGAATTTAGTTAATTTATATTCAAAATGACTATTGATGCATATGAATTTAATACCACTGTATTACCTGGAAAGTCACTGTTTCTGGATATTTTCTCTGTTTCTTTCTAGTCTTTGCTGTTTTGGGTCTTACTTTTCCACTCAATGAGCTGCCCTTAATACTTCTTGCAGGGCTCGTTTAGTGGTCACAAAGTCCTTTAGTTTTGTTTGTCTGGGAAGCTCACGATCTCTCCTTCTATTCTGAATGACAGCCTTGCTGGATAAAGTATTATTCTTGGCTGCATATTTTTTTCCCATTCAGCACACTGAATATTCTGGCCTGCCAAGTTTCTGTGAACAGATTGGCTGCAAACCTGATATACTTTCCTTTGTAAGTTAGGGATTTCTTTTCCTTTGCCACTTTCAATTTTTTTCCTTGTCTCTGTACTTTATAAATTTTACTATGATATATTTTGGTATTGGCGTGCTTTTGTTGATTTTGATGGGAGTTCTCTATGCCTCTTGGATTTGGATGTCTGTTTCCTTCCCCAGATTAGGGATGTTCTCAGCTATAATTTGCTCAGATAAACTTTCTGTCCCTTCCGCCCCCCCCTTCTTCTTCTGGGACACCTATATGTTATTATGCTTTATGAAGTTGCTATGCTCCCTACAATCATGATCCAATATTTTTCTTTCCCTCTTCTTTTCAGCTTCATTATTTTCCAAATTTTATTTTCTGTATCAGCTATTCATTCCTCCTCCTTCTTCCATCCTTACAGTCCTTACATTCAATCAGTTCCACATCTTGGTTATAGTATTTTTTATTTAGGCCTGACTAGGTCTTTTATCTCTGCAGTAAGAAACTTCCTGGTATCTTTTATGCTTTTCTCAAACCCAGCTAGTATCCTTATGATTGTTGTTTTAAATTCTGGCTCACACATATTGCTTATATCTCTTTCGATTACCATGACCTTTTCTTGTTCTTTCTTTTGGGATGAATTCCTCAGTCTTGGCATTTCATCTAGGTCTCTGTCGTCTGTGTGTTAGGAAAGCCTGTTATAATTCCTGTTTCTGAGAGTAATGGCTATATTAAGAAGAGGTCATATATTGACCAGGGCCTGGCACTGCCAGAAGTGTCTCTGGTGTGTGCGGCATGCACTCGGCTGTTGTGTTTTGGTCGCTCTTTCCCGCAGGTCAGTCCTCTGCAGAGTTCCTCCTTGCCTGCTATAGGAAGTGTTTGGACCTTGCCCGGTGTATGGCAAGTTTTGACTAGGTGTGCTTTGGTCTGCTTGTTAAAAGACACTAGATCTTGTTTCCATTGAAGCTGAAGCTTTGCAGTACTCTCTGGTCAGCAGACTTGGTATGTGCAGTGGGTTTACTGGTCTTCTGAGGGGTGGAGAGGCTGCTGCCACTCTAGCTCTTGGGCACACCTGCCCTCGACCCAAATGTCCAGTGTGGGCTCTCTGCTGCTCACTGAAGTCCATCTGGGCTGATGGGTATGGGTAAAAATGGTATCAGACAGCTCTCTTTCCCCTAGAGGAAGGAGTTCATGCCCACCACTGTCCAGGAAGCCCTCAGAGAGGAGTGATCAATTTCTCCTTGTGTGTTCCAGCCGTCTCTCAGATCCCTGCCTTCACCCTACCGTGTCCAAGCTGTCTTCCCACCCAGTGGTGCAGTGCTCCTATGTTTTATCTTGGGCCCACCAGCTCGTTCTCAAAACTCCAAATATTAGGGACTCAGTGTGGCTCAGGCCTGCACGGATCCTTTGGGGGTCTTGCCGCCCTGTAGCCGGTGCTGGTTTGCCCCAGAACAGTCATATGGACATGCTGGAGCTTAGAGTTTGTGGTAAAGCACAGCAAAAGCCATTTTAGCTGCCCTCAGCAGGTGTCTCTGCTCCCATGCTAACAAACAGGGCAGCTCAAGGGGTTCCTGCCTCTGCCTCTTTCGTCCCCAGAGAGGCAGCACCACCTCTCCCAAATGCACTCCAGGAAGGGGAACCGTCTATCTCAGTGGGACCCAGGGGATCCTCAGATCACACTGTCGGCCCCGGGCCTCTGCCCTCCTTCTCCACGGGAGCACTATGCATGCCAGGCTCTATCCTGGCAGTGGCCTGGACTTCTAGAACTTCAGACTTTGAGCTCTGCTTCTGGTACAACCTTGTGATAACCAGCCTCTCTCATTTTGCCTGTCAGTGGTTTTGGGGAAGTGCTTTTCTTCTAACACTGCACACCCTCTCTCTCTCTCTCCCTGGTCAGGGATCCCTCACCTTCCCGCCACTCATGGTTCTTTTCTCCCCCAAATCATGTCTCCACATGCCCTACCTTCCAGTGTGGCTTCTTATCTCCCTCTAGCTGTTCAGTTTTTTCCCCTCAGTCCTCAGATCAAATAAACATCCAACAATCCAACTAAAAATATGGGTGGAGGATCTGAACAGACATTTCTCCAAAGAAGACATACACACAGCCACCATGTACATGGAAAGATGTTCAACGTCACTAATCATCAAGGAGATGCAAATGAAAACCCCAATGAGAGATCACGTCATTACTGTTAAAATGACTGAAAGACAAGAGCCAAGTGCTAGGATGTGGAGAAAAGTCAACCTTGTTTATTGTTGGTGGGAATGCAAACTGGTGCAGCCATTATGGAAAACAGTATGGCGGACTTTCAGAAAATTAAAAATAGAACTACCACATAATCCAGCAATTCCCTTTCTGAGTATATATCTGAAGAAAACAAAAACACTCACTTGAGAAAATGTATGTGCCCCATATTCAGTACAGCATTGTTTACAAGACAATTTATAATTGTCCACTTATTTACCCTTCCCAACATTTTCATTCCTCCCTTCCTAACTCTGCATACATACACAGAATCAGTTTCCTTCTGACTAAAAAATTCACTTACTAGTGGTTTTTAAAAATGAATCTTCTGCCAATAAATTCTCTTTGTGACTGTATGAAAATATCTTAATTTTGCCTTCAGTTTTGAAGGCTATGGTTGCTGGGCACAAAATATCAGGTCAGCAAATATTTTTTTCCAGATCTTTCCAGAAGTCATGTTATTGTCTTCTGGGTTCAGTAAGTTCTGCTGAAAAATCAATTATCCATTTAATTGTTATTCCTTTGGATGTAATATGCCTTTTGCTGATGACTTAAAAAGCTTTTTCTCTTGATCTTTGGTTTCCATCAGTTTTTCTATGTTATGGTTATATACACTTCTCTTTGTATCTGCCTTTCTTGGCTTCGTACATTACCTTGATGCTTTTTGTTCATTTTGGAAAAGTTATAAACAGCATCTCTTCAAATATTGCTTCCTCCCACTTCCTCTTCTTTATAGTTCTTCAATGCCACCCAACTAACATTAGAATTCTGAACCATGTTTTCTATGTTTCTTTAAGCTCTTTCCTGTGTTTTCTATCCTTTTCTTCTTTGATTTACCTCTATTGGTATGTTCTACAGACTAACAATCCAGTAACTCCCTTCTGCGAATCTAGCCTGCAATTAAACTTTTCGATTGAATTCTACTTTACAGCTTCCCTATTTCTCAGTGTTAGAATCCTAGTTGATTTTTTTTAATAGATCCTAGTTCCTTTTTTTTTCTTTTAAAGATTTTATTTATTCACTTGACAGAAAGTGAGAGAATACAAGCAGGCAGAAAAGCAGAGGGAGAGGGAGAAGCAGGCTCCCCACTGAGCAGGGAGCCTGATGCGGGGCTGGATCCCAGGACCCTGAGATCATGAGCAGAGCTGAAGGCAGTCGCTCAACCAACTGAGCCACCCAGGCACCCCTAGATCCTAGTCCCCTGGTGAAAATCTCCACCATGTTATCTAGTTCCTTAAATGCACTAATTACTGTGATGTCAAAGTCCCTCTCCAATATCTGGGGATCTCTGTGGATTTGTTTCTAATGACTTTCTTCCATAGGCTTCACTCATTTTTTTTCCTGTGCCTTAGCATGCCTGGTAATTTCTGACTGTATAATTGGCTTTGTGTAGATAAATACCATTTTTTGTCCCCTCGATCCACTGATATAGTAGCAAAGTTGAGGCCGCTGCTTTCTGCTTGACCTCTACTCCCTGAGATATAAGTGACAAATGTCTCCAAAGAAAAGTTGGCAGTGAATACAGGGCTCACCCTAAGGAGTTCTCCGTCTGTCAGGTCTGAGACCCCAAAAGACTAGAGCCTTTAATTGTTCTCTGATAGATTCAAATGGTTTTCTTTTGTGTGACTGTATCTTATCTAGCTTTTCTAGTCTTCTGTGAAGGAATGGGTTCTTTCAGACTTATCCTATCAAAGTCCTTCTTAGTGTTTCTGAAGCCATTAATCCATTTGCAGACCCTTTCCTGGGGGGCTGTCTTATCTCTTACACTCCTAGTACCTCAGGGCTACTACAAAGTGAGGTAAGTGTTCTCCTTGATTACTTTTGCCACTTCTGAACTACTTTTCCTTCATCTTTCAAAACCCCAAGCTACACTGAAATGCATGACATTGGCTATATCCCAAATGATCCCTCAACACTGGTGCCTGCTACTATCCTTTGTCAACTTCCTGGTTCTCATTCATTTATTAAAGACTCTAGTTAACTGCCTTCTCTATTGCTTACCTCCTCTCCTGCAAGATCATCACTGATTCCAAAAACCACAAGGACAAGAACTCACTCAATAGGGTAGGTCCTTAAGGACTCTGCCCTCCCACCCCCACTGATCTTTCCCTCTAGTAACCACCCCCACAGGAATCTAGATTTTATTACAAGTAACTGTAATTGGAAATGGTGATTGTAAGAGACTCTGTTTCTAAACTATACTTCCTCCCCTCCAGCTCATTTATATCACGCCCTCACTTTGACCTCACTGAGATCTCCAAATCACCGACCTTATCATGACTTGACTGTCCATCACACACCTCTTCTGGTGACGTCCCCCTTATCGAGTTTATGTTTCATGGTCATCTCGGTCTCTGTAACATTTTCCTAGAAAAATCTCAACCCAGAGGAGTTCAACCTATCCTTCCAGCTAAAGGTTACAGGAGAAAAATCTCACAGCCATAGTGATCCTTTTGAATTTAAAATTATGATCACATGGGCGCCTGGCTCAGTTGGTTAGGTGTCTGACTTGATTTCAGCTCAGGTCATGATCTCAGGTTCGTGAGATCGAGCCCTGCATAGGCTCTGCACTGGGCTTGGAGCCTAGTTGGGATTCTGTCTCTCCCTCTCCCTCTTTCCTCCCACTCCCTCTCTAAGGAAATAAAAATAAAATAAAATTATGATCACAAACCTCTGATGAACATCCAGTCCTACCAGACAATCCTTTGTTTCTCTAATAAGCTTGATTTCTATCTCCCCGTATAGCTATGCCCCCATTTCTTTGTTTCTCTTCAAAGCAGAATGCTTGGAATGAGTTATCAATACTCATTTCAGCCTCTTTACCTAACCGTGCATTTTTCAATCCACTTCAATCTGGCTGATGCTGTTCCTGTTAAATTCACCAGAGAACTCTGCTGTCAGGTTGAATGGCTCCTCCTTTCCTCCCCAGAAAGCAGAGAAAAAAATCCTTCTGTCCTCCTCCTCTTTCCCACCTCAGTTGTTCCCCCTTTGCTGGCTCCCTCACTAGTGTCTCCATTTCTACAAAGAGAGAAATGTTGGAAAGCCCTTGGGCTTGGTCCCGGTCCCCATTCTACAGCTGTTCTTGCTCCCGTGAGGACGGTATCCAGCTCTGCAGCTGTAAATGCCATCTCTATGCTGATGATTCCCCAAATCCGATCTGCAGGCTTGACTCTTAGTAGAGCTTTAGACTGCTAGGAGCGTCCAGGCCGAAATTAATCTCCCCGCTTGCATACTTCATAAGCACAAAACAGAGTCTGCTACGCCCACAGCAGAGCTCTTCATCTTCCGCAGACGCCAAGCTAGTTTTTCCAGTATCCTTTCCAGCTCAGTAAATGAAACTCCCTCCATTCAGCTGCTCAGGCTCATGCGCTGGGGTCATCCTTGATCTCTCTCTTTCCCCCAACCCACCCACCCGGGCAAATACATAATCAAGGTCTGCCAGATCTATTTCACACACACACACACTTTTTAGAGAGAGAGTATGCACAAGCATGTGCATGGGGGGAAGGACAGAGGGAATCTCAAGCAGACTTCACACTTAAGCATGGAGCCCTACCACGCCTGATCTCATGACCCTGACATCACGATCGGAGCTGAAATTAATAGTTGGACGTTTAGCCTACTGTGCCACCCAGGGGCCCCATCTCCAAAATATATTTTTGAATATGTTCATTTCTTTCTACCTTCCCTAGCTAAGGCCATGTTTATCCCCTGCCTGCAGGAAACCCGACAGCCCCACCCACCGGCTGGTTTTCCTGCCTCTCTTCTCCAATCTCTTCTCCTCGCAATAGCCGGAAGGTGCTTTTAAAGATCTGAATCAGATCACATGAATTCTTTCTGCTTTTTTTTTTTAAAGATTTCATTTATTTATTTGACAGAGAGAGAGACACACACACACAGACAGTGAGAGAAAGAACACAAGCACAGGAAGTAGGGAGAGGGAGAAGCAGGCTTCCCGCTGAGCAGAGAGCCCGATGTGGGTCTCGATCCCCAGGACCCTGGGATCACGACCTAAGGCAGATGCTTAACGACTGAGCCACCCAGCATCCCAGATCAGGTCATTTCTATCAATGCTTCATCAGCAGCACATTGTAAGAGTCCAATAAGTATTCATTAAAAAGAATGAATGGACAGATGAATGACTGGGAAGGCAACTTGTTCAAGATGCGAGAGCTACAACCAAAACCTGGGTCTCTCTTGTTTCATGAGAGCGTACACCTTTACCCAGGATCTGGAGCGGGGCCAGCCCTTATTCTTCAGCAGCCTTGCTGAGAACAACCAACCACACTTTGCCAAATTTCAAAGCAGAATCTATAGAACAGCTACATTTTATGCATAGAAATACTACAATAATTTCTCGATTTTTTTTTCATTTAATTTCATGTAGGAAGCAGAGGAGCTGAACGGAAGAGGATGGATGTTCTCATTTTCTAAGTTCTCTGCTAAATGTGTAATTTACAAAGATGCGATGATATTGACTAAAATCACATGCAGAGAGCACTCCGCCAAGAATTAGAACAATAGACATCTTTTATTACAATGGGACCACAGGCACCCGCTTTCACCTTTCTATACCCGTTTCCTTAGGTGTAAAATGGAAATAATACGGTATCTCTTAGGGACGCCTGAGGGTTACGTGAGAACGCAACCCAAGTACCTGAAATGCCTGAATGCTTGCTGCAACTTTATTCTTAGCTCCAGCCACGCAGCAGATCTGCTGAAAATATTTTTCTCTTCTTTTTTTAATGGCTCATGTTTTGCTCTGCGGCAGGACTTTTAGTAAGTCTTATTATGACCCCTCATCTGGAGGTTTCCCAGCAAATCCCCAGTGGAATCCCAACCCCAAGTCTTGGGGATTACAGGCGGGTTTTCATTATTGGACCTTCTCTCTTTCGCTTCATAAAAGCGCATTCCCCACTCCTTGGCCCAGCAAGAATCAACATACATGTGACAAAAATGGCATTCTCGGGAACCAACAAGAGTCCTGCAACAGTGAAAGAGAGGGAAGAAGGCATCTGAGGCTGCCAATCAGACAGCTTGCTGTGCACACCGTCCCCGGTACACACTGGCCAGGTGCCTGCTGCTGACTTCTGAGACCAGAAGGACTGGGCAGGGGTGTGGCAGGGTGGGAGGTAGGGGCAGGGGGCACACTTCAGGCAGGAAAAGAAAGTTAAGGGGAGTCTGGGACCAAGTCGGTCAAAGAAGGGGCCTACAGTATGTATAGCTAGCTTCTTTCTGGAATTCAGAAATGAATGACATTCTCCGTTTCTCCGAAAGAGCAGTTAAAATGAGGTGGGTTTTAATGGCAGCCATGAAGACAAGAGAAAAAGGCTGGGAAGAGCTTACAGCTGAACTGGAGGGCAATGAAATGAATAATTCAGGAAGAGACGTTTATTAGCAGAGACATTTGCTCTCGGTTTAAGAGAGCTAAAATCCAGCCTTGCCCGGAAACTCAAGTCCATAAACACTTAATGAGCACTGGTAGTTTTGGGTACAGAGCAGGGAATTCAATTCCATCTAACCAACCAAGGGCCTTCTGATTCTGGGTACCGTGGAAGGGACGATGGAAGGAGGCATGGGCTTTGGAAGTCCTCCTGGGCCAGCTCCTGTCCATTCCGGACCTTCTGCAGACAGAGGGCTCTCTGCTGCCCATGAAATAAAAGAAGTGGGGTACACCTGGCGGCCTCCTCTGCCTGAGGCCTCAACTGACTGAGGAGTGATTTAGTCCTTCCCAACATTTTTCTGTTCAAGATTCTCTAGAGCTTATGCTTTCTAACCCAAAACCGTGGACTATCATGTCTATTCACACCCATGCACTTCTTGGATTGTAAAATGAATAATGATGTTCCTCAGAACTGTGATTTTCGGAATGCCAGCTAGTGTTTCCATGTCCTGGTCATGGTGGGACTCAGGAGGGATGGGGGCAGCTCTTCTCTGGGCCTCGAAGCAACCAGGTTTTCTAGACCATCTTCCTAGTCTCACAACAAATTCAGAATGGGTATGTTTTCCATATGGGATGAAACGCAAGCGCATACCCCCTGACGTGCTGTGTCAGCTGTGGTGGGGCTCTGTGGGGAGGCAGAGAATGCCTCTTCTGCACGACAGCATGGGAATCGGGGGACACGAGGCACCTGCACTCCTGGCCTGTGCTTTAGGAGGACAAGGTCCTAGGCAGATGACCTTGAGGAGCTTTGGCTGCTGCGAAGTACTTGGGATGGGGCAGAAGTGACCCTGCGGGTTGTGGCCCCCAATCACGGGAACAGGAGAGACACGGGGAAAACTAGGAGACGAAACAAAGTGAGGTCTAGTGAAGCTAAGTTACAGCATCTGAGACACAGATTAGAAATTGACTGAAAGTGACACATGGGAAAAAGTTACTGGGTCCTGGGGCTGGTGACAGCCGAGTCACTCAGGGGCACCTGGGTGGCTCAGTCGGTTGAGCGTCCGACTCTTGATTTTGGCTCAGGTCAAGATCTTGGGGTCCTGGGATCGAGCCCTGCATTGGGCTCCACACTGGGCATGGAGTCTCCTTGGGAGTCTCCCTCTGTCCCTCCCCAACCCTCTCGCTCTCAAATAAATAAATCTAAAAGAAATAAAGAACAGAGTCACTCAGCCAAGTGCTGGCTGTAAACGAGTGCAGATACATGTAAGTCCGTCACGGAATTCCAGGCTTAGAGGTGACTCAGGGAGGAGTATGGCCAGAGTGAGACTTCCGTCTGCCATTAGCAAATAAGCTGTTAAAAGAACGTCGCTTCCTTTGAGAATGGCTACCAGAATGTCCACGTTGTTCATGGTTTCTTCAAGATTGTGGGGGTCAAGACCTGGACGTCTCATTACGCCTCAGTAGGTGGTCAACCACCTGTTGGATGCATCTACACTTCTGAGCTGTGCTTCCCCCACCACCTGCCCCCGCCCCAGACAAAGACATTTTTTCCTAAGTTCGGTCTCAGCAACAACCAAACAGAAAATAAAGCTCTAGCTGAACTTCCAAATCAGGATAATACGAATACCAAGCTCGGAAACTCCCATGGAACTCAGAAACTTTGTCAACTCCATATTAGTTCCCAAACATTACTGAGTTATTATATGATCCTAAACGAATCACATGAAGCTCCAATCAGCTTATGAAAAGTTCTGTCATTTCCAATTATTCTAAGACGTGTATGGATTAGGAAAAGGGTGGGGGGAGGAAGTTTTTAGAGAAGGTTAATTTGAAAGATAAGCAGAATCTGCACTCCAGGAAATGAACAGCAGAGTAAATGTGCTACAGAAACTCTCCATAATGCCTTCCCCAAACTGCGGCCCGAGCGGTCTTTCCTCCGGCATAATTACAGGAAACTCATTTAGGGGAACACAGCAGCACAGACTCTCCACGCTCGCAGGTTGGCATCTGCCTTCTCATCAGCTTTGTTCCATGAATAATTAGATCCCTTCCTCAGCCTCTCCGTTGACTGGAACAGCCTCCAGTGCAGGGAGGCCTGCTTGGCATGCAGTGGGCCTCAGTGGTGAGGGTTCCTTGGGGAAAGGTGGGCCTGGCTTCATGGGGGAGCACAGACCCATTACCAAGCCTGTCAGGCAGTTAAAGCCCATCTCTGCCACCTCCTCCTCAGACCCGCAGGAAAGAGCTAGCCACCACTGGTAGTTTTAACTCATTCTCATCCATTATTTATAAAGTGTTGGCGTTTTCAGCTGAGAAGCCCTGTAGGCTACAAATGAGGGAATTTCCCTGGGAGACGAGGGAGTGGGGACAAGGGTGGGGGGTAGGGGGAGAAGCTCTTTGAGCCACCTGCTTTTTTTTTTAAGATTTTATTTATTTATTTATTTGACAGACATCACAAGTAGATAGAGAGGCAGGCAGAGAGGGAGGGGAAAGCAGGCTCCCTGCTGAGCCCCCAATAAAGGGCTCCATCTCAGGACCCTGGGATCATGACCTGAGCCAAAGGTAGAGGCTTTAAACCACTGAGCCACTCAGGCACCCGTGGTTCTTGCTGAGGGTCTATCCCAACCCGCGTGGGCTGCAGCCCCTCACCCCTGCCGGCTTCTCTCAGGGGAGCATCTACAGAAGTAAATTAACGCCCCCTCTTCTTACCTCCCTCCTTCCCTTCCTTCGTTGACAATGTTTCTCCCTCTGTACAATGTGCTGAGTTTCTTGGAAAAATCCTCACCGGGATCTGTGTGAGCCACGTACCGGGTAAAATACTTCATAATGGGTTATCTCATTAATGTTCGGAACAACCCCATCCAGTAGTTACTATCACTGGCCCACTGCGGGAGTCAGGAGACAGGTTTGAAGGGGTTTAGTAATTCACAGAAGGCACCCGAGTGGCAGAGCCTGGGACATAGTCCCACTATTCCCACCCTGGAAACTGAGCTTTTAGCTTTTACCCCATACCTCAGAGCAAAATGAACTGTAATCCTACCACCCACAGGTAACCTGCAGGAATACCGCAGAGGAGATCTTTTCACATGTAAAATATCAGATTATCCTTGAATGAAAATGAAAGAATACAGGAGCTTCCGTTTCTTGATTTTTACTGAGCATTCTTTTCTCGTGGTCTCACCCGTCGTACGGTCTTACCCGGGTCACTGGCTCTCTGCCCGCAGCATGATTTTTGGACGATGAGTGATAATCCATCATGTGACTGTCCCACTGTTTATCCACCAGATCCGTTTCTAATCCCAGGAATTGGGCTGCACTATACATATTTGCCCATCATCCCTGGGAACCTAACTGAGCCGCCGCTGGGGCCTGGGGCTCAGGGGGACAGGTCTGGAGAACAATGAGCCAGCTGAAGAAAGACCCTATCCCAGGTGATGCCTGTCTCTGGTGAGGCAAAGGCACAAATCCGGCCATGACGCAGGACCTCTGGTCTTGCTGTTTAATCAAGTTGTGTTAACTCCTCTCCAGGTGGTTATTAAGCAGTATTTTGGTTCTATATAGTTATGGGATGGTTATGTGGTTACTTTACCTTTATTAGTTATTCTACATTTTGTTATATAATTATTTTGCATCTACCTTTAAGAGAAACCATAATTTATTAGTTTCCTGAATAACTGGACAAGATTATGTATCTCTGCACATTCTCAAACCTTCTTCCAAGGAGGGCTGAACGAGAGTCCACAAAACCCCACAGGCAGGGTGGTCTTCTCAACCCTCTGTTGAGAAGGAAATCACATCATGTCTTCGTCTGTTTGGGTGAATCAGCCTTATGGAGTAGAGGAAGAACCTGGAACATCTCAGCAAACCAGACATGCTCTTCTAGGTATGATGAGTCCCTACCTCACCCTCCAACTGGGCAAATGACCATGTGAAGAACGTACTAAACAGTGTTCCTGTATCTGATTCCCGTGGGAGCTTATTTAAAGAACAGAAATGCACACCAAAATAGCTCAAAGTGCCCTTCAAGTGCCCTTTCACTGTTTTCCATCAGAAGAAAGGTACTATGTAAATTTCTATAGAAATCAGCATTTCTATAGCATTTTATATTTTCAAAATGCTTGTACCATCATTTACTAATATAACATTTGAGAACCACCATCTGCTTTAAATATAGGTAAATTCTTTTTAAAATGGTTCTTTTAGTACAGAGAAACTCATCCGCTCATCCCCTCCTTCAGATCTTTGTCATGTCAGACAAAATGGTTCAGCCTCTTCTAAATCTTCTGATTTTATATTTAGCAACTTACCACAAGGCCTAGGGTCTTTCACAAAAAAAACAAAAAAAACAAAAAAAAACCCAGTAAGAAATCCAAGACTTCATCTGAAATCTGGACAATCTGAAAGCTGAGCTATGGGATGCTCCCTACAGCCCAAGCCTGGGCTGTTTATCCCACAAACACTGACTTATTGCCTACATGGGCCTCGAGTCTCCATCTTGCCCTTACTGGTGGTGATGTCTAGAGGTAGAAATGGGCCTGGCAGCGCCCTAGGACCTAATGGGAGTGGGCATGACTCAGACCGGAGGCCTATTGGATAGGCCTGTGGAGAAACCCCAATGAAGGCTTCGGAGCGTCTTCTCTAAGCTGTCATTTGAATTCTAGGTTGTCTTTTTAACCAATTCTGGGTCTCACTTCAGCTATTATTTACTTGATTATATTTAAATAAAATTTTCTTGTCATTATTCTTTTAACCTAACTATTCCCTAAGCATTCAATATTCACAAAATAATGGGTCTAATGTGCTAGTTATTTTATCCCAACACATGTTAAATGCACATATTGCACGGAGCACTGGGTGTTGTGCATACAACAATGAATCTTGGAACACTGCATCAAAAACTAATGACGTATTTTATGCTGACTAACATAACACAGTTTAAAAAAAAAAGCCAGGAAGACCTAAAATCATCTCACACACCATCGATGGCATATGCGCCCCGTGGACCATGTTACAACAGATGACAGTTAGCCACCAACAAAGGTCAAAGCAAGGAAACGCAAGGGGTGTCTGCTGATTTGTATGAGCATCATTCTGTCAAACTGACTACACCAGGAGGCCACTGGGCTGGGGTGACTCTGATGCCTGGGCAGTCTACACAAACCAAAACCTAAGCCTGTAAACGTCTTGTGTTTAAGAAACTGAAATTTGGGGAGTGCCTGGGTGGCTCAGTTGGTTAAGCGTCTGCCTTCAGCTCAGGTTATGATCTCAGGGTCCTGGGATTGAGCCCCACATCGGGCTCCCTGCTCAGCAGGGAGCCTGCTTCTTCCTCTCTCTCTACCCTCCCCTCCACCCACCCCCTTCTCTCTCTTGCTCACTCTCTCTCAAATAAATAAAATCTTTAAAAAAAGAAAGAAATGGAAACCTCAGGGCAACCAGAAATAAAGAGACAAGTTAGTAGGGTTTAAGCTACAACCAATCAAATAATTTCCTTCCTTTGCTTTGCCTCCTTTTCTGGACTAGTCTTGGCTCCCATCTGCAGAGCGCCGCTAACCATTTCCAGGTTTCCCCTGCCTGATTTAAAATGATTTTTGCTCAAGTAAAATCTTAAAATTTACACTATGCCTCAGTTTATCTTTTAACAATTCTGTGTAGAGAAGAGTAGACAGGAAGCCCGGAGGCAGGAGAAACTGTTAGTATGTCTTCAGAGATCATTCCAGAGGGAAATTGTAAAGGCCTAAGCCAAGTGGTGGTGGTAGACAGGAAATGGGACCCGTTTCCAGAGATGCCGAGAGAGATGCCGAGACTGTGTGTCTGTGAAAACTGTAGTCCGGTCTGGTTTTAGAGGTTAGGGAAAGGAGGGAGTTGAGAATAACCCCAGGGCTCTTTCCAGAACCAGTGGAAAGACACGCTGGCCGTTTTCTGAGACACAACATAAAGGAAGGAGAACATGGAGGGAAGGGGAGGGGTAGCAGCAGCAGCTTAATCTTGGATGAGTGGCTTCTGAAGTATTTCAAGAATATCCAAGTAGGAATACTATATTTGATGTTGAATGTTGTGAGCCTGGGGTTCAGAAGCCACCACGTGTGGACCATCTCCTGTGGGTGACAAATGGGGCGGCAGGCTCCAGAGCAATCAGCATGGAGGGGTGTGGAGAGTGGGAAGGGAGAGGAGGAGAGGTGAGGAGACCAAACCTTAAGGAGCAGAGAGAGTATGAAAACCAGCAGAGGAGATTGGGGAGGAAGAGCCAGGGACAGGAGGGAAGCGTATGGTGAATGGGGCCATGAAAACCAAGGGACATAGAAGGTCTAAATGTCTCCAGTGAGTTCAACGTCAAGGCGGTTTCTGGGGAGCAGGGACAGAAGCCAGACTGTGACTGGAGGGCTGCATGGGGGCGGGGATGAGAGACAGAATGCACAAAGGAACACGGAGGAAAGGGGAGGAGGGAAGAGGGCAGCAGGGAGTGGGCCATCTGGGGGGGGGGTGTACTGGATTCTTTTTCCTTTTCACCAGTTTACTTGAGCATGTTTCTATAAGGCAGAGCATAACCAAAGATCTTGGGGGGAAAAATGTGGTTGGGGGACCTGAAGGAGCTGTGAATATCTACATGACCTGCTGTGGGTGCGGGGAGAGGAAACTAGTAGAATCACCGAGGCAGGGTGGTCCCTTGCCATAGGAAAAGGTAGTTCAAAAAAGAAAAGGACAGAATATGAAGGAGAAGAATAAGGGCACAGAAATTCTAAGAAACTGTGTAACTGGCACTCAGCATGCCAGAAACAATAGAAGGGGCTTTGCAACTTAACCTGCATGAGCTTTTATGACCTTGATTTCAAAAGCAGGTGTGACCAGGAGACTGAACTTGAGAATGGACACAAAGTCCCAGAAGTAGGAGATCTCACTCACTAGGGCTTGCAGGACTCCTCCCTACGTGGAAGCTTCCAGGTCAGAGTCAGTGGGTGGCCAGCCAAGGAGGAAAGCCAGCTGTCACCTTCACAGCACACATGAGCGAAACCCCGCCCAGCTTCCTGGGCGCCCCCGAACAGGAAACCAGTTGCTAAAAATGATGGGCACGGGGGCCCCAGGAATCATGAGGCTCTCGGGAACATTTTTATTCATTCTTTTATTTACATGTATGCCTGTGTTTCTCTTAAAGGACACCCCCTCCAAATTCTAGTATCACAAGGATAGAAATGCATAGAGTCATCACTAGGTTGAACAGATAAAAAACTCTCCTCACTTCTAGAATGTCACATGGTTGAATGTGCATATAATTTGCCTTAAAAATGCCACTCCTGCCAAAGTTCCTCTGTATTAAGGATAAAAATAAAGCCTCTGGCTCAAGATCCTACATTTTAGAGCAAACGGATGACATCTTAGATTCTCCGTGCCAGATGAACCCCTCCGAAAGCTTAAACACACTGAACTGCAACCTAATCTGGGTGGATCCTAGAACAGTGGCGGAAAATACAGATGGAGTGTCATTGGTGCTGCCAGCTGGAGACTTCTTATCACAAACTGAAGCCAACCCAAGTTACTGCAAAACTATAAAGGCAAATGAACCCGCTGGATTCCCAAGGATGATGTGTACTGTGTTCAGAACCAGGCCTTCCTTTCACTGCAAATCACAGGGCTGGGTGTGGGCTTTCAGGGTAGACACAAATTCAATCTGGACTAAGAGGGGCTGACAGATCAGACACAAAAATAACACTCCCGGCTAAGAGACAGCAGCTATACATAGAGGTCACTTACGACTAACAGTTCATTGTGAGTTAGGTGCCTGCACTGGCTGGTTTTTATGCATCATCTAATCGGAGTCTCATAACCCTCAAAGGATTATTATTATTCCCATTTCATTGAAGAAGATACCGAGGGTCAGAGTAACTTGCTGACGCTTGCATCCCACCATGAATGAAAGGTCCAGATTTTTAGCACAGGTCTACGTGACAGGGCTCCTAAATGCTGTCCTTATTACTATGCTAATGATCTTTAAACATAATGGCTCTGAAGAAGCTCCCGCCTTGCTGCCAAGTTCTTTGGTGTTCTGTAGAGCAAGGTGCAAGACAGAAAGCCTTGCAATGAACAGAGATGAACAAAGGTGCCAGTCTTCAGGCACTGAGCATGAGCCTAAGTGGCATCTGCCTTGAGAAGGTGTGAAAACAGAGCAGAGCCTGATGACAAGCACGCTGGATGGCAGCAAGGGCACCATGACTTTTGCCCAGGCCACTCCCGGAGCAGGCTACTGCCTTGTGAGAGTCAACAGAACAGACCATCACTTGGAAAACCAAAGCCCTTATCTTTAACAATGGCAACCTCTGAAACCGTGCGCAGAAAAGCCAGAATAATATAAAGTTTACTCTGGGGAAATTAATCAAATATACTTGCTAATGTCACCGTAGATTAACCCATACGACCGGACATTAACACACAGAACCATACCTACTTGTGGAGTTAGATTTGGGGAAAATTATAAAACCAAAATTACAAAGCCAAAGTAAAAAAGCCTTGACGAGCAAAAAATCCCCAAATTATGCCACACTTGTTTGGAACAAGCAGTTCAAAAAACAAAAAACAAAAACCACGTTGCAAAATTTCCAACTTGGAAAGTGGGGCACCTTGTGTTCCATTTAAAATTTACACAAGCCCTTGTTCTTGGACTCTGGAACATATATTCCCGTTAGGTTCCGCTCAGCCTTGTCCAGGAGTGTGAGAATAATAATACAGATTACTAATGTGAATACAGCTTTCCTGAGTAAATAAGCAACAGTGAGGATCACACTTAGAATTTGACAGAATGAACACAGCATTTCTGCCTCCTGTTTTTAATAATGTGGCCCAAATAAATATAATAATTAAAAATAGAATTAGCAAAAGAATGAAACAGAGCCTCTATCTTAGCTTACACCACTGAAAAATGAGCTCAAAATGGATTAAAGACTTAAGTGTAAGACCTACAGCCATAAAACTCCAGAAGAAAACAGAGGGAAGAAGACCTCCTTAACACTGGCCTTGGCAATGAGATTTTGGATTTGACACCAAAAACCCAGGCAACAAAAACAAAAATAATCAAGTGGGACTATGTCAAATTAAAAAGCTCTGTGCCAAAAAGGAAAGAATCAACAAAATGAAAAGGCAACCTACAGAACAGCAGAAAATATTTGCTAGGCATCTATCTGGTAAGGGGCTAATATCTAAACATCTTTTATAAAGACCTTATACAACTCAACTGCTAAAAAACAAAAACAAAAACAATTAAAAAAAGGACAAAAACCTGAATAGACATTTTCCTAAGAAGACATAAAAATAGCCAACAGGTATACACTGAAAAGATTCTTAACATGACTAATTATCAGTGAAACGCAAATCAAAACTGCAGGGAGATATCACCAAACACCAGTCAGAATAGCTTTTATCAAAAAGACAAGAAATAACAAGTGTTGGCACAGATGTGAAGAAAATGAACACCTTTGCACTCTTGTAAACTGGTGTAGCCCCTATGAAAAACAACATGGAGATCTCTTAAAAAAAAAAAAATTAACTACCATACAATCCAGTCAATCCCACTTTTGGGTATATACATCCAAAGAAACAAAATGAGTATCTCAAAGATAGGATGCCCATGTTCGTTGCAGGATTACTCACAATGGTGAAGATATGGAAACAATCAGTCTGTCAATAGCTGAACAAAGATGTGATGTGTAAGCAGACACACACACACACACACACACACACACACACACACCCATTTAGCCAGAACAAAGAAAATCTTGATATTTGCAACAACATGGATGACCCTAGAGGGCGCTATTCTAAGTGAAACAAGCCAAAGACAAAACTCCTGTATTATCTCATTCACATGTGGAATCTAAAAAAAGCTTAAAAGTCAAAGTTACAGGAATAGCTACCAGGGGTGGGGGTGGAGGTGGGTGGGGGAAGATGGGGAGATGCGGTCAGAAGGTAAAGTTATAAAAGGAATATAAAAGGAATGAATCTGGGGATCTAACGCACAGCATGGCCCCTACAGTTATTCTTATATTGTGTACTTGAAATTTACCACGAGAGTAGGTCTTAAGTGTTCTCATCACAAAAAAGAAAAATAAAGGTAACTGTGTGAGGTGATGGATATGTTAATTAACCTGATTGTGGTAATCATTTCACGGAAGTATGGATATCAAATCATCTCATGGTACCCTTGAAATACATACAATTACATTTGTCAATTACAGCTCAATAAAGCTGGAGGGAAAAAAAAGAAACAGTTTCACTGACAAACAGAAATCATTGCTGGTTTCTTCTCTATAGGCCAAGCTCCACATTATGGAGAATTTATGAACACGCTGATGGGTGATAAGAAACAGGTACCAGTCGCACAATAGTTAAAATGTGGAGACTTCCTTCCTATAAGTTTGGGTAACTTCTCCAGAACTAGCATTCATTCTAGCTGACTAGAAAAGTAATTAGAATCACCCAGATGGCGCTCTATCAACTATGAGACTATTCTGTGGTAATCTTTGTTTTTTTTCCTAGTATTTTGAGCTAATAATCAAAAATAAAATCAGGAATTAAGGGAACAGAAGGTTTACTATCAAAGTTATTTGCTACCCTTCTGACTTGAAACCATCTCTCTATTTTACATACCTATAAATCTGATAAATTTTCTCATGGTTAGAACCCCATTTTCTTTTACAAGATATATCTTGGGAGTTTCAGAAGATTAGTGACAACAGTAAAACTTGGCAACCCCAAGTCTGAACACTTCTGAAAAGCATAATGATATGTTTAATATGTGTAGCTGCTTATTTTCATTTCTTGTCCTAAAACAGGTTATAAACAACCACACAGATATAAAATATAATTGATGCTCCATGAAAAAAGGAAGTTGTTGTTATGAGTGCAAAGGCTTTTGTCTTATTGCAAATATTAAAATTCTGACTTAAAGGCATAGACTTAGTCACAAGAAAATGTCAGCTAAATATTTGCTCTTTGTTCCATGCTTTGTGGATGGGAAGCCAAGACAAGCTGGGGATGCCCAGCCAGGGCTCATTAGGATCCTTTTGCTCTTGTCTGTTCACCAACATGGGTAAAGCTCTAATTAGTTCATTTGGTTGACATACAGTGGTAATGAGGGACCACTGAGGTTAGGTTTACTCAAACCACAGACTCTGTTTGAGCCAGTCACCCAGCAAATGTATGACAAATTCACAAAAGGAGAAGATGGCGGAGGAGTAGCAGGCTGAGACGACATCAGGTAGCAGGAGATCAGCTAGATAGTTTATCAAACCATTCCAAACACCTAGAAACTCAACAGGAGATCGAAGAGAAGAGCAGCAATTCTAGAAACAGAAAATCGGCCACTTTCTAAAAGGTAGGACCTGTGGAGAAGGGAATCCGAAGTCATGGGAAGCTAGACCACGGGGGGAGGGGCCGGCTCCTGGCAAGCAGAGGTACGGTGGAGCACAAAATCAGAACTTTTAGAAGTCTGCTCCACTGAGGGACATCAATCACTTCAGAGGCTAAGCAGGGTGGAGCCCTCTCAGGGACAGTATGGTCTCAGGTCCCACGTGGTCACAGAAGGATCAGGGGTGTCTGATTGTAGCAGAGCTCGCAGGTATTAGAGCGGGGAAGCCGGCTATAGAGACAGAGCAGAGGAGTGAGCTCTCAGCTCAGGGTTACCTTAAACTGTGATCTGCAGCACAGCTGGACCACTGCTCTTTGAGCAGGGACCCCACAAGTGGCAGATCCGGGGAGACCCCCTCTGGAAGAGTGGCAGAGACTCCAAATGGTGCCGTGCACCAGAGACAGAAAAACTCCGTCACAGGCCGGGTGAGCTTGGAGCATGGCCAGAGACCAGGGAGATGGGAGGGACTGATGGCTTTTCTCCGAGGGTGCACTGAGGAGTGGGGCCCCAAGCTCTCAGCTCATCCAGGCCTGAGACTGGGAGGCCATCATTTTCATTCTTATATTCCAGAGCTCTACAGAAAGGCTCAGGAAACAAAAGCTCCCTAGAGTGAGTGGGAGGGGGCAGATCACTTAGCCCAGCCCCTGGCAAAGGCGGTGCAATTCAGCCTCAGGCAAAGACACTTAAGAATCATTACAACAGGCCCCTCGCCCAGAAGATCAGCAAGAACATCCAGACAAGACCAAGTTCACTGATCAAGAAGAACAGTGGAATTCCAGAGGAGGGGAAAGCAAAGCATGGAATTCATGGCTTTCTCCCCATGATTCTTTAGTCTGGCAAATTAAATTTTTTTTTTCTTATTCTAATTTTTAAAACTTTTACTCTTTCCTCTTTTAACATTTTTTAACTAGTTTATCTTAACAATATCTTTCTTAAAAAAAAAAACTTTCTGAACCTTTATTATTCTAGCCATATTTTATCCTTCATTGTGTCTAACTTTATCTTTTCTATACACATAGGGTTTTTTTCTTCTAAAAAATTTTGGGATACGACTTCTTCTAATAGATCAAAATATACCCTAAATCTAGCACAGGGTTTGTTCTAGTCTCCAGCCTGAGCAAATTCTCTCCACTTTCTTTTTCTTTCTTTTCCCAACCAATTTATCTTATCAACTCCTTCTTCAGAATTTTTTAAAAATTTTTCATCTTTACAGTCATATTCCATACCTTCATCGTGTTTACCCTTATTTGTGTATGTGTGTGTATTTATGTTTTTCTTTCTTTAAAATTTGGGAAGTAGTTTCTTCTAAGAGACCAAAATACTCCCAAAATCAAGTGGGTGGCTCTGTTCTACTCACCAGTCTAATACCTATATTTTCTTTCTTCTTTTTAAATTTTTTTTTTAGACTTCTTTTTACCCCTTCTTCTCCCAATGATTTGGGGTCTCTTCTGATTTGGTTAACACACATTTTTATGGGGTCTTTGCCACCCTTTTAGTATTTTATTCTCTCATTCATATATTCTTTTTTTTTTTTTAAGATTTTATTTATTTATTTGACAGACAGAGATTACAAGTAGGCGGAGAGGCAGGCAGAGAGAGAGAGATAGAGGGAAGCAGGCTCCCTGCTGAGCAGAGAGCCCGACATGGGGCTCGATCCCAGGACCCTGGGATCATGACCTGAGCCGAAGGCAGAGGCTTTAACCCACTGAGCCACCCAGGCGCTCCCTCATTCATATTCTTATCTGGACAAAATGACAAGGTGCAAAAACTCACCACAAAAAAAAGAACAAGAGTCAATACCAAAGGCTAGGAACCTAATCAATACGGACGTTGGTAATATGTCAGATCTAGAGTTCAGAATGACAATTCTCAAGGTGCTAGCTAGGCTCAAAAAAGGCATGGAATCTTCCTTCCTTAGAGAAACCCTGTCTGGAGAAATAAAAGCCTTTTCTGGAGAAATTAAAGAACTAAAATCTAACCAAGCTGAAATCAAAAAAGCTATGAGGTTCAATCAAACATGGAGGCTCTTACTGCTAAGATAAATGAGGAGGAAGAGAGAATTAGTGATATAGAAGACCAAATGATGGAGAATAAAGAAGCTGAGCAAAACAGAGACAAACAACTACTGGACCACGAGGGGAGAATTCGAGAGATAAGTGAGATGCAACAATATTAGAATAATTGGGATCCCAGAAGAAGAAGAAAGAGAGAGGGGAACAGAAGGTATATTGGAGTGAATTATTGTAGAGAATTTCCATAATATGGCAAAGGGAACAAGCATCAAAATCCAAGAGGCGCAGAGAACGCCCTTCAAAATCAATAAAAATAGGTTCACACCGCATCACCTAATAGTAAAACTTGCAAGTCATAGTGACAAAGAAAATCCTGAAAGCAGCCCAGGACAAGAAGTCTGTAACATACAATGGTAAATGATCCCAGGTTGTGGGTTCGAGTCCCACATCGGGCTCCTTGTCCAGCAGGGAGCCTGCTTCTCTCTCTGCCTCTGCCTGCCACTCTGCCTGCTTGTGCTCTCACTATGACAAATAAATAAATAAAATCTTTAAAAAAATCTAAAAAAAAAAAAATTAGATTGGCAGCAGACTTATCCAGAGACCTGGCAGGCCAGAAAGAACTGGCATGATATATTCAGAGCACTAAACGAGAAAAACATGCAGCCAAGAATACTATATCCAGCTAGGCTATCATTGAAAATAGAAGGAGAGATAAAAAGGTTCCAGGACAAACAAAAACTGAAAGAATTTGTAAACAGCAAACCAGCTCTACAGGAAATATTGAAAGGGGTCCTCTAAGCAAAGAGAGAGCCTAAAAGTAGTAGATCAGAAAGTAACAGCGACAATATACAGTAACAGTCACCTTCCAGGCAATACAATGGCACTAAATTCATCTCTCTTAATAGTTACCCTGAATGTAAATGGGCTAAATGCCCCAATCAAAAGACACAGGGTATCAGAATGGATAAAAAAACAAAACCTGGGACGCCTGGGTTTCTCAGTCGGTTAAACCTCTGCCTTCAGCTCAGGTCATGATCCCAGGTCCTAGGTTCGAGTACCACATCAGTCTCCTTGTCCAGCAGGGAGCCTACTTCTCTCTCTGCCTCTGCCTGCCACTCTGCCTGCTTGTGTTCTCACTATGACAAATAAATAAATAAAATCTTTTAAAAAATCTTTAAAAAAAAAATCAATATGCTGTCTGCAATAAACTCATTTTAGACCCAAAAACACCTCCAGATTTAAAGTGAAGGGATGGAAAACCATTTACCATCCTAATGGACATCAAAAGAAAGCTGGGCTGTCAATCCTTATATCAGATCAATGAGATTTTAAGCAAAAGACTATGATAAGAGATGAGGAAGGACACTATATCATACTACTATATCATACTCGAAAGGTCTGTCCAACAAGAAGATCTAACAATTTAAAATATCTATGCCCCTAACATGGGTGCAGCCAACTACATAAATCAATTAATAACAAAATCAAAGAAACAAATTGACAATAATACAATAATAGTAGGGGACTTTAACACCCCCACACCGAAATGAAGAGATCATCCACGCAAAAGATCAACAAGGAAATAAAGGCCTTAAATAACACACTGGACCAGATGGACATCACAGATATATTCAGAACATTCCATCCCTAAGCAACAGAATACACATTCTTCTCTAGTGCATGTGGAACATTCTCCAGAATAGATCACATCCTGGGTCACAAATCAGGTCTCAACCAGTACCAAAAGATTGGGATCATTCCCTCATATTTTCGGACCACAATGTTCTGAAGCTAGAACTTAATCACAAGAGGAAAGTTGGAAAGAACCCAAATACATGGAGACTAAAGAGCATCCTACTAATGAATGACTGGGTCAACCAGGAAATTGAAGAAGAATTGAAAAAATTCATGGAAGCAAATGATAATGAAAACACAATGGTTCAAAATCTGTGGGACACAACAAAGGCAGTCCTGAGAGGAAAATAGATAGTGATACAAGCCTTTCTCAAGAAATAAGAAAGGTCTCAAATACAAAACCTAACCCTACACCTAAAGGAGCTGGAGAAAGAAGAACAAAGAAAGCCTAAACCCAGCGGAAAAGAGAATTAATAAAGATAAGAGCAGAAATCAATGAAATAGAAACAAACAAACAAAAAAATAACAAGAGAACATATCAACGAAACTAGGACCTGGTTCTTTGAAAGAATTAGTAAGTTGATAAACCCCTGATCAGACTTATCAAAAAGAAAAGAGAAAGGACCCCAAAAAATAAAATCATGAATGAAAGAGGAAAGATCACAATCAACACCAAAGAAATACAAACAATTATAAGAACATATTATGAGCAACTATACACCATAAAATTCAACAATCTGGAAGAAATGGATACAATCCTAGAGATATATAAACTACAACTGAACCAGGATGAAATAGAAAACCTGAACAGACCCATATCCAGTAAGGAGATTGAAGCAGTCATAAAAAATCTCCCAACAAACAAGAGCCCAGAGTCAGATGGTAGAATTCCCCTGGGAATTCTACCAAGCATTCAAAGAAGAATGAATACCTAGTCTCCTGAAACTGTTTGAAAAAATAGAAAAGGAAGGAAAACTTTCAAACTCATTTTATGAGGCCAGGATTACCTTGATCCCAAAACCAGACAAAGACCCCATCAAAAAAGAGAATTACAGACCAATATCCTTGATGAACACAGATGCAAAAATTCTCACTAAAATACTAGCCAATAGGATCCAACACTACATTAAAAGGATTATTCACTAAGACCAAGTGGGATTTATTCCAGGGCTGCAAGGTTGGTTCAACATCCGCAAATCAATCAATGTGATACAATACATTAATAAAAGAAAGAACAAGAACCATATGATACTCTCAACAGATGCTGGAAAAGCATTTGACAAAGTACAGCATCCCTTGCTGATCAAAACTCTTCAAAGTCTAGGGATAGAGGGCACATACCTCAATATTATCAAAGCTGTCTATGAAAAACCCACCGCAAATATCATTCTCAATGGAGAAAAACTGAGAGCTTTTCCTCTAAGGTCAGGAACATGGCAGGGATGTCCATTATCACCACTGCTATTCAACACAGTACGAGAAATCTTAGCCTCAGCAATCAGACAACAAAAAGAAATTAAAGGCATCCAAATTGGCAAAGAAGAAGTCAAATTATCACTCCTCGCAGATCATATAATACTTTATGTAGAAAACCCAAAAGACTCCACTCCAAAACTGCTAAACTTGTACAGGAATTCAGTAACATGTCAGGATATAAAATTAATGCACAGAAATCAGTTGCATTTCTATACACAAACAACAAGAGAGAAGAAAGAGAAATTAAGGAGTCAATCCCATTTACAACTGCACCCAAACCCATAAGATACCTAGGAATAAACCTAACCAAAGAGGCAAAGAATCTGCACTCAGAAAATTATAAAGTACTCATGAAAGAAACTGAGGAAGACTTAAAGAAATGGAAAAATGTTCCATGCTCATGGATTAGAAGAACAAATATTGTGAAATGTCTATGCTACCTAAAGCAATCTACACATTTAATGCAATCCCTATCAAAATACGATCCATTTTTTTTTTCAAAGAAATGGAACAAATAATCCTAAAATTTGTATGAAACCAGAAAAGACCTCAATAGCCAGAGGAATGTTGAAAAAGAAAGCCAATGTTGGTGGTGTCACAATTCCAGGCTTCAAGCTCTATTACAAAGCTGTCGTCATCAAGACAGTATGGTACTGGCACAAAAACAGACACAGAGATCAGTGGAATAGAATAGAGAGCCCAGAAATAGACCCTGAACTCCATGGTCAACTAATCTTTGACAAAGCAGGAAAGAAATCCAATAGAAAAAAGACAATCTCTTCAACAAATGGTGTTGGGAAAATTGGACAGCCACATGCAGAAAAATGAAACTGGACCATTTCCTTACACCACACAGAAAAATAAAGACTCCAAATGGATGAAAGACCTCAATGTGAAATAGGAATCCATCAAAATCCTTGAGCGGAACACAGGCAACAACCTCTTCAACCTCAGCCTCAGCAACTTCTTCCTAGAAACACTGCCAAAGGCAAGGAAGCAAGGGCAAAAATGAACTATTGGGATTTCATCAAGATCAAAAGCTTTTGTACAGCAAAAGAAACAGTCAACAAAACCAAAAGACAACCAACAGAATGGGAGAAGATATTTGCAAACGACATGTCAGATAAACGGCTTGTGTCCAAAATCTATAAAGAACTTATCAAACTCAACACCCAAAGAACAAATAATCCAATCAAGAAATGGGTAGAGGACATGAACAGACATTTCTGCAAAGAAGACATCCAGATGGCCAACAGACACATGAAAAAGTGCTCCACATCATTTGGCATCAGGGAACTACAAATCAAGACCACAGTGAGATACCACCTCACACCAGTCAGAATGGCTAAAATTAACCAGTCAGGAAACGGCAGATGCTGGCGAGGATGTGGAGAAAGGGGAACCCTCCTACACTGGTGGTGGGAATGCAAGCTGGTGCAGCCACTCTGGAAAACAGCACAGAGGTTCTTCAAAAAGTTGAAAATAGAGCTACCCTACAACCCAGCAATCGCACTACTGGGTATTTACCCTAAAGATACAAATGTAGTGATCCGAAGGAGCATGTGCACCCGAATGTTTATAGCAACAATGTCCACAACAGCCAAACTATGGAAAGAACCTAGATGTCCATCAACAGATGAATGGATAAAGAAGATGTGGTATAGATACACAATGGAATACTATGCAGCCATCAAAAGAAATAAAATCTTGCCATTTGCAATGACGTGGATGAAACTAGAGGGTATTATGCTGAGCAAAATAAGGCAATCAGAAAAAGAAAGTTATCATATGATCTCCCTGATACGAGAAAGTTGAGAGGCAAAGTGGGGTTTTGGGGGTAGTGAAGGAAAAAATGAAACAAGATGGGATTGGGAAGGAGACAAATCATAAAGAGACTCTTAATCTCACAAAACAAACTGATGGTTGCCTGGGGGAGGGGAGTTGGGAGAGGGTGGTTGGGTTATGGACATTGGGGAGGGTATGTGCTATGGTGAGTGCTGTGAAGTGTGTAAACCTGGTGATTCACAGACCTGTACCCCTGGGGCTAATAATACATTATAGGTTAATAAAAAATAAAAAATAAAAAATAAATTCACAAAAGGAGCACAGGGTCGGGGAGCCTGGGGGCCAATACAGAAGTCAAGAGTCCAAAGGCCACGCTTTGTTCTGCCTTCACAAAGAGTAACAGAAATGAAACAACGTGGATAAAAACATTGTGAAAGGAGCGCCTGGGTGGCTCAGTGGCTTAAAGCCTCTGCCTTTGGTTCGGGTCATGATCTCAGGGTCCTGGGATCAAGCCCCACATGGGGCTCTCTGCTCAGCAGGGAACCTGCTTACTCCTCTCTCTCTCTGCCTGCCTGCCTACTTATGATTTCTATCAAAATAAATAAATAAAATCTAAAAAAAAAAATTGTGAAACCTAGAACTTTAATTTATAAATCTCATAGCAGATTTGAAGATCTGTCTATCCATCCATCCATGTTTTCATCTGTGTATTTATCTATATAGCTAAGGAAACCAAGGAGGAAAGAAATTCTCGACACATTAATGCTACAGCTAAGATCTGAAAATCTTTCTGTCTGTCTACCTATCAGTTATCCATCTACCCACCTACCTATAGAAGCCAGAGGGGAAGAAATTCTTGACATCTTAATGCTCTAGCTAAACAAAATGCAACTCCATAAAAAAATAGCTCTGCTACCATCTCCTTAATGACATCACAAGCATCTTCAGGCAGGATGGTCTATGCTCAAGGTTTGATCTCCTGTATGTCTGCGTGCACACAAAAGAAGGGATCAAGAGGAAGACAGGTTTGACTCTGACAGACTGAGAGCTTGAAACTCCAGCTGACCCAGGGTTGGGCTAACAGGCCTGAGCCCACAATGAGCTGCACCATCAGAAGACAGGGGCCCAGTGCGCAGGCCCAGTCGGAGGTCCTCCCAAGCTCTAGGATGAATTTCTTTCTTTTGTGTAGCTGGGCTGATCACCAGCAATGAGGAAATCCAAGCAGCATCCATGACAGAATTTAACCTATCAGTTTTGAGTGTTTTAGAGTCCTCTCCTTTTCAAAACCAAGCTTTTAGGATGACCACTTCTCTTTTCATTTGGGTTGCGATTTCATAATGCTATATTCTTTGGATATGGTTTCTGACTTCTTCTTTGTCTACCCCAGGAGGCTGTCTTGTCTCTGGCGTATTTTGGACTTCTGATTTCATTATGTTGTTTTCCCATAAAACTTTGGTATAAAAATCTGGTTTACAGAACCTCTTCCCCATTTCAAGTCATAAAGCACAATTTTTCTTTTTTGTTCATTTGTTTGTTTGGACAGAAACATTTCCTATCCCCAAAGGCACTTGCCATCAAGGGTTCTGGTAAAAACATCCTGGTGTTCCTGAAGCACGAGCAGAGCCTGAATTCTCTGAATTTCTGTTCAGAGGATGGCTACTGCCCCAGAAAGAATCCCTGGGATGAGAGGCATGGTCTAGCAGCCACCTCCCTCCGTGCAGTACTAGGAATGGTCGGTTTTAATTTAAGTATTAAAGCTAAGGGTTTCTCGGTTGGATTTTGAAATTTATTGCTGAATTTTAAAGTAACCTTCACTACCTTATGTCACTGGTTCTAAAACCTGCCGTTTCTACGTTTTAACAACTCTGACGTTGGGATGCCTCTTACGACTGCTGAGAGCCGGTGTTGGTTGTGACTGAGCTGTCACTTCAAGTCTTGCTGTTATTCCTGGTGGTGTGACAGGGCTCCTCAAGTTTCTTAATATTCAGTCGGCAAAACACTTAAGGACTCTTTGAGGAAGGATTGTGCGGCCTGGTTACTGTCAAAATTTATCTTTCGTTGACATTTTCTGATAATGTTCAGAAACAAGCAGAACGGAAGTCTGCTCAGAGAAGAGAGACAATAGCAGAGAGTCTGTTTCTAAAGTTAGAGCACCCTCCGCATCTCGATGGTGCAGACGGTGCCAGGTGGAAAACATAGGCACGCATGACTCAGACACAGAAAGTGTTTCGGAAAACTTGGACTCTGCGTGGATGTTTCAAGAATTCCTTGATCATTTTATTTCACTCACGGCAACCTACTCTAGCAAACTGTAAACTCTCCAAAATCTGCGGGAGGCTCAGGCCTTTGTCGGTTTTCTAGCTTTCAAGCCCTGCTTCCTGGCACCTGTCAGATATTCAAACAGTGGTTGTTGAAAGACTAATGAATGCACAATGGAGGAAAAGAAGATGGGAAGACCAACTGTGAAAGAGAAAGGAGGTCTGAAGGCGATGTTATGAGTGAGGCTTAAAATGGACCTTGAGGGTTGAACAGGAGCTCGCAAATTGATGAGGAGAGAGAGGGTATTTCAAGTTCAAGGAAAAGTATGTGTTAGGAAACAGAGCCCCAGGAAAGCAGCCTGTACTTGGGAAATCACAATTATCATTCACCTCTCTGGAAAGCCAACAAGAGAAATTGGTATGAATGAGAGTGAAAAGGACATTCGGACCCTGAATAGTTTCAAGCACTTTTTTTTAAATTCATGTGGACTTTATTTCTAGATCACAGATTTCAATCCTTTCTGACTTTAATAGAATGACTCATGATATAAAAGAGTTATTGTCTGACAGTGAACGAGTCAAAGCCTGGTTTTTCCCAAAGTGAAATTTATATTTTCTATTTTAACATTATTTTAGTCTTAATTTTTGGTAGGCTATTGGAGCAAATATTTTCATCATATTCTAGAACATACACTGAATTGCTACGGTTTTGAAAGACAAAAAGTTATTATTAATTCTATATTTCATTGCAACAATAATAGAGTATAAGGATTAAAAACGCAGTAAGTGGGGAGATGGCTGGCAGAGGACAGAGGACTTCTAGGGCCATGAAAATACTCTGTATGGTGTTATAATGATAGATGTACGTCACTACCTATGTGTCCAAACCCGCAGAATGTATAGCACCAAGAATGAATCCAAGGGAAACTGTGGACTTTGGGTGACAATGAAGTGTTACCACAGGCTCATCCTTGGGGACACACCTCCCCCTCTGGTGAGTGATGACGGTGATGGGATAGGCTGTGTGTGTGCTGGGAGAGGAGGTACCTGGGAAATCCCCATATCTTTCCCTCTATGTTGTTGTACACCTCAAACTGCTCCAAAAAACACAGCCTTAGAAAAACGCAGTAATATGACTGAGAAATAATATTTTGCATATGACTAAAAAACACAGCTAGAAATTAAAAAAAAAAAACAAACCCAACAGGGTTTATAGTACAAAACAGCCTTGGTGTGGTTAGATGAGAGGTGGGACTTCCAAGGCACCTGCTGGGAGACAAGAGCAGGGCCGGTGAAGTCACCTGCAGCCATGGTGGGCCCCACGTACGGCAGGGGTATAGGAAGGAGCAGGACTTGGTGACAATCCCACATCGCATCAGCTTGTCTGTGGGGAATGAGGCAGCCAGAAGCCATTTCCCATATGCTGCCCGTTCAGCTCTGACCTCATCGCTTTCTGACTAATCCTCCAGCCAAGACAACTGGGAGCAGATAAAATCCAGAAACAAAATTCGTGAAGCCATCCGAAAGGCCTCCAGATTTAGAGAACAAGTTTACTCCTATGAAACACCATTTATGGGGTCCTTTCCCACACATCAAACAGAGTGCCTTCTCTGACGTGGATGTGCGCAGGAGTGGCTGGGAACGTGGGAACCCAGATCAAGGGGTTGTGGCTGGAAGGGAGGAGAGGAAGAGCGTCAGCTAAGCCAACATGCTCATTTCAGATGCTTACGGGGACGAGTGCTAAAGGTCAGTCAGTGGCGTAAATGTTTGAACCGACAGGGAGCCTTGTCTAAAATAAAATCCCTCCCCGGGCTCGTGGACTTCTTGAGCATAGTGTTTCAAATGCACCCCACCCCTGAGGCCACAGTGTGAGGCGTTTGGGGGCGTGACCTTTCTGATGTCTTAGTCCTGTGAGTGGAGGAGCAGTCCCGGGCGGGGGTGGGGGGGTGTGGGGAGCTGGGATCTGTAAGCGACTGGGATCTCCCCGCCTCCAGGAAGGGTTCGGAGGCGCTGTGGGCCAGCCTTGCCCTTGCCCGGCCCACACCTGCACTAAATCCTTGCCACTTCCTGGGGAGGCCTCACTCTCCCCTTCTCACCTGGTACGTGACCAGCTTCTATTCCCAATGACTTCTCACAGCTGAAGTTGCTCATAGCTAGTCTCATGCTTATCTGTCATTCATGGACTATTTCTGGCCAGACCTTCCTGGAAATTCACCAGAAGACCAGGATCTCTCCATAAAAAAGAAATGATAAACCTAAAGAAGGGCATTCTGACCCAGATTGAAAATAATTTCATAAAAATTCATTAAATAAAACGGTTTCATGACAAATATTTTTACAATGCACTGTTATTATCTAATTTGTCTCTGCCAGAGGATGAGAGAAATACAGTCACTGTGATGACTATGTGTGGTGCCACATTTAGGCGCAGTAACAGAAGTCAGACAGGCCTACTAGAAGCACACAGGGGATAGCGACAGGAAATTAGGGTCCTGTTCGTTACTCTCCGATTGTACAGGGAAGTCATCTGTTCTCTTTTGGTAAGAACTCCTATCACACATTAACAGAGCCTAAGTTGTAGTAATATACCCAATTTTTTGTGAAATTTCTTTGTGAGAAGCAACAGTTATAATGAAACTTTAATTCATAGTTCACTCTAGAAGCATAGTCAAGGACTTTACCCATAAATTCATTTAGAGTGAATGAAAATCCTAGGTGCCAAATATTCAGCAGCACCTGACATACCCCTCAGTCCTCATAGTCGGTATATATATTTTTCTAATTGTTATAATTGACATACAATTGTCATACAATATTTCATTCCTTTCAGGTGAAAGAAGAGATTGGGGTGTGTGTGTATATGTGGGGTGTGATTGTGTCTTATGTGGTGTCTATGTGTATATAGGTGTTGTGTATACATGAGGTGTGTTTGTATGGAAGTAGACACCATGGGAAATTTATCAGCAAATACAGGCACTTGGAGTTAGCCCTAAGTAATCCGTTCCTAAAAATGAGGCAGCTCATGGATTTTCAGGTAGTAGGAACTCAATCTCATGTTTTCTAAATAGGAAAAGTAAGAACACAAATCAAACAAAACACAGATCAAAACCAGATACCACCTTACACCAGTTAGAATGGCAAAAATCAAAAAGGCAAGAAACAACAAATGTTGGAGAAGTTATGGAGAGAGGAGAGTCCTCTTACACTGTTGGTGGGAAGGCAAGTTGGTACAGATACTTTGGAAAACAGTGTGGAGGTTCCTCAAAAAGTCAAAAATAGAGGTACCCTATGACCCAGCAATTGCACTACTGAGCATTTACTCCAAAGATATAGCTGTAGTGAAAAGAAGGGCGATATGCACCCCAATGTTCATAGCAGCAATGGCCACAGTCGCCAAACTATGGAAGGAGCTGAAATGCCCTTCAACAGATGAATGGTTAAAGAAGATGTGGTCCATATATACAATGGAATATTAAGCAGCCATCAGAAAGGAGGAATACCTAACTTTTGCATCAACTTGGATGGGATTAGAAGAGATTATGCTGCGTAAAATAAAACAGAGAAAGTAAATTATCATATGGTTTCACTTATTTGTGGAACATAAGGAATAGCATGGAGGACAACAGGAGAAGGTAAAAATGAAGGGGGAGAAATCAGAGTGGGAGACGAACCACGAGAGACTGTGGACTCCGGGAAACAAACAGAGAGTTTCAGAGGGGAGGGGAGTGGGGGGATGGCTTAGCCGGGTGATGGGTATTAAGGAGGGCACGGATTGCATGGAGCACTGGGTGTTATAAGCAAACAATGAATAATGGAACACTACATCAAAAACTAATGAGGTACTGTATGGTGACTAACATAACACAATTTAAAAAAGGAACACATTTCTAATTCACGTTAACCCACGTTAATACATAGTAAACTATGTATTTTCTAGTGTTTCAAAAATATTATCCTGTGCTCAGGTGGCACAGTGAAGCTTTTCAGGCCTAACAGTAGCTCCTAAGTTACCCTGATTTTCCCATGCATAGAAAAAACAATACGCCTGAGCCCGACCACACTTATGTATTCTGTGTATTTATATCTTCCCTTAGGTTTTATTGCTTCCAACTTTTCTCTTGCAGAAGGAAAGACTACTTGGGCTCAACCCTTTGCTTCATAGCCTGGTACATTTTTCAGAAAGTGTCTTCACTTAATAATCCAGGGAAGATAACAAGCAACACCGCCCAGCATGTTTAAATAGCACACACAGGAGACGCAACGTTGCTCCCTGGGGCCAAAGCCTTGTCTTCTCCTGGGGACACCTGGTAGCTCGAGCATTTCATGGGCCCACACCTGCCATTTCCATTCAAAGGCTTACAGCTCCAGTAGTAAAATACACGGCCAACATTCTGATAAACCCGTGAGAAGTATTCAGAAGGAACAGTTGTGTTAGTGAAGACACAGCAAAGTCAAGGAAGTTATTTCCTAAGGATTCCTCCTGGTCTTTGTGGGATTCGGAGACAAATCGCAAAGTGGCCCGTGAATGATATTCTCTGTGGAATTATGATGGGTTTCACAGATGCCTCCATCTGACTATACTATTTTAAAAGAAGACAGGGCATGAGGAGGATTTCCATTTGAAGGGCAAGAGAAAAACAGAAATCCAATGTTTGTTCGAATGAGAAGTGGCTCTTGAATCATATCATTGCAATGTTCAGAGAGGGAAAGAGTCTTCTTTCTAGTTAATTATTCTTTAATGGCTAGTAGATTATTTTGCAACAACTAATATGCAACAACACTATTTAAAACCTCCCAGTAGTATTGATTAATTAGGTCTCTCATTTACAGGCTTTAATCGGGTTATTTTTCAAAGGAGAAACAAGAAGTGAACTTCGTGCAATGGGCTGACCATCAAGAAATCACGTATTATTTTAGGCATAATGAGAGTTGTCCTCAGGGAACCCCCCCCACCCCGGGGCTAGAGTAGCGCAGAGACCTTGGCCTTACCCTTTGATCTCAAGGCTTCTAATACCTTTGAGTCGGCGGTCACATCACTCACTAGCTTGATTTCAATATTTTGCGAAGTCAGTTGGAGCAACTTTTCAAAAAGACGTTGACCCTAGGAAAAAATATTCAGAGATGAGGGAAGTCAGAAAACCTAAAGTATGCTACTTAGGATAGGTATAAATAAACTTACTAACAATAAAAACTATTCCTTCAAATTTTTTTTTAAAAGATTTTATTTATTTATTTGACAGAGATCACAAGCAGGCAGAAAGGCAGGCAGAGAGAGAGAGAGGAAAGGAAGCAGGCTCCCTGCTGAGCAGAGAGCCAGACTCGGGGCTCGATCGCAGGACCCTGGGATCACGACCTGAGCCCAACACAGAGGCTTTAACCCACTGAGCCACCCAGGTGCCCCTATTCATTCAAACTTTAAAAGGCAAGCGTTTCGGGGCACCTGGGTGGCTCAGTGGGTTAAACCTCTGCCTTTGGCTCAGGTCGTGATCTCAGGGTCCTGGGATTGAGCCCCGCATTGGGCTCTCTGCTCAGCGGTGAGCCTGCTTCCCCCTCCCTCTCTCTCTCTGTCTACTTGTGATCTCTGTCAAATAAATAAATAAAATCTTTAAAAAAAAAAAAAGGCAAGCGTTTCAGCAGTTAGCGTTCATGGAAAATTCTTTCAGAAGAGTTCTAGAACTGGAGTAGTAGCATGAACACAGATTACATTATGTTTTCCGAGAGACAATTACTGCAATTCCAAGTTCAATGCTACAGTGCAAATCTACTCTTCTTTTCCTTTTCCATGAATTCTGACGTTATCTACACGTGAAGAGGCAGCAGAGACTATTATAAAGTTGTGTTTGGGCCCAGAGAGACCTGGATTCCAGCTGGTTTTCCAATTTATAAGCTGTGTTTCTTCTCACTAATCTCTAGCTTCTTCCTCAGTAGAACGTAGATAAAAATAACATGTACTTTAAAAGGTTTTTTGTGAGAATTAAAGGAATTAGTAGTAGGTAAGTATCCTTTCAGTGGAAGCTCTGATGGGGAAAGTCCCGGCTACTTACCGGTGATTTGCCTGAATTCACCTTCTGGTTTAAAACCCCTTTTTACAGAATTCAACTAACGCTCTGCCCTAGCCATCTGTCATTACTAGCACAACCCAAAAATGACTGGAATAAAAATACAAAATAAAACATAAAGCTTTGCTTACATAAGATTTTCACAAGCATTACATTTTTAAAAGATTTTAATCTCCGGGAGACTGCACTGGGGCAGGTCCTCAGCAATTACACCGTCTCAGGCGAGGGGACGGCAACCTTAGCTCGTTTATTTTCCCTTGTGTGTGTTCACAGACTCCCTCTCCTATCATAAAAGGAACTGGTCTTCTTTTGTTGATTTTGGAGAACTTTGTTATTCAGCCACAAACTCAAATGCCTTCCGGGGTCAGACAGGCAATAAGGTTTGGTCTTAATGGCCCCCAGGTGGCAAAGTCTTATCCTGCTTTGACAAGGATGGACCGTTAATAATGATTCGGTACAAAGGATGAGAGGGAAGGGAGGGTATGGATGTGGCTCAGGATTCCTGCACTTCAGCCTCAGAAAGCAGAGAAGCCAAAGATGCAAGTCCGAGACTTTGGAGGGTAAGGAGAGCAAGCCGGCAGGACAGTCCTAGGGCCACGTAGCAGGGGACGAATGTTTGGCATAATCTAGCCCTGCTGTAGCCTGGAGCGGGGCCCCAGACAGCTGATGATCTCTCATCCCTGAGTACCAGAGGGCGGAGTGGGAGCTGCACCCCACAGCAGGGACGGGAGCCTCTCTTCCTCTAACTAAGCATGGAAATCAAGGGGCCCAAAGTGGAGCTCATGAATTACTCTGCACCCAGAGCCTGGAGGCAGGCTCCCCGCAGAGCAGGTGTTCTGGGGAGGGGTGGAATGAGTGTACCAGGCTGGTGTCCACTATTTATTTAAAAGAGATGGAGTGGGTGGTCGAGCAAGAGAGAAACACACAGAGAGGCAGAGGAGGGAAGAAAGAAAACAGCAGCCGCCTTGTAGATTGAGGGTCTATGCGGATTTCAGGTTTCCTGCAGGAGCCGGGAGTACCCGGCAGCCAGGGGCTCAGATAGAGGCGGAGAGGGACAGCCAGGTGGCGGGGAGCTGTGGTTCTCCTGCGGGGTTATCACCAACACAGCCCTCCTCGTCAGCTCCGGTACCCCACGGACTTACAGACTGTAATCTTGTCACACACCCTTGGAGGCTTGGGGATGTCTGCATGGCCCAGATTTCTGGAGCCCAGCCTCACCGTCGAACGGTCTGTATTCTTCCCTTCACACAGAGAAAAGGCTTATGTGCTTTGTGTTTTGGGAGACCCCACCGCTAACGGGCCACTGTTTTTACACGAATGCATGTTTTTTTCTCCTGCCCTTAGTTAACAATAGATCTTGCACCAGTGAAATGTAAGAGATCTTCTAACCTATCTGTATTTCTGGCTGTGTGCCTTAAATTGATTCCCACTATGTTATTTTTGTGAGATTTAAAATGAAGACCAGAGCTCTCAAACATAGATGAAAATAGAAACTCCCAAGTTCACAGATACTGGCAGACTGTCATTAAATAAAGCTAATTTTTCCTGTTAGTACGTGCTGATGACTTACCCCAAGGATTCTTAAAATTGTTAATTAGAGTACTTACTGTAATGAACTTGGGCCTGGGTGGGTGAAATTCTCCCCTGTTTACAGTGTCTTACCTTCCTAGCTGCACATTTTCGCTAAGACATTAGGAATGTAGTAACAAAGGTATGAAACACAGAGAGTATGAAACACTGAGAGAGATCTCCTCTGAGGGCTTCACTGCTGAATTAAATCCTCTAGCTGAGTTTTCATAAAGGAATACAAAAGCCCCTTTGGTTTTTAAACATCAGAAACTCTTGAACGACAAGAGTTTGAGCTGTATGGGTCCCCTTATATGCAGATTTTTTTTTTTTTTTTCAATATTCAGGGTAGTCCTGTAAAAATGTTTTCCCAGCTTTAGGATCTTCTTAATTAACATATTTTCTTAGCTTACTTTAATGTACATAGAACATACAAAGTATGTGTTAGTTGGCTCCTTCTGTTATCAGTCAGGCTCTGGTCAACAGGAGGCTATCAGTATCAAGTTTTGGGGAGTCAAAAGTTACATGCAGATTTTTGACTATGCAGTGGGTTATCCCCGTTAATCCCTATGTTGTTCAAGGGTCAGCTAATTTATTTTTTTTTTAAGATTTTATTTATTTATTTGACAGAGAGAAAGAGAAGGCGAGAGAGGGAACACAAGCAGGGCAGAAGCAGCAGACTCCCTGTGGAGCTGGGAGCCCGATGTGGGGCTCCATCCTAGGACCCCAGGATGAGGACCTGAGCCAAAGGCAGACTCTTAATGACTGAGTAACCCAGACGCCCCCAAGGGTCAACTAACTTAAAAATGTGCTCTTTCTGGTGAGAAAGATTGGGCAAAACTTCCAAGTTAAATAAATCATCTTGAAGATAGTCAGTGGTTAAGGTGTGTTGAGCAATTTAAGCCGATTAAGCCCAAGCAGACTGCCTAGGGCTTGGAGTATGAAGTACCGGGGGGCGGGGGGGAAGGGTTACGGTCGGGGGGGACTAGTTAACCACCTAATACTGCCCCTTCTTCACCTAAAAGGAAGAAGCCACTAATAATCTGATAAAGTCAAATATAGATGCATGTAAGGGGCCCAATAAAAGAGAAGATGCTTGAACACAGTAAGCACCTGACGAGACAGGCTACTGGAGAATACGAACTGGAGCTAAAACACAACGTAGTGTGCAAAGACAGATAAGTCTGGCTGGCACTAACACTCTTATGATTTTAGAATTAAATTAGAAATATAATTAAAGAACAGCATGGCCACTGTCGAGACCCAAATTACAGCTTGATCTAAAGGAAGAAATATTTCAAAGCACAGAGGGGCACGCACGCGGAAACATAAGGGTGATAAGGGAAGAAAAGGGTGATAGATAAATCAAGGATATACGACACGTGGCTAACAGACGTGTTGGAAGAGAACAACAAGCAGAAAGAATAAGCTTTCAAGTAACAGAAGAGAAATTGTCCCACTTGAGGAAAGGCCTAAATCTACATGTTGAAAAGAGAATTGAAGGATGAAGGCGATGCAGTGCAGGAAGACCCATTTAGGCACATTCTATGCAATCGATCAATACCAAGGAAAAAGAGGACTTCGTACAAACTTCTGGCCAAAAACAAAACAAAACAAGTTACCTCCCAAGCAAATGGATCGGATGGGCATGGAGCCAGTCACCTGCAGCAGTAAGCCAGTACAGGGCAGCCACAGACTACGATAAAGAATAAACTGGAACGGGGCACCTGGATGGCTCAGTGGGTTAAAGCCTCTGCCTTTGGCTCAGGTCATGATCCTAGGGTCCTGGGATCGAGCCCCGCATCGGACTCTCTGCTCAGCGGGGAGCCTGCTTCCCTTCCTCTCTCTCTGCCTGCCTCTCTGCCTACTTGTAATCTCTCTGTCCAATAAATAAATAAAATCTTTAAAAAACAAAACAAAAACAAAAGAATAAACCGGAACAAGGGAATGTTTTACCCAAAGATTTTACCTGCCAGGGTCAAAAAAAAAAAAAAAATTTGCAGATATATACAGACTTAGAGACTATATTACCTACGTGACCCATATGAGGAACATATTCAAGGGAAGTCTCTAATCAGACTGTAAATAATACCACCCACCACTGAGGAGGATGAAAGGGAGCAGAACACGTGAGGAGCAGTAGAAGATGGTATGTGTTTGACGTAGCTGCTACAGAAGGATTCTTGAAATAGGACAGACACATTACAAGGGAAGTTCTACTGTTGTCCTGAGAACCTATTACGTGATTCTCAGTGGGAAGCACTATTACTTGAAAGGGTTCACGTTGGGACGCCTGGGTGGCTCAGTGAGTTAAGCTTCTGCCTTTGGCTCGGGTCATGGTCTCAGGGTCCTGGGATCGAGCCCCGCATCAGGCTCTCTGCTCAGCGGTGAGCCTGCTTCCCCCTCTCTCTCTGCCTGCCTCTCTGCCTACTTGTGATCTATCAAATAAATAAATAAATTTTTAAAAAAGGGATTGAGTTGGTACGCGTATGTGTAAGTTTATTTTATACATAAGACACATATACAAATACAATAAACACACAATGTATATGTGGTATTAGAATCTCACAGGGTGGTAGGTTTAGGGAAAAAAATGTGTAAAAAGTCTCCTTATTAAGGTGAGAGTGAAAAGAAGCCGAGGAACACTGATCTGCAGCCAATAGGACAAAGAATCTCAGTAAAAATTAGAGTAAGAGTTAGGAGGGCTTAAAAGTACTAGATGGGAAAGAGTATGGCCTTATTCTGTTGTAGCACAACAGAATAAGGCCGTGGAGTAGTGACAGCTATCAACTGGTATGTGCCAAACAACACAGCAGCTAAATACATAAAGCAAAAGCTAACAGCAATGCACTTAAAACACAACCACAATATAATGCTTCAAAATAGGTTGCTCAAAAATGGGTAGATCTAATAAGGAATAAACGAGAATATATGAGAATTGAATATTATCAGTAAACTTGATTATGTGTATACATTTATACATATTTCTCATTCTATATATCAAATCCCTCCAAACGACGGTTTGTCCTGAGAACATTATAAAAATCTGTTCTGTAACGGCTGTTAAAGAAAACCTAAGAAAACTAGTTGCAGAGAGATGTTCTACCAGCTTCATTCTTTACTCATAATTTAAGAAAATGAGAAGTAGACCATTAACGTGTGACACATAAAACACATCATATCTACTTGAAAATTTAAAAACTCACTCTTAGATCATCTGTACATCACAGGAGAAAAGAAAAGTGAATTTTTGTATTCTTTAGAAAGCTATAAATAGTGGAGAACTTCAGAGCAAAGCCATGAAATGAAGGCAGTATCTGGTGTCAGAGAAATTTATAAGTGTAAATGCCTTCAGCATTATAAAAAAACATTACAGGGCGCCTGGGTGGCTCAGAGGGTTAAGCCTCTGTCTTCAGCTCAGGTCGTGATCTCAGGGTCTTGGGGTCAAGCCCCGCATCGGGCTCTCTGCTCCGCAGGGAGCCTGCTTCCTCCTCTCTCTGCCTGCCTCTCTGCCTACTTGTGATCTCTGTCTGTCAAATAAATAAATAAAATCTTTAAAAAAAAAAAAAAACAACAAAACATTACAAAGTCACAGTAATCATATCAACATGGTAGAAGCACAGGAACGGATAAACAGATAAGGAAACAGAAGATCCAAAAATGGTATACACACAATTCTATCAATAATAAAGGTGTTATTTTAACTCAGTCTGAAAAAGATAAAGTAGTTTAATCTGGCATAAGTGAAAGGACCCTTATATTATGCCACAGAGAAAAGTATGTTTCAGGCAGAATAAAAACACAGCAATACTGGGGCACCTGGCTGGCTCAGTCGGGTAAGCATCTGACTCTTGGTTTCAGCTCAGGTCATGATCTTGGGTCATGAGATTGAGTACCATGAGCTTGGGCTGATGTTCCTTGGGGAGGCTGCTTGGGATTCTCTCTCTCCCTCTGCTCCTCCTCCCACTCACTTGCCCACTCTCTCTCTCAAATGAATAAGTAAATCTTTTAAAAACAAAACAAAACAAAACAAAAACAAAAACAAGAGCTCCTGGGTGGCTCAGTCAGTTAAGCGTCTTCCTTGGGTTCAGGTCATGATCCCAAGGTCTTGGGATGGAGCCTAGCATTGGGCTCCCTGCTCAGCAGGGAGTCTGCTTCTCCACCTCCCTCTGCTGCTCCCCCAACTCAGTACATACTGTCTCGCTCTGCTCACTCTCCCAAATAAATAAAATCTTTTTTAAAAACCGTCAACACAAAAGCAAAACCAAAAATCATAACACTTTCAAGAAAAAACTATTCAAGTACAGGTATATACAGTCTTTTTTTTAATATTTTATTTACTTATTTGACAGAGAGAGAGAAATCACAAGCAGGCAGAGAGGCAGGCAGAGGCAGAGGGGGAAGCAGGCTCCCTGCTGAGCAGAGAGCCCGATGCGGGGCTCGGTCCCAGGACCCTGAGATCATGACCTGAGCCGAAGGCAGAGGCTTAACCCACTAAGCCACCCAGGTGCCCCCAGGTATGTACAGTCTTAAGAGTAGGGAGAACTTTAGCTTAGTTACAGGAGGCTAAATAATGCCCCCCCAAGATGTCAGGTCCTCACCTGGAGGATGTAAGTTTTACCTTCTTTAGAAATAGGATCTTCACAGGTATGATTAAAGACCTGGAGATGAGATTATCCTAGATCATTGGAGAGGGCCCTAGACACAAGCAGTACTTGTAGGAGAGAGGCAGAGGGGAATGGCCACCCCATTGCGGAGGTGGGTACATGAAGACAGAGCAGAGGTATTCGAGGATGGCAGTCTTGAAGACTGGAGGGACACAGCAGCCAGTGACACAAGGGGACACTGGCAGCTGCCACATGCAAGAAGGGGTGGGAAGTATATTCCCCACAGTAGTGGAGGCTGCAGGAGTCTCTGGAGGGAGCACAGCTCTGGTGACACCTAGGTCTGAGCCCAGGGAAACAGATCACAGACTTGGAACCTCCAGAACTGGGACGAAATGAATTTCTGCTGTTCTAAGCCACCTGTCCGTGGCACTTTGCATGGCCTCGAAAGTAATATACAAGTTAGCTACATAGAAGCGACACAAGATATACAGAGTTACAAAAGACAAAAAAATTATATTGCAAAAGATACCACCAACTAGATGAAAAACAGTAAAATTCTGGAATAAAATATTTGCCATGCAGACAAGAGGGGAAGGGTTAGTGGGTGTACTCTACAAAAAATATTAAAAATAAGGAAAAGCCAAAAGCCTAATCAAATCTGGGCAAAGTCAGACTGGCGGATGTGAAGAGATGCTTCATGGGAAGCCCAACACGAAGAAATGTGGGGAGTTGTGTACTCAGGAGATGGAAAACAACTTAGGAGTGGCAACCTTGACTCCTGTTGATGACTGGGGGAAAGGGTACTCTGACATTGCTGTCTTCCACTCAGCAATCCCACACCTAGAATGCATCCACAAAACCCTAATCCTAACATAAGCACCAGAATATGTGTGTGTGTGTGTGTGTGTGTGAGTGTGAGAGAGAGAGAGAGAGAGAGAGACAGACACTGACTTTGTGTCTTAGGGATGCTGTTATCTGCCCGTGCACATGTGTGTACACGTGTCTATATGTGCACAGAAAGTTTAAATCAAAGTTTCAAAGGACTGATTAAAGATACTAAGCAACTGATGATACAGTCATGAGAAAACAAGACTAGGATTTATTGTAAGCAACGATGTCCTTTCAAAGCAATATACTTCCCTTGATTTTTTTCTTTATGATTTAAGAAATACAACCACGTATGCGTGGATCCCCTCTGGACTCAATTTCCTAGTTTTCTATTTAACCAATTAGTTTGATTATCTACAAGACTGATCTCTTATTTACTCTCTATATTTACTGAAAGTTCTAGTACTGTATTTGCTCAGTTCTTTTTTTCCATTTAGAAAACTTAACTGAAATTTTATTTACTTACTATACTTACTGAAATACACAAAGTCTGCCAGGGATATAAACAAAGATATGTCATTTTCTTGTCTATTTCCCAGCATCAGCTATTATTCTCAAATAAAAGGAGGCCCAGAACAGAGAGAAGGGTGTTTAAAGCAATTTCATTTAACACATTTACTGGGTGTTTGCTAAGGGTCAGGGACCTTCATAAGTACTGGAGATAAATGATAAGTAATTAAATGGAGGCCAGTGTGTCAGATGTCAGGGTGTAGGAGTTACAGGCCTGGGGACAATGTGACAGGGGCACTAATAACCCAGCCTAGGGCACACAGGGAGAGTTTGTGCCCTAGGCTGAGTTAGGAAGGAAGGCAAGAAAAAGTGGTCCAGGTCTGAGCACGAAGTAGGAGGTTCTTGTAAACCTGGATGTAATTTGGACCCCGTCTGGAAAGCTACGTGGATCTGAGGGATTTTACATAGCAAAGAATATAACTGCATTTCTGTTTTTCTGATCTAAAAGAAACCTCTGGGGCGCCTGGGTGGCTCAGTTGGTTAAGCATCAGACTTGGTTTTGGCTCAGGTCGTGATCTAAGGGTCATGAGATCCAGCCCCACATTGGGCTCTGCACTGGGCGTGGAGCCTGTTTGAAGAGGCTCTTCTTCTGCCCCTCCTCCCCCAACTCACGGATGCTCTAAAATAAATAAATCATTAAAAAAATAATAAAATCCTGATGACAAATTGGAGAAGGACTAGTATAGGGCAGGGCTGGAGGCTCAATGGGGAATTAGGTTGGCGCATGGTCCAGTGGGAGGTAATGTGGACTGAGAGCATGTCCAAGATAATCGGAAAAATGGGAAGATCTCGGGCATTTATGGGATAGCACAGTGATGAGCTCCATGGCTAGGCTTGGGCTGGGGGGAGACAGTAGAGCCAGGAAAGGTGGCCAGAGGCCCCAGAAGCTCTCTCAACATGGCTGTGGAACACAGAATTCCTCATCCAAAGTGAGAAAGTGGTGGCCTGCACAGGAGTTCATAAGCATCCTGAAGTCGGGGATCAGTCACAGCTTTGGGAAGTCAGGCAGTGCCACATGTCCAGAATCTTAGAGAATGCCCGCCTCGTGGGCAATGAGCAACAAGGCTCACCGGCCCGCCACCAGCAAGATGATCTGCTAGGCAGGCCTGCAAGCCGCCAGGCCACTCATTAATCCAGGTTCATCCCACTCAGGGGCTTAATTATTCTGAACAGTTACTCATCAAGGACTTGACTAATGACAGCACAATTATGCGCCCCGTGGGCAGGAACACAGCCACCCCTGTCCGGGGCTGAGAGATGAAGACAGAGTGAATAAGCTCATGTTGCCAATAACAGGCCAGGAAACAGCAATGTTTATAACAGGGACCTGGGTAGCTGGATATCTACAGTAGCTGGAAAGTAGCTTTTGGTGTGGGTGGGGTGGGAGGGGTGGGGAGCGCTCTAGCTGCAAAGGGCAGGGGGGTGATGTCACTTTGGCGGCATGGTCAGCCATGTCTGGAAGCAGGTGGATGGCACAGCTGGTCAGCACCCTTGGCTTCAGAAAAGGCAGAGGGGACAGGCAAGGGCATAAGCCTGACACTCCAGCTCTTTCCCAATCACTTGTTCTGAGTGGGTGGTGGGCCCCACACTGCATGAAGGCAGACTTCCTTTAGATCCTCACTCCCGATGACTCCTGCTCCCCCTGCCCGTAACCACTAGGGTGCCCTACACGCTCCCTGAAAATCCCACAGTCTTAAGGAAGCAGCTTCACCTCCTTAGCCCTCTGATCCCAAGTTAATGAGCAAAAAAGAAAATGTTTTGCACAAAGGTATTTCCTGCAGTGGAAGTTCTTCAGGAAAAGAAGGATCAAAAAATAGATAACAAGTCCAAGAGGAAAGAGCTATGTAAATTTAATTCACTACCCTGCATATCATGCAGCCAATTTAAAATAAGATTTAAAACGTTAAAATAATGTAAAGGTGCTTATGGTGTAATGTTAAATTCAAAATCAAGATATACATTTCTTTGTGTAACAGGAGTATAGGTATGTAAATACGCATAAAATATCAAACTTAAAAAAAAACATTTTGTTGATGGTCCCATGGTGGATTGTGTTTTTCTCATCATTTCTCTAGTTTCTAAATTTTCTATAGTGCAATGCTATTACTATTATAATGAGGGGGGAAAAATCCAACTCATCCTTTTTCAAAGAAAGTTGCAAAAACATAAATTGGCCAATGGGACCCAGGAAGCTCAGCAAGAAGGTCTAGAGAGACATTTAGGCGAGAATTTACGTGAGCAAATCTAAGATAAGACCACTTAGAAAGAAAAATCATTATTTAATCCAAATAATTGGGAAGAATATCTTGGGGTTCATGATTTATTCATGCCTATATGATTGGATTTAAAAAGAATCAGAGAGGTTAAACTCTTGCTAATCATAGCACTTATGAGTTTATATGAGAATGATGATTTCCCTTGGAAATATATTGGAAGGCGAGCAAGAGCATAATTAGGATCACTCAACAGATGGGGGCACAGAAGCACAGGGAAGCAGCAGGAATTTACCAGGAAAGAGCAGCACTGAGGGAGAACCAGGAGCCACAGGAGCCAGAGAGCTCCCTGAGCCACCAAGAGCAGAGGACAGCCTTCCCTGCCTGCTCACTGCTGGTTCCAACTGCTGTTCTATCTCTCTGCGCTCTCATCACCCATTTCTCCATCTCCTTCACTCAACTTTGAGTTCCACAGTACAGACCGTTGCTCATTTGACTTTGCATCCTCAGCAAACACAGTACCTTGCTAAATATTTGTGCAACAAAGGCCCATGCAAAAATCATTCCATGGCCACATTTCCAATGCAAGAATGCTAATTTGGAAGCTTCTGCTGAGTGTTGATTTTGTGGAACAGGGAAGAGACGCTATTTTGCAAAAAGGAGACACTCTTTCCATCAGGTTGTGCTATTTTCATGCTGACACTGCATACCAGGAGCTTGACTGAAATCATATTTAGCCTAGAGATGTGAGGGCTGGAGAGGAATTTACGGTTTCAAAGCTCAAAGCAATCACTGGGCTCCCTTCTCTTCCAAGCCACATGCTAGACAATAAAGCTACAGTAATAATACATGACACATGCTCCAGAGACCAGGAAGGTGAGGAATATTCCAGTAGAAGCTGCCACCATTTTATATCATTGCGGAGAGAACAAGTGGGACAAACAGGGTTAAACTGAAACAGAGAAAACTGGGTCCACAGACCAGATGGGAAGGGACCAGTGTGGGCCTGCCGTGAAATCTACAAGAACCAGACACTTTATTGGGCTAGGGTGGTTTTAAAACAGGGATACTCAATCCTGGCTTCCAAGTCATCTTTTTAAAAAGTATCAAAGCCTGAGTCCCTCTCCAGATCCTCTAACCTAAGTGTCTGGGGGTGGCCTGAGCATCAGTATGTTCTAGAAGCACGCCTGCCGATGCTGACAGGTAGTCATGGTTGAAAACTGCCCTCTTGGGACTGGAGGGTAAGATCTCCCTGAAAATATGCACATTTCTCTTTCTTCTTCCTTCACCTACATCCTGAACCTCCTTTAACAGAAGTTGAGAGCTTGACGGACAACATAAAGTTATTCCTGCCCTCAGATGACACAGAAAGCAAGGTAAATTTGAAGTAAATTTGAAACTAACTGCCCTTCACCAGAAAAACAAAAATAAAAATGAAAACAGCAACTCTCTTTTATGAGCTCCATTATCTGTTCTTTTATAAACATCATCTAAATCAGATTTATAGAGCCATCAAAGGAGACTGGCATTATTATACCCATTTTATAGATGAGTTAATTGAGGATCGGATGAGTTATGACCTTTGCCCAGTGTGGCCACAGGTACTAAACTACAGGTCACGTCAGACGCCTTTGGTGCCAAACCCTGCAATCCTCCCAGGGGAGTCTGGGTTTCCTGAGAAATGCTGCTTGGGTGCCTTTTCTACAGAACCAAACCCTGAGAACTGAAAATAAACAAAATAATAAATTCTAAACTGAGCCAACTAACAGAACATTAGTATGCATCCTAATTTTGTATTCATTAATTTACACATGTTTTATTTTTCCCTATATCCCTGCTTAAAAAAAAAATACAGCAAGAAGTTGGCCATCATATAGTAGAAATGCAAGCAAGCCCCCAGTTCCATAACAGAACAAAAGATGAAATGTGTTTTCCAGGGAGTAACAGAAGATTCTGTTTTCTCTGGCTGCCTCACACCAACCTACTAATTACAGTACACCAATCTCTTAATTGCAACAGTATCAAAGAATTTTAATCCCTTAAAGAATCCAGTCTCCACCAACCATGCTCATCTCCTTTAAGACAAAATGAAAGACAGGAACTGTTGTGATTTTTCCCTAGACTACAAAAAAATTCAGGGAAAAAAAAAAAAGAAATTCCAATTAAACATTATGATGAGGCTGTAAAAGTACTGGGTACTTTTCTGACTTTTACATGGGAGTGACCCTGACAAAAACAGGATTCTCCTGGTTCCAGAAATACCCCTGTGTTGCTGACTGTGGACGCTGACTGTCTGCCTGAGGAATGAATGAATGAAGTCTCCTTCACTACTTGGGAAGGGAATGGACCCACTTTGGGACAGGAGGAGTGAGAAAGATAGGAAGAATGGAAGAGATGTGGAGAGCACAGAGCCCTAGCTGACCCCTTCAGATGACAGGTTTCCTGGGACAGCTTGAATCATACAGTGATTCTAATAGAAAATATTAATAATACCATTTATGAACCAGCTATGAACATGGCTATGAAACCAATGGGACAAGGAAGAGGTTTCTAAGTTAGGTACAACAAAAGGCCTTGGCTGTTGGTTAGCCCACATCTTTAGTCCATTAAGAGGAATACCGCTAGCAAGGAAAGTGAAGGCTACAGGAGGGACCAACTAAGTCACACTCGGCTGCAATGCCCTGGTCCAGACAGCAGAATGCGTCCCATCAACATCAAGGTGAGATCTCTCAATGTTGCCTGGGTATAGGGGTCTTCAATTTAAAACCAAAACAAGGAACAGAAAACCAACCAATTGATCAATCAGCAAAAATCAGAAGTGGCCACAGGTTTGAGAAGACCACATGACTTCTTCTGGGTTCAAAATTCAAGATATCATACACAGGTGTACATGAGCAGATGGACAGAAGCAAGATAGTGTGGTTGTGTGTTTGTGATTTTGTACTTAATGTACTTAATGGACTTAATAAATGAAATCTACAATTGTATATTTAAAGATAATTTGCATAATCCTTCTTATCTACCCAGAGCTTCATATTTTTAGAAACTGTTTCTCTTTTAATTTGATGGAACCATCCCTGTTTCCAGCAGAGCATAAAGCATAAAGACGAACTCATTATCTGTTAGTAAAATCAAACGGATTTGAGCTGGAGCTGCAGTGTGCACGCAAATAACATTCGTGAGCTTAACAAACACACGGTAAAATGGCCAAACACTGTTCTGTGCTCGTCGCATACATTAACTAGTGCAGTCTACACAGCAGCCTACAAGGCAGGCTCTGGGACCCTGGTCTCGCTGATGAGGAAACTGAGGCCTAAAGTTCAGCATCTTACTTGAGGTCACACAGTGGATAAGTAGATAAAAAGTAACCTGAGCCTCTCCCTCCTCACTCACCTCTGCCTTCTGCCTACTACCTACGGTGTAGAGATAGGATCCTGGCTTGAACTCTCCCAAACGAACCATGGCTCCCCAAACTTTCATTTGTGGTACCACTAAATTGAGCGAATACCACCCCGTTTTTTTTTAATCAGAATTTTTCAAAATTAATTGTAATGTACCATGAATTGGCAATCATGACTCACGGTAGACAAGTAACTAACTGATTCCATATAAAGGCATCTCAAAGATTCAGTTGCTGCAGCCCATTAATTATTTCATTTGGTTTCTGACAATGAACTTGCAGAGAACAGGGATTATTTTTTTTCCCCCAATGAATCAGGTAGTTCTGAAATCATCACATTTCCTGGCTTTTCCCAAACAGTCTTGATACATTAGCATATACACATACATTAGCAATCACACAGTCCTAGAAATTTCAGTATTTCGGGGTCTAAATTCATCATCCGGACAGAAAGAAACAAAAATCCTTTGCCCGACCACGTACTTTGATCACATTTTTAAATATGGTTACCATGGAAACACAGAGATCACTAGCCTTGACCTGGCTCTCACACACAGGAAAGTCACGGAAGGAAACATACAATAGTAGCGCAAGGTGGAAAAGACGAGAATTTTTCAGGGTAGGAACTGAAACAGCAACCTCTTAGAACTACAGATCAAAACTGCATTTTTAATGAATGTGTTTATACACACACACACAAATCCAACATTCATCATCCTGTGGATCATGACCACCACACCCTCTGCTGAAATTGCTTCTCACCCAGAGAAGACACAGATGTCCTGTGCCATGCTGATCTGTGTCCCTTTTCTGCTGAGCTGGGGCCTGGCTGCTACCCAGTGCCCATTTCTCAGGGTATTTTGCTTACGGTATTCTTTGGTATTATTACATATTATAATGAGTAGATGGACTGAACCTCAGTTACGGCTCCTGTTCATTCATGTGTCATGTATAGCTTCCATGTAGGACATTTCAGGCTCAGTTGGTTTAGAAGTAAATGCCATGTTTGACTCTTTTAACTCCTCAAAATAAAAACCTTTTAAAAAAACATATTCAGGGAAAACAAGCTGTGAACCTGGGTCAATTTGCATTATATTGGAACATCTTAAAAAAAAAAAAAACTTCAGATTTTCTCACTTGGGTTATTAGGGTGTGAAAGTTTTTTTAGCATCTTTTTAAGAGTGCAACAAGCCAATCAATGACTACATCACAGTATTTATAAGGTCTCAATAAAAACAAAAGCATGCTCACAAGTCCAAAGATTAGCCACCCAAACTCTGAAAGGAATTTTTTTTTGGGGGGGGGGGCAATATAATTGTATTGAGGACACTGCATTTTCTACTCTCAAGATAGTGCTTATAAAGTACAATGTTATTTCCTTTCCTCACACACATAATCCATGTTCACATACCAAGAATGTCCCATTTTTTACTATAGCAGCTCAACTTTAAAACTGCCATGGGAACTTATTACAAATTTGGGTCCTTTGTTGTTTTGTGCAGAATAATGTTAAATATTAAATCCAGAGTCTTGAATCTCCTATTGCATTTGAAAGGTAAGATCAGGTAAAATTTAAATCAAACGGGCATTCAGCTGGTACCTTCTTTTTTTTAGGAATGGTAAAACTTAGTGACCTAAAGGTAACAGAATCTGGGGTCCTTACTGCACCTGGAGAAACAAGTTGGTGGTTAAGGACCTGCTTTCAGGACTTGGGTCCTGGCCTCATTCTGGACTTCTGCAAGATTACCCTCCACTGGCAGGAGGGAGGGGAGGAGAGAAGGGAACCAGCTTCTTTCAAAATAATCTTAAAAACCCAAGACATGTGGTACTTAGACAAGTTCTCCTGGGTCCCTTTGCAAACACTGCTCTAGAGGTCAAGGGTGACATGAAGGAAGATGGGACATGGAGCTAATCAGGCTCAAAGAACCATTTCTATTCTACAGGCTTGCTTGCTCTCTCTTTACTTTTATGTATTCGTTTTTCTTTTAAGATTTTCCCGTTCACAAAATCTATAAAGAGCTTAGCAAACTCAACACCCAAAGAACAAATAATCCAATCAAGAAATGGGTAGAGGACATGAACAGACATTTCTGCAAAGAAGACATCCAGACGGCCAACAGACACATGAAAAAGTGCTCCACATCACTCAGCATCAGGGAAATACAAATCAAAACCACAATGAGATCCCAGCTCACAGCAGTCAAAAAGGCTAAAATTAACCAATCAGGTAACGGCAGATGCTGGCGAGGATGTGGAGAAAGGAGAACCCTCCTACACTGTTGGTGGGAATGAATGCAAGCTGGTGCAGCCACTCTGGAAAACAGCATGGAGGTTCCTCAAAAAGTTGAAAATAGAGCTACCTTATGACCCAGCAATCGCACTACTGGGTATTTACCCTAAAGATACAAATGTAGTGATCCGAAGGGGCACGTGTACCCAAACATTTATAGCAGCAATGCCTACAATAGCCAAACTATGGAAAGAACCTAGATGTCCATCAACAGATGAATGGATAAAGAAGATGTGGTGTATATATATACAATGGAATACTATGCAGCCATCAAAAGAAATGAAATCTTGCCATTTTCGATGACGTGGATGAAACTAGAGGGTATTATGCTTAGCGAAATAAGTCAATTGGAGAAAGACAACTATCATATATCTCCCTGATATGAGGAAGGGGAGATGCAACGTGGGGTGGTTGGGGGTAGGAAAAGAATAAATGAAACAAGATGGGATCGGGAGGGAGACAAACCATAAGTGACTCTTAATCTCACAAAACAAACTGAGGGTTGCTGGGGGGAAGGGTAGGGAGAGGGTGGTGGGGTTATGGACATTGGGGAGGGTACTTTTACCCCTGGGGCTAATAATACATTATATGTTTATAAAAAAAAATAAAAAATAAAAAAATAAGAATTTTAAAATACAAAAAAAAAAATAAAGAAAGAAAAAAAGATTTTCCCGTTCATCCTAGTGGAACGGATTCAACTCTGCTAGGATCACAGCACCATGAGGGAAGGGATCTCAATCTTGTCCCCTGCTGTACCCCATACACTCTCAACAGGGCCTGCACAGAGGGACCTCAGCAACACCTGATTGCTTGCTTTCATCATTTGGCCCTTGACAGGGTCAAATGTGATCATGTAAAATACTATGAAGGCATGAATAGAATTCTTGCAAATACGTTATTAATCTAAGAACCGCCCTTTCATTTACACTTTATGTCTCAAAGCTAATGCTGGCCTGACTCGCCAGAGCGCAAACCTGTTTGTAGACTCTAATTTCCCCGTGGGGCTTGTAAGTTCTAGAAGCCTGGCGCCCACATAAAATGCTAACACTTCTGTGGGACGGAGGCAGGCAGGGCAGACATTCTAATTTGTATCCTCTCGGTTTCTGTTGTTTTCCCCTCGCTTTTTAAAAAAATGGAAGTAGAGTTGGTGAATCACATTCGCTTCAGCTGTGCAACGTGGGGCTTCAACAATTCACACATTGGACAGTAGATACCGTAAGTCTAGAACCATCCTTCACCACACAACGCAATTGTTACGATGTTACGGACTATAGTCCCGCCGCTGTACTCTATACCCCCATGACGTCCTCATTTTATAACTGCGAGTCTCTAGCTTTAGTCCCCTCCCCCTCCTTTGCCCATCCCCCACCTTAAAGCCCACAGTCCAGACCTGGTGCTCGAAGGCGGAGACAGCATCATCACTCTGCCAACAACGGACCAGACTGGAGGACGAAGAGAACCCCCACCATGGTACTCAGCACGGACAAGCCGCAGGGATGGAAGAACTGTCCCCCAGATCGCTCTCACAGCGGGTTTAAATCCACTTAACGTGGGAGCAAGTGAAGCCCCTCGCTCCTTCCGTCTGCGCATGCGGAGCCCGCCTCGTCTGCGCATGCGGAGCCCGCCTCGTCTGCGCATGCGGAGCTCTCCTCGTGCAGACTCGGGCAATTACACTCGCACCTGCAGAAACCGACTGCTTTGAACCTGCAAGGCGCCGGGTGCTGTGAGAGGTCCGAGAAGTCCGAGGGGCAGCCAAGAGGCGTCTCCTCGGAGAGAGCCCTAGGGCCCTACCAGAAGACCTCAGTTCTAGCCGGGCTCCTTCCTGCAGGGGTGGGTGTGAGCTCAATCACAGCCAGGTTATTGGCAGTAAATTGAAAAATTCCATTGTGGCCAGGAGGCAGGTTGTTGGAGTGACCCGAACGAAGCTTCCAGGCGCAGTCTTCTTTCCACAAGAGTAATGCCCACCTGAAGCCACGCGACCTACAGATATTCTCTTCTTGACCGAACTCCAGCCAGGCTCCCTCTGAGCCCTCTTCTTCCCCTGGGCTCGACCTTGCTTTGTAAAAACTGTGGGCTCTCAGCACAAAGGATCTCATCCATCCGCCCAGAGGTCCCTCCCCTCCCTCATTTAAAAGGCCTGAACAAAATGCTAACAGTTTTTAACAGCTCAAGGCCACGCCCCAGGATGACCCCGCCCCCTTAAGGTGCCCACTTCAGAAAGCTCAAAAAGGCCCAAAAGAAGTTGCTGTTTGTTCCCGCCAACACCTGACCAGAGGGCCTCTGTCTCCCAGTCTCGGTGGGAGGCGAGGAACCTAACTTTGATAAGCACCAGTTAGCAAACCCCAGATGGGCTTCCTATGGACCAACCCCCCTCCCCACTTTTTATAAACCTCTACTTCCCTGGTCCAGTTTAAGCCCCTGCTGTCCCCCACCCCATTCCCTCATTCTCCCTAAAAAAATGTTCCATCATCTGTGTACAAATCTGAGTTCTGAAGTTCAGTTCACTCGGGCCCTCTTCCTTTTTGCGAAAATACATCCCGTTTCAAATCTGTCCTTAGAACGTTAACCAGTGTCTGGCTCTGTTTTGTTGGACACAATCCATTCGAGTATTGGGCAAATATCTCCTGAGCACCTAGGACGCACCCAGCGTCACACCTGGCACTGTTATTCAAAGCAGACCCAGACCCTCATTCATGCTCCCTGGGCAGAACAGAATTCTGACCATGAACTAGGACCCAGCCTTTCTGTGGCCCATCTTCTACCCCATAGCGTGAGTGCCGAGGAGGGCTGGCTGGCCTTATGGCCAAAAGGGGTAGTTCAGAACATTTCAGACATTTCTGAGCATAGGAATCAGCTTGGGATCTCATTGAAATGGAGATCCTGAATCAGGTGGGGCTGGGGTGAATCCTGCATTTCTCATAAGGTTCCAGGGAATAAAGATGCTTCTGGTCCCAGGGCCAAACTTTGAGTGGCAAGAGTTTGGCCCACCCCTGAAGGATTAGGGTAAAAGCAAGGAGAGGCCAGAAGTCCTCAGGTCGCTTTTGAGACTGATGTCCATCTATACCCTTCATCCAGGGACTCTACTTCTCCGTAAAGCCATGTGAGCGCCCCTGTTCCACTGGTTTGAACTACCATGCCGCAGTCCCCAGAGCCACCTGCTTGGACTACCAGATGCTTCGCTTACTGACTCAGTCCCAGAATCAACCTGAATCCTGCAAATGGATTTAATGGCTGCCCTGAGCAATACTGTAGGTTCCCCGGGAACCCCCAAGCTACATCAACTCCCAGTCTAGACTGATTACAGAAATCCTGGAAGCGAACCGAGATTGAGGGCAGAGTCAGAGAGAAATAGTAGTCACTGGGAAAAATAAAGCCTGTTAGCAAAGATCACTTTGTAGCTGGGGAGAAAAATCCATCATTCCGGGGGCACCGCATTTCAGAAAAGAGTTCTACTGGGTCACCAAGTCCAAGAGTAAATGCCAATCTTCCCCCTGTGTGTTTGGCACCCCACAGCTCTTCAGGGATGCCCATGAGGTTGACAGCCTGGGGTCCACACAGCATGGACACCTGTGCAGGTCTAGGCCCCAGCATAGGGCACGGTTCAGTGAGTCAAACCAAAGCTTGCAGTTCTTGCTAAATTCGGTGGAATGAGCTGGTCTTGTCCCGGACAAAGGAAAGACAACTTGAACTACCTCCCACTTACACCATCAAAACTGCGATGATAAACTGTTTTGAGTTTGCTGCCAACAATCTCCCTTTCCTGAACTGGCGTGCTTCTCCTAGACTCTCTTGCCCCTCCCCTGGACATGGGATGCTGACCTTGTGAACTTGCTCTGGCTAACAGAATGCGGCCAAAGTCATATTCTAGGAGCCCAGGAATTCAGAGGTCCTGCAGTTTTCACTCTTATCCTCTTGGGATCCAGCAGCCCGCTAGAAAGCCAGGGTTAGCTTATTGAGTGATGAGTGTCCACTTGGGGTGAACGAGAGCTGGCCAGTCCCCAGAGAGCCAGCCCAGACTCAGCCACTATCCCAGCCAAACACAACCGCATGAGTGGTCTCAGCCAATACCTACTGGGGCACAAACTGTGTGTCCTGCTCACGGAATCATAAGAAATAATACTCGGTAAGTTTTGGAGTTGCTCGTCTTGCCACAGCGGATTAAGGAAACATATCTAGTGTAGCAAAAACATAAGCCACATGACACAGTCTTTGGGATTGGGTGATTGTGGATGCTGGAATCTCATTCCCACTCAAGGCTGGAGGAACAGGAAAGAAATGGATCTGGAGCCTCGAGGGAGTGAGAGTGGACTACCTGGCAACATTGCCACCTGCTCTAAAGCAGAAAACAGCAAGGGTGTCTAATGGGTTTGGGGACCTGGCTAAGAGGATTGTTCAGGCAGGTTATCAAAGTGTTAGTGGTCTATGGTAAGAAGCACTGTTCTGTTTTCATGCAGAAGTATGAGAAAATGTCGAGAATCTAGAAGACTCTCCCGATTCAACAAAATACTCTCCAAGGAAGAAAGAGCCTCAGGGTAAAGACAAAATGACAGTGGTGGCAGAAAGATTCTTTGTCAAGGTTTCAGAAAGACTGAAAATGGTGGGTGGTTCACAGGCCCCCTTGGCCAGATGAAGAGCTCCCAGAAACTTTATAAGGGGCAGGTCCTAAAGCATCCTGAATCACAGTCCAAAGCAGAGGACACCCACTGCCAAGAGTTTGGGGTCAGGGTTTTTGCTACCAGAGTGGTTTATGACTGGATACAAATTAAGTCTACAAAGGCTGAAGGGATTGTACCATTTTGTTTAAAAAAAAAAAAAAAAAGGACAGAGCTGCTTTAAAATGAACAGAGGTCCTCTGGGGCCTCAGTTTCTACCAGCAGGAAGCCAGCTAAGACAGTCAGAAGCAAACACGGGCTATTTCTTATGGAAAAGAAAGAACAACACAGAGGGGAGCAAAGAGCTTCACAGATTAGGAAAGCACCCCCAGGGAGCAGAACTAGATCCTAGACCAGCAGCATTCCCAGTTCTCTGAGCTTGGAATCCTGGCGTGCTGGGCTGGGCTGGATTTCAAAACTGCTATGGGCTCAGGACTGGTCTGTGCTCTCCATCCCCACCCCCACCACTTAAACCAAAGTGTGTACTATGGTTATCTTAACCTGCCTCCCCGTTAGAGGTCTGTGTGTGTTAGAGGTGTGTGTGTTGGGAGACATAGGACTTGTCTTCTAATTCACAGGTTTCTAAATCAAGAAAAGCCCCTACGAGGAGGCTCAACCCGATTCAGACCTGGTGCAGAGGAGGAGTCCCTGAACTTTGAGCCTTTGCTGTAATGGGGGAGGGCGGTGAGGATTGCATTTAGTAAGTGGAAGAGATCTGGATTGCGATGGCCAGAGTGGACTATGGCATATAATTTCCAAAGAGGCCTTCCAGCAACTCTTCTTACTCCTGTATAGATGCTACTCCTCCCACCTTGAATCATGACCTGTTTCGAGCAATAGAATGGGATAGAAGCAGCTGTGATCCCAGAGCCCACATCTTAAAAGGCCTCATACTTTCTGCTTTGGGCCTTTTACAATATAACCACTCCCTTAAAGCACCCCAAGTTCAGGCTTGCTTATGGAATGATGAGAGACATATGCAGAGAGAGGTCCGGGTGGCCCCCAGACCTTCCATCCTGCCCCAAACAGCACGATGTGGATCCAAGATGAGTTCTCTCTGCTGAACGCCACCCAGAATCATGATCCCACTACATTTTGGAATGATCTATGCAGCAGCAAACACCTGACCTACCTGCATAAACAGGGAAGGGAGAAAAGTGCAGAACACAATTAGTAAATTTATTTTCTTCTTCAGTATGGCCTTTGTGAGTTTTGGTGTTTTTTTTTTAAAACCTATTTTCTAATTTCCTTTGATTTTAAAATAGTACAACTGAATGAAAGGTTTGAAAGCACCAATGAGGTAGTGATTATAGGCTTAGTGCCAACACATTTTATATACGGTGACAGAACTGATTTTCTCCGTGACCCAGACAGGACATGTATGTGCAGACCAGTGCTGGAAAACTTGGGTAGAAGAGCCTGGGTAGCTTAACGTTCTTGTGATCATACCAGCACAAATTACAAGAAACCAAACAAAAAACTGCTAAAGAGAACCAGGATCCCTTTCCTATCTCCAGGACACTTCTTTCAGAAATCATTTAGATCATTTCAGCAGACTTCTCAAGGCTGTTCTTGGAATTAACACATTTCTCTCTCTTCACTCAAATGGGACAGAGCCAAGAATATACAAGTATAATGGGAAGTTCGATTCCACTATTAAAAAAAAAAAAAAGTTGGCTCTGGGTCCTCCAGGTGAAATATTAACCACATAAATGCCTCGGCAAGCAGGCATGGGGTTCATGCCATGAGCATGCAGATGGAGCAAAGCAGAATTCCGGGCGTGCTGTCAACGGATACCATGGTGTGAACAGCGTCCCCTACAATGATCCAAACCAACAGAGAGCCTAGAGTATGCACAGACGAAACATGAGTTTGCCCTTGAAAACCTGGTGTTCTAGCAGGAGCTGAGCAGACACGTGATCAACGAAGGCACATACACATGAACGCGATGATGTACGGGTACCGTGGGTGGGGGAGGTAGACTGAAAAAGAGACCTTGAACTGGAGAAGTGAAGGCAAGAAACAGGAAGGCGCGGGAGATGCACGTAAGTAAAATCATCACACACAGAGAGGATGCAGCTTACCTGACATGCTGATGGATGACTGTGGTTGAGATCCCAATGGGAAGACACTATGTCAACAGACTTTTGGGCCATGTTGAGTAAGTTCATCCAGCCTTGGAAAAGTGATAAGTGAAATGGTGCATTTTCTGAATAGTTAAGGCCTTCAGGAATATTTTCCACCAGGGCAATTCTTAGAAAAGATTTTGAAAAACAAACAAACAAAATCTAGTCAAATTTGAAGCCACAGATCTTTATACATGCATACAGAGACATCTGGAACATACTCTACTTTTTTCGAATAGACACGTTCCTCATTATTTACATTTTCTGCCAGAGGCCTCCTACATGTCCCCTCTGCTAAACTTCCCAACTGTGAGGATTTAGATGCTCTGGTTTTCTCCAGGTTTTGCTCATATTTCAGAAAATCACTGCATATGTCCTAAAGTCCAGTTTCTGACTAGCTTTGAAAAAAATTCAGAGCTTCCTACACAAGCAACTTCCTCTAGTAATATATTCCTTTTTTTCCTATAGCCATGCAATTCTTACATACAAGAGCACTTCTGCGAGCTACTTTCGGCCATAAGTTACATTTCGCATACCTCATTTCTAGGACAAGGTTGGGCGTATATAGAACTAATTTTGAAACTGAAATATTATGAGTTTTTACTACTGGAAAATAAAAATAATACATACTATTATTATTGCTTAGTATCTACTGATGCTTCCCAGCCCCAAAGCATAAAATGATATGAGGAAACATTCAAAACCTGCCTGTGGGAGGATTTTAACAAAGTGGGTGATAAGGAATGGATAAAATAATCACAATAATCAAAACTTAAATAAGATACAACAAAAGCGTCCCAATAAATGTGTTTTGTCCTTTGATACTCTCGTGCATATTAACAATACATCCACTGTCCTGTTTCTGGTCAGTATGCAGGTGAAGACAGTGTGGTTTTCACTCCTGAGTTAGCCAGGGGACACATAATATTTAAATAAAGGACTGAACTATTTTTCCCCCCATTTCAGAAATGGAAATTATCCTGCAACTCTTGATGGAAAACTGCACACCTGTAAATGCTCCCAGTATAGAGATCTGTTTCATTCGTGGCTATGCCTCCACTGTGATGGGAACATAATCAGGGCTCAAGAAATTCCTAAAGAATGAATTTCAACTTCCAACAGGGAACCTGGCACTCCTCACTAAAACCGTTAGCTGTTTCTCCTAATGAGACTTGTCCCATTTAGCAATTTTAGAAACAAAAGCAATAGTCTTAGAAAAAAAAAAAAAATTTTTTTTTAGTTCTTGTGCATTTGATGACTATCACAACTAGAATGGGGTTGGGTGTGTGACCCGGAGACTTCCACGATTTGGGGTTCCCAATCATCCCGCTGCCATCCGCAATCAAATTTAACGTTTGTTGAGGTCTGATAAGCAGAGGTCAGGCAGCATGGAAATGACTGTGACAAATATCCCTAGTCCTCTGGAATTTACAATCTGGAGAGCGAGCCTATCTCATACATAATAATTCAAACGGGAGGCAGGCTCTATGCAGCAGTGAAACAGGAGTAGGAAGTTTAATTAGATAATGCATCATCCAAAGTACGACTGTGCACAGGTAGGAAGGAGAGATTAATTCTGGTTGAGGCTTGGGGGCATGGGAAATTGGAGGAGGGACTTGAAATGTGTCTGTAGATGAGCTGGAGAGGACAGGTCTAGGTAGAGGAAGGAGCCTGCCAAACTGGATCCTTGGATATTTCTGAGGTGAGCCTAGGAGAGGTGAGGCAGGAGGGACAGGAGCTTGTCTTGGCAGAAAGGACAGACGGCATCAGGAGAGCCCACACCCTAGCTTGGGCTTCTCTTTGGTGCGTTTGGGAGCAGCCGAGTACACCCGGGGTTCACCTGCAGGCCCACTGCCTGCCACCGAAGAAGGAAAAGGAGACCCGGAAGTGAAAAGCCGGTAGAGCGTAGACATGGCTGAGCCACCTCAGGAAGGTAAATGAGAAATCTGAATTCAGTCAGTGGGAATAAGAAGAGGCGTGAAGTCAATGCGGTTTTAGGAACCGAATCTGAAAAGATTCAGTGTTTGATGGGCTTGATGAAAAGGTGAAGGACGAACAGGCAGGAGCCAAGGGTGACTGAGATTTTCCTGTAGGGTTGACACATGGTCTCTTAAGGGGGCGACCATAACCATCTTCCACGGTCTCCTTACCGGATTCTGGCCCCTCCCAACTGTGGTCCATACGGTACTCGGGGTAATCATTTAACAATGTAAACCTTACATTGGTTACAAACCTTACACCCCAGTGTCCCTAGGGTGATGCCCACCCCAGCCCCCGAAGATGGTTGGCAAGTGTTTACAACCAGTCCAGTCCTGCCTCCTCTTAGCCTCACTGAACTCAAATGCCCTCTTTCAACTTTACACCAAAGCCACACCAGACACTTCACGCAGATCTTCCCAGTCACCACCCCCATGCTGCTGTGTCTCCACTAACCAACACGGTCCTGATTTAAATATTACTTCTTCTGAGAGACTTCCCTACCCGCACCCTCTCCACCCCCCCAACTAGGCTAGTTCTCCCTTATGACCAAGCCTTGCATGACCGGCTATTCCCGCTCCAACCTATTCCCTCTTGAAATTACTTGTTCAAGGCTGACTTTCCCTGATAGATGGCGGGGTGCAGGAAGGCACTGGCTCAGTATTGTAGCCCTAGTGCCTAACCTAACCTAACCTATTGCTCAGGGCACAGGAAGTAACCAAAGAATCTCTGCTGAGTGTCCCTGAAATCGGAACAACTGGAAGGATGGGGGTGTGGGGCGGATCCATTGAAAAGGACAAGGAACATGGGAAGGAGGCAGATCAAATAGACCAAGGATCGGGAGAGATCATCAGGGGGAAAAAATGAAGAGAGAAAGCCCAAAGCCTAACATGGGGAGTATTTCTCCGTTGGTAGAGAGCGAAACGGACAGGGATTCAGAAGGGACCAACACAGAGGCAGGAAAGCAAGAGACGTCCAGGAGGATTCAGCGTTTGAGAAGCCAAGAAAAGACGAGGTTAAAAAAGGTGGAGGGGGTGGCTCAGTGGGTTAAACCCTCTGCCTTCGGCTCGGGTCATGATCTCGGGGTCCTGGGATCGAGCCCCACGTCGGGCTCTCTGCTCAGCAGGGAGCCTGCTTCCCTCTCTCTCTGCCTGCCTCTCTGCCTACCTGTGATCTCTGTCTGTCAAATAAATAAATAAAATCTTAAAAAAAAAAAAAAAAGGTGGAGGGAGGGGATTTTTTTTTTTATTCTTTTTTTTTAAGATTTTTTATTTATTTGTCAGAGAGAGAGAGAGCGAGCACAGGCAGACAGAATGGCAGGCAGAGGCAGAGGGAGAAGCAGGCTCCCCGCCGAGCAAGGAGCCCGATGTGGGACTCGATCCCAGGACGCTGGGATCATGACCTGAGCCGAAGGCAGCTGCTTAACCAACTGAGCCACCCAGGCGTCCCGGATTTTTTTTTTTTAAGTCTACTTCACAACCTTTGACAGAGGCTGATGTTTGGTATTTTTAACCTCTATCCACATTTAAAGCCCAATTATCTGTTTTAACTGAAGCATGAGGGAAAGAACCCCCAGATAATGAGCAGTTTCAGCCTCCTCTATAACCAGATGATATGTTTTTTTAAAAGGTTCATCCATTTATTTTAGAGAGAGAAGGAGCAGGGGGAAGGGCAGAGGAAGAGGGAGAGACTCCTCAAATGGACTCCACACTAAGCGCGGAGCCCACCGCGGGTTTCAGTCCCAGAACCCTGAGATCATGACCTCAGCAGCAGCCAAGATCCGGATGCTCAACGGACTGAGCCACCCAGGTGCCCCTAGAGACTATATTTAGAAATCAAACCAGAGAGAATCCCTCCAACAAACAAAACCAAATCAGAATAGCTGCTGATAAAGAGAATCGACTCGTTTGGATTTCACTTCAGGGCGACAGGGAAGCTCAGGAAGACAAGAGAAGACCCAAGAAGCCCAGACAAACGGAACAGATGGGATGAGGATGTGGGGGAAGTGCCCACCTGTCTGTCACTGGCTCTTCGCCATCCCTTTCCTCGAGGCACACCCTGCGGCACCTGGCAGGCAGACAAACAAGGATTTCCAGTCTCTTCTAGAAATCTTCAGACCAGGTGTTCTTACCCTTGGATCCACGGATAAGAGTCACAGGACTCTGTGAGCCTGATCTTTAGTCTCCTTGCTCTCTAACTGAAATACAACATTCCCCCCAGTTACGAAGACAGGCAAAACCCCACAGGAATACTAGAAGCACTTAGGAGTCCGTCCCCAGGGACAATCAGCTGCCCACAGTACGGCTGCCACGGACATCTCAGCACTGCTTTGAAATTCTGGGGGTTGTCAGATCTCGTTGTTTCATGAAGAGGTAGTGCACGATATACCTTCCTCCTCCACAGATTTTTCAAAAATATTTTGATAACTTTATTTCAGTGTTATTGGTTGCCATCCTATGTGTTTAATTCATGCATTTAAAAACACTGTTCAGGGCACCAGGCTGGCTGAGTTGGTAGAGCGGGTGACTCTTGATCTCAGGGTTGTAGGTTCAAGTCCTATGTTGGGTGTGGGGATTACTTAGAAAACTTTTAAAAAATTCATTAATTAATTAAAAAATAAAAACATTATTCAAAGCAGGGTTCATCAGAGCCCTATACCCTCATCAGGCTGCCCCTGAACGCAAAGGTCTGTGGCACGGAAGGGTTAGAGAGCATTTCCCGGCCTGAAAACGCATGTGGGATTGTATAACATTTCTGCACATAAGAGACTCTGTTTAGGGATGCCTGGGTGGCTCAGTCAGTTAAGCAGCTGCCTTCAGTTCAGGTCATGATCTCAGGGTTCTGGGACGGAGTCCTACATCAGGCTCCCTGCTCAGCAGGAGTCTGCTTCTCCCTCTCCCTCTGCTCCTCCCCGCTGCTCATGTGCACACACACACTCTCTCAAATAAATAAATAAAATCTTAAAAAAAAAAAAAGAAGATTCCATTGCAAAGTTCCATTTACCTCTCCAACTAACCCTTGAAATGAGCCATAGCCAGCAACCGTTTTACGAACGGTTGCTCATAAAATTTCAATGGAGCAACTGACATTTGGATCACACAGGGACAGTGAAATTAATTAATATGTGTCAGGGACATTCATTTGAAAGTACCAATAAAATCATTAATAAGCTAAGAACCCAAAACAGCTCAATGGGTCAGCACCAAATTAATGGCATTTTTTTTCTTTTTTATCTAAATAATGGAATTAATCCCTCCTTCTTTCTCATAAAAACCTCTTGCTTTCCCCACATGGTCATGATACTTTTCTGGATTCCTCCAGAATCTCTGAAATCCTGAGATCCCCCAGGAAAAGCCTTTGTTCTTCTTCACCCTCTCATTTTCCTTGGCCGACGTGCATCATCTACTCTTTCCTCTAATAAGATATTTCCCCCGTTACTCAAGCCTTCGAAGTGGGTAGGATTACCAAGAGAGATTTCCAAGAGAAGAGAATTGGGACAAAGCCAGTTACGAGAAACCTCTGATCACTTGCGCCTGGTAGAGAAAGTGGGCCAAGGGAGGAAGACAGAAGAAAGGCCTGGAAAGACTGAGGGGAGGAGGAGGAAAATGGCCTAGAAGCCAAGGAAACCCAAATGTATCATCATTATTTGTTTCTTACTATCAAAGTCAACTACAATTTCATACTAAGAATAAAAATAGAGACACCAGCCCAGGTCTGCAGACACACTGGTGCATGGGTAACAAATTCCAGGGAAAGCCACTGCACAAGGACCCTGCTCACCTCCTCACTTCTCCCCTCCACAAGACCTGGGGACCGTGATGGTTCCTCTGTGACACAGCATTGGTCTCCCACGCCCGGCTAGAAGCCGCCTCCAGAAATCGGCTTTAAAAGGACTACTTTCTGCGGCCTATCATTTTATTCCCTTTAATGGCCAACAGCTGGCTATTCTCCAGGGCCTTGATCTAATTAGCACACATACAGAATTCATTTCTGTGCACTGACAGCCCTCCCATCCTCCTCCTTGGCAAGCAAGGCGACAAGGAGGCAGACCTCATTAAAATTCACCTCTGGGCAAATCCCTGGAATGCCTGCTTTCACCCTCTGTAACAGAACTATGCCTAAAGGCTGTAACGGGGTTCTTGACGCCTAACAACAAGGGGGAAAGTTGAATATACAAAGACACAACCCAGCAAAAACCTTTTTGTGCCTCTTTTTATGGTACTTTGAGATAAACTACAAATGATTTGAACTGTGAGTCCAGGGAGCTCGAGTAGAATAAACACATTTTCAAAAGTGCATTTTACATTGTTAATAGATTTTAAAATAGAACTCTAGATGTTCTTATTAATAGTATGGATGTATTCTCCAAACTTAATGCAATCATCAAAATTTCTCTTTCGATCCAGAAACATATTTTACTTTCTTAAAGAACTACCTACAGTTTCCCTCCACTAAGCTACTAAAAAATATAGTCCCTGCCTTTGCAAGTTTTAAAACATGGTGTGTGTATGCTAGCAAATGAAAGGATGTTTATAAATACATTTTCACCCTTGATTTTGGAAATATTACAGAGAAATATTTAAGGGGAAAGGATTCATTATAAGGTAGACAAAATCCAGCTCTGCCCGTTATTAGCTGTGTGACGTTAGACAAATGATTAACCTCTTCAAATCGGTTTCCATTTTTGAAAAAAAAAGTTACTATGAGGATTACAGGAGATGATCTCTGTCAAGTGCTTTTCTCAGAGCTGGCTTCATAGGAAGCACTAAATTAAAGATATTTTTTCAAGTAACTGATAGTCTGAAAACTTATTTAATTAATTAAAAATTTCTTGAGGTTCTCAAACTGATAAAACACAGTAATTAGGAAGAGTCTACATATATTGGCTCCAAGGAGGCTTGTAAACTAGGACCTATGTGACATTTTCAGAGTGAATCTATTTTCATTGCCTGCTGCAATGGAGCTCTTAGTAGGACTTGATTATATACATAGGGGCATGGCTGGTCAATTCCGTGACTTTCACTGCATACCTGTTAGCTTTCTGATGGCGTTAATTGATGAAACTGAATAGAGAGCCTTTGTTCATCAATACAATTAGATGGGGACTCAAAGTAAAAGGATGCAGATTTTGTTCCCTCATTTAGGGTCACCTGGCTGTAAGTAAAGCCCAGGACAGACAAGGCAGAAGTTGACCTTCCCAAAGACAGTAGGGTGTCTGGCATCGATGGCCACCTCTGGACATGAAAATAATTGATACGGACCTCTGTCAGTCTGCTCTAATGCAGGCTGAGACATAGGTTTCATTTTTTTTCCAAGAATTTGGGTCGTGGTGAGTTTACTTGTGAAAGATAGCAGTAAAAACATTAGTGAGGTCTGGCAGGCTAACAGCGTCCTGATAATTCTTGATCCGGCATAGGGATTAACACTGTTGAATATTAAAGTAATCTGTAAAGTAATTGTTAATTGTTTTAATAATTTTAGGCCAACTTTTTATTCTGAAAAAAATCTCAAATCCACAGAAAAGTTGCTAGAAGAGTACGGAGTGACTGAATATATTCATTGCAAAAAAGTTACGTATATATAGGTAATATTACACACACACACACACACGCATACATTTTAGAAAACCATTTGAGAATAAGCTGTAGACATCAGGATAATTTATCTCTGAATCTGCAGCGTGTATTTCTAACAAGGAAGCCATGTTTTTAAATTAATGAAAACAATGATCGCACAGGAAATTTAACATTGATACACAGCTATTACCAATATTCAAATTTTCTCAGGTGTCCCAATAAGGTCCTTTATCCCAGTTTCTTTTCTTTCTTTCCTTTTTTATTCCTTTTTTTTTTTTTTTTTAAGGATCCAAGATCCATTTAATAATGTTCACTCAGTGCATTTAGCTGTCAGGTCTCTTGAGCCTAGGAGAATTCCTTAGCCTTTTTTGTTTTTTTTTTTTTAGTTTTGCTTGTTTTCCTTAAGGTTGCTAATTTAGAAGAGCCCAAGCCTGTTATTTTGCTAAATACACCTGTATTTTATTTCCTTGACTGTTGCCTCATGATTAGCTTTAGGTTAAATATTTTTGGCAGGAACACTACCTACGTAACATGTCCTTCCAAGTGCATCGTAAGAGGCGACACTGATACCGGGTTGTCTCTCTACTGGAGATGCTAAGTTTCGTCCCTTGGGGAAGGAAGTGTTTGCCAGATTTCTCCAAAAAACACTACCTTTCTTCCCTCTATAAGTAATAAGTAAATGTTACAGAGGAACCTGAAAATATCCTATCACCCAACATTTCACTCACTGATCTGCCATCCATCCACTTCTGATTCTTGACTGAACCGATCTTGTTGACAATTTTCTATCATCAATGCTCTATTTATTATTTGGTGTTATTCTGCCAGGAAAAGCTTTTCCTTCTCCTATCACCCTTTAAAAAATGTTTTTTTAATGTTTCATTAGTGTGGACTCATGGATTCACTTTTTAATTTAAAGTATAGTTCTCTATTCTGTCATTATTCCTTGTGCTGCTCACACTGTTGCAAGTACTGCCAGTAGAGGCTCCTGTGAATTCTCTCCTGTGTTTTTTGAGGTCTCTTTCAGTTTTTGAATACTTCCATATTTTTTGTCACTAAATATTTCATTCGCATTAACCTTTAAATTGACTTCTGAAGAAATAGCAGCAGAGAACACGATAGTGAGTTTGAGTAGGCAACAGCAGATCCCTGTTTCCATAAATCTAGAAAGTTCTGATGACAGCCTCATTAATTCCAGGCCTATAGCGGTATTAAGTGAAGAGCAACTAAAGCTTTCTCCCTCTAAAAGAGAGAGGTAATAGGGCAGTAGAGGAAGAATTATAATTGTAGCAATTATTCTTTGTCTGCATATCACAGTTCACAAGTACTTTCACACTTAACCTTACACATCACCATCAGTGAACAAGGGAGGTTCTAGCCAGGTGTCATCTGGCTAGATGGAATGCTAGAGAGCTGGGATGTAAATTCAGGTATGCCTGAGCTCATGTGCATTTCACACCAGATTAGGTACTGGGCTTATCCCAGAAGGTTTGCACAGCACACCCTGGGTCTCTGGCGGGGTGAGGGTGGAAGTAGACTCACATCAGACAACAGAGGCCGCCACCCTAGAGGAGAATGTCAGTTTGGGTCCCAGTCCCAATCTTGTCCAGAGAAGAGGGGAAGATAGGAGTGACAGCTTCCCCACGCCCCCTCCTTGTTTTACACTCCACCCTGTCAGTCCACCTAGACCAGACAATCTAGTGACAGGAAGGCACATTTTCCTTGGTTCACTATTTCCAGATTCGGGCCCAGAAAGGAAAAAAGAATAAAGGGGGAAAGAAGCACAGGAAGGATGAAGGTAAAAAAAGAAAGCGAGAGGACTTTTGGGGAAGATGATGGAGCAGGAGGACCCTAAGCTCACCTTGTCCCGTGAATACAAGATACCACTCCTATCAGTGTAAATAACCCAGAAAATAAGCCGAAAACTGCCAGAATGAATTCCACAACTAAAGGCGAGAAGAGACCACATGGAAGAGGGTAAGAAGGACAGAGACGCAGTGGGGAGCTAAACGGACAGCAGGACCATCTGTGGGAGGGAGGGACCTGCAGGTGCAGATGGGGTGAGCAACAGACCCTCAGTCAGGGAGCCTGCAGGGGAAGACAAATCCTTATAAACATTTGGCTCTGAAAATCAGAGGAGCTGAATTCCTTGAGTTCTTACAACCATCAGGTCTTCAAACCTGGAACTTTAATAATCCAGCTGGCTTGATTTGGGGAGAGCCAGGAGGATGAGAGGAAGCTGAGTCCCCACCCTTAAAGAGACAGCCAAAAAACCCCAGCCCCACAGAGAAGCAATGGTTTGAAAAACATATGGGGTATATGGGAGGGAGATTTGTTTATTAATCTCAAAGTATGTGCTGGAGAGACAGGATCCTTGGGAGACCTCTCCAGGAACAAAGGGCCTGGCAGGCACCATGTATCTGCCTCCCCCACATGGTATAAACACACAGTCACCTGCAGGAACCAGCACAGCCCCCATGCTCGATACCTAACTTGCTTACACTATGCCCCAACCCCCAAGATTTGGCAGCTCCACCCCATCCAGACAGGCCTGCCCAGCACTGCAGATCCCCTCCCCCAGGGAACCAGAGCAAAATCTGCTAACACGGCACCTCCCAACCCATGCACCTTGTGGATCCTCCCCATCCAATATGCTCTTGGCCAGAGCCTATCTAAGGTGGTGCCACAAGTCTGGTAGTGTGCAAGAAGCCCCCACTGGGGCTAGCACCACTCTAAAGTGACTCCTTCCCTGGGGACAGGGAAAGAGAGTCACACACATCAGTCACACTGTGGTCCTCCAACAAAAGCTTCTCAGGGGACAACACAAGGAAAGTGCCCTGTAGTTCAGGGCTACTGGATCTCTGGCGAATATCTGATCTGACTCAACTTGAGCCCAAGGGACCCCTGACTGGCCCACTAAGGCCACAGGGAACAAACCCTGCCCACAAAAGGCAGAGAGAGCCATTGCAGACAACGGGATTGAAGAAAAAAGCAGCTCAGTCTCAAGGGTAGGGTGTGTGTAACACTCATAGGAGACACCCATGAAGCATCAGATTCTGGTGAACAGGGGACATTGCACTGAACGGAATGACAGGACCCCTTCTTCATAAAGCCACTACTTTCAGGAGCAGGAGATATAGCTGAATTTCCTAACAAAGAGAAACAGACACAGAGAGTTCGACAAAATGAGGAGACAGAGGAATACGTCCCACATGAAAGATCGGGACAAAACTATAGCAAAAGAACTAAACAAAACAGAATAAGTCATCTGCCTGATAGACAATTTAAAGTAATTTTCATAAAGATACTTACAGGGTTTGAGAAGAGTGGACGATATGAGTGAGACCCTTAACAAAAGATAGAAAACAGAATCAATCGGAAATTAAAAACTCAATTAATGAAATTAAAAATACACTTGATGGAATAGATACTAAACTAGAGGAAGCAGAAGAAAGGATCAACGACCTGGAGGACAGAGTAATGGAGAATAGAGAAAAAAACTATGCAAAATGGGAACAGATATAGGAAACTCTGCAACACCATCAAGCATAATAAATTCTCATTCTAAGGATCCCAGAAGGAGAAGAGAGAGAAAATTTAGTTGAAAAAATAATAGCTGGAAATTTGTCTGAATCTATAGAAGGAAACAGAAATCCAGACCTAAGTGGCACAGAGATTCCCCAATAAAATCAAAGGAAGTCCATACCAAGACGCATAGTAATTAAAATGGCAAAAAGTAGTGACAGAGAATTTTAAAAGCAGCAAGAGAAAAGAAAACTTACATACAAGGGAAACCCCAAAAGATTATCAGTTGATTTTTCAGCAGAAACTTTGCAGGCAAGGAGAGAGTGGCATGATATATTCAAAGTGCTAAGAGGAAAAAAGTCTGCAGCCAAAAATATTCTATCCAGCAAGGCTATCATTCAGAACAGAAGCAGAGCTAGAGTTTACCAGAAAAACAAAAGTTAAAGGAATTCATGACCATGAAACCAGCCCTACATGAAATGTTACAGGGGACTCCCTGAGAGGAAAGAAAAAACTATAAGTAAGAGGAAGAAAAGCAGGAAATAAAAAAGTAGTAAAAATAAGTATATCTATAAAAATCAGTCAAGGAACTCACAAAATAAAAGTATAGAAATTATGATACAATATTCTTAAAACATGGGGAGGAGAGGAGTAAAGAATGGGGTCAAACTTAAATGACCATCACCTTACTATAGACTCCTATATACAGAAGATGGTAACAACAAATCAAAAATCAGTAATAGATATGTAAAAATTAATGAGAAAGAAATCCAAGTATAACACTAAAGACAGTTCACTTGTGGTGACAGAAGAGAGCAAGAGAAGAAAGGTATAGGGAAGAACTACAAAAACAATTATAAAACAAGTAACAAAATGGCAATAAGTATGCACCTACCAATACTTACTTTAAATGTAAATGTACTAAAAGCTCCAGTCAAAAGACTTCGGATAACAGAATGGATTTAAAAAACAAGACCCATTTATATGCTGGCTACAAGAGCTACATGCTGCACGCACAGACACATGCAGACTGAAAGTGAAGGGATGGAGAATCATTTATCATGCAAACAGATGTCAAAAGATGCCACGTGAGGGTGGCAAAACTAATAGAGGACAAAGTAGACTTTAATTTTTTTTTTAATTTATTTGACAGACAGAGATCACAAGTAGGCAGAGAGGCAGGCAGAGAGAGAGGAAGGGAAACAGGCTCCCCGCTGAGCAGAGAGCCCGATGTGGGGTTTGATCCCAGGATTCTGGGATCATGACCTGAGCAGAAAGCAGAGGCTTTAACCCACGGAGCCACACAGGCGCCCCTAAAGCAAAGACTGTAACAAGAGACAAAGAAGGACTCTATGTAACAGTAAAAGGAATCATCTAAGAAGACATAACAATTTTAAGCATTTATGTACTCAACATGGGAGCGTCCAAATACACAAAGCTGTTAATAACAACCATAAAGAGAGTAATCAACAGTGATACAATAATAGTAGGGGACTTTAAAACCCCATGTACATCAGTAGACAGATCATCCTACCAGAACATCAGCAAGGAAACAGTGGCTTTGAATGACACATTGGAACAGATGGATTTAACAGATACATTTGGGACATTCCATCCTAAAACAACAGAATAACACATTCTTTTAAAATACACATGGAACATTCCACAAGACAGAGCACGTTAGGCCACAAAACAAGTCTCCACAAATTCAGAAAGACTGAAGTCGTACCATGTACCTTTTCTAACCATAACACTATGAAACCTGAAATCAAACACAAGAAAAAATCTGGGAAGAACACAAACACATGGAGGTTAAATAACATATTACTAAACAATGAATGGGTCAACCAAGAAATCAAAGAAGTAAAAAAAAAAAAAAAAAAGATGGAGAAAATGAAAATAAAAACACAATGGCCCAAAACCTTTGAGATGTAGCAAAAGTACTCCTAAAAGGGAAGTTTATAGTAATGCAGGCCTACCTCAAGAAGCAAGACAAATCTCAAACAACCTAACCTTATACCTAAAGGAGCAAGAAGAACAAACAAAACTCCAAACCGGCAGATGGGGGCGTGGGGGGGGGTGCACGTAATAAAGATTAGAGCAGAAATAAATGAAACAGAAATTACAAAAACAATAGAATAGATCAGTGAAAACAGAAGCTGGTTTTTTGAAAAGAACAACATAATTGGTAAACTCTTCAACCAGACTCTTCAAAAATAAGAGAGAGAGAGAGAACTCAAATAAACAAAATCAGAAATGAATAAGTAGAAACAACCAACACCAAAGAACACAAAAAATTATAAGAGAATATTATGAAATATTATATGCCCCCAAAATTGGACAATATAGAATGGATAAATTTCTAAAAACATATAACCTTCCAAAACTGAATCAGAAGGAAATAAAAAATTTGAACAGACCACTTACCTGAAATGATTTAAATCAGTAATCAAAAAATTCCCAACAAACCAACATCCAGGATGAGAGAGCTTCAGAGGTGAATCCTACCAAACATTTAAAGAAGAGTTACTTATTCTTCTCAAACTATTCAAAAAGTAGAGGAGGAAGGAAAACTTCCAAATTCATTCTACGAGATAAGCATTACGCTGATACCAAAACCAGATAAAGACACCACAAAATGGAGAACTATAGATTAATATCTCTGATGAACATAGATGCAAATCCTCAACAAAATATTAGCAAACCAAATTCAACAATACATTAAAAAAAAACATTCACCATGATCAAGCGGGATTTTTTCCCAGGGTACAAGTGTGGTTCGGTATGCACAAATCAATTGATGTGATACACCACATCAATAAAAGAAAGGGGAAAAACAATATGATCATTTGGATAGGCAGAGAAAAATATTTGACAAAGTACAACATCCACTCATGATAAAAACCCTCAACAAAGGAGGTTTAGAGGGAACATATCTCAACATAATAAATGTCATATATGAAGAACCCACAGCAAACATCATCCTCAGTAGTGAGGTTTTTTGCATAATGTCAGGAAAAAGAAGAGCTTTTTGCATAATGTCAGGAAGAAAACAAGATGTCCATTCTCATTTATTCAACATAGTACTGGAAGTCCTTGCCAAAGCAATTAGACAAGAAAAAGGAATAAAAGCACCCAAATTGTAAGGAAGAAGTAAAACTTTCACTCTTTTCAGATGACATATGCTATATGTAGAAAACCTGAAAGAATCCATCAAAAAAACTACTAAAACTGATATGTGAAATCAGTAAGGTTGCAGGATACAGAATCAAAGTACAGAAATCTGTTGCATTTCTGTACACTAATAATGAAGAAGCAGAGAGAAAACAAGAGAAACCCCATTTACAATTGTACAAAAAATAATAAAATACCACAACCAAGAAAGTGAAAGACCTATACTCTCAAAACCATAAAACACTGAAGAAAGAAATTGAAGACAACACAAAGAAATGAAGAGACATTCCATGCTCATGGATTAGAAGAAAAAATGTTGTTAAAATGTCTGTACTACCCAAAGCAATGAACAAATGTAATGTAATCCTTATCAAAATACCAATAGCAGGGGCGCCTGGGTGGCTCAGTGGGTTAAAGCCTCTGCCTTCGGCTCAGGTCATGATCCCGGAGTCCTGGGATCGAGCTCCGTGTCGGGCTCTCTGCCCAGCAGGGCGCCTGCTTCCCTTCCTCTCTCTCTCTGCCTGCCTCTCTGCCTACTTGTGATCTCTCTCTGTCAAATAAATAAATAAAATCTTTAAAAAAAAATACCAATAGCATTTTTCACAGAACCAGAACGAATAATGCTAAAACTTATATGAAACCACAAAGGATCCTGAATAGCCAAACCACTCTTGAGAAAGAAGAACAAAGCCAGGGGTATCATAATCCCAGATTTCAAGTTAAACTACAAAGCTGTAGTAATCAAAACAGTATGATACTGGCACAAAGACAGTCACCATAGATCAATGAAACAAAATAGAAAGACCTAAAATAAACCCACGGTTTTATGGTCAATCATTCTTCAACTAAGGAGGCCAAAATATCCAATGGGAAAATCTCTTCAACAAATGGTGTTAGGAAAACTGAAGAGCCACATGCATAAGAATGAAACTAGAATGCTATCTTATACACAAATAAAAATAAACTACAAACTGGGGCATCTGAGTGGCTCAGTAGGTTAAATGCCCAACTCTTGATTTCAGCTCAGGGTTGTGAGGTCAAGTCCTGTGTCCAGGCTCTGTGGGCTTCATGCTGGGTGTACAGCCTGATTGGAATTCTCCTTCTCCCTCTCTTCTGTCCTGCCCCTCTTGTGCTCTCTCTCTCCCTTTCTCCCTCTAAATAAATAAATAAATAAATAAATAAAATTTTGACTACATACAAGTATGCACAAATAACTGTTATTCAGAGAAGCAGAACTGTAACAAGATATTCTTTATAAAGACAATTGTTAACTAGAGGCTAATATTTTATTTTTAAAAAGAAGAAAGCAGAAGTCAATGCCCTGCCTTTTAATATTTTACCAATATGAGATCTGAACAAAGAATCAGGACGTTCAGTGATGTAATGTCCGTGACACTGTCCTCAAAGAGCTAGCATGTGGTGAAAAGCAGATGATGGAAAACAAGAACAGGCTTGCATTCAAGACAGTCATTACCCTTAGACACCTATCAAAACAACCATTGTCACTACTGTATTTGAACATTTATTATGTACTTGCTTTGTGTCAGGCACTATGTTCAGCAAATTTACTGACAATATTAATACATGTTTACAATGATTCTCAGAAGTAGGTACTGTTATTATTCCCGTTTTATAAATGAGGAAACTGAGACCCAAGAGGTTTATATCATGTGTCCAAAGGCACACAGCCAGTGAGTGTTGGAGCCCAGAATTAAGGCTGGGTAGTATGACTACAGACAAATGACTACATCATTATCCTTCACTGTTTCTCCCAGCTTTCAAAGCAAAGCAACCAGGCAGAGGTAGGAGATGCCATCAACACATCTTCAGTGAATCAGGTCCATAGTCACCCAGGCGCACAGTGTCCATGACAGCAAATGGTAGAGAGATTGGAGGAATCCCTTTCTGTTAGGATTTATTCCCTCAAAGTCAGTGTTTTTCACAAAGACAGTCTTTTCCCTACTCAGTCATATTCTGTGAATCAAAATTCAGGACATAATCTGTCCAGCAATTCTGGGTCATGTATGCCTTTTCCATTTGAGAGGTTATTTGGGTAGAGCCAAAGTGACGATGTGCTCTGTCCGCGGTGCTGAAATGTAAGCACACCAGATGCATTCCTGCCCTTGTGAGGTGCACATTCTATAGGTGGAGGTCACAGGTAATGCATGAGCAAGCAGACAGAGGAAAAGATGGGACAAATGAGAGAAGGGAACAGGATCACATGGTAGAGGTCACGAGGAGGGCTGCTTCTTTAGACTGTCAGCAAACCCTTCTGAAGCTGTAACATGGGGGCAGAGTGGTCAGGGCAGAAAGAATCAACAGTCAAGAAAGAATCAAGGCAGAAATGAGGTTGGAGTGTGGCAAGAACAGCCAGGAGACCAGTGTGATGCAACCTAGTGAGTGAAGTAGAGAGGGACAGAGCACAAGTCAAAGGGGTAGGTCAAGGTTAGAATATACAGCAGAAGAAAATTTTTTTTCCTCTACTCTTCTAACTTCTTGGCTGGGTCTCTAACAAAAGACAGATTAACAAGAGAAAGGCATGCAGATTTATTAATGTTCACGACAAGGGAAGCTTCATAAGGAAATGAAGACCCAAACACATGGTTGAACCTTCACAGTTTTTTATCAGGTTTGATGAAGAGTAAGAGTTTGATGAAACTGCGGGAAAATGAGATGGGGCAAAGGATATGAAGTAAGTGTAGTAAACTGGGGAAAAAGTTAGCAAGGTTTGTTCATTCAGAATCTTCTCTGTGTCCCTTTGTCTTTGGAGAGATAAGGATGCTCCTTTCCTCGAGTGGAGGGAAGGCACCACTAGCATGAGGGTTTTATGACCTATTTCAGGGGAAGGCCTGGACGTGCCACTTGTAGTTTCACCACAAAAACCACCATAGGGCTGCATGGGAAAGAGCATCACAGCAGGAGATAGATGAGAAGACCCTGCAACAGTCTAGGGCCTGGGAGACAGACGATGATGGCTTGAACTAGGGTGTGAATGCTGGAGATGGAGAAGAATGGAGAGATGCGAACAGAGGCTGAAAGCAAAGCAAATAAGAATATGGCTACTGCTGGGGGGAATTCTTCTGCCCATTCCTGATGTCATCTTCAGGTTCAAGGGTGTTCCAGTTGGTGCTGTGACACAACTTTGAGTTTCTGCAGACCTTTTCTTGCCCTGCCCCAGGGGAGGAGGAGAGAATTACCTGACTAGGAGATGGACAGACAATTCAGCTTGATCCCTCACCTCCTCCTCTTGAGAGAGCCATCCCATTCTCGGCCACAACACCACAGCCTTGTCTGGACACGCCCCTTCATGTCCAAGCTTGCCCTGGACAAGGCTGGCTGCAACAGGTTCAATCCGGAACACCACGTGATCTCATATTAAGCTACATCTCCCAGTGCAGCCTGCAGCCTTTACCCAAAAGGAGATCTTTTAGCCTCCCCCTGCTACTCCTTGTCTGAACTGTCACTTTCTTCAGGAACAAGAATGTTATTTACCAAGCCTCCACAGAGACACCCCCAAAAGTAGAATCAGGACATGTGTTGGAATTCTATTGATTTAATTCTTCTGGATATTTTGATGGAATGAGGGACCACAGGTCAGAATCTAGGATGAACAAGTGCAACAGAAAAAATACATTGAGAAAATGATCATAAGGGAGACCCTGTTGCTAGTTAATGCTTTACTGATTGACTCAGGAATCCCGATTCTATTTCTTTTCTTTTTTTTTATTTAAGATTTTATTTATTTATTTATGAGAGAGATAGAGAGCACAAGAAGGCAGAGTGGCAGACAGAGGCAGAGAGAGAAGCAGGCTCCCCGCTGAGCAAGGAGCCTGATGCAGAACTCGATCTCCAGACCATGGGATCATGACCTGAGATGAAGGTAGATGCTTAACCAACTGAGCCACCCAGGTGTCCCTCTATTTCTTTTTTTTTTTTAAGTTTTTTAGAATTATTTTAAATGAGAGTCTGTATGCACACATGTGTGAGTGGGGAGAAGGACAGAGAGGGAGGGAGAGGAAAAGGGAGAGAATCTCAAGTGGGCTCCAAGCTGAGTCTGGAGCCCAGCACAGGGTTCGATCTCACAACCCTGATATCATGACCTGACTTGAAACCAAGAGTCAGACGTTCAACTGATTGTACCACCAGGCTCCACCCCCTACCCCCACCCCTGATTCTATTTCTGACAGAGCTCACAGCCAGCAAGACAAATATGTGTTTCCCTTCCCTACTCCGTGCCCGACATGGGCACTGAAAATCAATCCAGACATTCTTTCCTGGGCCTGGCCTTGGCCTTGACCTTACAATCCCTCTTAGACAAATACGATCCAGGCACCTACTGACAACCAGGGCTGCAGACAGAATGAAACTTCAGTTACAGCTTTGAGGCCAACTAGAAAATAAAGCTGATCACATTTTCTATTTAACGCAAACTTACTCAGAAAATCATTTTTATTTCAAATTTGTTGAACATATTTCTAAAATGGATAAAGATAACTTTTCTGGAATTGGAACACACTGTGTAGAATTTTTTTATGATTTAAATTTTCCCCTTAGGACCCCCAAATACTACTTGGTAGAATATATAAGAAGTTAGTCCAACTCTGTAGAGTTCAAGATTTATTCCTTGATTTATTCTAAAATAAGTTCTTGACTCACTTCATAATTCAGGTTGTCTCCTTAAAGCACAGTGAAATTTTTAGTAATTTAAGACTTATCTATTAGTTCTAGTACTTGTTTTCAAAGTAAGGACCAAGAAAGATAGGCCCGCCATTCATGTCCTTAATATTACTAGATCTTATTTAACAACTGCGAACTTGCTAAGTTTTGTTGTATCATTGCTAAGGGATAGTGGTAAGTGCATTTTCATGTGTGGGAGATTATATGCATTTTTTTTTCCTTTCCTTCTTCTCTATCTTGAATCTCAGCAAATCTCAGACTTTGAGGCCACATTAATGAATCTCATTACTTGAAAATTCTTTTTTTTTAAGATTTTGTTTATTTGAGAGAGAGAGAAACATAGAGCACCAGCAGGGGGTAAGGGAGAGGAACAAACAGACTTCCACAGAGTGGGGAGCCCATCATGGGACTTGATTCCAGGACCCCAAAACCATGACCTGAGTAGAAGGCAGACGCTTAACCAACGGAGCCACCCAGGTGGTCCTGGCAAATTCTCATTTGCCCACCACGGGCTACGTCAGACTGACACCAGCTAAATGAGAAGCTGCCTGGTGGCCATGGAGGAGCCCAATACCTTGTTTGGGATAAAGTCTATACCACAATGAAAACCTTTAAATAAAGCAGACTTAGTCAGGGGTCCTAGGAGGAGCATGGCAGCTTCCTGTTAAGGAGGGCTGTGTGCAGCTGATAATGCTTCTAGAACCAAAGAATGAGTCTGAGAAGCAAGCAGAGTATCAACCAGCCAGCCCATCTGGAGGTCAGCCACTGGTAGACCACCATCTTAGGCCGTGTGCTCTCCAGAGGGGGTCCCTCGGGCTGCAGGGCACAGCCACTCGGCGAAGATAATTCCACCAGCTATATTCTAAGTCCACCAAGGGCGGGCAGCAGCATCTGGCACAATATGTGCCATTTCCAGAGGTTTAAAATAGTTTTTCTAAATGTGTCCTTTCACAGTCCAAATATGGCTTAAGTTTCTTCTGAGTTGAGATACTAAAGCGGATGAGACAATTTTGTAATGACTTTCATAGGGAGCGGGTGGCCGTGGGGGAGAGATCGATGAGAAGACCACTGGGCGAGGGCTGGGGGGAAAGGGGAGGGGAATTCCGTTAATCGACCTAGTGTTGTAAGATCCAAGGACACTTCTTCCCATGTTTCAAAGCACGACATGTAGAGGTTAAGAGAGTGCCAACAACACAGAGATGATCCGTGTAAACGCTCCCCGCTCTGTCTTCTGGTTCCCTACCCCAGGGTGGACACATAGCCAGTTGTTATTTTCTGCAACTAAGCTATTGCCTGCACACATACGCATTACCTTACCTTCTTTCTGTGTCTGGACCATTCAAAGCATGCAGGTTAACTTGGAAGGGATGCAGATGGCATCAACCCTTCACTGACTCATCTGGCAGAAGTCAAGATGGCAAGAGAAGTCCAGTTCAGGGCCCAAAACAGAGGCTTCCCATGAGCTACTTCCCTTTCTACATTTTGCTGTCCCAAATCCTGGGCTGTTCAAGAGAAGACGCTGTGCATCCCCAAGTGGAAGGGCACAGAGGAGTGACTCTGAGACACGCCAAGGTAGAGAGTAGGCCCCATGATCAGAGAGGGCAGACAAGTCTGTGGGCGGGACAGGACCCACCACATGGTCCCAGGGCTTCCTGGGAAGATGCCCAACTCCCAGCAGTCCGAGGTCATTTGCTGCACGCAGGGAGGCTGCACCCCAGGCCCTGGGGGTCCGTGGGTTCCACTGTAAGTCCCCAAGGTGGAAGGGCCACCACGCTGAGCCAGCGGAGTCTAGAGATAACCAGGGGGGATAAGCAGCTTTACTAGAGGGGCCTCGGGATATCTGAGGCTGGGTTCCTGCCAGGCTGCCAGGCTGATTCCTGTCAATGAGGATTTGGTCTGTTTCATGATATGTCTGGAATTTCTGTTCAGTCTGAGTTTGGGGCTGAGATGTGAGCCCACCAACAAATGGGGCATTTGGTCTACATCTAGTGGGTGACCCCGCACCACACTCTAGCCCCCCCGAGCTTACTAAATTCAAGGAATTCGCCAGGCTTCAAATGAAGCATCCTTCAGCTCTATCTGGCTCACGGAGGCAGGGATGAGAGGCCACACTGGGAAACTGCTCTGGAAAAAGAAGCCAGGGTCTCTGACCAGTGTTACTTGGAACATGACCAAAAAAAACTCACCTGCCACACAACAAACAGAAAACCCCACTCATGTCCCAGGGCAAATACAAGTGTGTTAAAATACACACATATTTATGCACAGATTTTTTTTTCTTGTTTAGGTATAGACTGAAAACAGGAAGCCCACATAAGGCTTAACTTATCCATGAAACTCTTTATAGGACATCCACACATTCGTTCCCTGGTCAGGAAATGGCATTTCCCATTAATTTTTGATAGAGAAATCGCATTAAGCTTCCCAGAGGAGGACTTGAGGAATTTAAGGGAATTGGGTTCTGGGCTACACCACCACGTGCTCTTTTCTCATTACCAGTTTTAGGGCAAAGTCTCATTCAATGGCTTATTCGTTCCTGGCGAGAGATTTAAAATGGAAATTGGAAAGGAATTTCCAGGTGCTAATGGGGTATGTGGTCTGTACACAGAGGATTAAGCCAAATCCCCCTGTGGTTTAACTATCTCAACAGCCTTCAGTGTCACATGGGGCTGAACAAACTGTATAACTGACCTCCGTCAAAGGACGCCCAATTTAGAAAACGGTGAAATTTAAGGAATGGGCACACCCATGAACATGAGAAACTATTCCTGAAACTGTTCCTGAAAAAATGCCCATGAAGACCTTATACCCACTGTGAAATAAGTGGCTTCAGGACAAGGGCTGGTCACCAGAAAGACCAGGTCATGATTAGACACTTGGCAGGTTCTCAGGATCGTCCCACACCTCACCCTATGCTGCTCTTCATTGGACTGTCGCTACGTGCCCTCTAATAAACCGGTAAACTAAGCAAGCGTTTTCCTGAATTCCATGAGCTGTTCTAGCAAATCAACTGAACTTAAGGAAGGGGTCACAGGAACCTCCAGTTTGGAGACAGAAGTTGCAGGCAAACTGGGGACCTACTACTTGGGTTGGCACCCAACGGGCAGGAGGTCTTTAGGGACTGAACCCCGAACCTCTGGGATATGATCTCCAGGTAGACAAAGCCAGAACGGAGTTAAACTGCAGGACCCCCAGCTGGTGTCACATCGAATTGCTTGGTGTGGGGAAAACCCGCACACATTTGGGGACCAGAAGTATCAAAAGGGTTTTGCATGGGGGCATCTGGGCAGTTCAGTCAGTTAAGCATCTGACTCTTGATTTCAGCTCAGGTCATGATCTTAAGGTGGGGAGAGCAAGCCCCGTGTCAGGCTCCACAGTCAACGGGGAGTCTGCTTGGGATTCTCTCTCTCCCTCTCCCTCTGCCCCTCCCCCATGCTTATACTCTCTCTCAAATAAATAAGTAAATCTTAAAAAAAAAAAAAGGAAGTGTTCTGCATGTAAAGGAGATGGTAGAGGAGGGAAATAGTTCTTTTCCCAATACACCCATTTAGTAAAAAATAGCAAAAGTGATCACAATGACAATTACAGTCACAATGCCACTCATCGCAATGCCCACATGCCAGGCATTTTGCAGACATGATCACACCACCTCGTGACGCAAGTATTAGTGTTCCCATTTTTAACGAAGACGATGAGACCTGGGGAAATGGTATCACGTGGGAGGCCCAACGTCACAAGTCAGTAGCAGAATCGGTTTCAAATCTTGTTCTTTCCGGGACCCAGATCTGCCCCGCTCAACATACCCTCCTTGTGTGGGCAGATGATTGCTAGGCCAAGAGCACAAACCCAGCCTTGCTGCTGACGGGGTGGGGGTAACTGCGTGTGTGCCAACACCAATAAACACTGGCGAGCCAGGCTTCTCTGTTCTCCTTGGGCTCCGTAATAAGACATATTTATTACCTCCACCAGTAATTGTCTAGACTCCAGTAATACACTGATGGATTTTTAATCCTGAACGGACGGCATTAATTAGCAGAAGCTAGCTCTGATTTCCGCCAGCAGCTGTTATCAATCCTTTAAAAAAGACTGTTCAGTGCTCCAAGGGGTCTAATTTCCCTACTTGAACTCTGATGTATTTCGATGTATTTAAAAGCTCATGAACTCTATTATAAAGTATGATAGAGTTACTATGTATTATAGACACAAGAAAAATGAACACTGAAGCACTTTCTATAAAGTTTCTTATAAATATGTAAATATTTTAAATAATGAGCAATAAACCTTTTATTCATATTCACATTATAATTAACTTTTTAATTTAAGTAGCAACCAAGAAGCTATAAATTTGGGATCCTGATTCATTTCCAATCACCTTCTAATTTATATTTGCTCTCATTACAACTAGTCTATGAAAAACTTCAATCTTGCAATTCTCTAATCTTGGAAGCTTAAAAATTCATAAGACATAATTAGAATCTGCGTAGGAGACATTAGGGTTTAGTAAAAGAAATGGTGAACCAGGAGTCACAGAGGCTTGGTTCTAGGCCAGAGTCTGTTTCCTACTCAAATTATTTCTTTGCACACAATTTACTCACCTATAAGACAATTAGGGTCCCAGAGATACTCCTTAAGGCCTAGAGTTAAGATTCTGAGTTATAGGGGCACCTGGGTGGCTCAGTGCGTTAAAGCCTCTGCCTTCGGCTCAGGTCATGGTCTCAGGGTCCTGGGATCGAGCCCCGCATCGGGTTCTCTCTGCTCAGCAGGGAGCCTGCTTCCCCCTCTCTCTCTGCCTGCCTCTCTGCCTACTTGTGATCTCTCACTGTCAAATAAATAAATAAAATCTTTAAAAAAAAAAAGATTCTGAGTTATAAATTCTTACACTCAGAAAACTACTTAAATGTATTAAAAATATTACAAGCTCTATAGGTAGATGCTATTATATATAATATGAGAAATAATTTGCTGATGTAACGAAACCACAGCTACACGCAAGCAATCTCCTTCCAGTTGAAAATGTCAAAGGCAGAGAAAAGAAGATACTAAATTGTAACTATCTCGATGTTTCCAGACTTCTGTTATTGGGAGTCACTTGTAATAATTACTCATTTTTGAGTAGTTAAAACCTTTTAACACAATCCATAATCTTTATCCTGTAGGGAAACAGTACTAGCTTGATCACTCAGTGTAGAAAAATAAAAGAAAGGTTCCCCTCCTCTCCTAGTTAGCCCCGTCCACCACTCTCAGACTTGAACATGCCGAGTTCCCTCTTCTGCATTTGTATTTTGGGATATGGAGGAGTGAGGTTGGAGAGGGAGGGAGGGGAGAAGCAGGAAGGGAAGAGAAAGGATAAAATTATGGCCTAAGGCAAAAATAGAAAGGAGAAAAAAACTTAGGAGCAGTCGAGGGAACACTGGCATTTCCATGAGAGGGGATGACACTTAGCAAATGGAACCTTGAACTAAGAGAGGATGTACCCCAAAGTAGACTATGGAGGATGTGCAGACTGTTTTTCTAGAATCCAAACTTTTTTACACAAAATACTTTTTCCTTCCCCCCCGCCACTTTTCTTTTCTGCCATGGGAAAAATTCTCTAAGTGGAATTCAGTCAGTCATTTCTGGTCAAGTGTAAGGATGAAAAGGAAATTTCCAAGGCTTTTATTATTGTTCAACAATCATATTTTGAGCAAGGTCCTGTCTGAGTGGAATAAATAATTTATTGTTTTTTTTTTCTTATTCTTAGAGTATAGAAAAATATTGTACCTGGGGAAAGCCAAAGAGAACATCTTGTCATAATACGAGGTAAAAGGTACCACATAAAATCTGAATCAGGAGAGCAGCACACTCAACGGCTTTGTTAGTGTCCACTGAAATACCAAAGCTTCCTTGGTTATAGGATTGATTTTTTTTTTTCTTTTCAGCAAAAAGTCACCCTCAGCAGGAGATCTAAACCAAAAGCATTCTTGTGTGGCTGGGACATAAGTCAGCAGCAGGAATTGTAACAGGATGTCAAGTATTAGACTCTACTGTAGGCCAGACTTCAGACTGGTCCCATGCTCCCTCAACACACATGCTGTGAACAGACAGTCCATAATTCTGGCACCTGTCTCATTCTTCTACAAGTGGTGGACAGACATATGTGGCCCCTGTCTCTTGGATTTCATCCCAGAGAGACCAACAAGATTCTTTCACTTCTCTTCTGACATACATAATGGAAAAAAATCCTCCTGAATGCAGCGAGTTACAGTAACACTGCCTTAAAAAAAAAAAATTGTCACACCTGCCTCCTAGCCTCCCCTCAACACGAACAATAATGCCTAGGTCTCTATGGGGGCAAAAGGTTTCCTTTCTTTCAATTCATAGAAATAGATGTAGTTAGAACATGTAGCTTCTGTGCCACAAAGACAAGCAGGTGGACAGCATCTTAGCATAAAGTGAAAAGTAATCGGCAAAGGAAATATGAAGATCAAGAAAACCTCTTAAATCTGTTCTCTCAGGATAGCCCCCACGGTTGGTTAGTGATGGAAGCGACTGTGAGATTCACAACTTCAGTCCTCCATTTCATAGGGAAGAAGCCCGAGGCAGACAGAGGGAGATCTTGTAACTTTTCAAGGTAGCCAGGCCAACCAGCGGCAGAGCTGGAACCAGTTTGAACTGGGGCTTCCAGGATCACTCTCCAGGATCTTTATTCACCCGATAGATCCACATCTTTTATGTGAACCTCCTAGAGCTATGTGTGCTTGTAGTATATTTGCTGTAAATCAAACACCCTCGGTAAAGTGTAAAGCTCTGCGATCAAACCCATTCACATCTTTACAGTGAACATGAGTATTCACACAAAGCGGGTAAGATCCCAAGTAGCTAATTGCTAGTTTGATTAGATTTTGGCACCATACACTATTAAGGAAAATTTTATTTTGGTGTTTAGGGTTTTTTAACTTTCAGAAATTGCAGATAACAGATGGTGGTCCTATAGAACGAGGCTTCCCTTGTAAAAAGGAAAGGAAAAAGCCCTCAAGCGTTTAAAAGCAGCACATCTCAAATGCTACGGTAGTTAAGAGAAACCCGTCATCTAAGGGTCTAGTTAAAAGCTAGACTGCTGCATCCCATTCCCACAGTCTGTGATTCAGGACAGCTGAGGCAAGGCCATAGAAGTGTCATGTCTAACCAGTCAGAACCTTTGCTGTGTTTCTCAGACTTTTTCTGGGTGGTACTAAAGCTTGGGTCCACGACACTGCACTTTGAGAACCAATGGTTAAGCCCATGAGCCCTGCACTGACAGACCTGTGTTCAAATCTACCATTTCTTAGCTGTTGTATTTTCAGGCAAATTAGCTCACTTCTGCTGAGAAATCCACTGAGAATCTTACTGAGGATTCCTTGTATCATGACAAGTTATTTTCTCTTGTTGTTTTCAAGATTCCTTCTATGTCTGCAACTTCTAACAGTTTGAGTATAATGTGTCTTGGTGTGAGTCTCTGAGTTTATCCTACTTGGAGTTCACTGAGCATCTGTATTAGTATAGCTAAGTCTTCCCTCAGATTTAGGTCATTTTCAGCCATTAGTTCTTCAAATAATCACCCTGCCCCTTTCCTTCTCTCTCTGCCTTCTGAGAATCCCATAATGCACATAGTGGTACATTTGCTGATGTTCCACATGTCCCTTAGGTTCTGTTCACTTTTCTTCACTCTTTTTTTTTTTCTTTTTGCTCCTCAAACTCAGTAATTTCAAAAGACCTGTCCTGAGTCTATCTTCTACCTTCTCAAGTATATTGTTAAGCCCCTATAGTGACTTTTTCAATAAGCTGTTGTATTTTGCAGCTCCAGAATTTCTTTCATTCTTTCATAATTTGTTTGCTTTATGTTCTCATTTTGTTCATGTATCACTTTCCTCATTTCCTTTAGTTCCTTAAGCATATTTAAGAGTGTTGTTTTAATGTCTTTGTCTAGTAAGTCTAATAGCTGTGTTTATTCAGAAATGTTTTCTGAAGATTTATTTTGATCTTCTGAATGAACCATGTTATCCTGTTTCTTTATATACCTATGATCATTCATATATATATAATTTTTTTTTTAAATCGAACACTTAAAATTCCAACCACTTCTCTCAGTATTACAAACTAGCTCCAGGCAGGGAGACAGTCGATATTCAGTCCAGTGTGCAGACTATGTAACATCTCCTTAGTGCTTTTCTTGACGTGCATCTTTCCTGGGCCTGTGTCTATGCTATTTTTTTCTTCCCCACTGTCTACATGGCTAGTTTTAAATGTCTCCATTTCCCTAGGAGTTTCACACTTGCTTCGGGACTCAGCTGTTCTACTGTATTCTTCAGTCAAATATGTCTTGCTCTAGGCACCTGTGGGTCTACAGCCCCTTTGTGGCTTTCATGAATCATGCCTGCTGTTCCCTGTGGCTTCCTCTAGACTGAGACCTAACCTGTACTGCTTTTGGTTGTCTGAGCTTCTAGTTAGATAACACAGAGAATAATCCCTCAGGCAGCCCCCAGACAGGTTAGAACACTGCAAATGCAGTCCATTCTGTTCTCTTTGGTTTGTGGAAGGGACCTGGAAACTAAACCACTAATTCCTCTAAACTACACCATGCCAAGCCAGGGAGCAGTTGGAGCCAGAATGAATTAAAAACACCATAAAACAGGGCACCTGGATGGCTCAGTGGGTTAAGCCTCTGCCTTCAGCTCAGGTCATGATCCCAGGGTCCTGGGATCAAGCCCTGCATCAGACTCTCTGCTCGGCGGGGAGCCTGCTTCCCCCTTGCTCTCTCTCTGCTGCTCTGCCTACTTGTGATCTCTCTCTCTGTGTCAAAGAAATAAATAAAAAATCTTAAAAAAAAAAAAAACCACCGTAAAACACCTTGTTCTTCTGAATGTGGGTTTTTCTTGCTTGGGCATTCATTTGGTTGCTGTAGATTTGACTTTTAAAACTCTTATAAAATTTCTTTAGCCACTGTCTAGTTGCTTACTTAATGTTTCCATGGGAGCTTCCTATGGAGACCAGAGTACCCGGAGTTTCTTAATCTACCATCTTGCTGACGTCTTCATTGTACGGTTCCTTAAGCCTCAGCTCTCTATAGTACTTACTTCACAGTGTTGTTGGAATGATTAAATGAGATAATATACTAAAAGTATTTAGCACAGAACCTTGCATATAGTAAAAGCTCAATAAATTTTGGCCACTATCACCACCATAAGACTAGTACAACTATGTCGCCATTGCTGGGAGACTTCATTGCTGGGAGATAGAGTGCTGATTTAATTGTGCTTTATACAAACCCCCAATCCTAGAACTCCCACAAATATCAGTTGCCTAATCTATGCCCACCTTCCTCCACAGTCCTACTTTATACCCCTTATCCATAATGGGTAGCTTTTACTAAATACCTGAAGCAGATTTTTTTACTCGTTTTAGATTTTTAAAATCATGCTTGTTCACAACTTTTAAGAGAAGTTTCCATCCTCTCATTGATCTAAAGGTCTATAAAGTGTGTGTGTGTGTGTGTGTGTGTGTGTTGGTGGGAATGTGAAAAAGCTGCATATAGACACAAATCTTAGCTTTAATATAGACATGGTCAGGTTTAATTTTAACACACGCATGCAAGAGAAAACAGCAGAGGAGTACCTCTTTCTTTCTGCAACTGTACCTCATACTTCTCAAATAACACATTCCTCGTTTGGATCCCTCATTTCCTACATTTTGGCCAAATACTGAGACTCGTCTTCTATCCTTTCCAACATGCAATTCATCTCCCTTTTCTTTTTTTCTATATGCCATTTTGATGAACATACATAATTGTTTTCACAGAAGATATTAGCTATCTTTCTCCAGAATATATTTCATTGGTCTTGTACTGGGATAAGAGTGCTAAGCCAGGGGTGCCTGGGTGGCTCAGTGGGTTAAAGCCTCTGCCTTCAGCTCAGGTCATGATCTCGGGGTCCTGGGATCGAGCCCCGCATCGGGCTCTCTGCTTGGCGGGGAGCCTGCTTCCTCCTCTCTCTCTCTCTGCCTGCCTCTCTGCCTACCTGTGATCTCTATCTGTCAAATAAATAAATAAAAGCTTAAAAAAAAAAAGTGCTAAGCCAGTGAGGTCCAAAGCTATCTTTGAAGACCACCTTGGGATATTATAACCCAGGGGCAGGAAATGACAGTGAGGACCATAACTTAGAGAAATTATCTGAGCCAGATGTCACAAGCATACTTCATAGAATTAGTGATCACCTGCCATTCTAGAAGCAACCAGCAAGAAAACATAAGGAACATAAGCTTTTTTGCCTCTGCTACTTCTATTGCTCTCACCTCAGGTTCTGCATTATTATCTTGGTCATCCAGCATATCTCCACTGGGGACATGAGACTTGGTGAATTTGCATCCTAGAAACCCAAGTGGTCAGCATGCTGAAATTGGGATGCCTTCTAATACGAAACTGCATTAGCCAAGCTCCAAGAGATACAAGTCAGATGACCCTGCCTTGATCTCCCATAGCCTAGAATGAATAGGTAGTTCTTCCAAGCTACCTGGAAGCTCAAAGAGTCAACGTCTTATGTAATAATGCAATTTGGGAAAAGGAGATTCTTATTAGTCCTCAGAAGTGAGCTCTCTTTCATCTAAAGGAATTTGAATCAGCTCATCTACCAAAGGAGCTAATTTATCAGAGTTCTCTTATTCCCCTGAAAAACTCCCTTCCCTCCTAAACATGATTTGCCTGGTCCTTTTTCTGTTTCCACTCAGATCAACTCCCTTCCTATTTTTTCTCTTATTTTTTCCTCCAAAAAAGATACAATTTCCTATTTGAAATTCTGATCACATACTAGTTCTACTTTGTTGAAAATACATCCAGATCACCTTGATGGGATGACTTTAATAGCCCCTATTGGATGCCAACAAATGCAAAGTCACATTTTTATGTTTAATAACTTAAAAAAGTGAAAACTTTGAAATTTCTATACAGGAGTCCTCCATAATAAATTAAACATAATTAAATTAAACATAATGCAAAACAACACATTTCCTTCTCATGCTATGCATGATTGGGTCAAGCAGTTACTGACTTGAGGATTTATATACTCCAACATGCAGCTAGTCTTGCCATCACCGCGATGGATGACTGAAAACCACAGGGGAGGTGCTTCCCCCCAGCTCACAGTCAGATTTCCAGCAGCTGGAGTTGGGATTCTCTGCAGCCGTGGCTTTCTTACAGAGTAAACAAGACAATGAGGCAGGCACCAAAACTTAACTAATTCGTTACAACCAGATCACTCAAAAAGGAAAAAAAAAAACAAATTGGAAAGGTTGGTGCATTACATTTCTTTTGGAAATGGATGGAGCCTAAATCAACACGTAATTCTGGACAAGACAGTTACTTAATTAGTTGAAAATTTGGGGGTAGGTGTATTTCGTGAGTCAGCAAACACTGACTATCTACAATGTGACAAGAACTATGCTAGATGTTGGGGAAATACAGAGGCAAGACACAGGTCTACCCTTCAGGCTGACTCCCCTACGGGGCACGTGGGGAGTCTTCAACACTCTTCCTCGTGCCATAATTCAATACTCCTATTATTGGAATATCACGTGCTAACAGGCACCGAGACACTCAGACCCTCGACTCCAGCTGCACTGACAATTCCCTGAATATATCATTTCTTGACCATTTGATCAGTATTGATCAACTATTGATACTGATCATTTGATTCTTTCTGCTGATGTCAGGCGGAATTAACTACTCTGGCATCAACTGGAGGCTTCAGAATCAGAGAGACCTGCTTTAAGGTTCCACATATCCTGGGAAAATTGCTTAGACAAGTGAGCTCAGTCACACAGGCCTGGGCTTGAATCCTATTTCAGTCATTGCCACTGTCCTCTCTGCCTATTTCCTTATGTGTAAAAGGGGACCGGGGTGGGAAATCATCTTCCGTAGGACTGATGTAAGAAGTAAATGATGGCATGCTCAGCACAGTGTCTAGAACATAGTGACCACATGGCAAATACCAATTATTACTTGACCATTAAATGACTTACTGCATTTTAAACACTTAGCACAATTAAAATCAGTGCCTATTTTGGCAGCAGCAATTTTCACAGATGCCGTTTTGTTTTCAAGATAGCTTTTAACAGAAAAGTCCAACAGTGGAACTGGCTGCCCCAGGACACAGTTCTCTATCACTGGAGATGACCAGACGGACATTCCTGGCTTTTGGTCAAGGCTGGGGAGAAGGGATTCAATATACTCGGAAGACCTGGGGTGAGATGAGTCTTAAGTTTCTTCTCCACTTTTGGTTTTCTCATTCGATGACTTGTACTGATCTCTGATTAGAAAATCTACCATTATTAACAGTAAGGTAACATACAAACTTCAAATTATTTTCATAAAGACTCTATAAGTTAGAAAATATTCAAGAATTCATCCAATACTTTTTCTCCAGAAAAAGATAAGCCTATCTCCTTTCTTACTTGTCTTCTTCTAACAATGTAAGTGCAAATCAAAGTGAACTGTGAGTTTCTTTTAAAATTTTTATGCCCTGTTCATTTTTAATCTCGTGAAGCAAGAACCATGTTCTCTGTTGGCTCTGCTTCTGGTGATAATATTATGAACTAGGTCAGAAGTTAGTTTAAAAAAAAAAAAAAAGATCCATAGCTAAGAATCTCATTTAAAAAAAAAAAAAAACAAAAAAACAACTTGGCCCTGTTCCGTGTTCAAAATAAACTCTTCTCTATTCTGGGGCAATCATGAGATGTTTCTGAGAAAAGTGCTGTCATGAATCCTAGCCAAGGAAATGTTCCATGGAGAGAGTAAGGGTCAAGGTCCTGATCACCTGACCATTAGGACAATGACAAATCACTTTCCACCTTTTCTCAATGCCTCCAAACAAGTATTGTCCATGGGAATGAGGTCCCAGGTACTTGGTCAAGGAAACATTACTGAGTTTGCCTTTACTGATGGTACTTTTATCTGTAGCTTGGAAAGGGGGGGCTTGGAATGGGGATGTTGGAATCTTCTTGAAAAACGGCCTTTCCAGAAGAAAAACATAAAAGGGAATAACAGGGGCATTATCTAGGACAAAGGATGTGCCCCAGGCCGCTGAAGGAAAGTGAGAGCTAACAAAGCCAGCTGCCCAGACAGGCTTGGGTTTGAACGCACTCCTGGGCCCATAGAAGAAAGAGGTGGGGGAGGCGATCCACAGGGAGCACATCCTTTTGTGACGCTGGGATCTTGAGTCCCACGGTGTTCCTTTTGTGGGAGAGGTTTGCTCTGCTCTTTTTCCAGACTCCTGGGCTGTCACCCCTGCCAAATGCTGCCAGTGGGCACTGCCAAGACCTGGACACTCTTGGTTCAATTCCCAAACAAGTGTGCTGAGGGGCAGAAGGAAAGAGCTCCATGACCAGATGGCCTTTCTGCTTTGCTAGGCAAGTTGTTTATTTTCGCATTTTAGTCGACGCAGAACTACTGCTGCACCTTGGCGAATCCCAGAGTGGGACTGTGGGATGCCTGCTTTAGGATACATTCGTAAAGAAAAAGTTGTTTTGTTTGTTTGCATTTTAACAGGGAGAGTACTGCTTTTAATGAGACAAAATGAAGAAAATAGGTGTCAAGAAGATAAGAGGGAAAGAAAGGATAAAGTAATGATTTTCAGCAGAGTTAGGAGAGATGAAGAAGTGAAATCGCACCTGATCTTGAGGCAGCCTTGGGGGGCGGGTATGGAAGTGAGTGGGGGTGGGGGGGGGGTTGTCCCCTGGGTGGCATTGAGGGGCTCAGGCTCTGAACCAAGGAGAATGGGAAAGCTGCCACAGGCGGATGAACTTGAAGTCTGTGCACCAGTCATAAACCAAGCTGGGAAGACAACATTGAGAAGACACACAGATTTAAAGTTTTCAAGGTCTGACTCTGGGAGGCAGGAGACTATCAGGAGGCAGAAGCCAAAGCATCATTAGACAAAAATAAACGTATCTGGCACCAACCTAAGGAGCTTAGTGATCTTTTTAAGGCAGGTCACTTGGGAAGGAGTTCTTGTCTAACGTGGCCTGTGAGAATCACTGGAGAAGCTTAAAATAAAATACTTGGGATTTAATTGGTTTGGGGGAGGGGCCTGGGTAGCGGTATCTTTTTTTTTTTTTTTTTTTTTTAAGTTATCCAGATGATTCTAGTATGCAGCAATGTTGAGAAACAGTGAAAAGGCTGCAGGAAAAATTCCCTCTCATCAGAGATTCTCTGACTCATTTAATGTTGTACCTGGTTTCCCTACACTTCCCAGATGTGATTTTTTTTTTTTAATAACAAATTGAAGGTCTGTGGCATCTGTATTTTGGGCAAGTCTATTGGAAACATTTCCCAGAAGCATTTGCTCACTTCATGTCTCCGTGTCACATTTTGACGATTCTTACAATATTTCCAACTTCTTCATTATTATATTTGTTACGGTGATCTGTGATCAGTGATTATAAATAAGAACTCAGATGGTGGTCGGCATTTTTTAGCCACATATATTTTATATATATTTGTTTTTAGTATATTTATATATTTTATATTTATATTATTTTATTTTATATATTTATATGTTTATATGTATTTATATTTTATTATATTTATATATTTTATATTTATATTATATATAATTAACTCTTTAAATAATATATAATATATAATTAAGATATTCTTTAGACATAATGCTATTGCACACCTAATAAACTACAGTATAGTGTAAACAGAACTTTTATATGAACTGGGAATGGGAAGAGTCATTTGACTCACTCTACCGCAGGACTCCCTTTATTGGCGTGGCCTGGAACCCAATTCCCAGTATCTCCGAGGTGTGCCTGCCTTTGTCAAGTACCTGCAGTTGGACAAAATACTCCATAATCAACCATTTAGGGGTTCTCAGTTTTCACACAAAACCTCACTGTGGTTAACAGGCGGAAAGACACTCCGCTCACCACAGCATCAGTGGGACTGGCTGGCGAGGCACCGGGAGTGTCGGGGCGCAGGGATCCCGCACGGCCAAGCGGCAGAGCCCAGGACGTGTCCACGTGCGCCGGGTGGGGGCGGGGCGAAAGCGGCCTGCAGGTGGGGGGAAGTTTCCATACTTTGGAGCCACAGGTTTGATTATGGGCCAGGCACTGCCACACGCTCGTGGCACAAAGGGTCTCATTTAATGGACATGTTTGCTCACTCCGTAAACATGCCAGGCGGGTTCCCAGCCTGCCCTGCCACGTCCAGCCTCGTCCTCCGGGCGCCCGCCTCCAGCACGTCCCTTCCAACGGGAGGGCTGCCTGAGCGAGCGGTCAGCGGACCCTCCTTCCCTGCTCCCCACCCCGCCTTCACTTGCCGATTCTCTCCTTTCCACAACATTTATGGCTTCCTGCCATCCCCTTCTCTCCACATATATCATCAATCCATCATCTATCAACCTGCCTGCCTATCATCTGTCAATCATCTATCTATCACCTGTCATCTCTGTGTCTATCATCTAGCACCCATCTAACTCTCTATGATCGCTCATCTGTCTCTCCTCTAGAATCTGAGCTCCCTTAGAGCAGTCCCCCCTTCCCTCTGTCTGGCCGTCTGTCTCTCTTCCCCCCCACTGAACGGTGTCTAACCATCCCTGACATTTAGTAAGTACCAGAAGATTCGGTACTGTTGCAGTAAGTTTTATTATCACTATTATAATTATTTTGATTAACAGAAATATCTTTTGTGCTGTAAAGAAATGCTTTATACATTAATAAAAAAACAAAACATTGCTTAAGAAAAAAGAAAACAACGCAGGGAAGAGAAAAGAGGGAGAAGGGAAGAGAACTGTAGCAGGCTCTGGATAACGTTGGTATCATCACAAAATCAGGGTTTTTTTAATTCCTGGAAAGATAAAGGCTCCATGTGTCCTTGAGAAGCTGAAGCTAGGTGATTTAGAACTTGTCAGCTTCATTGCCTTCCCTTTAATTTAGTGTTCTTTTGTAGTTTCCGACCGGGGCACCTGACAGGCACCTCCCTCAATCTATCCAGAGGAATGTGACATCCCAAGGCTCTTTAAAGCAGAAACCCATCCCCAGACTTGGCTCAACAAAGCAAGAAGGGCACTTGCTGCCTGGAAGGGTTACTGTGCTTCCCGGATCCTCACCAAGAGTTATTTGGATAATGAAGGGCACACAGAAAGCTGGGTCCCCTTTTCTGACAATGCCTGCAGCCCTTCCTCTAGGTACGTGTTGGTGCTAACGTCCCCATTCAGAATTTGCCCGTGAGCCTGTAAATTCTAAAATCCTTACTCAGCAGGAAAGCACATTAAAACATTCATTTTTGCTCCCAGTAGAGAAAACAAATTTACATTTTTACAAAATTTCCACCCTTCTAGTGCTACAGTACTTAAAGGACCTCTGCACATAGGATCAGAGGCTTTCCGGATGGTTAGATGAGGATTACCGTAGGCAAAGAGGAAGCTGAAAAGCCAGGGAGGACTCGAAGAAGAAAGAAGTCAAGCTGACAAGTGCACTGTGCTCCTGGCAGGCCACTGTGAAATTATTTTCAAAGACAGTAAGTCAGATCTTCACGTTCAAGCATTAAAATCTTTATCGTGCCAGATGCAAACAAGAAAAGTAACATTTGAACATGATCGATTTCGGGTTGTAAGTTTTGACAGAGAAGGTAACATGATCAATGTCAGGTTTGCCCTCCCCTTTTTAACAGGGCCACAGATGGCAGATGTGTTCACTCAGGCCACTCTCACCTGCTCTCGGGAGCTCTCAGGGCCAATCCAAGATACCTGGGAATCGATCTCCAAGTCAGACCAGGTAAGTCAAAAGCAAGCCGGTTTCGTTATAATCATTAAGGCAGTACATTTCCATTAAAATGCTAATTTGCACACTAAGCAAAAGCAATTCAGAGGACTCCTTGCTAAAAACTAAGTAAGTGAATTTGTGAGTACACACTTAAAGTTGATGTCACATTTATTATGCCTAAAGCTGGCAATCCTCCGTATCAAGAAAGGCCTCCCAAATCACAAGCTCTCACTTACTACTTTCCAGTCTCCTTTAATATTCTGAGTTAACTTCCTTTGCATGCCAGCTTGCTCTAACCGGGGAGCAGGGATCCAAGTGATGGCCGGCAGGCTCACTCCATACAGGACAAAGGTTCAGCCTGTTTTTGTTTTTTCTTTTAAGTCACATATTCGAATCCTTTCATGCCAGCACGCATGAACTCTGGTTCTCGGCAAACCCCCGCCCTTGCTGTAGCTGACACAGTTTCTCCCACGGGGACTCAAACAAAGCTTCTTGCATCCTGGAGTCACCAGGGTGATAAAGAGACCATCCCGCAGGCTATCGCAGCACCTACACCTTGGGGAGCTGCCCCCCGACCTGCCAATCCTGCAGCTCTCAGACCTCACTGGGAACTCCTTGCAAATACCTTGAGGGCCAGTTATAAGCCAGAGTCTTAACTCTGTTATAGTCACACATCATCTCGGATCAGAAATCTAATTCCCGGGGCACCTGGGTAACTCAATTGGTTAAGCGTCTGCCTTCGGCTCAGGTCCCAGGGTCCTGGGATCAAATCCGGCATTGGGCACCCTGCTCAGCGGGGAGCCTGCTTCTCTTTCTTCCTCTGTTGCTCCCCCTGCTTGTGCCCACTCTCTCTGTGTCAAATAAAAAAATAAAATGTTTTTTAGAACTTTTTAGAAAAACTTTTTAGAAAAAACCAAATTACTTATATTTTCATGCCTTGCTTCTTAAAACATGTTTCCTAGAAAGAACTTCTACTAGTTTCCCAAAGTCAACACTATTATTTGTGAACTAAGAAGAGTGTGGTTCCTCAAAATTTTTCTTCCCTTGGCTGGAATGGATTCCTGGCTGGGCAGCTACGCCCTGATCATGTGTGGCTAGTTTATGTAACTTAGCCTAATCAAAGCAAGAAAGATACTACTTCTTTAAAGTTAGAGACATACACCCACATTAACTGAATGGTGGCAATTTCCTCATCTCCCAGCTTGGTAAAAAAATAACTGAAAAGTACTGCTCATTCTGTGCTTGAAATGTTGCACTATTTAAAAAAATAAATTAACATTTGCTTATATTCTCTTTTGGATTAGATATCTCTCTCCACCTTTTATACAAGATTTTAAAAAATATGGCTGGTCATAGTTCATTTGATCGATAGGTAATTTGAGGGTGAATGAATTGAACTATCTTTTCACAATATAAATTAGATTTCTTAGTATCTCTTGTTTCACACTTGAAATATAATGAGCTGGGGTGCCTGGGTGGCCTCTGCCTTCAGCTCAGGGCATGGTCTTAGGGTCCTGGGATCGAGCCCCACATCGAGCTCTCTGCTGGGCAGGGAGCCTGCTTCCTCCTTTCTCTCTGCCTGCCTCTGCCTACTTGTGATCTCTGTCAAATACATAAATTAAATCTTCAAAAAAAAAAAAAAGAAGTATCATAAGCTGCACTTCCTGGTGTCTGCATTCAACAACACGGTGTTCTAACAATCTCTCCGTGTTTGTTAGTAGTTTTTTTTTTTAAGATTTTATTTATTTATTTGACAGAGAGATCACAAGCGGGCAGAGAGGCAGGCAGAGAGAGAGGAGGAAGCAGGCTCCCTGCTGAGCAGAGAGCCCCATGCGGGGCTCGATCCCAGGACTCCGAGATCATGACCCAGCGGCTTAACCCACTGAGCCACCCAGGCGCCCCTTGTTAGTAGTTTTTAATGGAGTTATTAACACAGAATAATAAAACCCAAGACAGGACATTTCAAATATGTTGGTTCCTTGAAAATGTTATCGTCAAAGCTACACATTTCAAATTTAATAGGAGGCAAAAGGACCATCATCCTTAAAAGTGAAAAGCAATGCGTTTCACGTGCACCGTAACTACAATCACCTGCTGTGTGTGGTTCAGCACACTGGGGATGTCAACCTTCCTCCGTCCCAAAATGTTCTTGGGCCAAGCTCTGAAGAATGCCTTCCCTCAGACGAAAAACTCTATTCAGGCATAAAGATGGAATCATGAAGAGTGAACTCGAGAGGAAACCACTGGGAGTGTGTGTTGTTTTGTACTAAAAACTATCATTTTGGGTCCCTGGGAGGCTCAGTCTATTGAGCGTCTGCCTTCAGCTCAGGTCATGATCCCAGACTCCCGGGATAGAGTCCTGCACTGGGCTCCCTGCCCAGCAGGGGGTCTGCTTCTTCCTCTGACTCTCCCCCTTCTCGTGCTGTCTCTCATTCTCTGTCTCTCAAATAGATAAAATGTTAAGAAATAAATAAAAACTATCATTTTAATTTTCCAGAGGACACAAACTTCTCTAGATAACCAATAGCAACTCTTTGTATAAAATACATCCCCAGAAGAGGTGCGGGCTGTATGCTTCCCACTTGGGAGCAGTAAGAAACCAGTTTCTGCCTCTGGGGCTTCACGGGGTACTTGAGGTGCGAGCAGAAGACCAAGGACATGAACGTTTCCACCCAATAACCCACCAGGCGACTGACAACCAGGTCTTGAGTGCCCACCACTGACGGGTAAGCCGCAAGGCCTGCTTTAACCAAACTTCCCGTCTTACTAGATTTCTCTGTGGCATTTGACTGTCTTTCTTTCCTGTGCTTCTAAAATAAAACCCTCTCCAGTTTCTCTTCCTGCTCTCATTTCTTTCCAATTCTGCTCGCTTGAATATGTTTTCTGAAAACCTTTGAAACTTGGTGCTGACGTGGGGGTGAGTCACGAGGGCTCTTTTTTTATCTTTTTATGTTCTGCCCTGTCCCAGGGGGATCATGCCCTTTTCAGCCACCGCTTACCCCCCACTCTTTACCACCACCCCAGACTTCTTCCTGACGCCCCTGTCGACGAGTGAGCACCAGCTTCTGGACATCTCCACTGAGATGACCACAGATGCCACCTTGTTCAAAAGAGAGCTGCGTCCGCCTGCCATGTCTGGGCACACAAGCCGTGTAAATGACAGACTGAAGAACATTTAGAAAATTCTTGCAGGTCCTGGATAGTCTCTCTTCTAAAATTCTCGGAAGTTTTATTATTATATTTATTATTTATTATTATTTTATACCTTCACTGGAACTACCTCAGAGGAAGGGGGCTGAACATATTCTGTGTGATTCCTACTGGTCCCTAACCAAAATCCTGTGGGGAGTTTCTCGAATCCTTCAAAGCCCATGCCGGAATCTGAGGGAGCACAAAGCCTGAGTAACTTCTCCGGGTGATCCCTGTGTGCTTCCAAACACATTAGGGTTTGACGTAAGTTATCTCAATTAACCCTAACTGAGACCCAATGAGACAGGTACCACTTTTTTTTTTTTAAGATTTTATTTATTTGAGAGAGCATATAAGCAGGGGGAGGGGCAGAGGGAGAAGGAGAAGCAAGACACCCCACAGAGCAGGGAGCCTGATGTGGGGCTTGATCTCAGGACCCTGGGATCATGGCCTGGGCCGGAGGCAGACTGAGCCACCCAGACATCCCAATTCAGGTACCACTTTTCAGCCCGTTTAAAGAAGGAAAACCTCGGCCTCAGAGATGCTAAGGAACTTGGCTCAGATGGTCAGCTCCTAAGTGACTGAGCTGAGACTGAATGTTCATCAGACCCCAAACCCGTGCTCTTCTGGGTTCCCTGCCACTCACTCTCCACTCGCTGCCCATCCCCCCATCACAGTGCCCATAGTTCCCAGACTTGCAGCTGCTTAAATTTTAAGAGGACTTTTTTTAAATGCAGGTTCCTAAGTCAAACCTACAGAAATTCTCAGCGTATAGGGTTAGATTCGAACCCAGGACTGTGCCCCTTAACAAGCACCCCGGGGATTCTCCGCAGGCCGCTAAGATTATGCTTGAAGACCTGCGTGGCTCATGGCACGTATGATTATTTTCCCACGATATGCAAATCGCACCCTGCCAGTTTTCACAATGCAGCCCAGTTCCTGCCCTTGAGACTAGGTTGCTAGTCTCAGCCCCTGCCTCTCCCTCTCGCACTCTGCTCTCCAGCCGCACGGAATCAAGGATCTTGGTGGTCAGGTTAGATGATCGCTCCCTTTTACAGATGGGAAAATAGAAACCCAAAAGAGTCGAGTGGCTTTCCCAAGTTTACCCAGAGAGTTCTGTGGAAACCAAAAGCTTTTATTTCCCTGGCCTAGTTCCCCTTTTGCTATACCATAATATTGCTTTTCTCCTTCTTTTTCTTCCATTTCTCCTCTTCTCTAAGAATTAACACTTACTTGAATACCCCTGGCAGAGGCACTGGGCCGGATAACGCTAGCTGCCCTGCTCTCCCTCACCCTCTCCATCATCCGCCGTTGGGCTTCTGGGACACACAGCACAACGCCCACTGCCAGACCCGTGAGCATTCATCAGAGCTCCCCAGCTCTACAAGCTCACGGTCTAGAAGACGCATAAATGTGTAGCGATTAAGGAGCGGGTTTGCCAGCCTCACCAAATGGATACCCCAGACATCCTTGAGACTAAAAGTTCAATGAAAATTTAGTGATAATGTATACAAAGGACAAATGTCACCTCTCCCTTCTTCTTCTCCTCCTTCTCCTCCTTCTTCTTCTTTTGAAAGATTTTATTTATTTATTACAGAGAGTGAGAGAGGGAACACAAATAGGGGGAGTGGGAGAGGGAGAAGCAGGCTTCCCACTGAGCAGGGAGCCCGATGTGAGACTCAATCCCAGGACACTGGGACCATGACCTGAGCCAAAGGCTGATACTAAATGACTGAGCCACCTAGGCGCGCTCACCTCTCCCTTCTTTACCAAATTGGTAATAGGGTCAATCAGAAAAAAAATAATAAAGCACACACATAAGGTGTCTTATCCTAACTCAACTGTGGTAGGATGGCCAAACCAACAGTACTTTGTAAAGGGGCCATTTTAATATCCCCTTACTGCCAAGGCAGAATAAAACCCGAGATCTCTAATACCATTAATTATTAATGCCTGAACCTGAAAACAGACACAGTAGCGACGCAACATAATTAACCTTTACTGTAATATCTCCAGGCTAGAGTAATTTACACCGAAGTTAAAAGTGTCTTAGATTCTTAAAATATCCTTTGACGCCATTTGCATTAATTCTCCATTTTGAGCCAAAGGCCAAACTCAATCCACGGCATCTGGTGTAATCCTTCCGGACTCTAGAACGCTCTGTCTTCAAACGAGGTGGGGTGGGGGGGAAGGGGCGGGGATTCTCCCTCTTAGCTGTGGCTCCTAACTGATCTCCCCTTTTTTAAAAATACAAAACTAAATTCACAAACCCTTTATAAAGGCTCAGCTCAACACTATGGACTGAGTTAGACTTAGAAGTGCTTATAGTTCACTTATCTAAGGAGAATTTTCAGTGACTTCAAGATGCCAATTTTGTGAAACAAGCCTTCCTCTGGAGATTGGTTAAATGAGTGGAAAATGAATACTTGGTGTCTACTGGGAGATTACAAGTACGCTCAGGGTGGTCAGCTCTGGGCGCTACAGCAACACCCAGAACGGTAACTCACTGGGACCTGGGTGGCCAGGGAAGACCTCCTTCAGGCATGGCAGCATCAAGGAGACATGAAAGGAAGAGACAGAAGGCAGGATGTGCCCAGGAGAGGAAATGACGGGCAGGTGGGCCCAGGCAGACCTCTGGACTGACCACAACATAGGATGGAAGTTAGGAAAGAAGAGATTGTCCAGACACGGCAGGCTGGGGACCTGAGAACAAAACAGAGCAACCCTCTCCGGTTGAAAGCCAGCCAGTCTCTACTTCGTGCAGAAAAACAATCTCCTGACACAAAATAATACTTCAGATAAATTTTGGGCTAAAAAATGCAGTGCAAGTGTTTAAGTCTTAAAGCCTTGCAGAACACAGGGAGATATATATTTTTTCTTTTTTGGAGGAGTGAAATCAGTGGGGAAGTTTCGACAGTCAGCCGTGTGTTCCCTGAAAAGTGCTGCTTCTCTGTGCAATCTGCGGTGGGTCCTGGGGAAGCCTGCTGAGGCCCATGTGGGACGAAGTGGACAGGAGTGGACCAGGGTCTGGCTAGGGGAAGCTTCTCGGCAGGAGGTCCCAAGAGAAGCTCGAGCCATGCACTGGGACACAGCTTCAAGTGGGCAAGCTCTGTGAGGCGGGCACAATGACGCAGAACCCATACATTCCCAGGACTCATTTCTGGGGCACAAGACACTTAGTCAACTGGAATCTTAACCTGAACTTTTCCAGCCAATCCCAGCAGGTGCCAGAAATGAAATGAAGTGGGGGGTATGCATCAACAGCTGAGTCTTGCGATGGAAGGTACTCAAGCTGTTGGGCAAAAACAAGGGCCAGGAATGGACACAGAGGCCGAGAGCCGGGTGTGGGTTGCAGTGGGTGACACTCCTCACCCTTACCGTGGAGGTGCGTGCTGACCGACAACGCACACCACTGTCCCTGCACGGCTCCCACACGTTGGTGGAGAGTCCTTGGCTGTAGCCTTGTAGTAGCCCTTGGTTAAGGCCTCAGAGCATCAAAATAAGGGAAAGGTCAGACACCTCCGAATTTGAGCTCAGAGTGACTCTTACTATGTGAGTAGATGATTTCATAATCTGAACCTAGCATTTCATGTGCAAAGTAAGGACAATAACATCTGCTTTACTGGAAGAATCAATGAGATGACATTAGATAGCCTTCAGAGTAGCTGGTGTATTACAGGCACACAAGAAGAGACAGCTGCCACAATAAAGCCACATATTTGAAAAGTGGTCACCTGGGACGGGTCACAGCCCACCACCACCTGAGGTCCAGCTCTAGACTCCGCATGTGAGAAGAACTACCGACCAGGGTCACGTGATGAGCTGATGAAAACGTTAACAGCTCACTCTACCCACCCCCACCGGTAAAAGGCATCACTGAGAACAGAATGTTAAAGACAAGAAAGCATTTGCAGGGCGCCTGGGTGGCCCAGTCGGTTAAGAGTCGGACTTGATTTCGGCTCAGGTTGTGATCTCAGGGCCCTGGGATCGGCCCCCGACTCTGCTTGACTCTCTCCCCCATTCCCCCCTACACTTGAGCATGCACTCTCCCTCTCTTTCAAATAAATACATAAATAAAAATCTTTTTTAAAAAATCATTTGCATTTGCATAAAGCTAGATAACAAAATAGCCCAGCCTGCAATATTTCGAAGAGTGCTCCGAATAAAGTACTTCATGTACAGTATGGGACAAGCTAGGCTCATCTCACGTAGGAAATGTCACAGTTACTGAGGCGAAGAGATCACAGTGGAAGTTTACCTTCTAAAGGCACAAATGATCCATTTCAGTGTTCCGTGAAACACATTAGTAATTACCTGTGACCGTCTCCTACAACCTGATATTTCTAAATCGATGGAGAAGAAAGGCTCAAAAATCTCATTACAGCTCTGCTAAAACAGATCAGCTGTGTGTGGCATCATTTACTGTGTTACTATTACTCTCACTACGACGAGTAACGTACTGGTCTCGGATATTTTGCTACATTTTACCGGCTCTTCTACCAAGCCGTACTCTCCCTGCTCTGTTACACAAAGGACATGAGCGGCCGAGTCACAGATGAGGAAGTAGATATGGTTCATAAACATGGCTAAGGATTTTCAACCCTAACCATGATTTTCTTAAAAAATAATAAAATACCACTGGGACGCCTGGGTGGCTCAGTGGGTTAAGCCTCTGCCTACAGCTCAGGTCCTGATCTCAGGGTCCTGGGATCGAGCCCCGCATTGGACTCTCTGCTCGGCGGGGAGCCTGCTTCCTCCTCTCTCTCTGCCTGCCTCTCTGCCTACTTGTGATCTCTGTCTGTCAAATAAATAAAAAATAAAAAAAAAAATAAAATACCACTTTTTGCCTTTATCAAACTGGCAAAGATAAGGGATTTGATAACCTGCAATCAAGTAGTATTGTAGTTTTCAAGTATTGAAGAAACCAGGTAGGATTACATCTTACTGACACAGAACCCCTAGAATACAATTTGTTCTATTTATCTGAATTAAAAATGCATTTACCTTTTGACCTAGGAATTCCGTTTCTAGGAATTTCAAGTATGGTCCCACATATGCCTAAGTGTATATATGTTAGCATAGCCACCGGCATTGTCTGTTCCAATAACAGTAAAACCCCCGAAGATGATAAATGTCTTTCAAATCAATAAAGGACTGAGAAATTATATTACATCTATGCAATGAGCGTTATGCAGCCATCGATCTACCCACTTTTTCCTTACGTTTATTCATTTCAGCAATCTCTACACCCGATGTGGGGCTTGAACTCACAACCCCAAGGTCAAGAACCGCACACTCTGCAGATTGAGCCAGCCAGGTGCCCCAGATCCATGTATTTTAATAGGAAAAGACGTCCAGAAAAAAAAAATTGAGGTACAAAAGCAGGATGCAAAGCCATGTGCATATGCTGTCATCTGTTAGGAAAAAGGGGACAGATATGTAGACACACATTACTCATACATATATATACAAATTCATACACATATACACACATGCATCCATAAAATCGTATTTCTGGGAGGACACACAAAAATGTGTTAGCTGTTTGTCCTTGGGCAAGGAGACCCAGGGTCAGCAATGGGAGATGATTTCACTCTAAGACTCTGCACTTGCATATTTCTTTGTTCATCTGTAAATATCAGTTTTTCAACTGCATAAACAGTTGTTTAAAGAGGAAGGATCTGATGGAATCGCTTGGAAATGAGGGAGGTGACTGAGGGAGATGTAAGTGCATGAGCTTTGCAGATGAAACTAAAGGGACGAGATCTCCAGCGCGTGGAGGTCTCTCCCTTTCTGTCAAACGAGCCACAGATTTTAATTCATTTATTTTGTGTAAAACTCCACTGTGGAGTGTGTACCATTATCGCCACCATCATTTTACAGGTGAAGCAGGTGAAGGCGAAGGGAACGCGCTGGCCCAGCAGGTGGCCGAGCTGAGACACACAACCAGGTGTCCGGGATGCCAAGCCAAAAGCGTGCGCGTGGGTGTCACACGGACACTGAACCCTTGACCTCTACCGCCTGGCGATGGCCGGGGCTCCAAAACCTCCCCATGGCTTGCGATGCCTTCAAAAACTACAATTTCTATTTTAGTAAAAGCAAAAACTCACAAGGCGGTGATATATATATATATATATATATATATATATATATATATATATATGATGACATTTCTGGCCCAGGATGCTCTCCATCTCTGTGAGTGTGACTCAGAAAATAAGTGGATGCCACGAGCACCGACGGACTTCACGACAGCACAGAGGGAGAGCTGTCAGTTTTAAAACGAGATACTGGGAGCTGCACTGAGGTGACTAGCTCTGGAAGGCACAGGAATGGGGCAACCCCAGTCCTCGGAGCCGAAGTTCCGTGTTCCCCACGGATCGCCACACCAAGTGTGAGTCAAATCTGAAAACCAGCTTCAGACTCAAAACTTCGTTGCACAACATCATACTGCTTGCAGCCATGTCTTCCAGGCTCACCCTTCTAGGGCTTTCCTCTGAAACATGACCCCGTTCTTAAACATTGCATTCCCAGTCTGCAAGCTGTCCTAAATACCAAACATTCTACGACTTTGGAAGCTGGGTTTCAGTGAATCCTTGAACAGATTTTTCTGGCAATTTGTCTAACAGAAGGTTCTGATTCCCAAGTTTTTCCAGCTCTAGGTCCATCAGCAAAATACACGAGTATCCGCCAAGCATTTCTACCTAGGTTTTCTTTTTATTTTTCTCCCCACTCTCTGGGTCAGTGTTTCTCTTGCCTCAGGTAAGGGGTGGGTTATCCACAGCTACCTGTGGGAAAATCAGCTGTGCTTTCTGTCCCCAAGGCTATTATTCATGATTATCAAATATGGCTGTGCCTGCAAAGGTTCAGTGAACTTTTTGAAAAATATATATCACATTCAAATAGTCTTCTTGGAGAACAAACCTGGCAACAGGAAATGTCAACATCATTAATCATATATTAAGCTTCATTATCATTAAAACCTTGAAATAATTAGCTTTGGCTTCTTCCCCAAGTGGTAATTATAGACCATCAGCAAGTATCACACTCTCAAGTGTCTTCCTTTAAACATTAGATGCTAAAGATAAAAGATTATTTTAAAAATAATTTTAGGTACGGGTACATAAATGGCACTTTCAGGGTGCTGGGCAATCAGTTCTCTCAAGATTCAGGAAATTTGCCTCTTAATTTGACTCAGTGGTGAAACCAAGATGTTACTATGTGCTATTTCACTTGAGAGTAGAGTTCAGAAGAATAAAACTATCTGTATTTAAAAAGGCTGAGAACTTCCATTTTCCTTCATTTATAAGCATTTATCTTCCATTCCCAATTATTATAAAAAGTTGTTCAATGCTAGTGGGAAAAAAATGATGTGTCAGATTATTCTATTTATATGTAGCCATTCTCCAGGTTTCTTCTTCTAACTCATTTCCATATGATGGTCTTTAGGTATGTAATGTATAAACCTCAACCCCTCCTTTCATAATCCTTAGTTACTCCCCCCAAGAGAATTCCACCATGGAGGGATAATAAATTAATCTAGATAATGCATACTATATCAATGAACAGTATTACTTCTGCATTTTTTACTTGTGTGAGCCATTAAGATGCAAAAGAGAAAAACAAATGGGATCCCCAGTTCTCAGGGGGTTTTGATCTCGTGGAGGAGTCAATGGAGAAGCAGAAGTGCTGATAACACCAACAGAAGGCCCAAGCCGCCATTACAGAAATGAAATGGTCTATGATACAAAAACCATGAGTTTTGGAAAGTGGGCATAAGGAGTGAGAAATCAAAGCTGGTGGGGTACCTTTGCCCGGGTCCCTGAGAGAATGTGTTGCCCTGATCTGACTGAGTAGAAGCTCAACGCAGAAAGCAAGCAGCACGTGATGAGCGCCTCAGCAAGACAAAGCAGGTTCCAGGCGCTCTACACTAACACTGTATTGGTAGAAAGAGCTGGGCCAGTGGGTGCACGATGAGAAAAGAAAGAAACCATGGCCCGAGCTAGAGATTTGGGCAACACTTGACAAGAGGTGGGGGTGAAATCACGGGAATGGGTTAGAAAGTGCCAGAGTGGAGAGTGGGAGAAGAGAAAGAAGATTTGAATAACCCAATTATGTACTGCCCAATATGGAAACGGGCAGTACAAAGGGTATGAGAGATTGAATATACAAATGGGCAAAGGCCAGACCATCTATCTAGAAATTTGGACTCTGACCCACCACCTGCAGCAAACTGACCAAGATGCCAACATCTCACCTACGGCAAGCAGCCAGGGAAGCCAGCCTGCTGTTAAGTCAGAACTGCAGAAAGGCAGGCCACTATCTCCAGTCATGGCCCAGGACACCAAACAATAACTTCCAACACCAAGATGGTGGGACTTGATTAATAATGGGACAGCTTCCCTAATTTTTTGCCTCGAACTTACGACCAACTGGGGAGAGCCAAGCAGGCTCCCCCACCCAATCACATAGGATGCCCTGAGTTGAGTTAGCCCCCCTCTGTTTCCCCTTCCCCCTCCACTTCAGGGCACACCTGAAGCCTTCCCCATTGCACTACAACACTCCCCCATTCCTCTGCCTGCCTCTGAATTTCTGAATGCAGGTGACAGTGGCTGACGCTCTTGTGAACTGCAAACTCCAAACAAACAGCTTTTGCTTTTCTCATTAGTCTTCATTTCATTTATTTCCACAGGACTACGTGCAGAGACAGAGAGGTTCGCCTGGAGAGGGTAAGAGGAAACCTCTTCCTGAGGAAAAATGGGAGGCGGGAAGGATGAAGGAAGACACTTGGGGTCTGAGCTGGAAAGACAGCAGCCAGAGTCCTACCAGGCGGACGCCATCTTCCCATGGAATAACCTCTGACCGCAGACTCAGGAGAAGGCAGGCCAGGGCTGCAGGAAAGAGAGGAGTGCAGAACTGGAAGCGGACAAGACGGAGCCAACCAGAAATGGGGGACATGCTCACTTCTGTCTAACAGAGTGGGCTATGCAGAGAGCCATCTTCTCTCTTTCTTCAGATCCTGCAAGATTCGGTAAGAAAGGCGCACCTGGGTGGCTCAGTCAGTTAAGCATCTGACTCTTGATTTTGGTCCAGGTCATGATCTCAGGGTTGTGAGATCAAGCCCCACATCGGGCTCCCCACTCAGCAGGGGGTCTGCTTGGGGACACTCCCTCTTCCTCTGCCTCTGCCCCTGCTTGCATGCACACTCTTCCTCTCTCTCTCTCTCCCAAATGAGTAAAAAAATCTTTTTTTAAAAAAAGATTCCATAAGAAATGGATACCAGTGCTATGAAAAGAAGAACACATCAGGAAAATCATAAAGGAACTACATTCATTTGGTTCATATGGACAAACTGGGGAAGGATGTAAAAGAAAATCTCTAGAGCCAGTTCTGCCAGTTTCTTCTACCTTTCGCCATCTTTGTTGGGTTGGTACATTGGAAATCTATTTGAGGGACCGAGTGCTCCAGGTTTTTCAATTCTTTGGTGTTCCTTTTGGATATAGGTGCAGATTAAAGTTTCTCTTCCTTTTTAGTCAGAAAAGTGCTCAAAGACTGAAGTCAAAAACCAAATGGACCTTTCTAAACTTGGGAACAACACCCTAATTTTTTTTTAATTTTTAAAACAATTTTACTTTATTTTTCCAGTGTTCCAAGATTCATTGTTTATGCACCACACCCAGTGCTCCATGCGATCCGTGCCCTCCTTAATACCCACCCCCTTCCCCTCCAAAACCCTCAGTTTGTTTCTGAGTCCACAGTCTCTCATGATTTGTCTCCCTCTCTGAATTCCCCCGACTCCCTTCTCCTCTCCATCTCCCCATGTCCTCCATGTTATCCCTTATGCTCCATAAGTGAAACCATATGATAATTGACTCTCTCTGCTTGACTTATTTCACTTAGCATAATCTCCTCCAGTCCCATCCATGTTGATACAAAAGTTGGGTATTCATCCTTTCTGATGGAGGCATAATATTAACTCCATAGTATATATGGACCACATCTTCTATCCATTCGTCTGCTGAAGGGCATCTCAGCTCCTTCCACAGTCTGGCGACCGTGGCCATTGCTGCTATAAACATTGGGGCACAGATGGCCCTTCTTTTCACTACATCTGTATCTTTGGGGTAAATACCCAGTCATGCAATTGCAGGGTCATAGGGTAGCTCTATTTTTAATTTCTTGAGGAATCTCCACACTGTTTTCCAAAGGGCTGCACCAACTTGCATTCCCACCAACAGTGTAAGAGGGTTCCCCTTTCTCCACATCCTCTCCATCATTTGTTGTTTCCTGTCTTAATTTTGGCCATTCTAACTGGACAACACCCTAATTTAAAAATATGGTTGGGTTTGTCAATGTAAAGCACAGTAGATTAAAATTAATGTACATAAAGGGGAAAATGTGTAGCTTAAGAAGGGAACGGAAAATGGATGATAAAGTCTTCCTTACTATGGAGCAAAATACAGTGAAACTTTAAAGGGGTTGTAAACACCTGCATGAACTCATGACCCTTCACAAAAAGACTGACAGCCAACATTACTAAGCATTTATGATACAACAGATGCTATTATATGAAAAGCACTTGCATTAACATATTTAGACCTTCCAGAAGGCTTTCAAGTAAGACTTGTCTTTATTGTACAGATGAAAAAAAGTGGTACTAGAAAGGCATCTAGAAGGTACTAGAAAGGTACTAGAAAGGTACCTAAAGGTACTAGAAAGGCATCTCAGCTAGTTAGTAGAGTTAAGATGAATTAAAGTGATGCACACACGACCTTGAACAACGTGGGGGTTAGGGGTCCCGGCCATGCAGTCAAAGTTCCCCATTACCACTTTTAATCCTCACTCCCCCAAAACTTAACTACTCGGCTGCTGAGGAGCAGAAGCCTTACTGAAAACGTCAACAGTTTAACACATATTCTGTATGTTCCACGTAATATTCACAGTATCCTTCCAATAAAGGCAGCCAGAGAAAAGAAAATGTTATTAAGAAAGTCACTGGGAGGAGAAAATGCATTTACAGGACTGTACCGTATTTATCGAAAAAAAGGCGCCCGTCAGTGGACCTGCGCAGGTCAAAGCTGGTAGTTCCAGAGGAGGGATTTAGGAAAGGCTGACCCGCCCACCTCTCCACTACCCTCCTCCCCTAGCCAGTGAATGAGATTTCGGGGAGGGGCTGTCAAAACGGGGAGAAGGGAAGGCCCTGACCCTCTCAGCTTTCAGGAGTGAGGAGAGCAGCAGGCACAGAGGGATTTAATTCTGAAGCAGCAAGATCTCAGCAAAGGTTGCAGGGAGCGGGCAGCGCTCTTCGGGATAACGATGCCAGAAGGAGAAAAGCATAAAGAGGAAACTCCTGTGGGGAAGTAAATGGTACTTGGAAGGTCAGCATCATGTGATCCCGTTAGTGCTGCTCTGGGCTATAGTCTGGGGAGCTCAGTGCCAGGATGAGGAAAAGGTCAGGAGAGGAAGAGGTGGGCTTTCGTGCAGAGGGGCTAAGTTGAGACTGGCATGCTGCTGGAAGCTTCCGCAGGAGGCAGCCCCACCCCGGTCTATGTTAGCACCAGGGTACTCAATGGGTGTGTCTCTCACCAGGGGCACCCCAGGGGGATGCCTGGGGGGACCCAGAACTAAAGCACAGTGCAACTCCCTCTCCTCTTCAGGTTGTTAAGGGACTGGAGCCCTGAGGACCAGGACAGGTGGACCCAGGAGTCAACCAGCCTCAGAACCGGCAGTATGGTTGAGGCAAGAGAGTCAAGGCAGCCAGTGAAGGCTTTAGGATCCTGCAACCAGCCTCGTGGGCCTCGTGCACACTGGCCTCTAGCGACCTCTAACACACTGGCTCTAGCAGATGGAGAAGAAGAAAACAAAAACAAAAGGGGCTGCTGTATGAAGAGGTTCAGGAAGCTGGGAGATTAGATATGCAAATGGACAGTGGCCAGACTGTCCATAAAAACCAGATTCTGCCTCAGCAGCTGCGGCGGCCTGACCAAGACACCAGTCTCCCATCCACAGTAACCAGCCCAGGAAGCCAGCCCGTGGTAAGGCAGGCTATTTCCAGTAACACCCAAGACACCACACAATAACTTCTGTAACCCTGTAACCTTGTGCCCCAAATGGCCATGACTTGATTAAGAACTACCAGCTTCCCCAATTTTTGATCCCACTTCCAACTCAGGACCAAGGAGAGAAAGCCAAACACGCACCCCTTAATCAAGGAGAGAGAACACCTCGGTTCCAGAAGCTGGCTGCCTCCAGCTTCCCCCCGGCCACAGCCCCCATCGGGACACACCTGAAGCCTCCCCCTTTCCCACTAGAAAGCTCTCCAGGGCCTCTGCCTGTGGTGGGGCTTCCCCACGTGCCTGCTTTGCCAGAGCCAACCCCGAACGAACAGTTTCTGTTCCGTCCTTGTCTTGGTCTCCTTCCCCAGAGACAAAGAGCACAGCCAGGAGAAAGCAGATTCGGGATAAGTGAGGACATGGGAGGAACAGGAAGTTGGTTGTGAAGAGAGAAGGGGGTTTCAGACACTCTGGAAGGGACAGGGAGCAGGTCTATAATGACCCCATTGCTTGTTGTGAGTTTCCTGCCGCATTCTTATGGGGTGTGCAACTTACCAATAAAGCCCCATGAGAGATTTCTTTCCATCTACCACTTTTAAGAGAAACAAAACTAAAATAGCCTTTATGACCCATTGGGGGGAGTGGAGGCAGAGGCCAACCAAGGTCCCTCCCCCAAGAGTTCTCTGCCACTGCCCCTGTGCACCGTTGCCTCAACTGTCTCCTCATTGACCGTCCTATGGCTTGTCCTTGTGTGCTGCCGTGCTCTGCAGACAGGCATGGAATGACATAATGAAATGATTACCTTGTCCCTATTTACAGAGTCAGTAAGTGGGATCAGGCAGATCTGAATCCAGATCTTTCTGATTTCAAAGTCTATGGTGGGTCACCTCATCCGGGTTACTTGGAAATGCAGTAGTGAAATGGACATTAAATTACTGACTTGAGTCAGAACAGTTGGGCCGGTGTTGAGAAGTACACGTAGTTACCAAGCAGGAGGGCAAGGATGGTATTGACAGTCCGGGGTTGTCAGCCAGGGACAAGACAAGGTGGGAAAGAGTCCTGGAATTAGCAGGTGATGTTACCTAAAATATGGTGTGAGTGGACAACGGAGGAAAGTTCCATCAAATTAAAATAGGAACTATCGTGAGCAGAGGGTGGGGTCAGTGGGCTACCAGACTGGAGACTGGGGCTGGACAGGGCACAAGGAATGGCCATCACCCACCATCGTCCTGTGCACTGGAAAAAGGAGACAAAGCAAAAGCTCTTCGGGATGGAGTTAGGGGTGGTAGACGGACAGGCAGTTCCTATGGTGTGGCTGAGAACGCAAGAGGACACACATAGGCCAGAGGGGAGGGGCTGCGAAAGAGAGAGAGACTGGCGGGGCTGCAGGTTCTAGAAAACATGGCTGCATGGAGGGGGAACCCGGTAACCAGATACCAGTAACCAGTAACCGGTAATCAGACAGTGACTCCAACTCCCCAGGGGAAAGGCAATCAGGGAATGGTGGGGAATGGGAAGAACACGTTCCAGATGGAGGAAGAAGCACTGTTGAGTCACTGGGATTCAATGACTGCTCAAGATGGAGAAAGGAGACCCAGATTCCAGCTGTATGAGCTGAAAGTAAACATTGGATTAAATTATAGCTTCTCGCAAGTGAAAAGAGGAATAGTTCTAAGGCTCCCTCTTTTTTGTTGTTGAAACCTTCGAATACCTGCTAATGTGAGTTAAAAGGTCCTGTGGATTTTGTCCTACAGAAGTTGTTACAGTTTGATTTTATAAAGTTGCTTTCTAGGGGCTGGGATTTGCCACATCAAGTACTCAGTGGACCTCATCACGGATGAGGTGAGAAGGGGCCGAGCCAATCCACGGAAGAAGGTGTCACCGGTGCCCTGTCCACGGATGTTTCCATCTGTCGTGTCTAGGATTCTCAGAAAGTACTGATGCAGGCGTGTCCAGGACGAAGCCGGTGGCAATCTGCCATTGTTCTATCGCCTTACTGATCATCCCAACACAGTATTTCGGTCTGGGAAGTAAATATATGCAGGGACCCCTTTCAAACATGTTAGAAGAAATCTAAGACATGTGCTAATTTCTCTCTCGTATCCTTCCTTCTGTGTCTAACACTGTTGTCCGGCGAGTAGCCTATATGTCAATGGTCTTTTCCAGACCTTTTCTGGTGCCACACACTCAGCCCTCAAAGCAAAACGTCTCCAAGATAAAAACCTGCATACACATTACCACGTTGCTATTGATCTGAAGCTGGAAAAGAGGGGCACTTAGACTAAACCTTGCCACAGGGAAAAACTACAAGAAAACACATTGTAAGCTCTAAGTCATAAGAACTCTGGTGGTTGTGTGTCCTGACTTCAGCTCTGCAGGAACATCTATTAAAAATAGACTTCTTATCTACCTGCCCCCTGCCCTGGTGCTTGCCTACCCTTCCCATGACCTGAAAAAATGAAAAATTTTTTAAAAAAGGTAGTTAATGGAAGAGTTAGATAAGGAGATTTATGGGGATAAAACCATGCTGCAGTGACCTAGCCAGTTAGGAATATCCCCCAAGGAAATGTTATTTAAGGTAAAGGAAGAGACATAATACGTAAATATAACGTAATTATTTCTAGCTTAATAAACCTATGTGCGACATTGAGACAGAGGACGTGCGTGGCTTCTCATAGACATCCTGATTTATCTCATCATGAGATTGGAGTTGGAATTTTTCCTGAGATGTGCGCTTTTCTAACATCCACTTGATGTGATAACTAGCGCCGTGTCCTCTGTCCATCTGGGGCACTCGTTTTTGCCAGGCTCATCCTGGAACCAACCAAAACCTCCTCCACAGAGAGGGGTCTCCAGAAATTTCACCCTGTCCACCTGCCCTCTGTACAGGATATACCCAAGTTGCAAAGAACTCACTGAATGAAATCGTTACTCGTGTCTCGTCCCCTGGTCTAAAAAGCAAGGGGCACACCTGTGTACTTAAGATATGTTTCTCTCTACTATCCAGCGCTCTCTTTGCTTTTCTGCCCACCCCCTAAAAGAGAAGTTTTGTTTGTTACCTCTTACCGACATTTATTTTGACAATTTTTTTCTGAGAGCCCATCCTCGTCCTCTCCCATGATGTCCACGGCAGAAAATATCAACGCCACGAGAATGGCAAAGCAGCACACCAGGGCGAAGATCACGATACACTTCTGCTGGGACTGTCAAGAAAAAAAAGGAAAAGAGAAGTGAGAAGCAGCTTTCACTTTGGAAACTCAGGATTGGATAGATTTTCAAAACCTCTGGGAAAGGGTCACTTGCATTGCTGCCAGCGAAGGCTGCCCTCGGAGGGAAATCTTGACGCTCGTTCCCCGACACAGCCTTCAACCCCCGACTAAGTATGTCAGAACCTGCCAAATAATTCAAGTGCTATGTCGAGACTTCTGAACTAGTTCGCTCTCCCTCTTTCTCATCAAAAGCAGTGCGGGAGATCTGGAGATCTTCTACAAGATCTTCTACAAAGCACAGTATGAGGTCCATGAGTGCAAATTAAAAAAAATGAAAGAGTGGCGCAATAATGATTCTCTGTCCCCTGTTATTGTCACCACCTTTCAAACTCTATGCAAAGTCTGTGCCCTTAAACTCTGCATCCTCTAGCTTCTCCCACCTTGTCTTGCTCTACGGTCTTTCGTATGATGGCTCCAGGAGAGATGCTCCTGGCAGGGGAGGATGAGTTCCCAACTTGGATCAGAAATTAGATCCATCAGATGCCGGCATCTTGGGTCATGGAACTGACATGGCTCATTTTGAAACACTGAACACAGTCATAACCAACATTCATACTTCTGATACGATTTTCACTTAGAAACAGAAGCTGAGGGCACTTGGGTGGCTCAGTGGGTTAAGCCTCTGCCTTCAGCTCAGGTCATGATCCCAGGTCCTGGGATCGAGCCCCACATCAGCCTCTCTGCTCAGGGGGGAGCCGGCTCCCCCACTCTGCCTGCCTCTCTGCCTACTTGTGATCTCTCTCTGTGTCAAATAAATAAATAAAATCTTAAAAAAAAAAATCTAGATGGTTCAAAGAAGAGAAAGAACAAACTTCAATTTTACTTTTAATTTTTAAAAGTGTTGTGACCATTGACCAGACAGCCAGGAGAAATTCCCTTAGTGATGAGACACACACATGTGTACACGTACGCCCGTGTGCACGCGCACACACGCACACATACACTAGCTTTGCTGAAACCAGCTGGCTTTGCTTCTCCTGCCACCCCCCTGCCCTTTATTCCCGCAGCCGCATGATCTCCAAAGAACGGAGGAACCTCCCCAAGCTCAGGGTCCAGTTTGTCCAAGGTCAGGCTCGGATGACAGATTCTAGAGAAAGAATGAAGACGCCCCGTGACCAGACGCTGTCTGCTCAGATGCGTGGTTCCTTCTGGAGGCTTTGCCTTCTGACTTCCCTCCGCGGTCCCCTCCCAAGAGAAGCTCATTCCGAGTCCCTTCCTGCCCCTCCCTGCCCACTTCGCTTATTTCACACTTGGGGAGGAGGTGGACGGGAGCCCAAGCGTGACACAACCGCTGATCGTGGCCCCCAGCCGCCCGGGATCCTTAAGACGTGCACACGTTTTACTCTTCCCATCCAGCAACCAGCGCCGCCCAAAAGGGAGAAGGTGCCCGAGAAACAATGACCGCGTAAACTAAGCGAATGAATGAAAGGAACGTCCGGAGGGCACACTTCTGAGCAGGCGGGGTGACGCGAAAGTGCTTGGAGAATCGGATGCGGCCTTCCAGAGCATTCGCCTGCCTCCGCCATCTCCGTGGCTGTGAATCCTGCGGCCTCTCCTTGTTCCTGCTCTACCTGAGCCCCAGGAGAAACCAGCGCTGCGTTTTCCGACTCTATCCAACTCCACAGAACAGTCTGCGCATTCTTCCTGCCCCTTTATCTTCCGTCATCCTCATTAATTTTATTTTTCAGAAGCAGCATAGCGAACTGGTTGAGGGCACAGACTTTGGGGGCCAGACCGCTTGGATTCCTCCCCTAACTATGCCCTCGGGCAAGTTATTTAGTCTTTGTGCTTCAGATCCCTTGACTGTCAGATGGAGAGGACAATCATGAAACAATAATAATGATGACAGCCTCAGAGGGTTATGGCTGATGATTAAGTTACATGAGATACTGTATGTGCAGTTCTTAGAACAGTATCTGAACAGACAGTACGGGATGGGTGTTTGCTGTTGTAGTATATGTGCCCTCTGGAAGCTGCCTCAAATATTTGGGAGAAACAAGGTAAAGATATGAAAAAATAAAAAACATACAGGGACATCAGGGTGGCTCAGTGGGTTAAGCATCTGACTCCTGATTTCGGCTCGGGTCCTGATCGCAGTGTTGTGAGATGGAGACACGAGTCAGGCTCTGCGCTGGGCGTAGGGTCTTCTTGAGAGTCCTCATGCTTCTCTCCCTCTCGCTCTCTGCCCCTCCCCCACCTCTCTTTCTCCCGCTTTAAAAAAAAAAAAAAAAGAATAAAAGAAAAACAGACAACAAAAACTATACATGTAAGAGAGAAGCAGAGTGATAGACAGAGGCAGAGAAGGAGAGGGAGATGTAAGAAAGAGAGAAGGGAAATGTGAGACCAATGTTGTCTGGGATAAAATTTTTTTAAGATTTTATTTATTTAGAGAGAGAGAGAAAGAGAGTTGGGGGAAGGGCGGAGGGAGAGAGAACATCCCAAGCAGACCCAGCACTGAGCGTGGAGCCCAGCACAGGGCTCGATCGCAGGACCCTGAGACCATGACCCAAGCAGAAATCAAGAATCAGATACTCGACCACCTGAGCCATCCAGGTGCCCCTGAAATCCTGCTTAATACATGTTGATCTTCAAACGTACCTCCTTTAGTTCATTTTTTAAAAAAATATTTATTTATTTATTTATTTGAGAGAGAGTACACAAGCAGGGGTGGGGGGGTGAAGCAGGAGAGGAAGAGAGAATCTGGAGCAGACTCCCCGCTGAGCACAGAGCCCAACAAGGGGCTCCATCCCAGAGCCCTGAGATCATGACCTGAACTGAAATCAAGATGAGATGCTCAACCAACCAAACCACCCAGGCACCCCTCCTTTAGTTCCAATAAAGGGAGCATGATAAATACATCCAGTGTGGGGGCTCAGAAGGAAATTATTTTAAGTATTTTTTAAACTTTGAATGAGTTTCCTCTTGCCCTTTACTTTTTATTTATTTTACTAATATTCATGGCTTATATAATCAGAAACTGTTTGCTATTAACTACTTAAAAAAAAAACCTACATAATATAAAAAAAGGAAATAAATCACTTCCGGTCCCACGCAGACCAAACCGCCGTTAGTATTTTGTTCTCGTTCTTTCCTATGTACTGTGTCTACAGATCTAACAATCTAAAGATGTTGGTGTCACGCTATATATAGTTTTGCATTCCGCTTTTTGCACTTGATTATGCTTTAAGGTCATTAAATATTCTTCTAAAGCAGAGTTTCACATTGTTGCATCACATTCCATTGTGTGGCTATGTCGCCGTCTCCTTTATTCCAAGAACTTTTTTTTAAAAAGCCACTCGTTTAACAACACCAAAAATAATTAAACATTTTTATCATTTTACCTTATGTCCCTATATGTTATAAACAGAAATGAACAAAAAGCTTTTAGAGGGGTTTAAAACAATGCAATCGTAACACATTAATCTAGTCCAGAAGAGATTTTAACCTAGGGTGATATAATTAAACATTATCTCAGAAAGAATCCTGAAGAGAGCAGCATAAATATATCGTGTCAGGTACATTAGTGGGTACTTAATGAAAAAATCCTAATGAATACTAAATACTTCATCCACAACAATATTGATCTGTTTCCCTTTATTCTGAATTTTACGATGAAACAGTCAGTAAGAGCGCTAGTTAATTTGTGTGCTACTGGAAGTACTTTGCTATAGTAACCCTCACAAATTTCTATTAATGTCTATTCATTTAATTCTATATTATCTTATTCTATTAATATGAACTGACCTAGTTATTTTCATTTTAATTCATCAAAGAAGAGAAATGCAGACTCTGATATTCATTTTTAAATGTCTCCTTGAAAGAATGTACTAGAAAATTACAAGGTCAGACCACTACTTTCCTTGCTTTTCCACCTCATCAAAAATGAATGATTCTGTTCAAAGAACAGCCTAAGAGCCTCACAAATGAGACCAAATTCCAGGTTACCAAGACACTTACTCATTTTCAAATCCTTAACAGATCATTTCAGATCATTCAGGAATCAATTTGAAACATACTCTTCTGTTTTTATTGAGTAGAATCAAACTATGGAAAGTTTTAAGGAGAACCCATTAACATGATTACAACCTCAATTCCACTAATGAGCTCAACCAATTAAAAGAAAACAAAACTTGGAATGCTATTATCTAGCATCAGTCTGTACTTTTCATAGGAGTGTGTACTGAAACAGTTTTGAAAAGAACGGCTTGCTTGGTCAAGAAATAAATCCAATTATGCTAATGCCAAAAATATTTAAATACTATATCCTTATCAAATAAATTTCACCTTAATACAGAAAAAGAGGTATATGACCTCTAAATGGTAAAGAGTATTAAATTTGAAACTTGGAAGTACTATCTATTCCAACTTGAGCTTTTATACCATTTGATATACTCTTAAAAGGAATTTACACCTATGTGCCTAGTGGTAAAATATACATTTTCAAAGATTAACCATAAATTAAAATTATTCATATTATTTTTCATTTATTTACCATGATAATATTTTTAAACAAAATCAAGGCAAAGTCTTAAAAATAACCATTTTTATGTGTGGAGCTTTTTTTTAAGATTTATTTATTTGACAGAGAGAGATCACAAGTAGGCAGAGAGGCAGGCAGAGAGAGGGGGAAGCAGGCTCCCTGCTGAGCAGCGAGCCGGATGCAGGGCTCGATCCCAGGACCTTGAGATCATGACCCGAGCTGACGGCAGAGGCTTAACCCACTGAGCCACCCAGGCGCCCCTGTGTGCAGCTTTTAATACCTACCGAGCTGGAAGTTCTAGTATGGTTATTCTCCATGTGAAAGATGTCAAAATTAGGACTCAAAGACATTGGGTTACTGTCCAACGTGACCCAAACAGTTGGAGACAGCCCAGGGATTTAACCTAGGTCTCTGAATCTGAAATCTCTAGACCTAGTCTATAGATCCAAACTTTTTCCTTTTCTGGCTTTCTTTCACTTCATTTTCTACTTAATTTTTGCCATGATTATTTTATTAGTTTTATTATTAGTTTTTAGTTAACCAATTCCCACGTGGTCCATTAATGTAGAAATGAATGTTGAACATTTGGCTCTAAACTGTGGAGACAGGGCATTCTTGGGCCTTTAGAACTTTCTTATGATTCTAAATGCATTCCTAGCTTGAGTTCCTAGACATGTTCCCAGAAAAAAGTAGGTCACCCAGAAGATTCATAGGAATCTTAGCTGACGGTTCATCAATCTCCTGAATAATGACCACATTCTGGATCCTCGTAGAAAATCTAGACTATCAATAACTTACGGGTTTTGCTTAGAAAATCCTTTTACAAGAATTATTACTTCACTTTCCACATTTATTTTGATGTTCTATTTTCAAAATATTCTTATATTTTGAATTCTATTTTAGAATTTTTCTCTTCTTGTTCTGTACCCTCTCCCTGAGAGACACTAATTTATTCCCAAATCTTCATTGGCTCTATATACTGATAACTCCCAAGAGTATATCACCAGCTTAGAGGACTTGCTGAGTACCAGATCCACACTGAATGAGTTTCTCTGGAAGAGTTTACCAATCTAAGTCTACCAGTCTATGTTGAGAAGACAAAGTAGGAATTTTAGAAAGGCCAGGTCAGTTAGAGTTGACAGGACAGAGTAGTAGAGAGAGGAGACCTATACAGGGAAAGAGTTGGGTAAATCTTCAGAGTCTCCTGAATCCTCAGTGAAGTTACTGATAAGTAGGTGCATATAAGGAAATTGCCTGAAGTCAAGAAAAAGAACCACCTGAAAGGAGAAGGTGAAGCAATCCCTAACTGAATACACAGGACCAGGAAAAGTTGGTGTTCCCACTATCTGGAGTGCTAAAATCTCAATACGTGGGGCATCAAGTAATCAGAAGGATACTCTATCTAAAATATGGAAATCACAAAAATTAGCCCTAGACTCAAGGCTGCTCTCCTACCTAAAAAAGCATAAAATCAAACCTTAAAAACTTCAAGAATATTTTTTAAATATACGATAATATCCACCACACAGCAAAATAGGAAATCACCATGTCCAGCATCCAGTAAAAAAATTTCCAGACATGCAAGGAAACAAAAAACCACAATCCCAAGTGAGGCGAAAACTCAGTCAACTGAAATCAACTCAGAGAGGAGTTGAGGGGTGATTAAATTAGTAGATGCAGGTATTAAAACAAATATTACTATATTTCAAATGTTCGAGAAAATAAGTATGTTAAAGAGACATAAATAAGGCATAAGTAAAGGTGTACATCAAAATTCTGGGGATGGGAAATATACTGGATAGGATTAAGAGCATATTAAACACAACATAAAAACAGTTTAGTGAACTCTATGAAAACAGAGAAAAATGTAGAAAAACTTGAACATCAGCGAGCTATGAGGCAACTCAAGCAGCCTAATATACATGTTCTTGGAGTCTCCAAAGGAGAGGAAGGTACAAAAAAAATTTTTGAAAAATACAAAGGCCAAAAATTATTCAAATTTGTTGAAGATAAAATAGAGTTGCTTCTGAATGATAAAAGGATAAATTCATCAAAAGACATAATAATAATAAACTTTTATGCACCTAATAAAAGGAATTCAAAATGCGTAAAACAAAGGTTAACAGAAATATAGAGAGAAAAGAACAAATCTTCAACTACTCCGTGATGTCAAAATGCTTCTCTCATTAACTGATAGAATAAATAGGGAGGAATTTTAAATAGAATGAAAATAAAAATAGAATATATGAAAATACATGAGATGCAGCAAAATAAATGCCTTAGGGAAATATATACCATTAAATGTATATTTGAAAATAAATAAGGTCTTAAATGATCTAAACTTCTACCTTAAAGACATAAAGAAAAGGGCAAGTTAAACTCAAAATAGGCAGAGGAATGAATAAAGAGCAGAATTCAATAAAAGAGAAAACAGAAAACAATACAAAAAATTTCAACGAAATCAAAGTCTGGTTCTTTGAAAAGATCAATAAATTGATAAACTTTCAGCCATACATATGCAAATGGTTAAGGAAGATGTGGTCCATATACGCTATGGAGTATTATGCCTCCATCAGAAAGGATGAATCCCCAACTTTTGTATCAACATGGACAGGAATGGAAGAGATTATGCTGAGTGAAATAAGTCAAGCAGAGAGAGTCAATTATCATATGGTTCCACTTATTCATGGAGCATAAGAAATAACACGGAGGACATGGGGAGATGGAGAGGAGAAGGGAGTTAAGGGAAATTGGAGGGGGAGACGAACCATGAGAGACTATGGACTCTGAAAAACAATCTGAGGGTTATGAAGGGGCGGGGGTGGGAGGTTGGGGAGCTTGGTGGTGGGTATTACGGAGGGCACGTATTGCATGGAGCACTGGGTGTGGTGCATAAACAATGAATTCTAGTACACTGAAAAGTAATTAAATTTAAAAAATGAATTAAAAAAAAGGAAAGACACAAATTACAAATATCTCTATGAAACATAGGCCATCACCACGGATGACACCAAAAATAAAAGGATAAGGGAATAATATGAGTAAATTCATGTCAAGAAATTCAGTGTAAATAAAATGGACACATTTTTATCAGATAAAAATTACTAAAGTTCACTCAAAAAGAAATAGATAACCTTAATATGTTCTTATGCCAATTAAAGAAAGTAAATTTTTAGTTAAAAACCTTCCCATGAAGCAAACTCAAGGCTTAGATGGCATCATTGATAAATTATGCCAAACATCTGAGAAACAGTAATAACAATAACACAAAATACCAAAGAGAGGGAAAAACCTCCCAACTCACTCTATGAGGGCAACATTACCCTGACACAAAAACCAGATAGAGACTTTAAAAAAATGTTTTGTCCTGCTGTTTAACAAGGCACTACCTAGAAACCAAGACACTACCTGGAAACCAAGACACTATATCCATTTTGCAGGTAATTAATACCTACTCTGTGGGGGAAAAAAAAAAAAAGTGCAGGGGTCTTCAGATCTCTATTACTTCAACTTGCCTTTTACTGAAAGATGAATCATCAGCTCCACAGTCCGCTTATTGTTTTTTTCATGCCTGCTAGAGTTCTCCCAATGGCACTTAACTACGTTCCTCTTTGAGGAAATCCTCGCTATTTTTACCAGACCAATAAGGGTAAATTATTTCTTTAGCAGTCTAGGTTGTCCTTTCCCTTTTAAAGACATGAAAATTCATTGTTGGACCATGCATTTGTTAGTTTTCTACCTTTTGGTCTCTCTCACTAAATTGAACTCCTTGAATTCTAGGATCTTGTCTGGATCCATAATTCTTGGCATCTTAAAAAAAAAAAAAGAGAGAGGTGTGGGTGGCTCAGTGAGTGGATTCGTTGAGCATCTGACTCTTGGTTTCAGCTCACGTTATAACCTCAGGGTCCTGGGATCTAGCCCTGCAGTGGGTTCTGAGCTCAACAGGGAGACTGCTTGAATATTCTCTCTCTCCCTCTCTCTCTGCTCACGTGGGCACAAGCGCACACTCTTTCTCTCAAATAAATAAATAAATATTTAAAGTAAACAAATAAACAAACAAACAAATCTTAAAAAAAAAAAAAAAGTCATGCCTGGCAAACATGTTCAATAAATACGTGTTGAATGAGTGATGAATAAGTGAATAAAGGTAAAAAATGGCAAGGGCTATACAATGAAAATGACAATTTTTGTGTTTTACAACCTTTATTATTTGTTTTCTACTTAGAAGCGTTTCCATTGACTCCCCATCACAGAAGCACATTTATTTGTAAATTGAAAACATGCAAAAAATTAAGTACTATATTAAGTACTATAAGCTCAAAATTAGCCTAATGAAGAGGGTAACTTGCAGAATAGAGAGTACCTTATCCAGAATAGCAAGACAGAGAATAAAAATTCAAGTCTGAATCAACTGAACACAGGAAATGGCTTCCAATCTTACATAAATTCTTACAGATGATAAACATATATCTAATAATAATAATTCTATAATAGTGCTTGACAAACAAACAGGATCACCAATGGACAAGAAATTGTAAAGATTTACTGTAAATTAGATAAACCAAGGAGATCAAAACCCAAGACACATAGAGGAAAACACAAACTGCTATAAAGGAGAGCTCCAAGTATAGAGGTAACACAGAAAGATCTAGAAGAAACTTTGGAATGGCTGACAATGATTAGTTGGGATATGTTTTGGAGCAGGCTTGCCAGTCAATCCTTCCCACTACTGCTTTCTTCTTCGGAAGTGTCATACGCAAGATAAGCCAGGAACAGGACGATTTTCTCAGAGAGCTAAGATCCCCAGGAGGAAACTACAAGGCAAGCTCCGTAGCTGGGCAGCATCTGCAGCCCCTCCTGTAAGACCTGGGGACAAACCACTGTGCTCAGCCACCACCCACAGACATGCAAACAGGAAGCACCAAGTACAGAAGTGGACAATTAAATGTATCCAAGAGTTTGAGGAAAAACAAAACTATGAGAGAGATACTTCACTCAAACCAGGCAACAAATTCTGGAGAAAAGCAAATGACACATCTGAGCCTTTAAAAGCAGGATAACCCAAGTTTTCAGGAAGACGCGGGGATAAATTGCACCTGTGAAACATCAGGAGAGATTATCAAGAAAGATGAGCAAAAAGAGATCTTGAAAACGACAGACCTCGATACATGGGCTGAATATCAAAACAGATACAGGTGAAGAGCAAATTCACACACTTAGTTAAGTCAAAGGATTCTCCCACAATGCAACACAAAAGAACAGAATCCTAGCACCTGTGGGAGAACACTTAAGAGAAACCGAGAACCAACCTAGAAAACCAGGATCTATCAGATCCCTGTTCCTAAACGAGAGAAGAGTGAGAACACAGGACTCTAAATAATCAAGGAAAGAGAGAAAGAAAAAACTTTAATAGCTAAAAACACGTGTTTTCCAAGTAAGTACATTTGTTTTGTACCTGCGTTTGGCAACCATTCAAAAGATTGACAACTCTACTTGGCAAGGACCGGGGAAAATGAGTGTTTGTCTGAAAAAATTCTGGCAGGGCTTGTCTGGATGGCAATTTGGCAGTTTTTATCATGATCTTTATCAGAATTTTAAATGTGCATATCCTTCGGCTCCTCAACTCTACTTCCGACACTCAATTTTACGGAAATGTTTACTCAAGTGCATGAAGATAGAAGACTGCAATGTCATTGGGGGGTGGGGGGGAATCCAGGAAAAATTATCTAACTATCCACAGAAGAATTGAGAGAGTCAAAAAGAGTCCTTCTGCAGAATACTGTACCCATTATATGTTTGGAAACGAGGGCAAAGTCTCAAGGGACTCACCCCAAACTCTTGGAAGTCATGGTCTGTTGGGAAGGGAGAGGTTTTATGAGGTTGGAGGCACTGCAGTGTTTGGGATGTTCATGGTTTACTCTATATTTTTCTGTATTATTTATAAAATTTCATATGAGCTGTCATTCAAATAATCTCTTACACCAATGAGGAAGAAAGCTGTCCATTCTTGGACTATGTCCACCCCAAGACAAGTTATTTATCCTCAGCTTAGCTTTCCTAAGACACAAGTGAGCAACACCAGCCACTGTCCAGGGTGGTCTGCATTTACTCGAAGTCCTCCATATTATTAAGCAGAGAATAGGTATAATCCCAAGTTTCACAAATTGCAGAGGATAACAGGACAATTCTGGAGAATATTTAAACATAGAGAATACGTGGAGACCCTTTAGTTGAACACTTCATTGTATCATTTTCCAGGTAAGAAAATGCTGGGGGTAAGAGATGATGACCCAGTGTGCCCTCTTCTCTCTGCCAGCATTTGGCCGATTTGAATGACAGACCAGCAAATGCAAAGAACAAAAGAGTTTGCAAAAATGACAAAAAGAAGGCATTGGAAGGCTGTGATTTGAGGGTAGGCACGTCTGGCACACCTAACCAGGGTTGCGGGAAGAAGGCGGAGGGAAAGGAGGTCCTTGAGAAGTCAGTGAACCTCTTCTATCCCTTTTCTCCTGCCTACAGTTACTGGTAGCATTAGATAAGAGGAGCAAAATGTGTTTACTTCAGTTTAAAAATAGGTAGAGAACATCTAACATGTGTATATGCTATCCAAACACTGGTGATTCAGAAACTAGGCTCTTAAGGAGGTCTGTGCCCTTAAGGAACCCACATTTGAGGGCTGTGGGTGTGTGTTGCAGAGGATGGACAGTGGAGGACAACACAGTGTGAAGCATGGTGTTCCGATGGTACAGAGAGCGAGGAGGGGCTGGGATGGTGACTACCCCATTGGAGAAGACTGATCCTGGTGTCACCATGTCCCCTGCCATGCATGCTTAATTCCTTAGAATAGGGAAGCAGAGATTTCCTCTGTACTCACCATAAAGCAAAATGAGTTGTTCTGGAAAGCAGTGAGCGAACAAGAACACGCTGTCAGAGTCAACATGGAGCAGCCAACATGTACCAGAGGAAATGTTGTATTTCCCCCTCCCTCTCTTTGCCTCCATTACAGATCACGTTGAATGAAAAATGACAACCAATTATCAGTTGGTCTTTGATAAGCTGAGGGCTATTTTGGTCACTTGTATCCTACTCTGGTTCAATAAGCTGAAAAAATTTTGAATCTTTCAATCTATCAAAATAAATCCAAGCCCTTCCAATGTACTGTGGTAGGAGATTTATTCTGAAGACCACTGGTTAAGACTTTTGTTTCTTGGGGCACCTGGGTGGCTCAGTCATTAAGCAGCTGCCTTCAGCTCAGGTCATGATCCTGGGGTCCTGGGATCGAGCCCCGTGTCAGGCTCCCTGCTCGTTGGGAAGCCTGCTTCTCCCTCTCACACTCCCCCTACTTCTGTTCCCTCTCTAGCTGTCTCTCTCTCTGTAAAATAAATAAATAATTAAAAAAAAAAAAGACTTTTGTTTCTTGTCTACATTACTTGATCCTGATCACTGTAAAGGATGATACTTTATCCAGATAGGGGAAAAAAACATGGTAGACAAAACTCAACCATCTATATATTTTTTTAACTTTTTTTTTAAGATTTTATTTATTTATTTGACAGAGAGAGAGAGACCACAAGTAGGCAGAGAGGCAGGTGGATGGGAGGGGAGCAGGCTCCCCGCTGAGCAGAGAGCCCTACATGGGGCTTGTTCCCAGGACCCTGAGATCATGACCTGAGCCGAAGGCAGACGCTTAAGCCACTGAGCCACCCTCGCACCCCTATATTTTATTTTTTTAAAAGATTTTATTTACTTATTTGAGAGGGAGAGCAAGTGAGAGCACAAAAGCATGGGGTGGGAGAAGCAGAATTCCTACTGAGCAGGGAGCCCAATGTGGGGCTCGATCCCAGGATGCAGGGATCATGACCTGAGCCAAAGGCAGACACTTAACCAACTGAGACATTCAGGCACCGCAACAATCTATATTTGAAATTAATTCGAAGTCAGAGAAAAGTCAGAATTGACTTTAGGTATAAGAGTGACCAGATTTATTTTTGGTGGGGTGCCTGGGTGGCTCATTGGGTTAAAGCCTCTGCTTTCGGCTCTGGTCATGATCCCAGGGTCCTGGGATCGAGCCCCACAAAGTCTGCTTCCTCCTCCCCCTCTCTCTGCCTGCCTCTCTGCCTACTTGTGATCTCTGTCAAATAAATAAATAAAATCTTTAAAAAAAAATCTTTCGTCCTGCCAGTGTTTAGTTTCCCTCTTATTTGAAAAAGGAACACCCACACACGGTGCATTCACACAAACACAGTCATACACACATATGTACACATGCATGTACACACACACACATCTATAAAAGGTGTGGTTAGGGAATCCTCCAGTGGGAGTGGGACGGAACTTAAAGCCATCCAACCCAACCAGCCACTCAGTGCAAGGATCTCACCTCAGCACCAATGACCTACCACACTATCTTCTTCTGCTTGGTCACTTTGAGCTAGCAAAAGCTTACTGCTTAATGAGTCAGCACTAATTAGATCAAAGTCCTTATTTATATGGTAAGACATATGAAGAACAGAACCATCTTGAACCACCATGACTGACCACCCACCCTGGTGATCCCTTTCCTTCTGTCCTGGTTCCTAATTCCCTTGTGGCTCTTCTTCCTGCCCTTCCTCCCAATCCCTCATCTCTATCCTTCTTTGTCTCTCTCTTTTTGGATCTCCTTTGGTCCTTTATCCCTCATTGCCTTCCCACCCTGTCACATTCCTGCTCTGCTGCAAATCTGCCAGTACTCCCTGCGTCCCGATGTCCTCCTACTCTTCTGCTCCCGCTCCCAACCACTTCCAAGCTGGTGTGTGGCCTCTTCCCACAGAAAATCCATCTGTCCTGACTGCAAAGGGTCCACAAAAATACAAATGATAATGTCCCAAGGCAACAGATAAGAAAATACAATTTTATAATATAGACAAATTAGGTCACAAGTAGTAGAAGTGGGAGGGGTGGGAGTTCAACATTTTAGCTGACATTTTTAAAATACATTTTTAAAAGATTTTATTTATGTATTTGACACAGAGAGAGATCACAAGTAGGCAGAGAGGCAGGCAGAGAGAGAGGGAGAAGCAGTCTCCCCAGTGAGCAAAAAGCCCAATGCGGGGCTCGATCCCAGGACCCTGAGATCATGACCTGAGCCAAAGGCAGAGGCTTAACCCACTGAGCCACCCAGGCGCCCCTTTAGTTGACATTTTAACAGAATTCGAATCTTAGCTCATTAACAGCATTTAAGAAGAATGCCACCTACTGCTTTTATATGTGCCAACATTCCCCTCCTCCTCACCATTAATCTATCAACCCCCTTCTTCAAAGATTCAGGTAGAAGCTCATCCCAAGACATGTACACGGCACACTATATCCTCACAGGGCAGGGCGCTGTAAGAACACTGCTCTGTGGGGTGGGCAGACTACAAGACCATCTGCACAATGCGCCATGCCAAGCCATAGGACAGTCACCCCCTGCAGGGACAGTACTGCTGACCGTGCTCTCAGGCTGAGAGGGAGCTGAGGGATCTTCGCTAAGCTCATTGATAGCAACTGCTCTTCAGTCCTTCGTGCTCCCCACCACAACGTACTTATCATCCCTCAAAAGCAAGACAAACCATCTTCCAGATGCCTAAGCCACAAGATAAATTATCAAAAGATCGTGGAGCAGGGAAGAGAAGAGTAAGCATACTTTTCATGTTTCTTCTTTCTTTCCTTAACGCAACACACCTTCAATTTCTCCATTCCTCAGAGCCTGGCCTGGGTTCTACTTCCTTCCGAAGGTTCCATGGACTGGGCAGCAATGACTAGCACCTGTTTGCATACACATCAGTCATTCTGTTCTCTCTCCCTCCCTCTCTCTCTTTTTTACTGATGCCCTCTCTTAAAGTCAATGTTCAGAGAGGCCTGACCATCCAGTCTCCCCTCCCGAGCACATCCAGGCCCTTCCCTGAGCCTGCAGGCAGTGGAATCAGGCCAGAGGTCTGTCTTGGGCTGTTTCTGAGCAAAGGGAATGGAATCACTTTGGCACATGTATGTCAAATCTAGGATTTACTGGTGTTCCTTGCTATTCTGAATGTGGTGTAGAGTGAAATCGTCATCTGCGTTTTAAGGTAATACATGCGTCTGCTAAGAAATTTCTCACTCCCAGTGGGTATGCTCTCAGGCCCCGGGGAATGTGCTCCTTTCCGCCTCTGGAATCTGCCAGCGGAACGCCTTTGTCTCCTGGGCACCCCGACAAGGCCGCCGTCATCGTCACAGGTTAGGAAATGCACAACAGATGAGTAGTTTGCCTAGAGACCAGCGTCTGGTAGGGGCAGAAGGTGAATGCAACAAGCACGGCAAGTTTCCCAAAGCACAAGCAAGCAGCAACACCCTCAGGTAATACTTGAAGGGCTCTAAAGAAACTCCCTCTTCCCCAATTCCCTTCCTGGAAGGTGCTCTCCCCCTCTCTGCTTTGTCCTACCACAGAAATGCCTATGCATTCCCGCATCCAAGTTCTCAGCTGCTTATGAAAGCGCAGCTATCTTCGGGACAATTTTGATCTTGAGCATTTCATTTTCAAACTTTACCACCCCTGCATTCAAAATCCCTTGGGAAATCTTTTAAATCAACCCATTTCTGTCCTTCCCCGATCTGATCCCCCACAACATTTTTCAACTGAAGTTCGTAATACAAATGCACGTGCCACCATCACATACAGCCAAGGGCCTGGCGTCCTGCCGCTCTGGGGAAGGAGACGCCTTCTACACCTCCCTGGCTTTGCTTTATTTCCAACACAGATCACACACTGTGACCTTGTGATGAGTCAAGTGCTTGTCTGTGCGCAAATGCCCTTCTTCTGTGTTGAACTCCAGGTGCACGGGGACTGGAGAATGAGTCCTCCCAGAGGGGACAGTACAACCAGGCCTACCTCTTGCCCAAGCTCGCCGCTATAGACAAGTCTGCACAAAAAGAAGGGGGGAGGGGAAGAACGAAAAAGAATGAGAGCGGGAGTTTTTGTCCGCGGCCAAATGGGCCAAACAACACGACCAGATGTCCTTGGGGATTCTGAGGATGGGACGGAAAGGACGATTTCTTTCTTTCTTTCTTTTATTTTCCTCTGCTGTGTGACTGTTTAAAAATGTACCTGGGATTTGTTTTTGTCAGGTAGAGTGAGGTGACAGACAAGGAGACAAGTGTCTTAAGAAAAGAGTTCACTGCTTACGACTTCCAGGAGGAGGGGACGTGATCCAGCGTGCAGGGCCGCGTGGGAAGGCACCAGCGTCATTCGGGGCGCAGAGGAGTGAGGGCAGAATACGGACCAGAACCTGCTCTGGGGCTTCATGGGACGGAATGGGCCAGGCAGGGCAGGCGAGTTTGAGCAACGACTGGACAGTCAGGATTAAATAACCTGAAACATTTCGGAGGGCTCTGGGCTAGCGGGATTGGTCACCAGTTGCCTGTGCTGGCCCTTGGAGGACTTGGGGCAGGGGAAAGACTGGCTCGGTTTGTGAGGGTTACACCCAGGTGGTAGCTGAGGGCTTGGGGCTTTGGATCAGTCGGTGCACATATGAAAGTCATGCCTACAGACAAGGTGCTTGCTATCTCTAGAACCCTACTAGCCCTAGGAAAGGCAGTCTCTCTGGGATTAACAAGACCTCTAATATGTGACAGCACCATAAAATACAGAAAATTAAAAAAACAATATGCTACAGAAGTTTGTGGTCTGTGCACCCACAGCACACACCCACACCCACCAAGGAATACTTTATCTTTTTTTTTTTTAAGTAGGTTCCATGCTGAGCATGGAGCCCCACACCAGACTTGAACTCATGACCCTGAGATCAAGACCTGAGCCAAGATCAAGAGTCAGACGCTTAGCCTACAGAGCCACCCATGTGGCCACCCGGAATACCTTATCTTAATAAGCCAAAAGCTGTGTCTTATTAACATGGAAAACTACACCAGCACTGGAATCCTCCAACTGATGGAATGATATCATTCTCTATGCCACATTTATGAGGACACGGCCAAGGCCAAAGGTGTGAATTACATATTATCCTGTTTAACAACAGAACATTCTGTATTATTTTCTATGCTATTCTTAACATTGAGTGATGCACGCATTAATAAAAATACGGATTTTCCATAATGATATTCTGTTGAAAAAGAACTATTTAAATGAAGGAAAGGCCCTGCTTCGAACTGATATTAAAATGACTAGTCTGATTTTGGACAGCAGAGACCGGGCTGTGTCTATGGCTGGTATAAGATCCAGAAAGGGCACTCATAGGAGGGAGCCTTTCCTCCAAAGCCCGGGTCCAGTGAAGGGTTCTAGCAGTGGACATCAAGACTTCCAAGGACATTATCTATCACTTCCTAGTAAGTGCTGAAGTCCTTCGATAAGAACTTGGAGCAGAAAGGAACAATAAAAAAATGAATGAAATATGTTTCGGTCTACGTCAGCTTCCCACATTAAAATGAATCAAGTCATACATCGTGGAACATTTGACACAGAAACACTTCGGCACGAAGGTTCTGCACTAGCTTGACCTCCTGATGATCAAAATGCAGAACTGAACAAAACTCACTCATGAAACAAATATTTACACAGCGCCTAACTCAACAGTATCCTACCCGACCGAGACTGAGTATGAAACGAGACCGATGCGGTTTGTCCTCCGGGAGCTTCTATTCAACAGAAGGGGCAAATGATAAATGCAGGAAGAAAAAGCTAAGTCGTGTGCGATGTTGAAAATGAATGGGCTGACACGGTGGTGACGGGGCTGCCACTTCCGAAGAGGGGACATGAGGCAGTTGCCCCTGAAGAAGTGCCATTTTATCTAAGAACTGATGAAACCAACCGAGAGAAGTCAGGAGGAAGATTCCAGGGAATGTGGACGGCAGGTGCGGCACGTTCCTTCCTGCCACTTCAGATGGAAATGCAATCGGCAGGAACGCAGGAGACAAGACCAGAAGGAAGCAAGGGCAAAGCACAAGGGCCTTGTAAACCAGGGCTGATGACACGCATTTGTTCTCTGTGAGACAGGAAACCCTGGAAGGATTTAGGGCAGGAAGCTGGCCTGATGTCATCAGACTTGTTTTGATTCTGAACCATTTGAGAACAGGTTGCAGACATGAGTCTTCTTGCCCTTGAATGGTTTTAAAAAAAAAAAAAAAGATAAGGAAAAAAAAAACCCTCAAAAAATAAAAAAAGCACAAACAAAACAAAACAAACAAACAAATATACCCAACCCAAACACTCACCTATAAAATCCTAGTTCATAACCACAGCACCACTGTCAAAATCAGAAAATACGGTTTCACCGAACAAGCCACAGACCCCTTTCAAATTTTGCTTATTTATCACAAGTGGATTCAACCCAGGACTGTGCGCGACCCCAGATGTCACATGTCTCCAGTCTCCTTTGACCTAGAACCGTTCCTCAGCCCTTCCTTGACTTTCATAACCTTGTTATTTTTTAAAAGTTTTTATTTGAGAGAGAAAGAGAGCGAGAGCACGAGCACAAACACAAGCAGGGCGAGGAGCAGAGGGAGAGGGGGAAGCAGGCTCCCCACTGAGCAGGGAGCCCAATGCAGGACTTGATCCCAGGACCGTGGGACCATGACCTGAGCTGAAGGCAGACGCTTAATGACTGAGCCACCCTGGTGCCCCACAGCCTTGTTATTTTTTAATATTATGGGCCAGCTGTTTAGTAGAATGTCCCTCTATGTGGATCTGTGTCATGTTTCCTAAGGAGTAGACTGAGGCCGAAATTTCATGTCAGAGTATCAGAAGGGATGCTGAGTTCCCATTGTTCTACCACGAGGCGCCTGGTTCGGAGTTGCCCCGTTACTGCGGGTGCCCACTTCGACCACTTGATCATGGCAGGGCCCACAAGGGGTCTCCACCATAAGGCCCCACTTCCCTGTTGTAACTAAGAAGCCTCTAGTAGGGATGTACTTTGAGACTCCGCAAGTATCCCGTTCTTTAGCAAACTTTCCCCTGCTGCTTTCAGCAGCCATCCGTAATTCTGGTGGCGTCTGGGGGCGTCTGGGTGGCTCAGTTGGTTAGGTGTCTGCCCTCAGCTCAGGTCATGATCCCGGGGTCCTGAGATCAAGCCCCGCATTGGGGTCCCTGCTCGGCAGGAAGCCTGCTTCTCCCTCTCCCACTCCCCCTGCTTGTGTTCCCTCTCTCACTGTGTTTCTCTCTGTCAAATAAATAAATAAATAAAATCTTTAAAAAATAATAACAATAATTCTGGTCCAAAGCAACTATTACCATTATGGCTGCCAAGTGGCAGTTTTCTTCTACATTAGCTGGCACTGTACTGACATGAAGGACTTTCTCTTCATTCATTCATTCATTCATTCATTGACTTACGTATTTGGTAGGGACTCACAGATTCCTATTTTTTTCAGTGTGTTAAAACTGTGTCTTCTCCTACTTATTTTGATGCTTAAATGTCACCAGCTTTGGCTACTGGGAGTGCCTCCAAGCCAACTTGTTCATTCTCCTGCTTGTCTCATTTACACGTGGGAGCTTCTCTATTCATTCCACAATGAAATGTTCCAGGCCCATCTAGCCTCTATCCTAGAATCAGGGTTTCCCTGAAGGATTCCTACTTTCTTTCAGGAGAGAATACTATTTAGAAACCAAGACTTAAGTGCTAAGCGTGCTCGCTGTTACTACAGTATTACTTCTCCCAGACCTTCCCTGTGACGAAGCTAGAAACCACACACACGCACACACACACGCACGCACACACGCACACACTATCCTCACATCGATCTCTATAAAAAATCTGACTTCGCTCCAATACCTCAAATGTCAATCCACATCGCAGATTTGTCTCACTTTTCCCTTTTATACTTGTAACCTCCTTCGCAGGTGGTTACAAGCTTCCTGGTTCCCAGCAGCCTCAATACATGTACAGTGTCTGTTCTCTTCCCCGTGGGTAACCAGCAGCCCAACCCTGCGGGGCCACCGCCTCCCCGACCGCTTCCTCGCTTAGCGTCAGATCCGCTGCGATCTCCTAAAAGCACTGAGAGCAGGCAAGGACGGAGGATGCTTTTACTTTTCAAAACGATGTCTACGGCTGCTGTTGGAGAACAGGTGTTAAGACGGAATGAGTACGATCAGGGAGAACAGTCCGGAAGCCACCTAGTCCCCAATTTAGTCAAGAGACAAATGACATAAGAAGATAAAAATAAGTGAAAGAATCCTCAGCATGTTTGGGGGTCAGAGCTGGGAAAGCGGCTGACGGGTCGGCTGCCCTTGGCAGGAGGGGAGAGGAGGAAGCTGGGTGGTGCCCAGGGCTCGATCCGAGCGACAGAGGGCAAGGGCTTTCAGACAGAAGAAAACACAAAGGCCGAAGATGTAGAGTGCTCGAAGTTACCAGGAGTCCTCTATTGGAATTTTAATGGAAAGTTCTAGTTAATACCCGAGTAAGGCCGTTGAATGTGCGAGTCTGAGCTCAGAGGAGGGGTTGGGGCTGAAGGCGCGTGGATTCAGCACTGAACGTGGTACCGAATATCATGGGGCTAAAAGAGACTGCTGACGAAGAAGAGGGTGCCCGACGCCACGACCTAAGGCTGAGAGTCGGCTGGGCTGGGTAGGGGGGGATGAGTCAGGGAGGGAGACAGAAGGGGAGCTATGAGACGGTGCGTCCTCAGGAGACCTGGTGTCCTGGAAACGGAGAAAAGAAAGCATTTCAAGTGGGAGGGCGCCCCCGACGGTGTCGGAACTTGCTGACCTTGTTCAGAGACGCGCCCACTGGGCCTGGCTCGTGGGAATCACTAGTGGACGTGGACAAGAGCATTCACTACGACGGGGTGAGGGATGCTGAAAGGGAACAGAAGGGGTGTTCTTCTGGCAATGCGGAGGACCGATCTTCCCCACAGGAAACATACGAAATGATCAATAACATAGCTTTTAATGTCAGCGTCTTCATATTAAGGTAGATATAATTCATCAACAGGAAAATAAAAGAATTATATGTATTTCACCAAAGGAAATACGGACATTTATTCATTACCTTCAAAACGACATTTATTCAAAACCTTCATTGCATTAAATCTCCTGGAGGACTGATAGGTTTCTAGTAAGATATTAACAAGCATGAAATCATTCCTCTTAAGTCTGAAGTGATAGCTTTGAGGGCAGAGCTGGCTTCTTCAGAGAAGGTGTGATGGGAGAAAGACCAACGCCGGTGGTCTCCCAGGTCTGGGCCGAGCACATGGTCCCCTGGCCCCTGATTCTCGTAAGGACAGAACCACAGAACCTGCCGGAATCGGTCATTCTCTCAGTCAGAAGTCCCACATCTCGTATCTTTGGTTCTCTCTTGCCACTTATTAGCAAGCTCTTCTCAGGCTCTCCCCGTCACTAATTCTATCTCTTTTTTAACTTTCAAGTCATTTGTGTCTTTCGGAAGCCGCTCTAGGTCCTGCCTTCTCATCTCCCTTTCCCTTGTTTTTCATTTACTTTTTTCCTTCATTCGTTTCCCCGTCTTTTCCTTTTCAGGGGGATCTGCTCTCACCAAGGTCTATTTTCACAACTTTATTCTCTGTTTTCTGTTTATATTTTTTCTTTTTGTTACTGCTCCAGAAGCTTCTGCCTCTGCTTTTGTCTCGTTTTATCTTTAAATGGAGCTGTCTGCTTCCATGTCCATAAATGCAAACTCTGCTAACAACTTTCCCCTGCCTTGCAGCATTCTGGGCGTCCTTAGGAGGGCAGAATCCTGCCAAGACTAAAAAACACAAGGTTCTTGAATTTGAAGACATTGCCTTCATGCTTTGCATAATCTTAAATATGCAACACAGAAAGCTTTCATCCTCCTTCTACACAGCTCTGCCTTCAGGGGCCATGGAACGGCCAGGCTTTGTTGAAACACCCCACTGTGTTTTGCAGAGGATTGTTCCATGTATGTTTTGATCTGCCTGTTTGTTAAAACACAAGAAAACTGATGTATGACTCCTCTGGAAAGCAAAAATCCCAAAGCTTGGCTTCCGCTCTCATGCTGGATTGTCCAGCCACACAGGTATAGGACAAAAGCCTTTGTGGGGCATCTGGGTGCCTCGGTCCGTTGAGCATCTTACTCTTGATTTCAGCTCAGGTCTTGATCTCAGGGTCTTGGGATTGAGCCTTGCACTGGGCTCCAGGCTCGGCCCGTGGTCTGCTTACGATTCTTTCTCCTGGGGCACCTGGGTGGCTCAGTCGGCTGAGCATCTGCTTTTGGCTTACGTCATGATCTCCAGGTCCTGGGATGGAGTCCTGCTTCGGGCTCCCTGCTCAGCAGGGAGTCTGCTTCTCTCCCCCTTTCTCTGCCTCTCCCCACCACTCGTTCTCTCTCTCCCCCAAATAAATAAACAAAATCTTTTTGAAAATTAAAAAAAAAATTCTTTCTCCCTCTCCCTCTGCCCCTCTCCCAACTCATGCTCTAAATAAATACATATACACATACATACATACATTAAAAAAATGAAATCTTTTTTTTTTTTTAATTTGCATTGTTAGTGGAATGTACTGAAAAACTCACTTTGCTTGAGGAATGGCTATTTCCTGAGCCACCACATCGGTAAACTTTAAAATTCCCTTTTGTGATTTCTAGAGTCTGTGTTTACATTTTTTTTTTAAGATTTTATTTATTTATTTGACAGAGAGAGAGCACAAGCAGGGGGAGTGCAAGGCAAAGGGAGGAGAATCAGGCTCCCTATAGAGCAGGGGGAGCCCAATGTGGGACTCAAACTCAGGACCCTGGGATCATGACCTGAGCAGAAGGCAGATGCTTAACCAACTGAGCCACCCAGGCGTCCCCCATGTTAATTTTATTAAAAACTAAGATTTTAGATGTAAGAAAAAAGAAGTACAAAATCAAGTAACTTAAGAAAAATCCTTGCAATGTTAAAGGTAAAATGGAATATTAAAATGAACTCATGAGTCTTAAAAACATAAACCCTGGCTTTATCCAACAAAAAGGCCTAAAACAAAGGCAGCCCATTATTCCTTGGACAAATGGCTGATTTGGGGGTTTTGAGGTCGGAAAAGAACAAGGTGAGCTTAGGGCATGCTTTGCCAAAGCAAGGAAGCCATCAAGGACCACTGAGGACAGGACTAACAGACCCAAGAATATTGTCTTTGGCTTTTGGTTTGGTTGTTTTTTTTTTTCCCCCCCCCCAAGAACATTCTTCAAGAGGTTTCCACTGACCAAGTTTGGTTGAGGAGCAAAAAACAGTAATAATTATAACTTATTGCAAAACAGTGACTGCATTTTAAAAGTCTATTAAGTCCACAGTAATAAAGAAACAGAGGGAGGAAAAAACTAATTTTCCATTGTTGACTATAATTATTACATCGATTCCTTGTTCCAGAAATTGATAGTTAAAGGAGAAGTATGCATTTACCCTAACTCCTTGGAAGGAACAGTAGGAAATTCCTCTATGTCCAGATGATGAGGCAAAGCTTTTAACAACCACACTCACTCTGAAGGAGCAAGGGAAGGATGTGTCCAGGAGACTCGCCTCAGCTCATGGACGGCCATCTCCTCCCTGACTTCCCTCATGATCTCTTCCCTGTGAGCATGCCTGTCTCTCTGTCCAAACAACCCCTTCATATAAGGACGCCCATCAGGCTGGATCAGGGCCCACCCTAGTGACCTCATTTTAACTTGATTACTTCTGTAATGACCCTGTCTCCAAATAAGTCACATTCTGAAGTATTAGGGGTTAGAACTCCAACGTAGTTTTTTTTGGGGGGGGGGCATAGTTCAACCCAAAAAGCCACCTTAGGGGTGAAGTTGATTGTTCATTTTAAAGGGAAATCTATACTTTGATAATAAAAAGACTTGGTGGGGCACCTGGGGGGGTCAGTGGGTTAAGTGTCTGCCTTTGGCTCAGGTCACGATCCCCGGGGGATCCTGGGATTGAGTCCCACATTGGGCTCCCTGCTCAGTAGGGCAACTGTTTCTCCCTCTGCCTCTCCCCCTCCCCCTGCTGATGCTCTCTCTCTCTCTCAAATAAATAAATAAATACATAAATAAAATCTTAAAAAAAGACTTGGTGATCACAAGCTTCACCAAGGACCCACACTATCATCATAACAGTGGGACAAGCTCCCCCCCCCCCCCCCGCAACCTGCTATGATGCCCTGGGAAGCACGATGGAGTCTGCTGGCCAGGTGTGTCTACACTGAGCCCGAGCCAGCCCTCGGACCTAGTTCAGTTCACAGCAGGGAGAAACGAGGCAAATGGCATTCACAGCCTCGCTCGGTCCTACAGAGACAAATTCAGGCTACGAGACATTCCACAGTACATCTGACCTGGGAGAGTTAATTCTGTGAAAAGCAATGTGTCAAGACCTGTCTAGAGTAAGACAGGATAAGAAGACATATTGACAGGAAGTAATACATGGTCCTTGGCTGGGATACCTGCTAGTGGGGGGGGGGGGGGAAGCTCTAAAATACAGTTTGGAGACAACTGAGATGTGAGTGCAGACTGAATACAGAGAAGTCATGGGCTGTGCGCGTCCTGATGAGCCACAACAGATACGGGCCCGTGTTGTACAAAGAATTCCTTATTTTTCAGGGAAGGGGTTCAAAGTGACATCCACATGATGTCTGCAGTGTCTTTTCAAATGGGTTCAGTTACACTGATTTTTTCAGCCCTGGAAGAGACTGTTACACCAGTTCCTTACTCAGAAGATTGGTAACTGAAGAGGAAACATTAAGCATTGACCCTGATTTTTCAGGAAGGGCAGTCATATTCACAGCAGATGTAGCAAACCTTAACAAACATTGAATTTAGGTGGTGTGTACATAAGTGATCATTCACCCCTTTTGAAAAATCTCCCAATAAAAATTTGAAAGAGAAAAGACCTAATTAAAGAGAGATTCACAATAGTGTTGTATTTGTGTATAACTTTGTAAGTTAATTCTAAATTTCATGTGCAAATTTCAGAAGGATCAGGAGTAGCCAAGATTTTCCTGCAGGAGATTAACAATGTAGACGTGCCCTAGCAGACACCAAGACTTCTAGTAAGGGCGGAATGCTTAAGACGGTGTGATTTCGGTACAAGAGACTAAAGGTCTTGAAGTCCAGAATTCAGGACGATGAGAAAGGTGACAGGAAGGGGGGGACTACAAGGGCTTCAAAGACACTAGAAGTGGTCTGTCTTATAAGCTGGGTGATGCGTGTGTAAGTGTTCAACTCATTATTCTTTAAATAACACAACTATATACACCATCAAGTATATCACAATAAACAAAAGAAAACATACGGAACAAAGTAAGTGCCCTCCCTCCACAAATGCAATAAAAAGCGTAGAAAACTCACAAACTTTTGTTGTCAAAAAATAAAAAACGGGACGCCTGGGTGGCTCCCTCTGTTAGGCGTCTGCCTTCAGCTCGGGTCATGATCCCAGGGTTCTGGGATCCAGCCCTGCATTGGGCTTCCTGCTGGGGTGGGGGGGGGGTGCTGCTTCTCCCTCTGCCTGCCACTCCCCCTGCTTGTGCTCTCATGCTCTCTCTCTCTCTCTCTCTCTCTGGCAAATAAATAAATAAAATCTTTAAAAAAAAATCGGAGTATTTGGACTCTAGGACAGCCTAAGAGAGGCAAGTTCGGTTTGTTTACATGTTTGCTGGCATGTTTATTTACTGTCACGAAGGATCCTGCAGAAAGCGAGACAGTGACCATGCAGGAGGAAAAGGCAGCCATCCCAGGAGCGAAGTACCTGCAAAGAGAGAACGGGAACCGGACACAAACACGGGGTTGCCTTGGACCAGATGAGGAAATCTCTGGAAATCCAGGACAGCGGGAGGCACGTCGTGAAGGTGGACAGTGATTCCGCTCTGCCGCTGGGACGAGGAAAGCCCTGGACTGTCAGGCTCTTCTGCCTCGGTGAGCGGCAAAGCCATGAGCCAAGGAGGTGGTGTGATTGCAAAAGGCAAGGAGGTTGAGGAGAAGTCACCGAAGGCCCTTTCCAGGGTGCCCCACAGTCAGTGCTGCAGGGAAATGCACCAGGATCTCTGTGCCTTGACGAGCACCGACCGGTACCGTGTGACCATGAATTCAAAGTGATACAGGTCGGCAGAGCCGGGCCATTTTCTCCAGCTCCTTCCACCTTAGAAAATGTTAGGGGGGCCCTGCAGGTGCAGGACGAGGGCTCTGCCGAGGCCGCAAATTCAAAGACGCACCTGGGAATCGAGGATGCGCAAGGCCGGGAGCGGAAGTCGGAGTGGGGGTGGCCAGCCGTGAGAGCAGAGGGCGGAGCTCTGCGCGGGAGCCAAGAGTGACGGAGCCGCGGGCCGCGAGCAGGAGCGCGCGCATGCGCTCTCGTGGGCGACGCCGTCCGCGCAGCATCAGATCTCCGGCGGGACCGGGGATGCGGGACCAGGATGGAAACGGCGCGGAGCCGCGACCACCGACAGTGAATCCCGAGGAAGCCGGGGTGTTGCGCGGGGCCTCCAAACTCACACGCGGAGGTCACCAGGGATAACCACATGAGCCCCGAACAAGAGGACATTTTGAGAAATCGCAAGCCGCTTTTCAGATTTTGGTAATAACTAATGGCCTACTCTTGAAGGCTTTTTAGAGTGTGGAAATATAATTATTCACAAATCTGAAATCGTCAACCCCTGGTGTACATGCTACATGGTGGCCAATCTCCTAATTCATCAGAGGAACATTTGCAGGTGAATGCCTGTGCTCCAGAAGGGTTTAAGGACCGATGCCAACAGTTTTCGCAGGTGGGGTTATCCATATAATATGTGTGTTTATCTCTTCCGAAGGACCCGGATTAGGTATTATTTATGATACCACCGTGGTAACCCGTGGCATCTAAAACAGTATCAATAAAGTCCCCCAGGGGGGCCCCTTGGTGGTGGAGTGGATTAAGCCTCTGACTGTTGGAGATCCCAGGGTCGTGAGACGGAGGCCCCCGGCGCCCCTCCAAGTCTCGGTCCAGCTCAGCACAGATTCTGCTTAGGAACCTCTCTCTCTCCTTCCTCTGCCCCCACTCGCCCTCTAAAAAATAAATAAATAACTCTTAAACAAATGAATAAAAATAATAAATTTTATCACCAATAAAATCCCCCCCCAGAAATGAATATCTCGCTCTGCTAGGGGAGGAAAAAAAAAATCCCTTGAATACTCTTTGAAGGAAAATAAAACATCGACGATTTTGTGAGCTGTACTGAAGCAGCAAACTGGGAAATAAATTATGGCCCCCGCACTCATCAGGCCCTTCCCTGGATAATAGAAAATGATGTAAGACTCGGTTGAAACGGACTTGAACAGACATCCATTCCAGTCTGTCTACAGTGGCGAGAGTTGGGTTTCACGGGAGAGTAAGATGATCACACTAGACCCCTATCGTACAAGAACATCCCTGATCATAGCCCCCATGGAATTAGAGAACCACTGACCTTGGGTGTTGGCTACCTCTAGATTTTCTGAGCCCACAGCGGCCGTATCATGTCATCTGCGGCAGAGGTGTGGAATTGGGCAGGTTCTTGGGGTCTGCTAGAATGTGCACATGGTGTGCTGCCCTCCCCAGGGGATAACGCTGTGAGTTACTGAAGTTCCTGCTTAGGGCAACTGCCCAGTTAAGCAGAGACCTTGGTCCACGAAAAAACCCGTGGGGTAGAGCTCCTAAAGTTGGAGTTACGCAAAGCCAACAAGGAGAAAGACACTCAAATCCTATTTCTTTCCAGGTTCTCTGCTTGAGCTCTGGTTTTTAACGCTCACACAATTCTTAGATTCCTTCTCTACCCCCACTCTACTCAGTTGGCAAATAAGAGCATATGCTTTCAAAGCTTTCTCACCGGCAAAGACCTGCAAAGCCTCAGTGATTTGAGGCCAAGGTCGAAGTGACCCTGGCGTAATTGTTTATTCCAATGACAGAGAGGTGGAAAATAATAGCTGTGATGCGTTCACAGCTGAGGGATAAAGGGACAGAATGAAAATACCTGATTCCGTGCTGATACTCTCAGGGTGAAAATACAAATTTCTGCATTTCGCCATGCTGCCTGTTGCTCAGTCCGACCAATTAGAAGAATGCCCAGCTCAGCCCACGGGAAGATTATCTTCTACCCAGCAACAGAGGATCTCAACCCCGGATGTCAAAGACACTGCGAAGGGGCAGGGAAACATGGCAGGACCTGGCATGATGAGCCAAGAATGAGGTCGAAGTTTCTCTGGTGGTCCCAGATCACGGCTCTGGCTTTAGTATTTGTGTCTGGTTATAGGACAATCGCCTCACGGAAGAAGGCTCTTTCTTGGTGGCAGATTGGTTTTTTTTGTTTTTTTTTTTTGTTTTGTTTTTTTAGTTTCGTATGGGGGTTTATTGGAATAGGATGATCATTATTTCAGTATTACCATAAGGCAGCAAAGTAATACAAATGGAAAAAGAAGGACAAATGGGGAATTTCTAAAACCAATTCTGAAAAATAAGGTATAGAAGACATGATAGTCAGGGGAACGATAAAAGGAAAGTATTATTTAGGGAGGGAGCCTGGATTATGGGAGGAGGGGTAGACATCAAGAAGTTATTGTACAAAGGTTTGTCTTCTCTCACCCACGTGAGTCAAGGTCACCAAAAACCAAGAAGCAATTTGACCAAATAAAGGTTTCCACAAAGATGCCCGAAACCTAGTCCACCTCTGATTTCCCTAAAAATCAGGACAGTCACCTTATGAAAAAAGAAAAAGAAAAAAAAAAGTTTAATGCAAATAGTAATCAGAGTCAGGGGCACAAATGGTATCCTTGGCTTTGCCTGGGGGATGTTTCAGGAGGCGTTTGGGAGAACTATGTCCAGCCGTCAAGGATTAGTGCCATGCAGAGGAATAGCAAAATATATCATTTGAATTTAAATATGAATATGAGGCTTCCAAGCTCCCTGCCTATGCTGACCTGAGGCACAAACAGTTCTGAGCAAAAGTCTCTGTTTGCAGTCATCTCCTCATAGATCCGGTGGGAGGGAGGGAGGCAAGGAGAAAACCACGAAGTCATCTTGGGGGTTTTGGTAATAAGAATTCTGTCCAAGAAGTCTAAAAAATCTTTGGGGATATTTTGCCCACATTTTCTCTCTTTCATTGGAGGTTCACCAGGAAGGAAGGGAATGCATGTTGTGGAAAGTTAGCAATAAAAAAGCCCAAATTAAAATACCTTACTAAGAAATGTTTTCATTTATTTAACTTGAAATTAACTTTAAAATTTGTCTTCCTAGGCCACAATTAGCTTTCACTATGTTCAATGGGTATCTGAGGGTTATTTCCTCATCCCTTTTCCAATGGGGAATTGGTTTGCTTTCAAATGAATTCCATTTCTTCTTGCCCAAGTATGTGCTAACTACAGTCTGCCCTTAGTTGGAAATGTAGACAAGATGGGGATTTACACCGATTGTCATAAGGAGTGGTTGCTTGCAAGTTTTTTTGGAAGAATCCCTAGAGAATTAAGGCTAAGTCAAAGAGATATGATCAAAGGGAAAGCTGACTCTTAGTAAACAATGTGTACTCTTGGAGATAAGATAAGGCTGACCAGGCTGGGAAAGGAAGTACTGAAACTTCAGGGCTTTAAGAAGAGAAGGATCACTCTAATTTTCCTGGGACCACAGAACACACACAGATAGATACTGGAAATGTACAAAACAGAGAGTAAGTGTGGTTCACACAGCAAGTAAGGAGGACTGGCAGGATAAAGGAAAAGTTACGAAAATTACTGTAACACAAAAGTTGGTCATGGACAGAGAAAAGGAAGAGTAAGGAGCTGGAAAAACAGAAGCGTCCATATAACGTTGATAAAAGAAATACCCTCCTGATTCTACTTTCCCCTCCAGCTACTACCTCATTACTCTCTTCCTTTCACAGAGTACTTCAAGCTGTGCTTGTCCTGCTATCTCCAGTTCCTCCCACTTCATAGGAAACTCTCTTATCAAGGTGATCAACAGCGTCCATGTTGATAAATCAGCAATTGGTCTTCAATGTAAGTGGCCTCCAATGGCATCTCTTCTCCTCCCTGAAAATTTGTCTCTAGCTTTGAGGACTGAACTCTTGATTCCCTTCCTTCCTGTCTGGCCCCTCTTTCTCTGTCTCCTTTATCAGTTCCTACTCATCTTTCACATTTCTAAATGTTAAGAGTGTCCCCAAGAATCAGCCTGCGGACATCTTTTTTCTGGTTCCACTGATGATCTCATCCAATTTCATGATGTTAAATACCACTCACCCTGACATTTATTTCTCTCCGTAGACCTCCCTGGACCTCCCCGTCCAAACTCTAGACTCAAAGAGCCCAGTGAATATCTAATAGCTATCTCAAAACTCACATGCCTGTTCCTCCCATGAGCATGGAAGTATCAAGTCCACGGTTCTGTCACTTGAACCATACCCCTGACTTCTCTCTCTCTCTCTTTTTTCTTGCATCCAATTGTTCAAGTCCTACCAATTCTGACTTCAAAATCAATGCATAGTCCAATCACCTTTGCCTTTTCTCCAGTAGTATCAACCTGATCCTGATCACCATCATTAGAGAAGAAACAAGATGCAGCAAGCCATGGGACAAGACTGAGAGACTGAGAAATTAGGACCAGCCATATTAATAAGGGCCAAGACTGGCAATTCCTCCCTGATATGGGCTCTGTTTCAGCAGGGATGAGAGAAGCCTGGAGATTCTACTAATAGGTCAGACCAAGGCTCCAGAGAAAGTCTTTCTACAAAAATATACTCTCTACCTAAACTTTCAAGGCCATTCTAACATCACTTTTTCAATGAATACTTTGCCCTTCCCGACATGTGTTTCTTTTTTTTTTCTTTTGTATTCTCAATATCTTACAGAGTTCCTAGACTAGAGCAGGAATGTGTACACATATTTACTAAGAGAAAGAATGAGCACATTATCGGCTAACTCAACAGGCTTGACAATGGCTTGAAGAGCTAAATTAGAAACATGACAGAAAAAAGTCCAATTCTAAAGATATTTAAACTCAAGCACCTTTCCTGAGAAGACATTTCGAAGTGTATTTTCCATAATTAGGACTTCCCTAGGAATGGCAGAAAACAAAAATTGCATGGATTCAAAGGAAATGGATAAATCAAGGCCACAGGAAGAAAGTTCAAATAAGTGGAGGGCAACGTACATATTTATAGCACAGGAGCATAGAAGACCCAGCAAGATAGCCCTTACGTGTGCAACCCAGCGTTACGGGGGGAAATTAACCTTCCATTCCACGGACCTTATACAGCTCATCCATACTAAATTCTTAAGGGCTGTTTCTCCAGGGACACTTCTCACTGCTCAATCAAAACCATGAGATGTTTTACAACATCTGTTGTAAATCCTGCTGAGGATTCTACTATCTTGTTGAGAACCGCCCCCCCACAATGTGATCACCCAGCCAGCCCATGGCAAGAAAGAATGTGCTTATTACCCACTTCCACAAAATCCCAGCCACGTCCAGCATGTCCTGATGTCTTGCCTCACATTCTGCTTAGACAATGTATCAATGTATTTGTCTATCAATCACGAAATGCTCTCTGAAATGCTTTCTGAAGTCACAGATGCCATTGCTGAGGGGGAAGGAACATACGTCTTGGAGTTTCAACTTCAAGTTGTAGAATTCTGCTTCACGAGCTGTGCAACCTTGAGCTGACTCACTTAACTCTCAGACCCTTTTTCCTCCTCTGTAAAATAGGGAGCATAATGCCTATGTTCAAGACTGCTGCAAAGAGAAGAGATGTGAAAGCCATTTGCACACTTCCAGCATTGCACAGATGCAAATGATTCAGACAGGAGGCCCTTCTAGGGATCTTCAAATTCACATAGGCATGGCATCTGACGGAAAGACCGAGCAGAAGCCACAGAGGTCGTCTCTATATCAATATCGGGATGTTCCAGCAGGAAACCTAGGGAGGTGGTGAGCTGCTCACTAAAAGAGGTCCATCGAGACAGATGAGGGTATTGGGGATTGCCGTGGAAGGAGCACGTGCCTTGAGCAACAGGCAGAGTTCTCCAGTTCCTCTCCAGTTCCTCTGAGTCTTAATGTTTCTGGGACAATTCTCCTTCCTCCCAAAGTGAAACCTCCTCTCGAGAACAAGACTGTGCATAACATGGTTTGCATTCGTCACAGGCTTAGCGCTGTGTTCTACACGTAGTAGGGGCTCAACAAGTATCTGTTAATTGACTGCAAAAAGCTGTAATAAGTGTCCCTGCTCCGAAGGTTTTCTCAGCATGAGTAGAGAGAAGTTATGTGAAAAGAAATAACTAAATTGCATGCATCCAACATAAACATTATCAAATCCAATTTGTATCTGAAAAAGATGTTGGCACTCACTTTCACATGTCTTGGGAATGCTTCCAAATCAAATGCATTCTGGACAAAAACACATGACACAATTAAGAAAATGCTGGATATGGAAAATTAGCTGAGCCTCTTCATTCTCTCCTAGAAGTGGAAGCCAAGCTATCCGTGCGTAAAGCCATATTTTGTCCCCCAAATATTTTTAAATCATCATAAAACAGAGTTCTTCTCGATCAGTTTCATTTGGTGCCTCCAGATTTGGTGGGGTGGGCAACAGAGGCTAAAATGCAAACTATAAAAAAAAAATATTGATTCTCACTGTTGTCCAATATATGGTGAAGGCCTCAATGCTGAGCCTTTAATGAAGGGCAAAATAAAGAAACTCATGGTACCTTGCCTCTGACAAAAAACAACTTGTCCACAGGTCTCAATTGCAGAATGAATGCATGGGCCCTACAACTACAGATAAGGAGATTAAAATTCTGTTTTAACCCTCATTTCTCGAGCGGCTACTACACATAGAGTCTATACAACCATATAAATATATAAAAAGTCTCATGTCATCACAGGAGCTGAATACTATCATTACCCCTATTTTTCAGGTAAGGAACTTGGAGCTCGAGGCAAGAGTGGCTCATCATGGACCTAAAGCTAATGTTCTCGAATTCTGATTCCCAAGACGCCTCCCTAGGCTACATTTCCAGGCCCGAGAGCCTTCTGTCCATGTTTCCACGTGTATACATCTCTTCTGCAGGCTGCATAGGGAAGAAAGGCCCAGCCAAGGCATGAGCCCGGTGGGAATCCACATTCATGGAGCCAGAAGGAGTTTCTGGACTTAGCAGAAGCTACGAAGATTAGAGTGAAGAGAACCAGTCCTGTGGTTTACCAGACCTTAACTATCATCTCCAGGTCACTGATTGCCAAAGATTTGTTTCTGGACCAACCCCCTCCCCTGAGCTCCAAACCACATCTTTAACTGCCCACCCGACACCACCACTCCACTGTCTAACACCCAGCTCAAATACACAAGCAGAGCACAGTTCGGGATACCAACCCCCACAGCTTGCTCCTCTCCCCACGGATAACATCATCGGTCCCCAACAACAGTACCTCCAAAATGTACTCTGGCTTCGCATGTCTTCACACCCCCACCACTGGCATTTTTTTTTTTCAAGATTTTATTTATTTATTTGACAGAGATCACAAGGAGGCAGAGAGGCAGGCGGGGTGGGGGGCAGGAAGCAGGCTCCCTGCTGAGCAGAGAGCCCAATGTGGGGCTCGATCCCAGGACCCTGGGATCATGACCTAAGCCAAAGACAGAGGCTTTAACCCACTGAGCCACCGAGAGCCCTAACACTGGCATTTTTTGTGCAAACCACCTGGACTCCTTACTCAAGACAGTGGCAAGAAGACAGCATCCGGGCCTGCTCTCGCCCCATGGTCTTTCGTCCACCCAGCAGCCAAACTGGTCTTCTGCAACCAGAAACAGGGTCCTGTTGACCTCTCTCCCCCTCCAGAGACTTCCTGATACACTTGGGATAACACCCAGACTCCTTCCGGCAATCTGGCCTCTGCAGGCTCTTCAAGCCCACGTCCTACCCCGTTTCCCACCTCCGGACCCTGGCACGCTGTCACCCTGATCTGTGCTCCAATGTCACCTCTCAGAGAGGCCGCCGTTGAGAGTCCTATCCAAACGGAGGAAGCCCCCGCACTGGGTCAGCATCTCTGTCCTGCTAAATTTCCTCCACAGCTGCGGCTGACTGCTCCTTACTGGCTCCCCTCCCCCGTCCACCTGTCCCGTTCATCACTGCATCCCCGGTGGCTACGGTAGTTCCCAGCACAAAGGGGTGTTCAGTAAACATTTACTGAGGAGTGAGTGTATCACATTAGAGCCCCTGCTCCAAGGTCAAGAGAAAAGAACGTATTTGTTTTCCCTGCCCAGAATATTCTCCAACACGGGCTTCAGCCTGGGTCGTATGTCTGCTCTTTCTCCCTACCGTCGATGTTGCTGAGAAAACGACTGAGAGATTTCAAGTCCATTCCTGCCAAGAAAACAGTATGGAATGCATCTCAGAAGCAAAGTTAGTCAATTATGTTGGTGACAGGATCCCCGCAGGATGTAATTTATATAAACCTGAACAAAGAAGATTATTCATAATTGTGTAGCTCCCATAATAAAAAAAAATCGAACAATACAAATAAGATACAGTCTTTTTGCACAAATCTTTACCAGATTGACTTTCATTGCATTAATCAAAAGTTTCCCAAAGAGCTCTTTTCTTTTTAAAAGATTTCTTGTGCGTTATGAAAAGACAGGAACATAAGGAGTTTTAAGAAAAATAATTATAAATGTCAAGGTTGCTCTATTTATATAACACAAAAGAAAATAAAATGTGAATAACAAAACAAATGATAAGGTTGCTTACTTATATAGCACTGATTTATTGAAAGCTTTATGGTATTAATTTATTATTTAGCTGGCTAAAGAGAAAAAAATATACATTTTTGTTGGTGCTATTCCATAATATATGGACTTAATGGACCTATTTCAGATAGGTTTTTATTTACTAAGCCCACCCCTGAGCTAATTTTTCCCCATAAACTAGTACATTCTGTTCTTTAATGTCCAGGCTCGTTTTCTTCCCCTTTAATATGAATGTGTATGAGAGCAAGTTTCCCTTAAAAGTGAAAAATGGCACCGTATATAGTAAGCAATGAATACAGGGCAGACTGGAAAAATGTGGGGGAGAATATAATTCCCGACGCATGAATCAATAAAGGTGCACTATGATTAGCAAACGGGGAGAGAACATTTAAGATCCAGAAAGGATGCCAGGAGTTACAAGCAATTTACAACAGTAATAAATTCCACAGTGACGAATCCAAACCCCAGGAGAGACCATTAAAGGCTCCACTCCCCATCACTTCTATAGCAGTATCTTCTAGAAACCTCCTGTCATCCTACCCACCCAACCCTCCTAGCACCAGATTAAGAAACAGAAGACATGTGGGGTAGGCTGCTCTTTCTTTGTTTTGTGTTTTGTTTTTTTTTTTAAAGATTTTATTTATTTATTTGTCAGAGAGAGAGAGGTGGGGGGAACACAAGCAGGGGGAGCAGCAGAGGGAGAAGCAGGCATCCCGCTGAGCCAGGGAGCCCGATGCAGGGCTCGATCCCAGGACCCTGGGATCATGACCTGAGCCAAACGCAGATGCTTAACCAACTGAGTCACACAGGGGCCCTAGGCTGCTTGCTCTCCCGGAATCATGTTCAAATGCCCCTTCGGGGAGGGTAAGGCAGTGCCCCTGGTGTGGTGCAGGACCCCACAGTTCCCTGGGGAAGCCGGCCATTTGCCATGGTGGGGAGGCCGTTCACTGCCCGGAGCCCTGGCTCACCAGCTGTGGTCTCTGATTCTGGCTGCATGTTCCACACACAGCATCTCCCCTACAGCACACCAAGTGTCCTGAAACCCGTCCTGGGAATTTCTCTGTGGCTCAAAGGCACAGCTAAAAGTGGAAATGCATGAAGGGGGTTCATGCCCCAAGGCAGCTCTCCACCCCAGGACCCGGGAGGGGTGGTTCAGACCACAGGGGCGGGAAGCGGGGTGGGCAAGTCTGAAAGGCATTTGTCCTCCAGGTATAGAAGCCCTGGGTGGGAATGAGTCCTATCTGCCCACAGGGAGACCTCAACAACTTGGATGACCTTTTCTGGGAGTCTGAGCTACAGCAAGCACAAGGTTCCTTCTAAGTCTCTGTGTTAGTAAAAGAAAAGAAAACCACATTCCAGATGTAGAATCTAGCATTTCTAACCTCCCAAGGTTTCTGAGATATACCAGAATTCGATTAACTGGTCCAAACTACTTCTTGACTGTAACTGGCAGGGACTGAGACAGAGTTGGGGGCAGGACAGACAGGGCCTCCCTCGGGGAGCTGGTGGCTCAGAGGGGGACTCACCAAATGCTTCCCAGGAGGTAAAACACTACAGAAGTACCAGATGCCAGGAAAGACTAAAAGAGGGGGACCTATACCAATCTGGGGTGCAGGGAGATGTCTTGGAAGGGTTCCCCGGTGACTTCTCTTGAAGACCTTAAGGAAAAGGGCAGATGAGGAGAGGTGGGAAGGGATTACCACCCCAGAGGTGCCTCCTGGACTATCCCTTCCCCCTGGTGAATTTTCCTTGTTCCTTTTTCAACGCTCATCCAATGTGTACAATCTGATCATGTCAGAAATCCACTATGGGCATGCATAGTTTCTAAGCTGTGACTGCTGTCACGCGCTACCAGCAGGAAAGAGGATGGGACAAGGTGGAGGGACTAAAGCCGGTCCAGCTCAGGAACACTTCCAATGGCTACATCTCCATCCCATATACAATTTTCTCTGACGCCATGTCACTGACGAGGCCCCACGTTGTCCAGCTAAGCCCTGCCAGCCATTATGGTCGCTATGCTGTTACCCTCACTCCTTGTGTTGGCATCATGATAGAATCCCTCTTTAATCACCTCCCCACCCTCCCTCCAACCTTCCCCCCCGACACATGCTCATACACGCTCACACACGCTCACACACGCTCACGTAATTCATTGTCCCTCATACTGTTTCTTGATTATTGCAATAGATCTGCACACATCCATGCCCTCCTGTCCGTTCCCTGCTTGTCCATTTTATTTCAGAGAAATCTGGTATCTCAATGAACGGCTTCAATGCTTCCCCGGGGTTCTCCTTGTTATCCCAGTGTTTCCCCACTGGGCGTGTTTTACCCCCAAGGGACACATGCCAACATCTGCTCCGATCAGAAGGAACTATAAGGTGGCACCAGAGGAACTTGCCAACATTTGGTAATTTTGACTTTAAAAAAAGAGCATGTTCTAGATTTTCACTCATTCCCCAAGACACCGCTGGAGAGCTGAGAGCAGTGCTACTGTACTAAGAAATTCTCCCACTGTAATTGGAGGGAAGATAAATAACCAACATTTTCTAAAGGCTACAGGAAAATGGGCCTCATATACGCAACCAACGATTCCGTGGGCCCCTAAGCACTGAATCGGAACACGGTGTGCCTTCGGCAGCATAAAGCTAGCCGGCTGTGGTCCAGGTTTCTTGCTGGCTGCCAAAAAAAGCTTTCATTAAAAAGCTCAGAACCACCTGGGAAAGGTTTACAGAAACCACCTCTGATGGTCCTTTTGAGAGAAATGCTCGGTTTCATCAAGACTTTGGACAAAGACTTAACTGCTTCCGGAACTAGGCAACACTGTCTGAATTGAAAATTTAATGCAACTTGAAAATAATACTTGTTTGATAAGATTTAACCAGAGGTACCGAACTAGGGTTAGAAAAAAAACTCCTAAGTTCTTTCTGGTTAGCTAGGAAACAAAAGCCCTCAATTAGCTGTCAGTGGGTTAGAAGGGCACTTGCCCTTTAGAGCAGACATTTAAGGGAAGGTACGTGCACTGTGATCTGTTCTTGGTTTTGGGTTTAGTCTTTGCTGCTGTTGTTTGGTCCACTTTTTGGTCCCACGATGTATTTAAAAAATTCTCAAGTAATGTGTTACACATTTCTAGTTTTAAGGACTGAAACACAATCTACTATAAAATATCATCTCCACCAAAATTCCTCCTACTCCAACATGGCCCCGCTCTCCAGAGATAATCACAGCTGATGGTTTGCCGTATTTCTATAGAGATCTTCATGCATTTTTAAAAGATCTTATTTATTTGTCAGAGAGAGAGAGAGAGAGACAGAGAGCAAGCGAGCACAAGCAGGGGGAACAGCAGGCAGAGGGAGAAGCAGGCTCCCCGCTGAGAAGAGAGCCCGATGCGGGACTCGATCCCAGGACCCTGAGATCATGACCACAGCCAAAGGCAGACGCTTCACCGAGCGAGCCACCCAGGCACCCCAATCTTCATGCACTTTTATGTATCTATGTTCCCATGTAAATAGAGAGTTTTGCTGTTGGTTTGTTTTTTTAAGCAAAATGGAATCAAACTCTGCACATTTTTTGCTACTTGCTTTTTCTCCTTACTAAGCCTTTGAGCTTCTCCTACGTCGTTACGCATCCCTATCCGTTATTCTTTCGATAGCTGACGAGTTCTTCCAAGTATAATGGATCGTCACAGTTTCTTTTAAAAGATCAAAACATTTAAAAAACATTCTCCAGTGAGTAACTTATCTTGTAAATTTATTTACAACCATAAACTGTGTGGAAGCAAACGTCCTGCTATTCCTACTAGAAGAGGATTAACGTGTCTTGGTGAAGGACGTTTTCATGCTTCCAGAGAAGAGGGAGGGAAGGATGGATGATGTTCGAAAGTCAAGAAGATTTTCCTGACAAGGAAGGATTAATTATTATGGAGACTAGTCAGGAAAATGGCAAGTGTTTCTATCCTTTGAAAATGTTAGGAAAAGGACCTTTCAGTCCAGGGTTAGATGGAAGGAAGCTCCAGCCGCGCGTCTAGAGCCAACGCTGTCATCACTACCTCACTAACCTTGAGTGAAACAACCTTCCCATGCTTGTTTTTGTTCATCTGTTATTTATCGTAGCAGTTTTCGCAATATCAAGCACAATAAACACGTTGAAAAAAGACAAGTTCTCAGATAAGTTTAAAATTGGGGGGCAGGAAATTGACATGCATTTCGTTTCAGATGATGGCAATCCCAGCAGTAATTAAAGATGAAGAAAGTCCTGTCTCACGTTCACATTGAACACATAAGAAAAAAAAAAAAAACTGATAGTAGGTGCAAACAGAAGCTGAACGCATTTGGCACACAGGCAATGCTGAAACGCAAAACTTAGGACATGCAGCCGTGTAGGTAACCAAGGGACCTCAGGGAGGAACGGGCAGCTGAGTGTTCTCCGAGCTGCTATCAGAACCATCACGAGCTCAGCACCCAAGGACTCTGCGACTACATAAACAGGTCTGCGGGGGTAGACCCCAGTGCAAAGCCCGTTCACCCTCCGAAATGCGCTCCCTGGAGTCTGACGTCATCATCTCCCAATCTCTAGACACACTGCTTTGTGCCTCACTCTGTATTTCAACGGAAGAAAACAACATAACGAATTGACATGCTGGAAAAAAAGGAGTTAAGAAAGCTACTGTTTAGGGTTTTTTAGATTATTTTAAAGGACAATTTTCTTTCTTTCAGGGACTAACGGGAGTCAAATGAATCCCACTAAGTCGTCACCAGTGACTTGTGAAAACCTGCTGTTGGATGCCTGGCATGCTATTTGGGGTGGGGGGAGGCCCAGCTTCCAAGGACCTTAATGTCCTCTCGGGTGCTATATGTCTGCAGCGGTCAAACATTCGGGACCAGCAGAGAATGGAAATCAGTGACTCAGACCTGGAGTGTTACACGGCGTTTTGTTCTGTGCTCCATGCCATCTTTACAAAATAAAAGAAAAAAACAAATATTTTTAAAAGACCACTTAAGCGTGTCAAGTACTCCTAAATGGGCGATGGAAAAGGGCAGCATTTTGGCAGACAAAATCACAATCCAAGGTAACTCAGATAAGTGAGAGAAAGAGATTACAGTTAACAGAAAGAATCGTAAGATAAGAGGTTCTTCCAATGGAAAGATGCTCGAGGGTCACAGACGGCAGCTCTGCTCCAACCACTCGTCCTCCCAACAGAATCCCCGAGAAGGGACGGCCCAGCCGTGCTTGTTTTGAACTTTCAAGATTGTGTTTTGGTCAGAAGCTGACTCTGAGCCCCTAATGTGGAGCATGAGTCCAATATAACCCATTTCATAATTGTTTTAGGGATTTTACAGGATAATTTAAACTACTGGCGTAGGTTTTGTTGGAATTTTTATTGAGACAACTGTAGACTTGCGTGCACTTGTGAGAAATAATACCAAGGGGACACCTGGATCACTCGGTCAGTTGGGTGTCCAACTCTTGAGTTTGGCTCATATCATGATCTCAGGGCCATGAGATCGAGCCCCACGTGGAGCTCCACGCTAAGTGTGGAGAGAGATCTCTCTCTCTCTCCTTCCCTCTCTGCCCTCCCCCTCAGTCATGTGCTCGGTCCACAGACTAAGTAAAGCAGCTTGCTCTCTAGTGTGGGTGGGCCTTACCCAATCAGCTAAAGACTTGAATAGAAGAAAAAGGCTGAATAAGAGGTAGGTTCCCCTGCCTGACTATTTGAGCTGTGACACTGGTTCTTTTCTTTCTTTGGACTTAAAATGAAGCAACGGCCATGTCAGCTAATCTTAGCTCTGAGCCTATGGCTTTTAGACTAGAACTACCTTCAGCGTTCCTTGGCCTCCAGCTTGCCAATTTTAGATCTTGGCATTTCACATCTTCCATAATCACATAAGCCAATTCCTTGTAATAAATCTCTCCAGGGCTTTGTTTCTCTGGAGAACCCTGACTAATACAAATGGAACGGATATACCGTCATGCATTTAACCATTCATCTCTTTGGAGCTGATTTCAATTTTTGGCTATTACAAATTCAGCTGCTAAAAACTTTTGTGTACAGGTTTCTGGGTGAATGTCGAGTCTTCATTTTTCTGATACAAATGCCCAAGTGCACAATTGCTGGTCATAGGGTAAATGCTTGTTAATTTCATAAGAAACTGTCACGCTGTTTTCCAGGGGGCTGCCCCATGTGACATTCCCACCAGTCATGTATGAGCGATCCAGTTTCTCTCCTCCCTACCAGCATTTGGCGTTGTCACTATTTGTTATTTTAGCCCTTCAGTGGGTGTGTAGCAAGTTCTCATTAGGATCTTGGCCCAGGCTTTTCTGAAACCCCCCAATACAAGCCTCGCAAGTCCTGAGGACAAGAGAGCCTCTCGCTTCCTCTCCATGAAGCCCAGATGTGTCCCTCTGCCCCTTCCCACACTGACCCTACTTCTCTCTGGAACTCCAGCCCTCTCTCCATGACCACGCCTCTTCATCCCATCTTGGAAAAGCTCTTTTCTCCCTGAAGCTGACATTCTCAATTATTTCATTGATTTCTCCAATTTCCTAGTTTGCAGGCCTTCGTCATCATGCTCTCTCTTTTCCTTTCACGCAACAGCCCTCACTTGTTGAGTTTCTATTTTGTGTAACAGACTCTCTCCTGGGTTTAGAGATATATGGAAAAGTCAGATGAGATTCTGTCTCTTGAGAGGCTCATAATCCAGAAAGGGAACAAACACATAAACCACGACCACCTACCCTAGACAATACAGTGACTGCTGGCACACAGATGTACACCAAGAACAACTGATGCTTTTTGTCTTTCCACACTGAACACCAACATCATCGTTCACGAAGCCCGAGTTACCACGCATAAGCCTTACAGTGAAGGATTCATGCATCAATGTAATTTTAATGTAGTTTGAGAGCATGGGGGGACAAGGCTGGCATTGGCGGGGGGGGGGGTGTCAGGAGGGGAAAACAGTGTATTAGAAGATGGCTCATATGGAGGCCCAGGAAGAGGTGGGCACACACTGGGAAGAGACGAGCCTCATGAAGGAGGAGGTTCGAAGTGACTTGAAGGATTCTGGAGTCTCTGATAACCGACAGGGGGTGAGAAGACTCTTGGAGCCTGATTGGGGGTGGGGGACAAAGGTCAGACAGTAAAGCAGAGAGGGAGCCGGGCGCTGTCCTGGGCTTGGTTAAGGAAAGGAGCATCTGTTCTCCAGATGGTGGTGTGTCGAAGGCACAACGGTCGCTGTTTGAAAGAGATCCCTTGGCAACTGTGAAGAAGGTGAAGCTGAGAGGGAGGAGAGAGCAAACGGGAGTGCCAGGAGGAAAGCCATTAAAATCGTCCTCCTGAGATGTGCTAAGGCACGGGAAGCAAGAAAGGATGGGATGCGAGACTTGGGGAAACAGGAAGCAAAAATTGCAACCGTGTGCTGATTAAATGAGAGAAATTAAGAAAAGGGAGTTAATGTTAACAAGAAAATAAGATCTGGGAAATGTAAAAGGATGAAACTTCCCATTGTTTAAAGGTAGAGAGATTAGCAGCACCCACGTGGCTCAGCTGGTTGAGAATCTGACTCTCGGATTTGGGTCAGGTCATGATCTCAGGGTCCTGAGATCCAGCCCTCTGTGGGGCTCCCCACTCAGTAGGGGATCTGCTTATCCTTCCCCCTCTCCCTCTCCCCCTCCTCCTGTTCATGCTCGCACTCTTGCTCTCTCTCTCCTAATAAATAAATAAAATCTTAGGGGGAAAAAGGTAGAGGGAAGAGATTTTAGAAGATTAAAATCTGAGATTAAATCTAAAGGGCAATTTAACTCTGACCCTCAGTCCTATGGAAAAATTCCAGATTGAAGACCACAGCTACACCTCCGTCTGCCTTTCCCAGAGTAAATGGCTCATATGATCAGGTATGTGAATCATGTTCGAGTTAATAAGAACTAAAAAGGTCTATTCAATTCCTGATGTGAAGTTAACACACAATAAAGGTTGCATCTTCCAGAAGCTTGGGGAAAGGGAAAGGCTTTATAATAAACTGTACTGGGAAAGAAGCAGAGCTGATCAGAAAAATTTTTCAGTTGGTTCTTTTCCTTACGGCATACACCAGGATAAATTCAAAACAGATCAAGGATTTTGACATAAACAAACTAAACCATATAAGAACCAAAAGAAAATATGTGCGAATTCCCTTACAGTCTAGGAGTGGGAACTTTTCTAAGAGCAACTCAAAACCATAAAGAACAGGAAAATGGTAGATGGATTTAATTACATAAAAAACCCACTGTTGGCAAAAGTTATCGTAAGTCAAACAAAAAGACAAATGGCTAATTGGGGATAATATTTGCTACTGGCATCACAGTTGAATGAGTAATAAAATAGAAAAGGGAAAAAAATCAATCACTGTGGAAAAATGGGCTGGAGAAAACCTAATTCATAAGCAAAAAGAAATACAAATGTCTCTTAGCCACATGAAAAAAAAATTCAATTTCACTCAAAGAAAGAGAAATTCTAAGTAGAACTACACTGAGGTATGGTTTTATCCAACTTAGATTGACAAAAATCCCAAAATCTGTTGACATACTGTTGGTGAGGCTAAGGAAGCAGTCACTCCCATAGGCTGCTGAGAGGAAAACAAAATGGCGCATGTATTTCCTGTGCAGGGGAATTTGATGATATCTAAGGAAATGTACTTAGGTGTTTACCCTTTTACTCACTTATCCCTCTTCTAGGAAAATCAATGCTGAAGAGTCACTGGTAAGAAAAGATGAAAAGATGAATGTATGGAACTCTCAAACAGCAAAAAACTGGAGAGCCCATGATCAGGAGGCCAGCTGATTCAATCATGAAGCATTCACAAACGGATGTACGTATCCCTTACTCAAAATTATCAACCATGTGTTCACTGACTTTCCATCCTACCAAATATCATGTAATTGTAAAAAAGAAATGAGAAAAAATAAACAAAAGAATAAACCATAAAATTATTTAAAAAAAAAACAAAGGAAAGATAAAGTTACCTAAGGAGGAGGAAAGTCTAGGATAGCATGGTTAAGACTAGAAGCTAGACCTCTTTGAAAGTTCTTTGTTTAGTGGATTTGACTTTGGCTTTATATAAATTTTTGCAAGATTAGGCAGCAAAATTAAATTTTAAAAAGCAATGCCTAACAATTAAAATGAACCAAAAGAATGAGCTTAAATGTGTATACACTTGCATGGCTGTGCTAAGAACGCCAACTACCAATGGTGGTAAAACACTGTGTCTTTGTGCAACCGAGAGGGCTGTATCCTATAGACAAAGAGAACAGCAACTCTTCAACCTCTGGTAAGTGCATTGTTGCTGGGTGGTGTGGTCTGAGGCTATCTCAGGTGTACCTGTGGGATGGTGCTAACAGGTAGTTATGTAATATTCCAATTATAACATTTCCAGTGTTGCTGAGAACTAAGATTCTCAGTGTGGAAGAAAGAAGACAGAAGATTTTAAGGAAAGGTTAAAGAAAATTTTAGACTGGCCAAGTGTCAATAAATTTTAAAGTTGCATTATGGGTATGTGGAGTGTTCATGGTACTCTACTATCTACTTTGGTGTATGTTTGAAATCTTCTACATAAAATGTTAAAAAAAAAAAAAGAAAAGGAAAAGGAAAGGAAAGGAAAGGAAAAGAAAGGAAACTACCTCCAATGGAGAAAGTATCATCTTCTAGAATGTCTTAAGAAAAGGACTCGGGGCAGGGGGCACTTGGCTAGCTCAGTCAGTTAAGCATCCAACTCTTGATTTCGGCTCAGGTCATGATCTCCGGGTCGTGAGATCAAGCCCGGCATCAGGCTCCACACTCAGCAGGGAGTCTTCTTGGGATTCTCTCTCCCTCCCCCTTCTCAAATAATAAATTAGTCTTTAAGAAAAGGATTCAGATATGATTATTTGACGCAGAACATGTAAGCATGATCCTCCCAAAAGAAGGCTAAAGGAAGGGTAGGATCTCTCAGTTTTTACGAGTCTACCATCAGTATTATTGAAACTTCAAGTCAACAAATTCAGTTAATAATGTGAGCAGGAAAGAACAGCAAAATAAGTACAATTACCTGATCAGAAATAACTACCCCACCTCCCCCTAGAAAGAGTAACTTCTCGGTTTCTGGTCATTGCTTGGAAGATGGTATTTTATGTGGAGCATGGCCTATGTTATTACATCACAAAAACAGATAGCATGGAATGATTCTTGAGCTAGAGACAACCCTGCCTGTGTTTATACACGGTAATTTATACCCTGAACAGTTTGAGACGAGTCAATAGTGTATCCCCTTCCTTTCTCAGCAGGTTCCCAAATGGCTTCCTAAAAAGCCGGAGCGTTGGCAGCCCTGAAAACAAACACCTCCAGCACCACAGAGTGAACCAATTCATTTTTTAAAAAACCACCACCCTTGTTGCATCGCATGAAAACAGAAATTCCCATTTGTGAACAAAGGTGCTGATTCGATAGATTCCCCTGATAACTTCTCGGTGAACCGTTTCCTCCTGAAGCCAGAATGCCAGCCCCATGAGCGCGTGTCAGTTTCGTACCCATACAGCACTCACAGACACTCATTCATTCATTCCCTTATTCATCCACTTGGTAAACACCTTCTGGAACCCCTATTGTATGTCAGACATAGGCTATGTAGCAGCGAACACAACAGGCAAACATTTCTGCTCCCTTGTCATGGGAAATGAGAAAGATAAATTTTAGAGGTCAGCAAAAACACACATAGTTTCCATGTGGTTCTCAGAGCAATCACAGCAAAGAGTTGTAATTTCAAAAGATGCCTGCGGACATCTACTAAGAGGGAACGTGAGTGTAAAAATGTGGGGCTGTTGAGGAAGTTATGGTGTTCATCCACGGGAACAACAGGCCAGGCAAAGAAAGAACAAGTTCCAGTCCTGGAGCAGGAATATTCTCGACATTTCTGTGGATGACGGGGCTGGTGGACACGGGATGAAGCCAGAGAGAGAGAGATAGGAAAGGACGTCAGCAAGCGGATGAGAGGCCAGAGCCTGCCGGTCCAGGGAAGGTCATGACTAGGACTTTAAGTTCCCTCTGAGCCAAACGGGAAACCAGTCGCTGAAGAACTGTTGGCAGAAGGACGACTGATCTAAAGAAGCCACCAGTAAAAATGACACTCGGTGAGAACAGCTCAGGGGACAAGGACAGACACGCAGAGCTTTGGCCACAAGCCAGGGCAGAACTGGACTAGAGCTCAAACCAGCTTTGTCCTGGATGGGTTGGGGGTAAAGCCCATTAGACCCACACGTCAAGCATCCCATGGGCAGCTGGTTTTGAGTCTGAAGTTCAGGGACAAGGTCTAGGCTGAGGACATAGACGTCAGAGCCGTCAGCGCGCAGCCGAGTTTGAAGAGGGAGGAGTTTGAACCGGATCACCTAGGCAGTGAGCAGGGGAAGGAGAAAGAAGTACCTCGGGCTCAGTAGTGTTTAGCTGTCAGGGCTACGAGGTGAAGTCAGGGAAGATCACAGAAAGGCCGGGAGAGTGAGGTCACCGGAAGGCAAAGCGTGCCAGCGGGGGGTGGCGGGGTGGGGTCGGTGAGTTACTGTGTCAAATTCAAATGCTGTGGGTAGACCAAGCAAAATGACAACTGAGAATGGGGGGAGGGGTGTTACTCTCTTGCTCCCTGTCCCCGGTGTATGATGCTCCCTCAATAGCCACACGGCACACCTGGGGGTCGCACCTGGGCTGGGTCTGAAGCTACAGCCACATGCCCTTGACCAAGAGTCCAAGGAAGAGGAGTTCTTGATCCCAGACTCATGCGACAACACCGGCACAAAACTGGAATGGCGGTCTCTCCAAGTAAAGAAGTTCCACTGTCTAGGTGCTCTAGACAGTCTTGAAGAACTGATATTTTAGTTCCCTAGCTGGAGACAAAAGCGGGTCCTTGTTCCTCTAAATGAGTGGGACTTCACACAGAGCCATGGAGTCGCACAGCGTGGGTAACACTCAAGCCAGCTTTAACGCCACCACAAGCCATGGCAAGGATGAGGCTCATGACTTGTGTGTCCACTCTGTCCTTCCCTGAGGGTATGAGGCGGTCCCCTGGGCTAGGAGAATACTCTAGACCCCATGTTCACATTGGGCATGCGCCAAACCTTCCGGAGGGGTGAGGGTCGAACTACTCTCTTTGGTCACAGACTATCTCAGGACCCAAGGATGAGACTGTTTCAGGGACACTTGGCAAACTCTTTATTACTCGATCTGAGGCTCCTGCTCATTGCTACAGAAAGTTCTTCCAGCCCTTCTACCATGTGCAAATAATACTATCTTGTACAGGGCCCTTGAAATGAGCCAGGCACCATTATAAATGACTTAGGCACATTATCCCGTTAATCCTCACTAAGCCTGTGTCGGGGGGACACATCACATGGATGAGAAAACCAAGATTAAAAAGAATTACGTGACTTGCCCAAGCTCTCACGGTTATTAAGCAGTAGAATCAGGATCTAAACCCGGGCACTCAGACTGAAGTTCCATGTGGTATACCTCCTGGGAATTTCTTGTGGTCAAAATCAGTACTTATTCACAGCTCCAAACTCTACTCCTATGTCATTACTTAACTCTCTCTTTTAGCTTACATACCTCAATGATAGCCCCCAAAGGTTTATTTCTGCACCGTTTCTTAGGACGGAACAAGATGGAAACATCAGTGACCTTCACCTTCATGGATAGAACTACATCACTGGAAGCATTGGAAGGATGGCTATATGCACTCAAATGCCTCCAATTTCCCTATCTGTCTACTACTCCTATCTGGGCCCATTAACTACACCAGCCTCATCTACTTATTTCCCAGCCAATGCTTCCCAAACTTCCCTACTGAGATGGTCATAATGGTGTGAACATCTGTAGTTTGTCTGACAGGGACCACCAATCAGGACTGTGAGGGTTATCAGCAGGCTAGTACTTTCCCTTTTTTAAAAACCAAAGGATTTCAATTTTGCATCCTACAATTCATTCATAATTATTTTAGTCCTTAAAAGACTTTAAGTTGCATAATTTCAAGCTGAATGAGAATGAAGACCACTGCTTCATGCTCTTTTCCTATCACCAGTGTTTAGGCATTTCTGAAAGAGTTACTGAAGAAATGAACAAATAATTGTGGTCCCAGGTGTAGGCTGGGTTCAGATCTTCTAGAAGCCTCTTCTTATTCTAAGATCAAGGTAGAAAGAATAGCTCCTGTCCAGATTCAGCCTCTCGTGGCCACTCACAGCCACGCAGTCCTTGGCAGATGCAGAAGTGCAAGTTGGGAGGACTTTAGATGAGTTTCCAAACAAAGCTTCTAGACCAACAATGCTCTGGAGGGTTTAGTGTTATCCCGTTGTAAAGGCTGTTTGTATGTACTTTTGTTGATGATGGTACTTTCAGTAAATTTAAATATATTCTGAACATATGAAAGGAACCCAACATCAAAGAAAATAACATACTTCTTCTGAGGAAAGGAGGAATCCTTATGAAATGCCAGTATTTTCTACAGTGAGTGTTTTAACAGCTTGGATTTGGGGAATACCACAATTTCTAAAGCAAAATACCCCCAACCTGTCTTTAAAAGCGCAATGAAATTCAACTGGAGAGGGTGAAGTGATATTACTGGTGCCAAAGATTCACCGTCCATCAGTTCTCACACCACATTCTGAGGTCTAGAAGGTTCTAGAAAGTTCTAGAAGGTCTTCAGTTTTCAGCCTGCCTCCTAAGTCTTCATGGGAGAAAGTCTGTCCCTTTTTGCTAGAGATACTTAGTTTTCAGGCAAGGCCTTCATCCTGTCCCAGATAAATGGAAAGCACTAAATATATATGTTCTGCTCCCTCCATGTTAACCATGGGGAAGGGGGCGGGTAGGAAAGAGCAGGCACAGAAAGAGGACATCTGTTGCAAAGTGAACTGCCGGATCCATGGTGCAGAGGGTTTGGCTGGTCTGCCCCACTCGTCAGAGAGCTGCCTCCTGGACACACAGGCAACACATCCTCCCAGGACAGGGAAGACAAATGTAGCTCATGACTCTCTGCAAGACAGATCTTTTGAGAAGTATGTTTATAAAAAGCAGATATGCATAGCAAATTATTATAAGGTAAATTTCCTAGCAATGATTTTCAAAGTGTTCTTCAAATATATATTATATTACAATATGTTATATTCTGTTTATATTGCAACCACAACCATTCATTAGGTAATCTCAGAATTTTTTTTTGTTTTTTGTTTTTTATTTTATTGTGTTATGTTAGATCCCATACAGTACATCCTTTTTGATGTAGCATTCTATGATTCATTGTTTGCATGACACCCAGCGCTCCATGCAATCCGTGCCCTCCTTAATATCCATCACCAGACCAATCCATCTCCCCACCCCCTCCCTTCTGAAACCCTCAGTTTGTTTCCCATGGTCCACAGTCCCTCATGGTTCCTCTCCCCCTTTTATGACCCCTGTCATTTTTCCCTTCCTTCTCCTAATGTCCTCCATGTTATCCCTTATGTTCCGCAATTAAGTGAAACCAAATGATAATTGATTTTCTGTTTGACTTATTTCACTCAGCATAATCTCCTCCAGTCCCGTCCATGTTGATACAAAAGTTGGGTGTTCATCCTTTCTGTTGGCTGAGTAATATTCCATTGTATATATGGACCACATCTTCTTTATCCATTCATCCATTGAAGGGCATCTTAGCTCCTTCCACAGTTTAGCGATTGTGGCCATTGCTGCTATGAACGCTGGGGTGCCTATGCCCCTTCTTTTCACTACATCTGTATTGTTGGTGTAAATGCCCAGTAGTGCAATTGCTGGGTCATAGGGTAGCTCTATTTTTAACTTTTTAAGGAAACTCCACACTCTTTTCCAGAGTGGCTGTACCAACTTGCATTCCCACGAACAATGTAAGAGGGCTCCCCTCTCTCCACATCCTCTCCAACATTTGTTGTTTCTTGCCTTGTCAATTTTCGCCATTCTAACCAGTGGAAGGTGGTATCTCAACATGGTTTTGATTTGAATCTCCCTGATGGCTAGTGATGCTGAACATTTTTTCATGAGTCTGTTAGCCATGTGTATGTCTTCTTTGGGGAAGTATCTGTTCATGTCATTTGGGAAAAAGAGAGTTAAGTTTTCCCCCAAGTCACCTCACACTCTTGGAAATGTTTTTGCAGTGACAGATTACAGTAGAATCTGGACACCTGACATCCACCAAAAGGATTGAGAACATCATTTCGGGGGCACAATGTTGGCAACAGAAAATCTAAACATAAAAAAATCACCCCAGGGGTGCCTGGGTGGCTCAGTCAGTTAGGCATCCGACTCTTGGTTTCAGCTTGGCTCATGATCTCAGGGTCCTGGGATGAGCCCCACCTTGGGCTCCCCACTCAGCGGCGAGTTGGCTTATCTCTCTCTCCCTCTACCCCTCCCCTGCACGCGCTCACTCTCTCTCTCTCTCTCTCATAAATAAAAGTTAAAAAAAAAAAAAAACTCACGCCCATTTCTGCATTCCAGTACTAAGCCATACGGACTAAAAGAAGCACAGGTGAAGTTCCTGCCCGCGGTGAGGGGGAAACCTAGGCAGGTAGATAAAGCAGATTTCAAAACAACTGGTAAACAAGAGTATCTGTGAAAGGCTAAAATGTGCGTCCATAACGATTAGAAACTACGGAAATTGAAAAACAATGAGTGGCTATGGAAGGCAGCCAAGAAACACAAAGGCATCAGAAAAGTGGGAGGTGAAGAAGTTTCTAGAGAAGAACCTTGATGGGAGCTGGAAGGGACGATGGGAACACAGAAGTGGGGGAGGGTGAAGGGCAGCAGTGTCACGTCAGGGAGGACAGGACGGCACGCCAAAACATCTGGGTGATTAAATGTAGCCTACCCTTATACTGACCCACTCAAGACTACAGTGACCATGGGCAAGGCATGAAGGCTCGGTTTCCCCATCTGTGTAATGGGAATAATCCCGACAGTTGACAGTATCAGCAGCACACTGTGAATTCTCATCAGGGTCACCCCTCACGTAGGCTGACATGCCCAGCGTTTCTTGGAATGCTAGGCTCCATGAGAAGGGCAGTGTCGAGGCCACTGCCCCCCACTCCCGTGCCCTGCAGAGCGCCCAGCACATACATAACAGAATTCAAAGAATACAGATGACGCTGCCCGAGAAAAGACTGGATCATACAAGCAATTGTCCTTCTCCCCCTGCCAGCCTTATCTGCTACAATCTTACCCACGCTGGGGGTGGTTAAACATTCCTCCCTTGGATGAAAGTAATGTGGACAAAGTCCCTGTGACTTTATGTTACTTTATACATAAGAAGCAGAGAAGAAACAATAAAACCATCATAACGCTGCTGGATAGTGCCTGCATCCCACTTTGCCTCCCTTGGCCTTACAGCTCATAAGAAGGAAAATAGGTGTTTATATTCCTTTCCCTACAGCTACTGCACTCTCTCGTCCCTTTTTTATTTTCCATGTATTTTACACCCGCTTCACCCTGGCTTCAGCCCCTGCGGACGCTCTGAGCGTTACAGGCTTTCTTCCAAATGCAGACTTGAATGGCTCTTTTTAGCCAGCAGTCTGCAGGGACCTCTTCTCACTTTTTCCTGGGCAAACTGAGCTTAGCTAAGGGCATCAAAGACTTGGTACCCAGGTGACACAAGCCTCTTCTCTGCCATCAATTACAGATGGAATGTCCTGATGTTTCCAGAACATTCCCTCTGGCAACCTTAAGTTGCGTCTGTGTAAGCCTGAGGGCACTATCCCACCTTGTCCTCCTCCCAAAGTCACTCCAAATGTCTTTGCTCATTGGTGTGGAAACTTCATAAGGATCCTTCACTCTTCTCTCTCTGTGATACTCCAAGTCCACTGGCACGTCAAGTTCTGTCCATTTTACCTGAAAAATCTCTCTCCTATCAGTCCCCTCTCTCCTACCCACCGCCCCTGCCTAAGCGTAGAGACCACACTTGCCAAATCCTTTTCAAAACCGACAGAGTAAGCCTGTAGCTTCAGGATATCGCTAAGCAGTTCCCAGACATTTCCCTTTCGAGCTCTCTGACCTATAGAAATAAAAACTCCACAGACTAGGGGCGCCTGGGTGACTCAGTCAGTTAAGCGTCTGCCTTTGGCTCAGGTCACGATCCTGGGGTCCAGGGACTGAGCCCGCATCAGGCTCCCTGCTCAGTGAGGAGTCTGCTTCCTCCTCTACCCCTTCCCTTGCTTGTGAGCTCTCTCTACCTCTCTCTCTATCTCAAATAAATAAACAAAATCTTTGGGACGCCTGGGTGGTTCAGTTGGTTCAGGGTTTGCCTTCAGCTCAGGTCATGATCCCAGGGTCCTGGGATCAAGTCCCACATCAAGGTCCTTATTCAGCAGGAGCCTGCTTCTGCCTCTGCCTGCCGTTCTCCCTGCTTATTCTCTTGTTCTCTCTCTGACAAATAAATAAAGAAAATCTTAAAAAAAAACCAACTCCACAGACTAAAATATCTCTGAATATTTTAAAAATAACTACAAAATGTGAGGCAAATCTCTCCCATTGAAAACTTAGGAAATGCAATAAACCAGTAACAACAAAACAAATCCATTTCTGTAGCTCATATCAATCTGGTCTCAGATGATCAGGGCAGAGACTGACCCATTGTTGACCAAACCTATTTGCTCTTCACGGAAAAACAGCTGGGTTGTGCTCGCCAACCGTCCTGGGAGTGAGGTGTGCCCGCGTGCCCGCTGCGCACCTGGGTTCCAGCCTGCGGAATGTGAGGGTACACACCACAGCCAGTCCTAGCAATTAAAACCTTGGCACACGTGGCCTTCTGGTTTTTTACCCTTCTCGATCTTGGGGAACTGAGCACCTTGGAAGCCCCATGAAGGACACAGAGCAGCTAGACGGAAGAAGCCCGGGTCCTTGAATGGCTCCCAGGAAAGGCACCTGATAACCAGGAGACGCATTTTTGAACTTCAGCTGAACAAGAAATTAACGTCTTTCTGTGAATTGGTTCAGAATAACAAAATTTAAACAATAACTTGCATCATCTTTTGACATGATAAATTAACTTTGGGGAGGGGGAAATAAAATTTACTGTATAAACTCACTGAGATTGTTTTTTAAAGATTTTGTTTATTTATTTGAGAAAGAGAGAGAGCAAGAGACAGCACAAGCAGGGGGAGGGGCAGAGGGAGAAGCAGGTTCTTAAGCAAGGAGCCTGATTCGGGACTCGATCCCAGGATCTGGGATCATCATGACCTGAGCCGAAGGCAGACACTTAACTGTCTGAGCCACCTAAGCGCCCAGAGATTTTGAGTTTCATATGTTGCAACAGCTAGAATTAGCCTAATTAAGAGATGATTATAAAGTAGAATTAGCATTATCCAGCACATTCGGTCATTCATTTGGGGGATCAAACGTCACGATGATACCCTAACTATAGAAAGCTTCTAGAGTTTAACTCCAGAGGATACTGTCAACATGAATCATACTGTGATTAATAATTAACACAAGTATTCACATTACAAAGCAACACTGTCACCATGGTGCCCTTTTGCATACTTTCATCAGAGGGAAGGATCACGTCTTCTAAGGTCTCCCAACTATCACGTGTCCTTTGTGCAAACAAACAGAAATCTTATGAAGGTTCCTTCACAGCCATCAACTACGTCCCACGACGTTGATTAGAGAGCAAGTGGAAAAGCACAATGAAGGCAAGTGGTCACGTGAAACGCTTTCTAGCTCATCTTAATACTTTTGGAACCCTGGAGCACCCGGGTGGCACAGTTTGTTAAGCGTCTGACGCTTGGTTTCGGCTCAGGTCATGATCTCACAGTCGTGAGATCGAGTCCCGCATCTGGCTCTGTACTCAGCATGGAGTCTGCTTGACATTCTCTATCCTTCTCCCCTCTACCCCTCTTGCTCATGCTCTCTCTCTGTCTCTCAAATAAATAAATCTTTAAAAAATTACTTTTGTATCTAGCAAGGTCTTAAACTCCTAGAAATTTTACAAAGCAGAAACTCCGCCACCACATATGGAAAGCTAATTGTTCTCCTTTCTAACATATTTATTCTTAGACCAGTCAGGGCAACGCTTGGAGCAGATCGACGATTAGCTGACAAAAGCATTTCCTCTTGTCTACTAGAACCAACAGGCAGGCCAGAGCCCCTAGAAGCGACCTTAGCCACCCTTGCCCACCAGAAATGATGCATATTTTAAAATGATTGTCTCTGGAGAGCCTGGTTCGTTCAGTGGCTTAGGCGTCTGCCTTCGGTTCAGGTCATGATCCTGGGGTCCTAGGATTGAGCCCTGCATTGGGCTCCCTGCTCAGCGGAAAGCCTGTTTCTCCTTCCACTCCCCTGCTTGTGTTCCCCCTCTCGCTGTCTCTCTCTCTGTCAAATAAATAAATAATCTCTTTAAAAAAATAATAAAAAAATAAAACGGTTGTCTTTTTCCCACCCTTTCCCCCCCCAAGTCCAACGAGCAAACCTGGCTAACAGACACTCTCCAATGCTCTTGATGAATCCTTTTCTCTGGTCTAAGCAGAAAACCGTGAGCAGTAAGATGGCAGGACCGGGGGGCAAGACTGTCATCATCGGACTGAAACAGAGCCCCGTTCCTCTTCATTCTAGAACACGGATTCCCCGGGAGCTAAAGAGCTGGAAGTTTTATCCTAGAAAAATTTCAGAAACTTCCAAATATTTTCCATCTCATTGTCTCCATTTTAGGCAGACACACTGAATTCTAACAGACTGTTAGGGAAGGGTAGTGTGTTACCGAAACCTCCTCCAAGAAACAGCTATTTTAGACAGTCTGATACAGTAAGCGTCTAAAAGAAACGAAAATGCACTCCGTGGACATCTGCGGGGACAGAAACGAAAGCCAAAATCACTCCCTATCTTGCCTGCAACTGCCTTGGCTTATAAACCAAGAACTAGAGAGTCTCACAGTTTTGTTCTCTATGAGGCATATTTACTCTCCAGGAAAAAAAAGTAGCTCAGCTACTCTTCCAATGTTTATTCTTAAACAAGAATTATTTTTACTAGGTGCAGAGTTACCAGTGTACCATGGTGATTAGAAGAAGGCACGAGCACTCGGCCCTGGTTTAGTCACTCCTTAAAATGGGTAGTCAGGCAAGTCTATCCGTGCAAAATGTCAGGTTATTTTTCAAACCCAGAAGCACGGCACATGACCTGAGTGAGCTCAGAAAACTCAGCACAGGTCACCGGCCCATTAAATGTCACGCGTAATGCAAGCCACAGCTCTCTCCCCTACGTTTTCCCGGTACTTTATAACCTCCTATGGTTCCGCACAGGGAAAAAAAAAATGTGTGCCACAAACTTTTAATTATACAAATTGCATGGTTAGAGGAAGCAGGGGAGAAAAGGGAGTGGAGTGGGGGAATCCCCAACTATCAAAATTCATACTGGGAGAGCAGGTGGAGAAATGTTTTCAGTATGGCCAAAGAAATGACAAGAGTGCCCATTTCATCGGGGCCAGCAGTCGCCTTCCTCTGGAAGGCCTCCGAGCAGAGGTTCTCAGCTCCCTGTGTTGGGTAAAGGCAGCCACCCTCCTCTGAGGCTGGATGTGGTCTTGCCAGGTTCATGGTCCCCCTGAGCCTCATGATGTCACGGCTCTGTGAACAGCAAGCCACAAGTTCAAAGGTGAATCAAAGTCATCCAATGAGAATTAAGATGTCACACAGGATATTACACAGAAAAGGAAAACCTGGTCTTGAAAATATTCAAATAACCCTAAAGGCAAACAGAATTTCCTTTGAGGCAGATCCAACTTTAACGTCGGCCAAAAACAGTTTAACTTCAGTTTGGCAGGAAACTTTTGCATTTAGCTCGGGAGCGAGAACTCGAGCTTACTGGCAATTATTTAACAGGGAGGAAAGCAAACCACCAGCCTCAGTTTAACTGCAAGGACTATAAGTAAGACTGGGAATATTCTTCATGCATTTATCATCAGGACTCCAGTGAAATTGTATAAAATATGTTCATCGGTTTCCTGACGGATGACCGTTTTTACTTCATATCATGAGCACATTCCCAGTGGCACCTAAATCACCTTTCTACATCCAAGATTAATCACTACATCTGCATGTTTAAATCACTGTGAGGATTTGGCCATAAAGGAAAAGCAGAAATCTGAATTTATGGATTAAAATGTTCATTGACCACACTCCTCCAAGCAAATAGCATTTATAGGTACAATAATGAATGAATATATTCATGATATGAATGTAATTTTTCCCCTAAGGAAAATTCAGAATCCATTTTCAAGGGTTTGGTTTTGTTTTGTTTTGAAAGAGAGAGAGAAGGTGAGCTTGTGGGGAGGGGGAGAGGGAGAAGGAGAGAAAGAATCCCAGCTTGGAGCCCAACCTGGGGCTTGATCTTGACCCCAAGATCGTAAACTGAGCTGAAAGCAAGAGCCAGACACTTAGCAGACTAAGTCACCCAAGGCATCCCAAGGTTTGGTTTGGTTCTGTCTTTCTGAGCTAACTAATCCTCCCACACTTACTTCCCCACCACCCCCAATACACAAAGCACACGGAGTTGGTTCCCCTGCTGCCCAGTGGGGCCACAGAAAGCATCAACGTGGCTCAGGCACACGTTCCCAGACATGACAGCCCTGGGCTCTCTGCCACTTCAGGCTCTATGGGTCCCTCAGGGACCAGGAATCCAGGGACCACCCTGAAATCCCATGTAGCCCTCCCTGGTCTCTTGAATGGACATCTTAGTCCCCTCGGGCTATCGCAACAGAGAAACATATTTTCCCATCATTCTAAAGGCTGGAAAGTCCAAGAGCAAGGTGCTGGCTAATTTGACTCTGAGTGGGGGCCCTCTTCCTGGCTTGTAGACAGCCACATTCTTGTTGTGTCCTTGCATGGCAGAGGAGAGAGCTCTGTGTCTCTATCTCTCTTATAAGGACACTAAACCATCATGGGGGTCCCAGCTCATGACCTCATCTAAACGTAATTACCTCCTAAAGGTCCCACCTCCAAACATCATCAGACTGGGGTCAGGGATTCTAGATATGAATGCTAGGACACACACATTCCATCCATAATCCCCAGAAATGACCACAAAGTGTCCACACACCTAACATACCCCTTCCCAGCCATTCAGTTCCTCTCATAGTGCCATCTGGGTCTTCCCTATAGACCCTCTGTTCCTTGCAATAACAGGGTCCTTACCCTAAGCTGGATAGAACCCAAAGCCCTGCCTCCCTCCTGCTGTCTGGATCTTTTCACTACAACCCCAGGCCCTAGCCCTCAGGATCTGTCCCAGCCCCAGGCCAACCCCAGCCCCCAAGCCCAGCCCCAGGCCCAGCCCCAGCCAGCGGTGGTAATCTCTCAGAGGGGCATGACTTTCCTATTCTCAGTTTGGCACTGGGTGTCTTGTCATTGCTCCAATCCACTGTTAAGTCTGGACAGAATCAAAAAATGGCTGGATCCATGGGCATTACATCCTTGCCTGCCCCACAGACGTCATCACCTGCTCTGCTTCCCAGGGGAGGTTTAGTACCTGGACCCAGCACCTGCCCCGGCCCTGCCTTCCCCATGTGTCCTCAGGCTGAGCCTGTCTGAACCCTGCATAATTCACGTGTGTCTCGAGAATTGTGGCTTTGATTGAAAAGCTGCTGCATGAAACAAGCCTGGGTCATCTCAGAGGCTTTGAAGAACACAGATATCTGTCTCGTGCAGCCACGGCCACTTTTAAAGGAGAAAAGAGACTTCCTGGGATGATCTTTTCTAGGAAATGGAGGCCAGAGATAAATCAGGATAAGAGTAACTTCTGGTGTAATTCAATCTCTCACGTGGGCCACACCACCAAGCCCTGCACCTTCCACTCTCTCCTGGAGTGTGTAACCCCTGGCTCAGCACACACCGTGATCCTGCTCTTTCTCATTCTTGCCTTATTTGCTTGTCTTAGCTGCTTCCGGAGGAAACAGTGCAAGGGGCAGGGCAACAACACTGGTCAACGCTGGCTGTCCCCTAAAAGATTCAACTCTGTCAGCCAGACGGTGAAAGTCAAGTCGCGCATATCAGAAGAGTCAAGCATTGGGCTATTTTGAAGATAATGTTTATCCCTTCAGTTGTGTTCGCTTTGGCTCCACGAGTGCTCAAAGTCCCTAAGTCTCAGGGACTCCTTTTTCACTCAGTGCCAGTGGACAGCAGATCACCGAATCTCAGCTATATTCGAAGGTCATGAAGTTAGAGGCGTGTCAAGTCAGAAGGCTCAGGGAAGCTCTCTGTGCGGCTGGTTGTGTCGGCTCACGTAGAGGGGCCCTGACCCCGCCTCAGAGGGAAGGCGTCGCCGGTCACAGAAATTGTACAGGGGAATCTGAGAAGCCACCAGTCGCCTGCCGTCAGGAGCTCATATGAAATGATCTACGTCACCAGAAATATGAAAGGAGCATCTGGAAGTGGAAAGTGGGGGCTCATGGAATCATGAACGTGATGACACTCCATGCTGTGATTAGTACTGTAATTAACACTGACTGATAAACATGTAATGGGTACCCACTTCCTGTGGCTGAGGAGCTGGGTGGGTGGGACTCTGGTGGCTGCTCTGTGACATAATATTTTTGTTGTGTTTTACATCATTCTCGGCTCCCCTAGTACACCTACAAGTCCAAAGATGCCAATGACTTTAGGACAGGACAGGAGGAAAGAAATGGAATAATATGAAAGGGAATCCTGGTATTACCAAGGATAAATGCTAGCAGTGAGCCACTGATGGCTATTGGAAACCAAAGAAGCAGAACAGCCTATCATAAGACAAGGCCACAACACAACCTGCCCACGTAGGGAATCCCTCGTCAGGTCTAAGGGACCATGTAATACAGGAGTGGCCCTCCTGCACCAGTATGGGGCCTGGGCCTCTACTCAGGGTTGTCAGCGGAAGCCATGTCTTTAGAAATCTGTCCCCCAAGCCTGAAGCTTAGACCGTTGATACATCTCTGAGAGCCTTATCCACAGGACACACAGCCACACAGGAACAAATGAAATTCTCCACTTTTCTAAGACGATCCCAGGAACCCTCACCCAGGCACAAAGTCTTGTGGGCTGTTGAGTGTCTTGGGCTGGGTCCCATGGGTGGGCCATGGAGGGGGGCCAGAAGAGAGCAGGGGCTGAGGGTGATGGAGGACACCCTCCTCAGCACTTTGGTCTGTTTTTCTAAACTCAGGATAGATTTTGGTGCCTGAAACCCAGATGGAAAAACCAAAGGGGAAAAGCCAACCGGGGGTGGGGGAGAAGCAAGAAAGACAATGGCCGACTTCACCGGGAAGACTAGCCATTTAAAATGGGATTGAGACAGAGTTACAATTTTTCGGATTAAAAAAAGCCTCACTCGACATGCCGCCAACTTGATAGTGAGCCCATCTCATCCCCATGTCCAAATTTCCATGGCAGATGGCAAGGAGCAAAATGACCCCAAAATGTCAATCCTTTTTTTTCTTATAATAAAGAGGAGCGGTAAAAATACACAACACAGTGGAGAGAAAAGGCAAAAAGAAACGGTGACAGCCCTTCCTTTATAGGAATGGAGCAATGCATACTAGTTCCCAGAAGCTCTCTTCCTTCCACAAAATACAGCTCGTGCTCCGTAGAGGGGATTGAAGTAAGATGCTCTCTTTAATTTTTTAGTCGGCTTGTGCCCCAGAAATTCACATTTCATTCCAGGACAGAGAAACGTACATGTTTGTATCATCCCCTCTTTTTAGGCCAATGGGGACGATCTAAATATATTGTTTTGCACTTTCACATTTTCTTGTTACTATATTGAGGGTCTTACTTTATATTTATTCTTTTTACCTATTCATTCATTCAATAAATACTTCCTGAGCCCCACTCTTTTCAAGACACTGGTCCAAGTACTTGGTACAGCAGTGAATGAACCAATAGTGTCTTTGCTCTGAGAGGGCTTATACTTACTAGACGGAATCATACCAAAAAAAAATTAAGTCTAATAAACGGAATTATGTCAGATAGTAATAAGCATCATTTTAAAAAAATACAGTTGGGTGAAGAGGCTAGAGCGACAGCGGTAGTGAAGGGGAAGAAGGAAAGCTTGCTTTGTGTGATGATGTTGCAGTAGTGACCTCAGAGGAGATGCTGAGGGTATCAGACGGATATCTGCTCAGAAAGAAAGGAGAGTATATGTAAAAGTCCTGAGACAGGTTTGTGATGATCCCAGCTGAGGAGCAGCAAGGAGGTCACCATGGGTGACACTGAGTAAGTAAAAGAGAGAGTGATGGGCAACGAGGCCACAGAATGAGGAAAAGAGCCAAATGATGTGGACTCTCATAGCCCGTGGTCGGATACTTGACTTTAGCTGCGTGTGAGACAGAAAGTCACCAGCCAGTCTAGAGCTGAGATGTGACAGGCTAGATGTACTTTTCAGAGTGATCATTCTGACTTCTGTTCAGATAAGCTGCCAAAACTTCTGGATACAAGGAGATGGTGCGAGTGGCCCAGGCACAAGGTGATGCCGGCAAGGACAGAGCAGAGACATGGAAACAGAGGGTGGTGGCCAGATTCTGATGCCTTGGGAATGCTGAGCTGTTCATGAACTGGGCATGGAGAGGAGAAACAAGAGAAGTGCCAAGGATCACGCTAGTAAGAGTCCCAGCCTGAGCCATGGAAGAGACAGTTGCTATTTATTGTGGCGGGAGCAAGGCTGGGAAAGGGAGGCGATTGAGACACCGATTTCAGACACAGCAGGTGTGATATGCCTAGGGGATCTCCAAGAGGAGGAGGCCACGGGATCTGTGAGCCTGGAGGTCATGGAGAGGCTGGGTATGGGAATGGAGATGTGAGAGCCGTCAGCATACGGATGGTGTCCTGAGACATATCAACACGTACTGTCCACTCAAGACTCTGCTCGCTCTTTCTGTCCAGCTTCCTAATAGGAAACTTCATATTGAAATGCAGATCACGGCTGGGAGAAAAGATCGGGGTACACACAGTACAGCTGATGCATTATTCACCAATTCTATATTGGTAAATTTTGCCCACTTGCTAAAATTTATTTGTACCCCCAAAATCACTACTTGCAAGGCTTTTGCAGGCACTCACAAGGGGCTGAAAACTTGGAGTTGCCCGACACGCATGTTCCCAGTTGAGGCTAGACGAAAAGATGCTCTGCGTCTTGTAGCTTTCACACCGTAAAGAAGCGTCCTCCTTCATGGTCTATTTAGTACTGTGTTTTGTTTGTTTGTTTTTTGTTTTGGGGTTTTTTTTGTATTTTTGTGATTTTGTTGGTTATTTCACTGTCCAACACCTCCCCTGCCCCTCCCCCCCATCCCAAGCATAGCGTTGAAGGGCTTCCTGGCTTTCTTAAATACAAGAAGGCTGTGATGGGACTTACGGTCCAAATACATGCATTAGATGACCTTGGTCCAGGCATGAGTTACAGCATAGTTGGCTAATGTTAATGAAGTCCAGTGTGAATGAATCAACCATATTTAAAAAGGAGTCTTTAAATGGAATCGCACATCAACCAAAGTGATGTGTTGATTGGCTGAAGAAAATAGAGGGACCAGAGGTTTGTAGAAACCTAACCTTGCATTTCCACTAGGAGCACCTGATCAGTAGGCACTAATTCAACATTTGTGGTAACGCTATAGAACATAATAGCCACAAATAATGACAATCAACCAATTTGCTTTTTAGATCTCTTCTAGCCTTGACCTGGAGGCCTAAGATGGAACTTACTTAGAGGAATCAGCTACCACTACTCTATGCCTTAAGGTAAACCTCACAGAGGCCAACCCAGAAAGGCAGGGCGGTGATCTATTTTAAATAAGTACTAGAGAAGAAAACCAAAAACCAAAAGAACTCCATTAATAATGAGGTAAAGGTAAAGGGAAGACCATCCCAAAATGACCCTCTTTGGCATAAAGATTATTTTGAGTTAAAAGCAACCAAGGCCCAGCAGATTCAGAGAAAGCTCTTTACGTCCCCCACAACCACTTAAAAAGAATTTAGATAGGTCACCTGCCCCAGGAAGAGAGCCTTCCACCACAGACAACTGCATTATGATATGAACAAGGTATGGTAGACAGGAAGAAACCCAGCAAGGCTACTTGGATCAAAGTCTTCTCTTTGTCCCATCGTGTCCCAGGGGCAGGAAACATATGTTTACCAAATACGTATTCTTTCTTCTTCCTGAGGATTGTTTTATTTCCCTTTGAAGACCCAGACCCCTGCCTCCTGCTTTCTCCTAAGTTCCAAATGACATATACACCTCATTTTGCCTGGCTTTGGAATTTCCATGTCTGTGTGGATTCCCCATATGTACACCGTTAAATTTTATTTTCTCCTGTTAATCTGTCTCCTATCAATTTGATTCTTAGTTTGGCTAGAAGGACCTGGAAGGGGACAGGAGTTCTCACTCCCCAACCAGTACAATGATCCATGCACAGTGGACCTCTACAAACATGCTGACTGACAACTTCCAAAACCCACTAGAAGTATCTAAGAGCTCTCCTTGTCAGAAAAATACCCTTGCGTCTTACCCTATCCCCCCCGTGCCGCTTAAAACGCCACCCATTTTTTTGCATCCATGGTAGAAATGAAGGCTTGACCACTAGCTTCTGTTAGAACAGTCCTTCATGAACTCCTTAAACACATCTTAAATTGCCCCCTTGCTCTCCCATTTTATAAGTAAAATAATCCCATTTACTTCACAAGTTCTTTCTTAGGTGTTATTTTCTGTCCTTGGATCATGCGAACAGCATTCATTCTGCTTTCAAACACGGACAATCGTGTCTTCTTTTTTACCCTGTTAAATAATGAATTGCAATTTCCATCATGTTGCCTCCAAAGCCCATATGTGGGTCATAAATGTTTAACCGGTAAGGTCATTTCCTATCAAGATCTCCATTAGCAGTCGTTTTAATGTGTAATTGTTCTACTGATCCTTCTGCTTAGGGGGTCACATTTTTTTTGGGGGGGGTTATAAAAATATCTTTACAATGAAGCCACGTTAATTATTAAAGACAACAGCTCAAGTGAACACAGAGAAAGCTTTTTATCTAAAAGGAAACAAAGACAACAAAGTTACACTGAAGAAAATTAGCCTATAAATGGAAGCTGATTATAGACAGCTTTAATGTTTATTGACTCATGGTTTTAGAACATGTGCACCTTGGCGGGAGGGGGCGGATACAAGCACAGATACGATTTGTTTTCAGTTCTCATGGGCCACGTGTCTTCTCATTGGTATAGTGTCCAACCTTGGAAGAAAGCACTTTAATAAGAAGAACTGTAAGTTTGGACCATCAGGACGTTACACTATGTTCTACCCATGACCAGATGTTGTATATTTCTACTACATTTAGTATCTATCCTAAGAATCTTCATAAAAATTAGTCCAGGAATCTAAAAGAGCAAAGAGAAGCTTCACTACGTTGAGAAGATAAACTAGGCATCCTTCTGAAGGGTGGCTTCCAGGTCCTCTTTCAGACCTGCCTGGTTTCAAAACTCTGGGCTTACAGCTGGCACTATTACTTGAGGTGAGAGGAAGATCAGTGACAGCCCAAATTCACACAATGGTTACACCAAAATTAGCTGAGGGTAGAGATGGTATTTTACTTGCCTGTCGCACACATGCCCCTCCATATGGCCTACCAAGGATGGGATCTTCTGCCTGGACTACTACCAATCAGAGATGCCCCCCCAAACCCTTCCCACACCCCCATTTGATAATTCTCTAGAATGGCTCACAAAACTCAAGAAATCACTCTATGTGTGATTACAGTTTCATGATTAAGGATACAGCCCAGGACTGGTCAAAAGGAAGAGATGCTTAGGACAAGGTATTGGGGGGTGGATGCTGAGTATCTATGCCCTCTTGGGGCACGCCAGCCTTCCACCAAACATTACTGTGTTCATCAACCCAGAAAAGTCCTTTCGTCTCATCATTTCGGGCTTACTTGTTTGTTTGATCAAAGCTTCATTATGTAGGTAGGACTGATGAAATCTCTAACCACTGGTGATTAAAACTCAATCTCCAATCTCTCTCCCATCCCAGAGGTGTGATGGGCTTAGGTGGAGATGAAAGTTCTAACCCCCTAACCTGAGACCATTAAACTCCTAAAAGAAAACACAGGCAATAATCTCTTGGACATCGGCCATAGGAACATATTTATGGATATTTCTACTCAGCCAAGGGAAACAAAGGCAAAAATAAACTATAGTGACAAGGCCAAAAGAAAAAGCTTTTGCACAGTAAAGGAAACCATCAACAAAACAAAACGATAACCTACTGAATGGGAGAAGATATTCACAAATGACACAACTAATAAAGGGTTAATAGCCAAACTATATGGAGAACTTGACACAACTCAACATCAAAGAAACAAAGAATCCCATTAAAAAATGAGCAGAAGACATGAATGGACATTTCTCCAAAGAAGACATCCAGATGGATGCAACAGACACGCAAAAAGAGGCTCAACATCACTCATCATCAGGGAAACACAAGTCAAAACCACAATGAGATACAACCTCACACCTGTGAAATTGGCAAATATCAAAAAGATAAGATGTGGAGAAAAGGGAACCCTTGAGCACTTCTGGGGAGAATGTAAATTGGTACAGCCACTGTGGAAAACAGTATGAAGTTTCCTCAAAATCTTCAAAATAGAAATACCACATGACCCAGGAATTCTACTACTGGGTATTTATTTACCCAAAGAACACAAAAACACTAATTCAAGGAGATACATGCTTCCCTATGTTTATTGCAGCATGAACTTCAATAGCTAAGACATGGAAGCAACCCAGGTGTCCATTGACTGACATATATATATATATGGTCATATCTTCATTATCTATGGGGGAGGGGAGAATATTTATTAATATATTCTCAGCGGCAAGAAAAGAATGAGATCTTGCCACTTGCAGCAACACGGATGGACCCAGAGGGTATAAGGCTAAATGACATAAGTCAGATAGAGAAAGACAAATGGCACATGATTTCACTCTATGTGGAATTTAAGAAACAAAACAAATGAACAAACAGAGACAAACAAAAAAACAGACTCCTAAATACAGAGAACCCTGGTTGCCTGAAGGGAGGTGGGGGGAGGGGATGGGCAAAATAGATGAAGGAGATTAAGAGGTACAAACCTCTAGTTACAAAGAAGTCAGGCAAATGAGAGGGAATAGTCAGTAAATACTACAACACTGAATGTGGACAGACGGTGACTACATTTATCCTGGTGATCACTGCGTAATGGACAGAACCGTCAAGTCACTACGTGATAACACCTCGACCTAATATAACACTGTATGTCAATTATACTTCAATAATAAATAAATGGATATATTTATACATTTATATATGTGTGTGTGTATATACACATATATACAATATATATATATGAAAAGAGCTCTAATTATGAAGAGAGCTCTAATTTCCATGCCCTGGTCTTTCTGATACCCAGCCTCCAACCTGCAGCTATGTAGAGACTGGCCTTGAGTCAGCTCATTAGCATAAACTTGGGTATGGTGGAAAGGAGCTTCTTACAAACTGCAAATGCTCCTTGTATCCCTCAGGGGATCCCAAGGGTTTTAGAAGCTCTGTACCAGGGACTAGAGACCAAAGTCATATTTTATTATTAGGCATGTATGGTTATTATCACACACGAGTTTCCTAAGGCTACTTCACGAAGTTATTACGCACAAGGGTCCGGAGACCTGGCTTCTTGGGGAGCCCTCAGGCTGAGAAATAATGGCTTAGGGCACAGCCAGGGCTTGGGAAAATCTTACCCAATGCCCCTCTCAAAGATGGCAAAGGGGGGCACCAGAGAGTCTCTCAACATCGTCTTCCGAGTAGGCAGAGGCTGGAGTAATGGAGATTTCAAACCAGCCGCTACCCCAAGGAAATGGCACAAAGAACGGATGCCTTTGGGGGTCACTCCTCATCATCATTTACCCTCCTCCCTGCTCTGTAAGAATTAGGTAGTTGACCAACATCTATGTAAGTAATTACTGTGGTCTGTTAACATTCCGAGTGCTTTGCAAATATTCACTCGTTAATAATTCCCACTTTCCCCTTTGAGGTGGTTATGGCTACAATGAAACTGGGGTGCAGAGAAGTTAAGCAACTTGCTCAAGGTCACCCACCAAATCTAAGTCGGGGCTCTGACCACTAGGCTACTGTACTGCATGAGCTCCCAGACTCATAACCCAATAAAAGGTGCTATCGGCTATCGTGGAGGAGTATTACCTCTTCCTTTATTTTATTTTTTTAAGATTTATTTATTCATTTGAGAGAAAGAGTAAGGGAGCATGAGCAGGGGAGGAATAGACAGAGAGGGAGACGCGGACTCCCCACTGACTCCCAGGACCCCGGGATCATGACCTGAGCTGAAGGCAGACGCCTAACCAACTGAGCCACCCAGGCACCCACCTCCTTCTTCATTTTGAAAATGAAAGACTCTTAAAAACTGGACTCATCTCTCCCTTTCCCACTTTATTGCTTGTTTACATTTTTCACCTTTTAGGGGAGTTTATCCTTTAGCCCATTGATTACAAAATAGTGGGGAGGAAGACAAAGGCATTGGGGCCTTCTTTGGTTAGGTGTCCTTGGTTATGGAATCTGACAGTAACAAGAAACTTTTTTTAAAGGTCCCCAAATTCCCCTCAGGGTGCGCTAAGTACGTGTGGTCCACTGGCGTAATCTGCAGTCAGAGAGGGTGGGGTGGTATTATACTCCTTGGGCGCCAGTAGGAGCAGGCTAAGGGATTATCTGTAGGAGGAGGGTGTAAGCAAAGAGGGTGTGTGTAATGCAGGCCTCAGCGTGGGTATGTTCTCAGCAGATATGCCATCCTTCCTATTTGTACTGATATTAGCCCTTCCACACTTCCTGTGTGCTGTGGCAACTGGGCCACACTACTGGCCCCTGGACATGGCTGCTTGAATCAGGGTCCACACTGGGAGAGGCCATGGAGGGGTGTGATTTCAGATGCTCGCACACATCTCAGTCACTGAGCTGAAGCCACCATCTGGGAAATACCCAGTGAGAGACAGTCTTATGGAAAAATATGTGAATGAATGAGTTCAGAGAGGAGTGTTCAGAGATAAACAGGAGAATGGCGATGGAGTAGACATTGTGAAACAAAGATACGGCCCGAGAAGGAGACGGTCTCTAGATCTGATCCACCATCATGGGAAGCATGGCTGTCCTTCCTGCTGGTGCTTCAGAAAGCCCTCACTGCTCATGACACAGTTGTCTTTAACGTAAGTCAGCTTGAGTGTGTTTGGGTCTTGGATCCAAAAAAAAAGTCCACAATTAAGAGTGTAACCTATAACATAGGTAAGTTTATAATTTCAATGAAAGCCAAAGTCCTGATGTTAGCATAGGAAGAATTACTTCTCTTCATTCCAACTTCCCACATCACAGGAATTAAATCAAACTGGAAAAAGATAACTTGCCGATTTTATGGAAGTCCCTTGGCTAATCAATGATATTTTTCCTTTGATCTTTAAAGGTATCAAGAGGCACAAAATCAATGTAAAGTTGTTTGGGGCCACTAAGAAGAAATCCTCTCTGCTTTTGAGCTCTTCAAGAAAACCCAAGGACATTCTCCTAAACCTCATGCTAGGATGGTCTTCAACTCATCAGAACACAATGATCTTGAAAATTTTTTGGAATTCTGTTGGAAATTCCCTACCACACACGGAAGCAGTGGGAATAAGGGAGTCTGTGCTGCTGTCCTGGTTTCTATGAATTTCCGTGCTCGCTTTGGCAGCACATATACTAAAATTGGTTTCTATGAATTTCCTACATCCTCCTTTAATTCATAGTTACTGTGCAACTTTCAGAACTGAATCAACAGTCCCTCTCTAGCATTAAGACCTACACTTCATTCAAAGACGAGTTTATAGCCAGCACCCCCCACGTGATGCTCTTACCACCCTGCTAATTTCCTTCATAGCTCTTATCTCTATATGTAAATTTCTGACTTGTTTACATGTTTATTGTTTATCTCCCTCATTAGAATCTAAGAAGGAAGCAGGGATCTTAATTAGCTAGGTCACCACTCTATCCCCACTACCTAACACAGAGCAAAACAAAAACAAAAACAAACTAGTAAGAACTTGATAAATTTAGGCTAGGTCACTGCTACCTGTTCTAAAACATAGCCCAACATGTAGAAAGGCTCAAAAAGAAGCAAAGTGCATTTCTGGCTCGTGAAGAGTCCAAATCAGTTGCATGTGGGGAGGGGGAAGGTGCCTTTGTTAACAGGGTCTTCCTGAGACTGAGGGAGATGGCATCTCTGCCGTCTTTACATGGCTCCTAGAACCCTGGACGTTAAAATTCAGACAGCAGAATGGGAATGACACACAGAGTGGGGATTATTTACCTGAGGCTGAATGTAGAGTAAGCCTGATGGGGCAGACCACAAAGCCCATACATCTGTCCGATTCCAAGGGCCAGCTGGACCCTACAAAGAGCTAAGGCAGATAGGGGCTCCTTGCCCTACAAGGGGGCCTAAGCTCTCATAATTCAGAATTTAGTTGCAGATTTCAGCTCCCCGGGAAGCGAGATGTTGCCTTGCTGGATTCCTCCACATTATTCTTTTCCTGTACTTCCAGTCTTCTTTCAATCCACAGACTCAGGGCAGAAGGCTACAGGTCAACCCAGAGATATTACAGGAGGAACATTACAGGTGATATTTCAGACTACTGCAGTAAAGTGAGTATCGTCATAAAGCAAGTCAAATGACTTGTTTTTTTCCCAGGGCATCTGAAAGTTACGCTTATACTCTACTGTACTAGCATGATGTCTAAAAATACAATGTACATAACTTTATTTTAAAACACTTCATTGCTAAACAATACCAACCACCCTCTGAGCTTTTAGCCAGTCGTAATCATGGATTCCTGATCACAATAAACACAACAATAATGAAAAAGTTTGAAATATTGTGAGAATTACCACGATGTGACAGAGGACACCAAACGAGCAAACGCTGGTGTAAAAAAACGGTGCGTCAGACTTGCTTGAAGCACAGCTGCCACAAGCCTTCCATTTATAAATTTTTTTTTTAAAAAGGCAATATCTGCAAAGCACAGTAAAATGAACTATATGCTCATATATCCTTTCTGAAAACAGTCGCCTGTCTTCCTCCCTCCCTCTGTTTCCTTCCACTGCTCTGTCCATTACTCCACTTAACACTTTCAAAATTAGGTCATTATCCCCTTGATGTCAGGTAGTCAAAGAGCAAAAGAACTAGACCGACCGGCAATTGCTTCAACTTGAATGTGCAAAAATGCTCGCTCAGCATATTGTAAACAACGATTTTGCAGGAAGATTGGAAATAACATCTATGCCCACCAAAATGGTGACAGAGGGGCGCCTGGGTGGCTCAGTGGGTTGTCTCTGCCTTCAGCTCAGGTCATGATCTCAGGGTCCTGGGATCAAGCCCCTCATTGGGCTCTTTGCTGGGCAGGGAGCCTTCCTTGCCTACCCTGCCCCCACCTGCCTCTCTGCCTACTTGTGATCTCTCTGTCAAATAAATAAATAAAATCTTTAAAAAAAATTGTTAACTATTTTGGGGCTCCTGTGTGGCTCAGTGGGTTAAAGCCTCTGCCTTCGGCTCAGGTCATGATCCCAGGATCCTGGGATCGAGCCCCGCATTGGGCTCTCTGCTCAGCGGGGAGCCTGCTTCTTCCTCTCTCTCTGCCTGCCTCTCTGCCTACTTGTGATCTCTGTCAAATAAATAAATAAAATCTTAAAAAAAAAATGGTGACAGAGTGACATGTATTGGTATGGAGAGATGGCCGTGATAAATTAAAAAAAAAAAGAACAAAATTGCATGTTTATGAATAATATTCAGAGATGAATATTTACTTGTGAACCTAAGGGAAATATTGTTTTTTTGTTCTTTCAACACATATTTAACACACCAGGCACTGGCAGAGCCATCAAGATTAGGACAGGAAACATGGTTCTGATGCGTGAGAGTTTACAGTCTGTTGAGGAAGCAGATGTTAATCAAATCATAGTATAAATAATTTAAAAGTGTGATGAGTGCTATGAAGCAGCATGTGGGATATTGTGAATATATAATTAAAGAAAGTCTTATCCTACTGCTTTTAGTAAAAATTACACGTGTGGTGTGTATATGTGAGTGCAAGCATGAGTATGTGTGTAGCATGTATACTGAGTGCAAGCACACGTACACACATAAGAAAGGCCAGAATTACGTACATATAACCCACAGGAATTAGCCCTGAATTTCTCCTTTCGTTTTCAGCATGTTTTGAATCTTCTCCAATTGTCATGAGTTTCTTTTGTCATCAAAAAGTCAAATAAAGTCTTAATTGGGTTTATTCTTTTTTTCAAGTTTTTATTTAAATTCTAGTTAATTAATGGTGTCATACTAGTTTCAGGTGTGCAACACAGTGATTTAACACTTCCATACATCACCTGGTGCTCAGCACAAGTGCGGTCCTTCTCCCCATCTCCGAGTCCACCCATCCCCCCACCCACCACCCCTCTGGTGACCAGCAGTTCTCTATAGTTACGAGTCTGTTTCTTGGTTTGCCTCTCTCTTTCCCCCTCACCCTTTTCCCCTTTTGTTTTGTTTCTTAAGTTCTACATATGAGTGAAATCATGTACTATTTGTCTTTCTCTGACTTATTTCACTTATCATAATTCTCTCTAGCTCTATCCCTGTTGTCGCAAATGGCAAGATTTCATTCTTTTTTATGGCTGAGCAATATTCCATGGTGTATCTATAGCACATCTCCTTTAAACATTCATCTATCGATGGACTCTTGGGCTGCTTCCATACTTGGCTATTGTAGATAACGCTGTTATGAAGATCAAGGTTCATGTATCGCTTTGAATTAGTGTTCTTGTAGTCCAAATACCCAGTAGTGCAATTGCAGGGTCATAGGGAAGCTCTATTTTTAATTTCTTAAGGAATCTCCACACTGTTTTCCACAGAGGCTGCACCAGTTTGCATTCCCACCAACAGTGTAAGAGGGTTCCCCTTTCTCCGCATCCTCTCCAACACCTGTTGTTTCTTGTGTTGCTGATGTCAGCCATTCTGACAGGTGTGAGGTGATATTACAGTTTTGATTTATTTCGCGGATCATAAGGAATATTGAGCATCTTTTCATGTGTCTGGTGGCTACCTGGAGGTCTTCTTGGAAAAATGTCTATTCATATCTTCTGCCTATTCTTTAATTCAATTATTCATGTTTTGGTTGTTGAGTTTTCTAAGTTCTTTGTAGATTTTAGATACTAACCCTTTGTCAGATATGTCATTTGCAAAAATATCTTCTCCCATTCCATAGATTGTCTTTAGTTTCGTTGACTATTTCCTTAGCTGCGCAGAAGCTTTTTTTTCTTGATATCGCCCCAATAGTTTATTTTGGCTTTGATTTCCCTTGCCTCATGAGACATATCTAAAAAGAAGTTCTTACAGCCAATTTCAAGGAAGTTACTGCCTGTGTTCTCTCCTAGGATCTTTATGGTTTCAGGTCTCACATGTAGGTCTTTCATCCATTTTCGATTTATTTTTGTGCGTGGTGTAAGGAAATGGTCCAGTCTCATTCTTTTGCGTGTGGCTGTCCAGTTTTCCTGACACCATTTGTTGAAGACACTGTCTTTTTTCATTAGATATTTTTTCCAGCTTTGACCAAGATTAACTGAGCATATAATTGGGGGGTTCATTTCTGGGTTTTCTTTCTGTCTATGTGTCTATTTTTGTGCCCATACCATACCGTCTTGATAACTACAAGTTTGTAACACAACTGAATTTTTTCTTTTCTTTTTTCTTTTTTCTTTATTTTTTATTTTGCAAGCTTTATTTTTCTTTTGCAAGCTTGCTTTGGCTACTTGGGCTCTTTTGTGGTTCCATACAAATTACAGGATTATTTGTTCTAGCTCTGTGACTAATGCTGGTGGTATTTTGATAGGGATTGCATTAGATGCGTAGATTGCTTTGAATAGTATAGACGTTTTAACAATATTGGGTCGTCCAATCCATGAACATGTGTGTCTTTCATTTCTTTGTGTCCTCTTCAATTTCTTTCATTAGTGTTTCATAGTTTTCAGAGAACATGTTTTTCACTTATGCGGTTAGGTGTATTTCTAGGTATCTTATGGTTTTTGGTGGAATTATAAGTGGGATTGATTCTTAACTGTTCTTTCTGCAGTTTCATTATTAATGTATAGAAATGTAATAGTTTTCTGTACATTGATTTTGTACCCTGTGACTTTATTGAATTTATCAGTTCTAGCAGTTTTCTGGTGGCACCTTTAAGATTTTCTATAGAGAGTATCATGTCATCTGCAAATAGTGAACGTTTTACTTCTTCCTTGCCAATTTGGATGACTTCTAGTGCTTCTTGTTGTGTGAAGGCTGTGGCTAGGTCTTCTAGTACTATGTTAAATAACAGTGGTGAGAGTGCACAACCCTGCCTTGTTTCTGACCATCAAGGAAAAGCTCTCAGTTTCAGGATGATATTAATCGTGTGTTTTGCATATATGGCCTTCACTATGTGGAGGTATAGTCCCTCTAAGCCTACTTTGTTGAGTGTTTTTGTCATGAACGGATGTTGTACTTTATCAAATGCTTTTTCTGTATCTATTGAAATGATCATATGGTTCTGATCTTTTCTTTTGTTAATGCAACATATCACATTGATTGATTTGTGACTAATGAACCACTCTTACAAACGAGGAACAGATCCCACTCAACTGTGGTGAACGATTTTTTTTAAGTGTCTTATTGGATTCAGTTTGCTAGTATTTTATTGAGAATTTTTGCATCATGTTCATCAATGGAGAGATCACCTAAACAGGAAATCAACAAGGAAACAATGACTTCAAATGAAACACTGGGCCAGAATATACATTAACAAATATATTCCAAACACTCCACCCTAAAACAGCAGAATACACATTCTTTTCAAGTGACCATGGAACATTCTCCAGAAAAGATCACAAAAGTAGGTCACAAAAGAGACCTCAACAAATACAAAGAGACTGAAGTCTTACCATGCACCTTCTCTGACCATAATACAATGGAACTAAAGCCAACCACAAGAAAAAAATCTGGAAAGACCACAAATAAAAGGAGGTTAAAGAACAAATGAAAATGAAAACATAATGGTACAAAAGTTTGGGTTACAACAAAAGTGGTCCTAAGAGGGAAGCATATATAGTACTATAGACCTACCTCGAGAAGCATAAAAAATCTCAGAAAAAAACAATCTAATATCACATCTAAAGGAGCTAGAAAAAGAACAACAAACAAAACCCAAAACCAGAAGAAGGAAGGAAACAGTAAAGATTAGACCAGAAATAAATGATACAGAAACAAAAACCATAATAAAACAGATCAGTGAAACCAGGACCTGATTCTTTAAAAAATTAATAAAATTGATAAACCTCTGGCTAGGCTTATCAAAAAGAAGAGAAAGGACCCAGATAAATCAAATCACAAATGAGAGAGGAGAAATAACCAACACCACGGAAATTCAAGCAATTACAAGAGAAAATTATGAAAACCTACACACCACCAAATCGGACAATGTGGAAGAAACAGATAAATTCCTAGAAACAGGGATGGCTGGGTGGCTCAGCCTGTTAAGCATCTGCCTTCAGCTCAGGTCATGGTCCCAGGGTCCTGGGATCGAGTCCTGCATCAGGCTCCTTGCTCAGCAGGGAGTCTGCTTCTCCCTCTGCCTGTGGCTCCCCCTGCTTGTGTGCACTTTTTTTCTCTCTCTCTCTCTCTCACTTTCTCTCTCTCTCTCTCTCTCTCTCTCATAAATAAATAAATAAATAAATAAAAATCTTCAAAAAAATTTCCTAGAAACATCAAAACTACCAAAACTGAAACAGGAAGAAGTAGAAAACTTGAACAGACCGATAACCAGCAAGGAAATCGAATCAGTAATCCAAAAAATCCCAGCAAACAAAAGTGCCTTTGTCTTAGTTTTCTCAATTACGTGTCAGGCTACCTGTAGATTTCAGGTCGGTGCTCTGCTCTGTCTTCCCTGAAGACAAAACCAGAATTTAGATTTCCTGACTTTACAGTGCGTGAGAGTCTATTACTTCGATGCATTTGAAAGTAATAGGAAGCTCTGTGAAAAAACAGGTCAGCCAGACATCACTGTCCCGGGGGACGTGGTTGGCCACGTAAGGCAGGGGGACCATGAAACCCACCTTCCTCCGCGGCCCGCAAGAAATTACACTTGTTCATGGCAACTCGGCTGAAGTTGAAACATCAGCTCAATGTGAAAATCCTAACAAGGAAAAAAAAAAAAAAAGAAAGAAAGAAAATCCTAACAAGACTATTAAATCTGATCAGACTTATGTCTTGCAAAGATATACAGACAATTAACTTGCAACAAATTTTAATCTTTGCCATTTGTAATTTATATTGCTATTTACAACTGTTTCTAGTACTTGTAACAGCTCCTTAAGCCTCAGTGAGAAGCAAGAGTGAAGGGTTTTGCCTGTCACCTCTTACTGACATTCAAAGAATCTCCAATGAGACCACAGAAAGCCTCAGATTGACTTGCCCTCCAGGTGACTTGAAAAACGTCCTGACTGATACCCATCATAAAATGTTTCAAAGGCTTACTTTGAGGAAACACAGTTTCTTCTAAAAATTGCTTATGTGTTTTCTGTAAATGGCATATGCTTGTTTTTATAAAGAACACCGTTCAAGTAAGGAAAGGAATGAAGAAGAAAATTTGGAATTATCCCCCACTGTTCAGTGTGGTGAGCACACTCCTCTATCCCTACCCATGCACAGAGATCTACTAAGAGAAGTTTAGGAAGGAGGGTATCTAAGCTTAAAAATAAGTGAAACTTGATTTGGGGGCTATAAGTCAAGATCACGAAGGCTGGATAAAGGGGCTTCCGGTGCCGGGGATGGTCTATTCTTTGAATGGGTGCTAATTGCAAGACTGTGCTCATTTTGCAGAAATACGCCTTATACAACTATGATTTATGCACTTTTTCTGTTCAGAAGTTACACTTGAGTAAAGATTCTTACTTAAAACCCCTTGATTAAGTAAATCAGTACTCCAAGGAGAGGAAGGAGAAAACGGGGGAGAGGAAACATATTCTCAGAACCAATTCAGTCCATTTTAAAAATTCATCCACTCCATGTCAATGCACTTTCACACAAGCTTACCAGGCAGTGCTAAGTCCCAGACTGGGTAAACGGTATTCGCCTTTTTCAGGGTCACGAAACCTACGTTATAAACACAGTTTTACAAAGAACTTCTATGATCCGTGAATACAAACCAGGCAAGTCTTAGGTGTGGCGACATATTACAACGTAGTCTGCTCCTTAGAAACACCCAAAGCCGATGAACCACACTTTGCATGAATTGATTCGTCAGTCATGGTCAGAAACATACAAATCATATAGAAACAGAGTAACAGTTAATTAAAGAGACTGATTAAGTAGGTACTGGTGTTGATTTCTCCCCTTTCTCTCTACCAGAGACTTTGCCCATTTCCTAAAACTTGTCCATACATGCTTCCTTATATTTTGATTTCCCTACTGAAACCAAAATAAACACAGTAACTAACCACATAAGGAAATTAACCCAAGTATTTTTATAAAACGTGCTTTAAATCCAAACACAGAATTTCAGAATCCAAACACCCAATGCCTCCAAATACACTTGCCCTTCTCGGGGGGGGGGGGGGGGGGGGGGGGGGCGGAAAGAGGGAGGGGGTGACTCGGGGGGGGGGGTTTTGGGGGAGTCCGGGCCCTTCATAGACCCAAAAATCCTCAGGGGTCCGAGATGTCTGGGCAGCCAATCCACATATTGGATTGCTAAATCCCAAGAGTAAGACGGGAAGTAAGAGAGGAGGGGAAAAAACTAGCAGGCATCTGGGAATACCGATGGGAAGGGCAGAAGTCAGAGAAGCAGACGTGGGGAGGGTGAGCCTGCCTGTCGTAAGCTCAGCCAGAAGTACCAGATACAGCCAGGACTGGACATACATCGGAGGGTCTTCATGCCACTCTCATGTCCACATTTACACGAGAACATTTAAATTTGCGTTTAAGGCTAACAACCTGAACTATCCCATTTCTCCCATAATCCTCTGAGCATCTCCCCAAGGAGCATCTCCTCCCAGGAACCTATTTAATTTCTAGGTTTCCCAGCTAATTAGTCTCTTTATCCTAGGTCTTCCTCTCTCACGTTGTTGATTTCACAGTCAACATGAGGCTTGATCAGCAACGACTTCTGTGGTATTTTACCCACCATGCCATATCCACCTGCTCTTACGTCTTCTCGCCAGACGGGACCGGTCCGGCATCCAGCGTGAGCCATCTGGACCCGTGAAGCTGACCAACGGGATGAAACCGGAACGGAGCTCACATTTGCTTATTTTCAGCTCTGCACTTCCCCGAAGCCATCAAAGGCAGCTCCTTCACACAAGACCACAGAAAGCACAAGGGGAACGATTCATCTTCATTACATCACTGGTCGTGCAATTTATAATTTTTAATGCGCCTGACACACTCTTCAAGGAGAGACTCAAAGCCAACCGACACACTGAAGTCCCTAAACTGTGCCATCAAAATATCCCCCTTCCTGACAATTACTATCCTACCTATTCTAATTAATAAAATACTTCTATTCTGTGTGCTTTTTTTTTTTTTTTTTTGAGGGAAGGGGGCTTTTTTATCCACTCGTGTTCTTCCATATCTTTCCATTCATCTTATCAACGTGATGCTAGGTCATCAGTTATCAAGAACACAGCCTTGAAATCATTAGTCATTTCCAGCTATCTCCAGTTTGCCCTCTACGTGTCACCTTCAAACTTCCAAAACCTTCGGATCTATATATCTGGGGGTAGGCACACGTCCCCTCCCCTGACCCTCTGAACCCACCTTCTTCTCTTCAGGAACATAATCCAAAGGCCACTTAGCATCTTGAGCCTCCACATTTGTCCCAGAACACGCTACACTGTCACTCACCTCTAAATACACCCCTGGACTTCAGGTGACAGGCTACAAAAGTCATCGGTTTATATGTTTTGACTCTCATACTTTTGCTTCCTTGATGGGTGTCTTTTTTATTCCTTTGACAACACACACAACCTACCGGATACAAAGCGTCCTGCCTGGTGGCGGAGGAACTACAGTCACAGGACTCTCCCTCACTCTTCTCGAGTCCGTTGCTGCGTTTCCCTTTCTCAAGTTCACATTCAGTCAGTGGCCTGCGCCGGTGAACCGTTCATGCATCTGTCCTCCTGCTCGGATTCTTTTTCATTTTTTCCCCACCATCCTCACTGAAATCCTGATCACCTGTACTCCAATAATTTCAAAAGCTTCCTCGCAATTCACCTCCCCACCGTGATCTCCGGCCTAATCAGACATCCAACTGTACACAAACGTTAAGGCAATTATTACCGAGACCCAACAGAAGTAAGAATCATGAGTCCCACTTTGCAAACAAGAACAGTAACTGTTAAGAAGGAGTTTTAAAAAATCACTGCCCCCAAACCACACAAACAGGTGGGTAGCAGAAAAATGGAACTCTAGGTCTGGCTGCATTTAAATCTTCTTTTCGTAACATTAGACTCTGTCCCAGATGAAGGGAACTGTTGAAGGGAAGCTGGCCACAGCGGGAACATAAGGTAAGAATCAAATGACAATATTGCATCCAAACAGAAGACACCAAGAAAGAACAATCTTAGGAGCGGATTGGATATGAAGAAGAAAGAGAAGTGTCAAAGATTATTTGAAGCTTTAAAGGCTGGGTCATCGAAGTCTTGGCTTGGCTTACCTTCCTCCAGACCTTAAAAGGTTGTAGGATGAGGTGGCTTAGGGAATAAGGGCCTTGAGGGGTGCCTGGTATGGGCGGGGGTCTGTTGGTTGAGCGTCCGACCCGTGGTTTGGGCTCAGGCCCTGATCTCAGGGCTGTGGGATAGAGCCCTGTGTCAGGCTCCGTACTGAGCATGGAGTCTGCCTCGGATTCTCTCCTTCTCCCTCTGCCCTTACCACTCATGCCCTCTCTCTCTCTCTCTAAAATAAATAAATTAATTTAAAAAAAAAAAAGAAGGGCCTTGTAATTGTTCCTACCCTCACACTACCTATTCCTAGCTGTGTGTCTTTAGCAAATATTTAACGTCTCTGTACCTTACCTCAGCACAATGGTAATCATAATCATAATATCTGCTTAAAAATAAGGATGGGGAATATTAAAGTATTTAAAACACTTGGCACGTAGCAGAAACAACCTCGATATTTGTAACATATTCCTTGAAAGCATTCACACATTTCCTTTGCTTTGAAATAACTTAAAGTGGTTTGCAATTCTGTGGGATGGATTTAACTCTGCATTTTCTTCTGATCTGTAAATAAAATGAAAACAGGCGATCTGAGGCCAGAGCCCACGGCGGGCCGAGGTACTTGGTGGAGCGCCCAGCAAGTCCCAACACGCTCCTGATCCTAATAAGGAGGGTCTGAAACACAATGACTGTCCCTTCTCTCTGATAAGCAAGGTAACTGACCACATCTGCATGATAAGAAACACGGGTTTCCTCGTCCTCATGGAGGGACTTCTTGAAAAATCTAACCTATGCAGAGATTCCCTCCCTTTACCATCAAAGACCCGTTGGTCAACCCCCTGCTCTCTGGACGGAGTTCTCACTAGAAGGAAAGGTAGGCACAGCTCCCTTTGCAAAAGCCGGCTGGTGAGACTGTCTGCCCTACAACACCGTGACCGCTTCAGTGTTCGCGGTTTGGAAAAGCTCAATTAGACCAAAGGTTTCATTTCAATGTACAACTGGGTAATGTTTCCAACTTTTTTTCCGCCATCCAAAAAAGAGGTCCACATACCTTCCTTAGGTTGTGCTACTGCAATTAAGTGAGTCCGTCCCTGGCAGGCTCCTTGTCGTCTCCCTGAATGTGGTACAAGATTGTCGCTATGCTTCAGCTCATGCCCAGGCTTCAAGGGCACTGGCAGGGACCCACCTGCATTAGAGCTCGGTCCTTTTTAATCCTTAAAGGAACGCCCTCAGGCTAATAAAAAGAAAAGAATTGGGCGCCTGGGTGGCTCAGTCATTAAGCGTCTGCCTTCCGTTCAGGTCATGATCCCATGGTCCTGGGATCGAGCCCTGCGTTGGGCTCCCTGCTCGGCAGGAAGCCTGTTTCTTCCTCTCCCGCTCCCCCTGCTTGTGTTCTCTCTCTCTCTCTGTCAAATAAATAAATAAAATCCTTAAAAAAAAAGATAAAGAATTATTATGCCTCAAGAATTGAGGCAAAAACATTCGAAAGCACTAAGGAGCCCCCTTTAATCCTCATGCCGGGCAAGCTGATGGTTACCCACCCTGCTGGGCAAGGAGGAATAGGTGGTTCTTTCATGTGACATCTCCCGGGGTTCGAAGACCCCCTAGCCCGTCAACTAAGGAGGGAACAATCGGACCCTGAGCTTTGTGACTGTTTCCAGGGTCTGTCTGCTCCTGAGCGAGTGAGCAAGGCTGGAGGGTGAGGGCAGAAAGTGAAATGAAAGTCTCATCAATCTGGTTCCCAGTGTCCCCTTTTCTGACTGGCTGGAGAGGCAGACTTACTTCTAAAAATTCCCATATCCCTCATCAGCACTCTCTTCATTCATCTGGATTATAAACGGGATAATCGTGTCCCACACATCAGCTGTGCAGTCAAATAAATGTATTTTAGGCATTCTCTCTACACAGTAATAGGTTATATTTTCTCTTAAATGTTATATAATCTTATTATTACCCATGTCCTTCGTCGCTGGATTCCTTAAAGGAAATGCGTGGGGCCCAGGGAGCTCAGCACACCGCCCCCCCAACTCCCCGACCAGGGGCCACCCCACCCCTGGTCTGAGACCTCGCGCTCCCAGAAAGGCATGCCCCCCCCGGGCAATGTTCGCTCTGCCACGGCCAATCCAACAGACTTCCCCCAAACAAAGTCACTTACACTTTGTTTTAGAACCTGGGCCCCTCTAGTCGCTGTGCGTGAATGACAGTTTGGAAGGAAAGAAAAAAAAAAAAAAAGAAATCACTTAGAAGTTTGCTCTAGTCATGGGGAACGTGCCAATGCCTCCCATCGACAGTGACACTCGCAGAACTGTGACATTTCACTCGTCAGGCAAGAGAGCTGCTTCCGAATGAGCAGGTTTGTAGCCCCGCACGAAAATACCGAGAAAGCAAAGCAATTACTTCTGGAAGGCGGCCGCCTGGAAATTACAGCTGCGTCCAGAGGACGAGCACGCACGAGAGGCTGCGTTAATCGGGGCTCACGTCTGAGGTCACCATTGGACCGTCCCTCCCTGCTACAGCCCAGCAAATGGTCCTTATTCATTACAAGGCTCCGAATCATTTTTCCCAAAAATTAGGGCTTTGGGGCCAAGTTGGGGGAGGGGGTCCCTGCCCTTTCTAGGAAGAAACTGAAGCACCCCAGAGCTCAAGTTCAGCCTCCTGCTACCCACAGCCAATGCCACGGACAGATGCCAGGTCCCAAACCAGCTCTACAGAAAACTCTGGAGGTTCTTACCATTGTGATCCAATCTTCCCTCCCTGCAGAGGCCAGCAGCCAAGAGCTGTTGCCGGTGAGCCGGTCCCACAGCCGCTGGAGGCTTTGGAGGCAGAGAATGTTTCGTGTGGTGCAAATGTGCCACCGCTGACTATATTTCAGTCCCTCAATTGCTGGCCTCGATGCTTTGGAAAACAGCCAAACCCAGCGCGGGGAGAAAGGGCTGCAGCTTGCAATTCCAGAATTTCCCTGAGAACCTGCTCTTAAAGACCCGGGTCTCTTGTTTAGCATTTTAAGCAAATACCAAAGGCTGCTACATTCAATCAGCTCTCCCTGCCTCCCTCCCTGCCTCCCTCCCTCTCTCTCTCTGATGGGGTGTGTTGCTTTCTGGGGTGAAACTATAGCGGGAGCTCAAGCTGACCCAGGGGAACGCAGGCACCCTGCCAGCTTCCGCACACCTCGGAGCTGAGCAGAGCCGCCAGTCTTCCCATCAGAGAGGAGAGGGAGAGGCCACACCGGCGCGCCCCGGGGGACATTAGGGTCGCGACAGCCCTGTAACGGGCGGGAGTCTGCAAAGTGCGCCCCGGACCAATCCCAGGACCTAAGCCCCGGCTACACCGTTCACAGTCGCGCTGTCAGATCCAAACAGGTGGGAAGCAAAGTTCTTGGAGCATCAAAAGAGTCCATGAAGCAGAGCTTTATCCTACAAAATAGACTAGAAGCTCTTCACAGGCAGGGACCGTATCTGCCAAGATGCTTTAAATCTAGCCGCGTCTGCTCAGTCATAGGAAACCGTTGGGCTCTTTGTTCCTCTGGTGTTTTGACTACACTTTATGGCTTACAGATGTTTCTCTCTCTCGGAAGGATTCGGCCACACAGCTAGCACACAGAAGAGGCAGAGTGACGGTCAAAGCTCAGGCCAGGACGCATGAAAATAATAGCGCCAATAAGCAGAAGCAGCGCTTAACTGCTAAACTGTGTACCTGCTTTTCCTTCCTCACTTACTATAAGTTCCAGTAAAGCGGCTGCCGTGTTGGGTTTTGGAAGGTGGAAAAAAGAGAAATCCTCTTACACAGGTGTACAAACAGCTATACTCTTGCATTCAGTGTTTTCTGAATGGAGCCAATCCATTTTATCTTCTTCATGAATCCTTTATTCATCCTTAAAAGATATGTAAAATGTATACGAGAAGCCCACCGAGACGAGACTACCTCCCTCCAAAGAGGGCTTGTTATTCACTGGTCAGTATTTGAAATACTGGACCTGCATGAATAAAAATAATAAACAGATAAATAAAGGAGCCAGGAGAGACGGGAAGCTCCCGAGGGCGCCGCGCCCCCCAGTTCCTACTGCCACGATCCCCTGTGGGTAAGATTCCAGAGGAAATGAAGGACATCAGACTCCCGATTATTCCACAGCAGCAGAATGAGGCCTGTCCACCCCCTCAGAAGAGCAGCGAGAAGGGTTAGCAACTGTTATCTTTCCCCCATTCTCCTATCTCCAGTTTTATCCCCCAAACCCTATCCTCTTGCACTGCCTTGGGGTTTTGTTGTCTTTGGACACAGGTAGCCTCATCCACACCTCTGACCAGCCCCACAGGCAGCCAATTCAGAAGGGAGGGTTTCAAGAGTTCGAATGGACCAGAGATTACAGGATCCCTTAGAAATAAGCACACGGGATTACTGGATCCCTTAGAAATAAGCACACGGGATTACCGGATCCCTTAGAAATAAGCAAATGTGTTTACAACATCCTTTAGAAATAAGCAAATGGGATCACTGGATCCCTTAGAGGTAAGTTCACAGGATCGCTGGATCCCTTAGAAATAAGCACACGGGCACGAAGTCGCTTTCAAATTTAATCTCAAGCAATCCTACTCAGTCTAAGAATCATAAAGCATGTAGGGATGTCCTTCAGCTTCTAATAATGTTTCGAAGGTTTCTGTTTCAATAGCTAGAACTGATGTCGGTAGAGGGAAAATTAGGTCAAGGCAATGAGAAAAAGAACCCATCACTTCCTAAAACCCCTCAGGCTTGCCAAGTATTTATACCACGAGAACAGTCACCCAGAAGACAACATGTTTCGGCAATAAAATACTGACATTAACTTTGATCACGGTATTACTTAAGAGCTATGAAGTCATACGGGACAGTTTCTAACCATGAAAAGTGGCTGGAGTAGGGAGGAAATTAAGGAGACGGGGAGACAATGCAAGTGTTCTCCAGGAAAGGGAGCAACAAGCACATACACACACCGATCGCATGAAGGTCTGAACGGTCTAGCGGAGGACACGGAGCCTGTTGTACTGACAATCCTGAATTCTAGAGAGAGCTAAGGAGCGGGGGTTCTCGGGATTCTGTGCCTGGGATCTTGATTTCCTCCAAGGGGCACAGATTCGGTGCCTGTTCTCCGTTGTCACCACAGGAGGGAGCTGCTGCGTAACAAGGGCAGGGCTCTCCGGCTTCCGGAAGGTTGACCAGCTTTCATCCCCAGCTCCGGCTCCTGGAGATGCTGCCAACCCGAAAAGAACGTGAGCAGTCGGTGGTTCAAAATCAGCTTCCGAAGCCCTCGTCCGACGGACCCTGCTCTGGTGTTCACCTGCAAGTATGTGCGCACACAGGGCAACGACTATGGGCTTTTTTTCCCCCTACACCTACTCGACTGTCAGATTTTATAAATCATTTGAAAGATGTTGTTTCGATGAAGATAACCCAGGTCCACATCTCAGCATTAAGATCCCTGATTTTTTTAGCTAATGCCCTTAATCCCATGGAGCTCACTGGAGTGACTTACCCGTGGGTGAAAGCAACCTGTAATCTGTCTTCACCCGCCCAGTTCTTTGGGCATAAATGATCACCCCAAGTCAGAAAAGTCTTCCGAGGCAAATTGCCAAAGATGATTCCGTGATGGTAAATAAGCAGCTTAATGAAGTGAATTCTCCTTATTGACCTCAGGCCGGAGTCACATCTGTGCCCACTCCTTGTCTGGGTTCTTAAACACTCCTTCAAAGAAGCCGTCAAGTTCAGCTCTAATTTGCCCCCAAAGAATTCAGCGCAAGCCCATTTAGCAAAGTGATTATCCCCCAATTTGGAGGCAACGAGGGAGAGGCTTCCGTGCGATCCCAAGAGGCGTCCATCTGATCCTAGTGCGGGTCCCAGAGGGCGGGTCTAGACCCAGATCAGTGCGGGAACCTGTGATACAAGGCGCGTCTGCAAAGCTGGGTGCAGTGTCTCAAGGTCAGGTGAAGCTGCAGCCAAAACGGGGACCAGGCGGGACGCGCAGTAGGAACAGAAGTCCGCAAAGACGGCGGTCCTGGCTCTCCCGTTAGGTAAAGTTCCACTCTACCCCGGCTCACTGGTCAGGCCATGAGTGGAGCAGAGTGGGGACGGAGGGGCCAGCTCTCCCCATGCCACCATGCTCCGAGGCAGGGACCCAAGAGTCTAGGAATTCTAAATGGGAACCTGGCCTCCCAGGCTGTTATGAAGAAAGACTTGTCCGGATAGAAGGATGGAACGTATCTTATCTAAGAGCGTATCAGCTTGACTTGGATGTTTCATATAATTAGAGGTATGAAGCTTTGTCCCAGACCCCACCAACACCAACCCCACCTTTCTTCCTTACACCATTTTGCGAATCAAAGGTGTCTCTCGGTTTGGTTCTGTTCAGTAGCTCTTGGCTGGGCTTCTATGGGGATGAGAATTTGTAGACACCACAGGAAGGCTTGGCTATTGAAGCTTAAATTAACTAAAATTAACAATGCAGTTCCTCCATTACCTCAGGCACATTTCCAAGGTCCCACAGTCCTATGTGGCTAGAGGCTACTGTGTTGGACAGAGCCCATCCAGAACATTCCACGCCCTGCAGGCCATGCTGTCCTAGAGAAGATGGGGTTGATGGGACATCTGCGCAGTGTGGGCACAAACCCCAATGCAGTTTGCACATTGGAATTCCAGTCTGGAGTGATCCTGGCTGTTCTTAAACATCTTAAATGCTATCATTTGTTTGGGGACAGTCTAAATCAGAGGTCTCAAACAGGCCACCTGCGGAATGAAGATCTTCTTTGGTTTCTGTCATACTGTAAACACAGTGAAATTAGTTTCCAACATTTAAAAAATGAGAACTCATTAAAATCTAGTTTTCTGGGTTTTTTTGGTTTCTCTTGAAAACATCAGAAGATCTGGCACCTCCCAGCCTCCAATCCCACGTGGAACACAGACCCGGAGCCAAGAACCTGCTGTCCCTTCCAAAGGAGCCCGTGGCTTCAGCTGACCAACGTCCCCACTGGCCACTGTGGTCAAGGTCTTTGCTGTCTAATTCCTGCCATACATGCATTTGAATGGGAACAGAAATAACATCCCGAGTGTTGCAGAAGAGGAAGTATCTGTAATAAAACACCATAAAGACGCCCAGAATACTCTTGCTTATTTTTTCTACACATACTTAAATAAATAAATCCCACTCACTCAACCAAAAGCACTCTACAATCTATAGAAACAGGATTAGTGAATTACGACAGAAGTGCACTTCGTAATTTCCAATAACATCCTAGGCTTTCACAATTAATACGGGGGGGGGAGGACAAGAAGAGGGGATTCTTCCTCCCTTGTCCACTGCCCATTCCTCCACAAAGAAACACACACAACACACATATGCACACACACAACATACAACATATGCACACATATAACACACAAACATACATACAACATGCGCAACACACATGTATACAGAGCACACTCAAATACACGACATATACACAATACACACAATAAACACATACACACATATACCACACACATATATATATACGCCACACATATCTATACACACCACAGACACATAACAACACACACAAAGCTGTGTCCCTCAGGTACAGTGAGGCTCTACAAAGATCTAGTTATACATAAATAAAAATGAGCCCACGTCTGAACAAGATTTTAAATAATATTTGGGAGCCTAATGGAAAAACATCTCAATCATGCACAAATCTCTTCGTTCAAAAATCCAGCCTCACGCCCATGAACTTGCACCTGTTTAAACTGAAGCTCCGGGAAGAAGCAGGGACTTAGCTGTCCTGTCCAGTGCCAGCACGGAGCCGTATTCAGTTCTCCGGAAATGTCTGGTAAACGGGGTATGAGCACCCTTGGGGGGAATGGAACATTCCCTTAGAAATCCCAGGTCTCTGCTAACTCCTCCTTCAGCCTACTGTAATGACATTAATTTATTCCACAGACAGTCGCGGAAGGCCTCTTATGTGCTGGGCCTCTGCCGGAGTCTTATTTTAGGACGCAGCTGTTTATTCTCCAAATCACAGGTCACGCACTTAGGAAAAGAGCCACAGTCGGTCAGAAGGACTGGATTCTCGAGCCGCACTGCCTTTGAAAAACAACAACAACTGTATATACACAAAACAATACTATAATGTGTGCGTATCACAACTATTACACATTTTCCAGATCTATGATACCTACTATAACAAACAGTCACCGTACCATCTGTATACTCTCCTATATTATGTCCCCTATTCCCGAACCTTCCCTTCACCTCCTGGTCCCCACAGACACCTGGCTTCCCCCAGGGCCCCCGCCCTCCCTACCATCCTCTCTAGGCAAAACTGTTTTCCTCTCAGTCCCTGGGCCACCGGTTGAGGAAGGCAGGACACATCCTTCCCGCCCCTCCCGCCCCCTCCCTGCCCCTCTGAAACCATTTGTTCTCCCTCCTTTCTCCCAAAAAAGGCTCCAGCCCCAATCTCATGCCATCAGACGAGATCGCCCAATATGTGTCTCAAGGGCCCCACTGTCCGCTGACTCCCAGGCCAGCTGTCTTCTCCCTTCTCTCTGCGATGGAATGTCTCCGTTGCTGCTTGGGGTTTAATGATGGATGCGTTATCTCACATGTAAGGGAACCTCCCAGGGCTCTGCGATCTCATTTCCTTGAACCATCCCTTTCAACAATCCCCACTCGGCCTCAGCCACCGGCTCCCAAGTCACCACCACCAGCCTCTACCTTTCCCTGTCACTTTCTCTGCCAGTGATTCTTCACCTCCCCCAACCCCAACCTCCATCCCCCCCACCCCCACCCCCTCCATGAGGATTGGCGACCCATGGATCACAGAGCCCTGATACCATGTCTTACCCCAGAGGTCTTCTCTTCCACTCCACCAGCTGGAAATCAAAACCAAACTGGGTGACCTCAGTCTCCCATGCATCCTCTAGTCCGTGCCCTTCTTGTCCTGCCTCCTTGTATTTGCTTGTCCCCCAGCACTGGACACATGCCACCCTCCCCTCTCGCCTCCTGCCCCTGCGCAGCAAGGCCAACCTCCCTTCACGCCTGCATCTCCATGGGATCCCTGGGCCTCCCAAGCAATGGTTCTCAACGCCGCCCAACTAGGTCATCTGCTCCTCTCCAAGGGCTGTTTCACATCTCTCGCCTCTCTCCAAACTTCCAACACCATCTGGCCCCTTTTCACTCTCAGCTTCTGATCTTTGGTCTTCCCTCACTTCTACAGACCCCTGGCCTCCCACTTACCCCCTCTCCCAGGACGATCTCCCTCCCCTCCCCGCAGGCACCAAGGGAGAAAGAGCCCTGATGCTATTTAAAGGCAGCCCCTCTAGGGGTCCTTCAAGGGCTTCTCATCTGGAATTACCCCCTTTTCTACAAGAAAGAGTCAGTTTGTTTGCTCTACACGGAATCACTCCTATCAGCGCAAAAATGCTACTAATGCCTCCCACCTCCCAAAGGAACAAAAAGACCTTCTCCTCTCCTCATTTCCTCACTAGCTGCCACGCCATTTCTTTTCTTCCTGCAATGAAACCTGGAAAGCATGACCTATGCTGGGTCTGCCGTCCCCTGACACTGCCCATGACCCCCCTCCTCCCTGCCCCTGTCACCCGACCTAATGTCCACACTTAGGTCTAATTACACCTGAGCCTCGAAAGCCTTTCACACAATCCATCATTCGTCTCCCTCGATATGATTTTGTCACTTAGCCTCTGAGGACCTCAAAGCTCCTGATTTTCTGTCTACTTCTCTGTTCCTTCTTTGTCTACTTTGCAGGTCCTTGGCCCAAGCTCTTGATTTTGGAACGCCTCTGGGTTCGGTCCTTGGTTTCCTGTCCCTCTACCTTCTAGCCCCCTAGCTTTAAATAGCAATTAAACGCCAGCGACTCCCACATGACATCACCGGCACCAACCTCCTTTGCTAGCTCCAGACTTGTCTATCCAAGTTGATGCAACAATGCCACGGGGACGCCCAAGAGGATCCCAAAATCAACCGGACCAACCCGAACACGGTTCCTGCCGTCCCAACCTCCACTTCCCTGAAATATTGTCCACCCACAACCCTCTTCATCTTGATGACGGCAACTCTATCCTTGCAGGCCACACACTTTAGAAGCACACTCACTGCAGGACTATAATGATTTTTTTTTTTTACCAAATGGTCCAGCATTTCCACTCCTATGTAGATCCGCAAAAGAACGGGCAACAGATGTTCAGACAAATGCCCATATTCAAGTAATCGTGGCAAGTCCATCGCAAGAGCTACAAAAGCAGAAACGACGTGATGTCCAACCCGTGAACCAGCGGGTCAACGACACGTGGCAGAGCCGTACAACGAGCTGCTGCCCAGCCGTTGGGGGATGAAGCATTACCACCGGCCACGGCTTCGCTGAAGCCTGAAAACGCAGAGTGAGTGAAAGAAGCCAGACGCAACACAGTACCTGTTACAGGATTCCCCTGACACGGAGTATGCAGAAGAGGGAAATCTCGAGACAGAGAGGAGGTTAGTGGTTCCAGGGGCTTGGCCAAGTAGAGGATGAAGTAAGGCTGTTTTGTTTTTGTTTTATTTGGGGGATTTTTAGGGGGGGTTATTTATTTATTTGAGAGACAAGAGAAAGAGAGAGCATGAGAGGTGGGGATGGGGAGAGGCAGAGGGAGAAGCAGGCTCCCCACCGAGCAGGGGGTCCGACGCGGGGCTCGATCCCAGGACGCGGAGATCATGACGCGAGCTGAAGGCAGACGCTTCACAGACTGAGCCCCCGAGGTGCCCCAGAGAGGCTGTGGGATGGGTGCACAGAGGTGGTGACTGCCCAATGCCAGGAAGGCCTTGAGTGCCACTGGACTATGTGCTTAGAAATGGCTTAAGGTTCTGTAAATTTCACGTCAATTAAAGACCAAAAAAAGGGAGAAACTCCCTTAACACCTTTCTTTCTCTGATACTCCTAATTTAATCTATAAGAAACTCATCTGGGTCCGCTTTCCAAACACCTCCAGAATGGGACCACTTCTCCCCTTGACCCTGCAATCACTCTGGTCAAGGTCAACACCATCTCTCTTTGGAGGACTGTGGTCATTGCCCCCCCCCCGTGCCCCTGCTGCCCCTCCAATCTGCTCTCAACACAGCCAGGCTGAGTGTGTCACCTGTCGACTGCCACCCTGCAAGGGTGTCCCATTTACCGCTCAAGCCAACCTTCCAACTGTCCAGGGGCCCCACGTGACCCCGCCTCCGGGACCATCCCTCCTCATCACGTAAACCTTGGCTCTCCCACCTGTTCCCTCCAGCAGAGCCACACTGGCCCCTGGCCCAGTCTTCAGTGACGCCAGGCATGTCCCACCACCGGCTTCTCTGCCCTGATGTTCTCCCACCTGGAAACCACTGGGCTAATTCCCTTATCTCCTTCAAGGCTTGGCCCAATCTCACCTTGTCAAAGATGCCTTTTTACCCACCCAGACCCATAACTCTGGTCCCCCTCATGCTGCCCTAATTTTACTTATAGCCATGCATTTTTCCCTTCCAATATACTATATGATTGCCAAAGAAAAAAAAAAAAGTGTCCCTTAGTTAGGATGTAAACTCCATGAAGGGAAAAATTTGCACCTATTTTGTTCCCCAGTCTATCTCAGGCATCCAGAACGGTGCCTGGCACATGGCAGGTCAGAAATATTCACTGAATTGAATAGATCTTCAAACTATAAAGAAATGAATGATAAATGAAGGGGCATGTGCGCCCCAATGTTTACCGCAGCAATGTCCACACTAGCCAAACTATGGAAAAGAGCCCAGATGTCCACTGATGGATGAATGGATAAAGAAGATGTGGCGTATATATATATACAATGGAATACCATGCAGCCATCAACAAATGAAACCTTGCAATGATGTGGATGGAACTAGAGGGTATTATGCCAAGCGAAATAAGTCCATGAGAGGAAGACAATCATCACATGATCTCACTGATACATGTATTTAAGATGCAAAGCACAGGATCATAGAGGAAGGAAGGGAAAAATAAAATAAGACAAAACCAGAGAGAGAGACAAACCATAAGAGACTCTTAATCATAGGAAACACACTGAGGGTTGCTGGAGGGAAGGAGGTGGGAAGAATGGGGCGGCTGGGTGATAGACATCGGGGAGGGTATGAGTTGTAGGGATTATGGGGTATTATATAAGACTACTGAATCACAGACCTATGTCCCTGAAACAAATAATACATTATTGTTAATTAATTGAATTGAAAAAAAAAAGCTGAAGGAGATGGAGGTTCTGAGCTAGAAAGAGAGGTGTGGGCAAATGACACCACTGGCCAGGTCCCCCTGCGCTGGGCATTTCAATCTTCCCTGAGGGCTCTCTTCTGCTTCATGACCCCATACCCTTGCTCAGCTCTTCTCCACAGCCCTCAAGTCCCTCCCCAGGCATTTCAAGGCAGCAAGTGCATTTATCCTATGAGGTCTAGCCCACTGTCATTTCCTCTAGGAAGCCTTCCCCGATTGCTTGACAGTCCCTCCTTCCTCTGTGCACCCATGGCCCCTGGGCTGACCTCAACCTTCTCACCCTGGACTGCAACTGGTTTTGAGGTGTTTGTCTCCCACACTAGACTCTGAGCTCCTCAGGGATAGAGACTGTTTTATTTTTCTCTGTATCTATAGCAGGTAGAACAGGGATTGGTATAGGACTCAGTAAATATCTGTTTTTGTTTTTGTTTTTCAAAAAAGAACAACAACAAAGAAATGGATCATAAAGATATATACCAAATTGACAATAGTGATTGTCAGTGGGAAATGAGGAGGAGAAGTGAAATTAGGAATAGATACAAGCGACTTACTTCATCTTCACGTGGAATGTTTTGTTTATTTATTTTTTATGTTCTTAAAAGCTTTTATTTATTTATTTATTTGTCAGAGACAGAGAGAGAGAGCATACAAGCCGGGAGAACAGCTGACAGAGGGAGAATAAGGCTCCCCACCGAACAGAGAGCCCGATGCAGGGCTCGATCCTAGGACCCCGGGATCATGACCTGAGCCAAAGGCAGAGGCTTAACCCACTGAGCCACCCAGGCGCCCTGTTTTGTTTCTTTCAGTTAAAAATGATGTTGTGTGTTCATCAGTTTCACAAAATCTCAATACTTGTCCATTATGGATAATCTGTGAGCACTGGTTACAGGATTCTGTGCACTGTTTGGTATGGCTGAAATTTCTCAAAATTATAAAGCAAGTAAGGAGAAAAAAAAAAAACACTTTTATCGTTTTTTGTAGAGAAGAATCCTTTGCTCTTCCCAAAAGGACATGGTAGTCCTCTTGAAATGTCTGCAACAATGTCTTTTTGACTAAATGTAGTCGTTGGGCAATTGCCCAATCCAGCAGAGAAAGGAACTAACAGAGCTCCAAACGCAGAAATAGGATTGTCACTGACTTCACCTCCACACTGCGTGATGCTAGGGGACCACCCAAGAGCAGGGCCCACATCCCTCCGGCACCCTCACTGACATTACCTCCAGAACCCACCAGGTGGCGCTCTGCGTGGGCGTCACAACCACAGAGCAAGGGCTGACCAGTGACCCCGAAGGAACGCCCTTCTCCAAAGACCCTCCTTGGGAGAGTTTTAAAGCTTCTCCAGCATATCTGTGATTTCAGTGCTCATGCTTAGGTCTAGAGCTCCGAAGAGAGCCCCCTGCCCGAGTTTCCCCGCCGGCCCCCTTCCAGGCAATAACCTGATGTGGCACAGCCCTACAACCTCCAGACAAAATTAAAATGTATTTATTTTGGAAAATAGAACTCAGTCATCCACTCGTTTCCTTTTCCAACATTCACAGCAAAACAAAGGTTGTATTGCCAAGAGTTATAAAATTAGAGAGGAAATGAAAATCTGTTATTTTCATAATAAGGTCTTTCCACTTAGCCAAAGTATTTTTGAGTTCCAAAACAACTCATATCCCCAAATGGTTGAGTTTTCATAGTGACTTACTGATTTTAAGCATTAGTCGTGGGCTCTAACACCAGACTTTAAGCACAGCAATTTTTAAGCGATGCCGGAAACTACTGGATATAACCTTTCCGGCATTATATTAGATCAATATCCAATAAGCATACAAACTATATGTAATATGTTCATAAGATACTGAGCAGATAGGTAAGATGTCCTTATTTTTCACTGTAAAAGTGATATAAGCTGTAGTAATAGTCATGTATTTAGAGGCATAGAAAATGAATACTTATCATCTTCCTTTATCTTCCACCCCACTCTGGCCCAAGCCTTAAATTATTTAAATTCCTGTTAGTTTTTGCAGACTTTTTTAAAAAGATTTATCTATTTATTCGAGAGACAGAGAGCATACACAGTGGGAGGAGCGGAGGGACAGGGAGAGAGAGAATCCCAAGCAGACTCCCAGCCTGCTGAGCACGGAGACCTACACGGGGTTCGATCCCACGACCCTCAGACCATGACCCGAGCCAAAAATCAAAAGTCAGATGCTTACCTCACTGAGCCACCCAGGTGCCGCAGACTTTTCCAAGTATAATTTTATTTTTTCTTTTACTGAGTGGGATTTCACCATATGTGCTGTTCTGAAGGATTCTCGTAATCACCTAACATTTTTACGGCCGAATACGCGGGTCAGAATATTTATTCTCCTTAGCGGCTGAATGATATCTTTCAGAAAAAAAAAATAAATAAGTAACAGCAGCAACAATAATAGTACTAGGAAACACTTCCACGGGACTCACTGTGTGTCAGACTCAGCACACTCTGAGGTCTGGATTCAGTCACTAACGACAACCTTCTGCAAGAGGGGCTTTTTGTTATAGTGTTATCCCCCCTACAGATGACGAGACTGAGGCAGAGACGATCAAGAACTTGCTCAGGGTCACACAGCTACTAAGAGGTGCAGCCATTGTTCAAAGTCAGGCCATCTGCTTCCAAAGACCATGGTCTCTGCCAGCACACGACGCTGATCACACTATAAACTGTTTACCAGTGTCCCTAGAAAGGGACATTTAGATCGTTTGCTTATTATGTTATTTTATTTGTTATTATTCTATTCAGTTAGCCACTGCACAGTACGTCATTAGTTTTTTGATGTAGGGTTCCATGATTTATTAGTTGCGTATAACTTACTATTTTAAACAGGAGCCACAGTAACTATCCTCAGAAATAGGTTATCACTATTTCCCAAAGACTCATTTTTTTTCTAGAAGCGCAGCTGCTTGTATAGGTACTTCCAGTTTTGGTAGGTGATGCCAGGCTGAGCCTTAGTAAAGCTTCATCGACCTCCATTTCCCCCAGACAATGCCGCAGGCTTGACCCCCCCGCCGCCCCCTTGATGTCCCTGGACCTTCTCAGTCGTTCCCCTCTTCCCATAAGTGGAAAAACACCACACAGAGTCATGGTGTTGCTGAAATCTGCAGGGCCCTGATCACCTGTGAACCTGAGCAGCATTTCACCTAGGTAAGGCCCATCTGTATTTACTGATCTCTGAATTTTACCTTCTTGTGCTTTGGCCCGTGAGTTGGAGTTGCCTTTTCTTACAAATTTGGAGAGGCTCTTTACATGTCCCCAACACACACACCGTTTCTGCCTCAGTGAATGCATGATGACTCCAGTGGGACCCCCAACTAGCCCTAGGAGTCGGTGTCCCCAAGTCAGAAGAGGCTCCTGACTCAGGTCCAGCGGCTGAGAACAGCTCACGAAATCACACTTGCTTCCCCGAAGCAAAGTCCTCAGTGTAGCAGAGACACAACGACGTTTACCCTAGGCTACGGCTCATGACCCTCCATGTAAAATGACCACCCTTAGTGGTAAAGAGTGCATCGAGCCCCCGTGATACCTTAGGAGAACAAAGAAGGTGGGTGCCAAAAACACCCTGGGAGGCAGGTTTGGGGGGCTAGAGAACAGGACTGGCCTGGGTTTGAACTTGGAGCCGTCACTCACTGGCTGGGCAGCCAATCTCCCCAGCCTCCAAGCCTCCACAGACGAAATCCCCAGGAGGGAGTTATAGGACTTAAGGACAAAGTCTATAAAACTTATTATTATTACTGTTAATAACATTAATATTATTGATGGTGGCTAAGGAGAGGCAAACGTTCTGATCTGCCAAATGCGATTGACATGACCGGCTTCTCTAGCTTATTGGGTATGGATCAAACTAGGTCATCTTGTTAAAATTCACCTCTACCTCCATGGACCCAATGAGTAAGAAATCAATCTTCCCTTTCTGCCCTTCTCTTTCCATGTCCAGGAGTCCCAGCTGTGCTCGGGAGACCGACCCTGCCTGCTCCCGTCTTACTGCGCTGGTCCCAGACGCCCCCTCCGAGGTTTTAGCAGCCTCCCCTGCCACCAGCCTTTGTCCGAGACAACGTGGCCAAGGCCCGTGGCACCGACAGCCACGCGGATCCCCTTCCAAGCCATGGCGGCTCTCAGGCAGCGCGTGCATCCGACTGCCATCCCTGCAGAGCACTAAGGCTTGCTGGTGGAGCTTGCCTGGGCTGTCAAGTTTTCATCTCCTCCGACGCATCCCTTCCCAGCCTGCTGGCTGTGGGCCCCACTCACCTCCCCAAGAGCCGTTACCCCTTAGATCTCTCCATTCACACCTGGAGGTCCCTGCACCTTGCCCCAGCCCATGTCCTTTCTCCGCTGCAGACTGCAAGTTATTTCAGGAAAAAATAATGCCGGTCGCTCGAGGAGACCTTTCACTCCCCCCACTCAGATCTAGGGAGTTCCTGAAGATTCGGTTCCTTTCTTGCAGCTTGTAGGCAGCAGGAAGTGAAGCAGGTGATGGCCCATGACTGCGACTCACCTTGGAGCTCAAGGAAGTTCATTCCTGAACAAAATGGGTATAAAACACACGCCCTGCTTGGCTGGAACTGCCAGGTCCGCTCGTTCTTCCACGTCTAGGACCATGAGCACTTCCCACGCACAATCAACATTACCACCGGCTGGATTCCCTAAACGGAGTGTTTCAGAAACTGTACCTGTTCTGGTGAGATCCACTAGGAGAAAACTGGGTCCTGAACTTTGAAGGCAATCAAGTGTGTTACGTAACGGGCCAGAGGATGAACACAATGATGGTTTTTCTTCGTCTTCCCTCCCTTGGCCACCCCAGATTGTAGAGAAAGCCATGTGGCTTGATTAAGTCAGTGATGAGACGGGAGCTTGTGGAAATCCTTTACTCGGCTGCTCTCAAAATCATCTTGTTTGAAATCAAAGGACTCTGAGAGACCAACCTGTTCGATTTCAACAACCCGCAAGATGACACGTTTTCCTTGGTGTTGCAAAACTAAGCACCCTTGACCTTGAAGTGGCCGAAAAAGGAACAAGAGCACCGTTGCCTTGTCTGTGGACGGGCAGGGGTTCATGCCCACACCGACGCGTTCAAAGAGCAGAAGATGGAGAGAAGAGCCCTCACTCGTTCCCGCTGCTGAACTGCCCGGGGCCAGAGGAATGGCGATGTTGATGACTACAGGTGCATGAGCGCCATAACCTCACGATTTTTCTTCACCTCCCCTCCCTTAGCTACCCAGATCCAAAGATATCCTCCTGATGGCTGGTGCGTCAGGAATATGCTTTGTTTGCCTGGATGTCTCCCGATATGTCTCAAGGAACCGGCCTCTGGTTCAACATCACAGCAAGCTGGCAGAGCACCGCTGTGAGCCCGGAGATGAATTCCAGAACTCTCCGCAAAGTCCGCCTCCGTGGCCAAATGCTGGACAAGGTGTGGTTGTACAGGGGTGTCGGACTGAAAAGAAAACATTGTGTCGACCTACAGTCAACACGTGAAGGTCTTCCAAGCTGCGCACCGAAACCAATGTAACACCAGGTCAACTCTACTCCAAGAAAGAAAGAAAGGAAAGAAAAACAAAAACCAAGAAAGAAAAGGAAAACATGAAGCTCCCTAGTGGATATTCCCCACTGGAGACTGGTTTAGTCTATTAAATGCAGGAGTCTAGTTGGGCTTCCGTAAGAGCCATCAGTGACTGATCAAAGGACTAAATCTTGTAATGATTATCCAGCAAAAGAAAGGTAAATGAACCATATATACCATGTCTATATTATGCATACATAATGTATATATACACGGTAAGCCTAAAACATTTTCTTTGTCCTGGTTAAAAGTCTCAATTCACGTCATCATGTATATGCGTTCCAAACACGTATGAATCTCAAATTATGGACCCCAACCAACAAATGACTTAGATGTGACCCAAGATAAAAGTTCAAGTCTGACGACTCTTTAAATAAAACAGTGGAATTCTCTGAGTTTTAAAGAAGAGTTTAAAAGAGAAATTCAAAGAGAGAGATGCTTTATTTTATTTCCTTAATCTCCAAATGTCTTGAGATCTGAAATGAGCAAGAAGAGAATCTAAAAAAGAGAAAAGAGACAGAAGACAACATTAAAACAAAAACAAAACCCAAAAAACTGAGTAATAATATTCAAGCGCAAGCTAAAACAGAAGTCTAAAAGTGCATTCAGGAGTACTCAGATGTTTCCTGAAAGGCCCCAAAGGATATCTCAACGAGCAGTAGTACATTCCCTGCTGTTGGAGTTCCCAAGTCTAGGTTTAAAGAGTAAGATATCCTCCTTTTGGGTTAAAAAAACAAAAAAATGGTATAGGAATTTTTTTTTTTTTAAGACATTTTTTATTTGTCAGAGAGGGAGAGAGAAAGCATGAGCGGGGGAGGGACAGAGGGAGACGCAGGCTCCCTGTCAAGCTAGGAACCTGATGTGGGACTCGAGCCCTGGGCCCTGTGATCATGATGTGAGCCAAAGACAGACGCTAAAGCGACTAAGCCACCCAGGCACCCCTGGTACAGCAAGTTAAAACAAGTAAGTAGAGAGAAGTAGAACTGGGAACACAAAGACAGTGTAGTCCACGCTCCACTCCAACAGAATGTGCAGGATACCCTGGGGTAAAATGCAATGCTGGCTCCCTTTTGGTCCAATTTCCAAATGGGAATGGTATGCACTCCCTCACGGGGGACCAAAGTGAAGATAAAAAAAGACGGTATGCAGTGCAAAGAACGGGCAGGGCTGCTATTACAGTGGCTAGCTGTGATCCCGATGCTATTAGAAAAAAAATTATTTGGTTTGTATTTTCACTTTTATCAAATAACAGTGTAGACTGTTCTATAACATGGCATGGAGTCTACTGAAAGAGATAAAGATAAAAAGCATTAAAAAAAAAAAAAAGTTTTTCTCCCCAAAGGAAAATAATCTTGCAAAGTATACACAGGGAGGACTGCTACTACAAGCCCTAGATTAGCTCTAATAATCAGGATCCCAGTAAGAACGACCAGAGTCTTCCTGGGAACTCCAAGGGAAGGAAATAAAAGATGGCCTGTGTGCATTAAAAGGATTCATGGGGCCAACAGGAGCTGGTATTTCATCCAAGTGCTGAGAAACACCTCTAGGAAGCAGGAAGAACTTGAAAGAGGCAACCACAGAAACTTACAAGTGAGCCTTGTTTTCTAAAACTGAGTTCCAACAACCGGGGAACACTCCATTTCCCAAGACAGTAATTTTGCAGATTGTAATTACCTCGAAATCTGCTGAGTTACAAATACAGCTAAGTCCAGCACCAAACGGACTGTTGACCCATGTGATGACCTCTTTATGATTTAGATTCTACCGATTAATTCCAAGGAGACGCTCCCTAGAATTAGCACCTTCGGGAAACTAAGTCAGAGCTAAGAAATGGAGGAGAGACACAGGGCAGTACTTCCTCCAGCCGCCGTGGGCCATCTCCACCCGGATTCCTACAGAGCCTTCAAGAACTCACCCTCATCCCTAAAGCTGCTCCTCTTGCGTGGTCTACACTCAAAGCCAACTACCACCACGCTCCCCGGACTCAAGCCAGAAACCGGAGCTGTGGCCCCCACCGCTTCCCCCTATTCAGTGTCACCCAGTCCCTTCCTGGATCCACTTCTTAAATCCTCTTCGGTTTGCTCCCTTTATCTCAATTTCCACTGCCATGGTTTTAATTTAGCTTCTCATGATCCCCATCTAAAATACTGCGGTAGAGTCCAGCTGGCTTCCGAGCTCCTCAACCTCCACGCCCACTCTCCGCTCTATCCCAAAAGCAACCTTCCACACACAGAAGCAGGGCAGGATACTCCCCTGCTCAAAATCCTGTCGTGAGGGGCTCCTGGGGGGCTCAGTCGGTTACGCACCCAGCTCTTGGTTTCAGCTCAGGTCGTGATCTCAGGGTCACTGAGTTTGAGCCCTGTGTCAGGCATGGAGCCTGCTTAAGATTCTCTCTCTCCCCCCGTCACGCCTATGTTGATACAAAATTTGGGTATTCATCTTTTCTGGTGAGCCTGGTGGTGGGGATTAAGGAGGGCACGTATTGCGGGGAGCACTGGGTGTGGGGCATAAACAATGACTCTTTAAACACTGAAAACAAAAAATGAATAAATTTTTTTTTTTTAAGATTTTATTTATTGTCAGAGAGAGAGGGAGAGAGAGCGAGCAAGGCAGACAGAATGGCAGGCAGAGGCAGAGGGAGAAGCAGGCTCCGGGCCGAGCAAGGAGCCCGATGTGGGACTCGATCCCAGGACGCTGGGATCATGACCTGAGCCAAAGGCAGCTGCTTAACCAACTGAGCCACCCAGGAGTCCCTAAAAAAATGAATAAAATTTTTTAAAAAAGATTCTCTTTCTCCCTCTGCCTCTACCTCTCCCCAAAAATAAAGAAGATAAAATAACAAAGTAAAATAATAAAATAAAATAAAAAATTAAAATAAAAAATTAAAATAAAATAAAATCCTGTAGTAAAGGCACAGACACTTTCCAACCCAGGTCCTTCCTTGCCCTGCATCATCCTCACGTCTGCAACTGGTCCTCTTTCATTTAGATCCATAAACACCATTCTTGAAATACATCATGCAGTTCCCACCCCATCCACCAAATTCCTAATCATCTTTCAAAAGCCACGCCTGAGATCACCTTCCTTGCTGTCTTCTCCGCCTGCCTGAGAGTCACTGTTACCTTCTCTGTGAAGCTTCTGTGGTTTGACAACCAGGCTTCCACGGTGTGTGACACAGGGCATCGTCGATGTGTATTGGTGTACGACACCCCATAATCCACGAGCTCTCAGAGGGCACCGCTGTTTCTTTGTGATCCCTGCGTCTCTCACTTCTAACAGAGTGGTTGGCAAAAATAGCGCTCAAGAAATGAATGTGGAATTGCAAAGTGACAGCCCCTGAACTATGTCCACTAGGTGTCAAATAAGACTCCACCATGAAGCTCAAGAAACAATCAGGCAAGCACAGAAAAAAGAGAGAGAGAGAGAGAGGAAAGGAAAAGGAAGATCAGGAAAGCAATAGAAAAGGAAGATCAGGAAAGCAATAAAAGACTTGACGTTGATAGCAAATTTAAGTAGCTACCAACAATGTTTCACACAAAACCTGTAACCGAGTTTACCAAGAACCCATGTCCACCGGCCTCCTGCCCAAGAAAGTTGCCCGGAGCATCTTTAGCAGAGTAAACCAGACAGCAAGGAGGCCGTCCCCCATGCTAGGATGGGCTGAACTGTACCCCAAACTCACAGGCCCAACCCTACCCCCCAGAATGGGACCCTTTGGGAGGTAAGATCTCTAGAGAGGTGATTAAGTTAAAATGAGACCATTAGGTCTGGCCCTAATCCCGTCCGCTGGAGATCTTAGGAGAGGAGGTGGGTGTGGGTGTTGCCAAGGTCACGAGTGTACAGACGGGCCGCCAGGCAAAAAGGCAGGAAGAGGAGGTTTTCTGTAAGCCAGAGAGGGAGGCCTGGAACCCGTCCTCCCCTCCCAGCCCTTGAAGGAGACCAACCCACTAGCACCTTGATCTTGGGCTTCCAGGCCCCAGAAGGGCGAGAAAATACACGTCTGTTGTTTAAGCCACTCAGTCTCTGGTGATCTATTCCGGCAGCCCTGCCCCAGAATCCTAGAACTGGAGATTTGCTAAGGAAGAGGAAAAACCTGGCGGTCAGGGGAACTCCCTTCCAGTACCAAAAAGGCTGGCAGGGAGAAAAGGACTCAGTCAATTTTCCTACGATTCCTATGTTCCCGCTGGGAATAAGGACTCCTAGCAGGATTCCTTACCTTTGGAGATAATCTAGTCCTGAAATTCTATGTCACTAAAAAGACATTCCTCTTAAGACATCTGATCATGTGCTTCTTAGCAGCACAAAAGCTTCCACAAAGGGTCGGTGTTTTCTCTGGTCCTCGACCTAAGCATCGCAGGAGGACAGAGATGGGGCCAGGTCCCGCCTGGAGTCGAAGCCACTTCTCTTTTCCTCCAGGTCCTTCCCCACAACACACAGATTTCCCCTCCTCCGCTGCCTGGGGTTCAGGGCAAAGGGCTTCTGGAAGAATCGCAACCGTCCACTCGCGGGCCGCGTTCTGTGGAGGCACAGGGGTAGGAGCGGGAAGAGCAGGGCAAGAAGCCCTCCCAGGAGGGAGCGAGGAGGCCCCGAGCGGGACACCGGGTCAGGGCCCAAGACACAGGCCAGCGTTGCTCCCGGGACCGCATGGGGCTGGTGGCTTAACTGCGAGAGCAAAGGACACGGGACCAGGCTGACCGCGTGTCGCAGGGACAGCAGGGATGGGTCTGATCAGGTAAGCTGCCCTCCTGGATTCTGCACAACTTCTGGGCATAAGCAATGCAGTTTGGGACTGGCCCCTCTAAAAACAAAAAGAAGATCAGAGGCAAATGCCTCAAAAACTTTGGGGAGGCTCGTAGTACAGCGACGTCCCCCTGGAGGGCAAGGAGGCCCCTCGCAGCGGAGCAGAGGAGGGGAGAAGGGCAGCGAGTGCCACCCGCCGCTGAGGAGTGAGGAGCTTGTCGGCTGAGGAGTTCAAGCGGTAGAGCGTGGACAGTCGCGGGCACCGTGCTCACGGGTGGTCAAGGGATGGCGACGTGAACTCAGCCTCAGGGGGACTCCGTCGGACCACATGGGCAGGGCTGTAGCACTACATATGGGGGCTGTTGAAACGTGGTCTGAGCTCCCTCCGTCGCACAGTGGACAGCATGGAGCTCTGGGTGTTGAGTTTTTAACACACATGTGTCCTTACGGCATCCTCAGCTGGCGAGGTCTGGGAGCATTTACTGTGCAAAACCCCTACATTAAGAACATGTTCTTTAAAGCACATTTCGAAGCATATCCTTATAAAGCAACCCGGTAGAACACCATTAAATCTGGGCACACTGCCAAATGGAACAGGACAGAAGAATGGATCGGGAGACGTTCAAGGTCAGCCAGAGCTCCTCCGACTAACCACCCCTGATGGGCTCTCACGAAGGCTCCGACCCCCGAAGCCCAGATCCCCGGAGGAAAGCTTTGTCTTAGGAAGGCTCGCAGAGGCTTGCTGAAGACAATGTGAATCCAGGGAGAAACATGAACGATGTAGCAGCAGAGGGTCCCAGAAATTCAGAAAACTTCGGGTTTGTTTCAGAGAACACAGCGGGCTGGGAGAAAAGCACAGGAATGGGAGCCAGGAATTGAGACCGTGCGACCAGTTTCTGCCAGCAGCTAGCGACCTGACTTTCCTTCCTACCTCTCTGTGCTTCCTCTAACGTCTGGCAGCGTTCACATCTAACTTACCCACCAACCAGTAACATAGGCTCCAATGAGAGAGGAGACCGGTCCTGAACAGGTTCAAGCTCACAGAAATAAATGGTTTTCTTTATGAAGCTTGATCACCTCCCAAGATGTATCAAGCCCTATCTGTCCACAGGAAATTTACCCAGGGCTTGTCAAATTGCACGGATGGCTAGACACGGGAGCCAATGTAAAATACTGTATTCCTTTGTTCTCACAGAAGTGCTCACGAAAAAAACAATGAGGGAATCATTATACCAGAAATGAGAAAGTATCCGAAATAAAAAAAAGATGATATGAAAAGTTCTGCTACAGTAGTATTTACAGAAATGTAGACAATCTAATTGTCCAACAATAAAGGAGTCCTCGAAGAACTTAGAGAACGTTCATGTGATAGAATGCTAAACAGCCCCACATAGACATTTTTCTGAAGAAGCTTTAATGAAAAGTAGTACACAAAACAGAATATGTGGGATAAGATAAACCCTGCTAAAATTAAACTCGTAAAACTCCCTCTTCTGGCTCTGATGAATTACTGTACCAGACTAGCTCTCCCACTGTTAATAGGTAGAAAGCTGGACAAAATGCACAAAAAATTTTTCAGACATTGGACAACAGGCAGCACATGAAATGAGGCAAGAAATTCAATGAGCCCAATCAATATATCAATATATAAATATATAAAATCAATATCAATTTATCAATATATAAAAATGAACTGTATTTTTACCCACAATGGACCATTGCATATAAAACAAGGAAAACAGACAAATGCAATTAGAAATACAACTCATAGGACATAGGACCACTGAAACATACATGATAAATTTAATAAGATACACATGAGACCTGTCGACTTTAAAATACACTGCTGGAAGAAAGAAAATTTAAATAAATAGGGAATTTTATGATGTTCAGAGATTAGAGTGGATATTGAGATTTCAATTCCCCATAATACTATTTTATAGATCCAATGCAATCTGAATCAAAAAATCCCAACAGACTCTTTGTGGAAATTAGCAAGCTAATTCTAAAATGTATATAAAATGAAAATGACCTAGAACAGCCAAAGACTTACTATAAAATGGCAGAAATCAAGACAGTATAGTGTTAGGATAGCACCCAGATCAGTAAAACAACAAACAGAATGGGGTCCAGAAATAATAGATCAAAAAAATATGGCCAATTAATATCTTTATAATAGTGGCAAGAAAAATCAATGGGGAATCCTTTTGAAAAATGAGTCTGGAGGAAACATAGCAAAAGGGAAAAAAGAATCTCTGACCCTATCTCATGTCATACAAAAAATTAACTCTAAATGAATTACAGACCTAAATCTGAGAGCTAAATTGTAGAAATTTTAAGAAAAAAAAACAACAACTGAAAATTATCTTTGCAACTTTGGAGAAGGCAAAGTAGTCTCAGAAAGGACATACATGGCACTAACCCTCAGGGGACAAAGATAAATTGGGCATCATCAAAACTGAAAACCCTTGCTCTACAGAAGACATCATTAAGAAAACGAGTACACACACCACAGATCTGGAGAAAATACTTTTCCTACACATAGCTGGTAAAAAGGTTTATTATCTAAATACAGAAAGAGCTCTTAAAAATTAAAAAAAAAAAAGACAAAAGCCCATAAAAAATGTGTGAATGTTTTTTTTTTTAAGATTTCATTTTTTTATTTGACAGAGAGAGGAAACACAAGCAGGGAGAGTGGGAGAGGGAGAAGCAGGCCTCCCACTGAGCAGGGAGCCCCATACAGGGCTCCATTCTAGGACCCTGGGATCATGACCTGAGCCAAAGGCAGATGTTGTGACTGAGCCACCCAGGTGCCCCAAAAATGTGTGAAAGAGCTTAAAGGATATTTCACAAAAGTAAACACAAGAATGGTCAATAACCACATGAGAAAACGCTCAACAATGCTAGTCATTAGGCAAATACAAACTGAAATCATGACAAAATGCTTGAAGGGTTAGTATCTAAAATATATAAAGAACCTAGAAAATTCAACAACCAAAGCACAAAGAATCCAATTTATTTTAAAGATTTTATTTATTTATTTGACAGAGATCACAAGTAGGCAGAGAGGCAGGCAGAGAGAGAGGAGGAAGCAGGCTCCCTGCTGAGCAGAGAGCCCGATGCAGGGCTCGATCTCAGGACCCTGAGATCATGACCTGAGCCGAAGGCAGAGGCTTAACCCACTGAGCCACCCAGGCACCCCTCATTAATCTTTTTTATATTTAAATGTAATCTTTTTTCAATTTAAATCTTTCCTCTATGAGTTGTTAACCATGATTCTAAATGAGAAAATTTAAATACCCTCCTTTCTTCCTTATTAAATATAGATACACAGAAATATATAGGTGTGTATGCATACATATATGCACATACATAAATATACATGTACACATATGTACGTGCACATATACACACACACACACACACACACACACATAGTATGTATGCCTATAAACAGGTATACACACATTAACTACTTCAGAAAAATAAAAGTCCAAACATTGTCAAACCTTGAGAAGGCAAACACTGGATATGGTCTAGCTCTACTGGGCTTAAAACCCAACTCCATAAAATAGGAAGAAAAGTAAAAAAGTAGTAATCTTGTATTACACTGAAATACTTCAGCTATTTAAATCATTCTGTCAACTGGACTCTGTTCCACATAGAAAATTTTGGGCAGCGCATTGTTTCCTGCTGCTCTCCATGTCCTTGTTTCACTGCCAGTCCAACCTAGCCTTATTCTTCCTCCTGAAACTCTGCCGTCAGGGCTTTATACGCCTCCTTCTGTGGTATCCTTCTCCAATTTGAAAATCCACTGCAGGCTGTCCTTTGGTGGTCCAATGCCTCCCTTGATATTGGTCAGACTCTCTACATGAAACCTCTGGAGTAAATCTCCATGCACGTTCTTAAAACCTGGCTCGTTTATATCTTCTCTTTCTACCACCATTCACATTGATCTGCAATTACCAAAATTTTCTGGACTCGGAGTCCAAGAACTCTAGATACTTACCACAGGCTTGAAACGCACAATCTATCTCTTTGCTAGTTATTTCCATTCTTATCTGTGTAGGCCACACGTCAAGCTTAACAAGGCCGTCTATTTCTTTTCTTTTTTTTAAAGACTTTATTTATTTACTTGAGAGAGAGTGAGAGAGAGAGCATGAGAGGGGAGTGGGAGAGGGAGGAGCAGGCTCCCACTGAGCAGGGAGCCTGATGTGGGACTCGATCCCAGGACTCCGGGATCATGACCTGAGCCGAAGGCAGTCGCTTAACCAACTGAGCCACCCAGATGCCCAAGGCCACCTATTTCTTATTATCTCATAGGCTACTGATTTTCAATACAACAAATCGTTTCTTATGAGAATATCTAGTGTCAAGGTGTAGAGCCAAGAATTCTATGATACCCCTATTCTCTGTGATGCTTTCTCTCTCCTACCCAGCCACCAATGTGAACCAGCACAGCAATAGTATGTATGCATAGTATGGTATTGCTGTAGTATTACATAGTATTACATAGTATAGTAATCCCATCAAGCTGATGCACTTAGAAGCAACCTACAGAATACTGTATTGGGTTATCTCTTGGGGCACTACTCCCATTCATGAGGCTCTACCCCAATGACCCGATTACCCAAAGGCCCCACCTCCCAACACATCACACTGAGGGTTAGGATTTCCAGATAGGAGTTTTGGAAAGGAGGGGCACCTGGGTGGCTCAGTCGTTAAGTGGCTGCCTTAGGCTCAGGTCATGATCCCAGAGTCCTGGGATCTAGCCTCCTGTTGGGCTCCCTGCTCAGCGGGAAGCATGCTTGCCCCTCTCCCACTCCCCCTGGTTGTGTTCCCTCTCTCGCTGTGTCTCTCTCTGTCAAATAACTAAATAAAATCTCTTAAAAAAAAAAAAAAGAGTAGGAGTTTTGGGAGGGATACAAACATTCAGCCCATAACACTCTATTTTAAACATATGACAAAAGGAAAAAAACAAGAAACAAATCTAATCCTTATAAATTTCTAGTTCAAGTTCATTTAAAAAAGAAATTAAAAATACTTCCGTGCTCACAGCTGGTTGGCTCAGTCCGTAGAACATCCAACTCTTGATCTCTGGATTATCAGTATGAGCCCCACATTGGGTACAGAGATGGAAGGATGGATGGATGGATGGACAGATGGACAGACAGAAGGAAAGAACGGAGGGAGGGAGAAAGGAACAAAGGTAGACTTGAATGCTTACTATCTTAAAATACCCCACTTTTATCTTTAGGATTTGAAAAGGTTAGCCATTTTTCTACATCGTATTCAGAATGTCTTGCTTGGTCAATCACCATTACTGTCCTACATGTCTTGACCCTGGTCACAGCCCACACTCTTGATGAAATGACCGGGAAGAGCAAGCTTTGGGTCTAGTTGGGGAGACGGTGGGAAACCCCACAAGGAGGAAGGGTCTGGCCACACCCTTCTTTTGAAGTTCAAATCCAAGGTTACAAGTGTAGATGAAATGTTAACGGGAGGTCCTGATCTTCCATGGTCTGTCATGTTTTATGTGTAATTATATAATCTTAAAAACCCCCCATTACTCTGAGGCATCACATTGGTGTAATGCACATTAAGATAGAAATTCCCAAGACCTACATTCGAATGTTCCATTCTGTTTTTTCAATGACCACTGAAGGCTGTTCTCAGCTCCATGCCTGTCCCAGACAGCTAGGACACATCACAGACCACGACTGTATCTCAGACACTGGATTACAGTCCAACTAGATGCTTTCTGCAATGGGAAACAAAACAAAACAAAAACCAAAAAACAAACAAACAAAGAACAGAGAACTCTAATAAGCTTTATCTCCTTTAAACTGCATAAGAGAGAGAAAGCCAGGAAAAAAGAAAAAAAGATAAAAAGCCTGTCTTGCTTTAAATTTTGCTCTCCTAAGATGGACGGCAGCTTACAGAAAAGAGACTGTACCGTTACCCTCGAAAAAGTCAGTTCAACTCCAGCAGGCACGGACTGACCCAGCTTGCAATATATTTTTTTTTAATGGAGGCTTTTTGCTATTTAATGTCATATGAGGTAAGGATTTACTAGCTTCTACCGCAGCCTTATTAACCAGTACTTGATTATGTTCTGACTGGCAGTTTTGTGAGAAGCATCTCGGGGTACAGTCACCTTCTCCCACTTCATCAGGCTTTGAGAGCTGGTTCATTTAAGAACACTAAGTCCAAGGGCAGCTGAAACATTACCAATATTGTCATTTTTTGGAAGACTTTGTTTATTTATTTGAGAGAGAGAGAAAGCACGAGCAAGGGAAAGGGTGGAGGGAGAGGGAGAAGGAGACTCCCCACCACTAAGCAGAGAGCCCGATGTGGGGCTCGATCCCAGGACCCTGAGATCATGACCCGAGCCGAAGGCAGATGCTTCACCGACGGAGCCACCCAGGCATCCCAACACTGTCATTTATAATTCTTTCAGTTTTTCCCCATTCACACAACATACACACCCAAACAGCTCATGAAAGTGGCATTTTTAGGATACTTGAAGAGTCACAGAATGCTAGAACAGCCCTTAAAAGATTGTGGCACAGATTTCAAAGTATCCTCCAGTATCCGCTCTCCCAGAGAACCCCCCGAGTGTTGGCTGGTTACGTGGCTGCCCGGAATACAGATGCCAAGTGTCAGCCTCCCTTGCAGCTGGGTATGGAGTGCGACAAAGTTCCAGGCAAGGAGATGGGTGGGAACGGGACGGTGTAACTCCTGGGTTGTGTTCTTACAGGGGTGAGGGGGAGGGTGGGATGCTCCTTCTCCATCCCCCCACCTCCCTCCCAAGGATGGGAAAGTGGGTGTTGACATGGGTGTGAACATGGACGCTCCCCCTTGGCCTCCGAGAAGGAGGGCCACCCAGGAGGGCAGGCAGAGCAGACAGCTGGAAGGGGACTAGGCACGTGAGGCTGTTAAGCCTCACACAAGCCCGCAAGCTGCCTCCGTCTGCACTCCCCTGTGTGTGTAAGACAGAAACACTGTTCTATCTTGTCAACCTCCATGGGGGACCTCTGTCATGTGCAGCCCAAACTGTCTCCAAAGCTTAAAGATGTCACAGATGAGGAAACTGGAGAGGGACTAAAAAAACCTAGACCCGCCAATTCCACAAAATCCAGAGTTCCTCCAACTCCACCAGGCAGTCTGAACCCATGTTGTCTCCCTCTCTTAAAAACAATAATTTATGAACAGTTTCCAGAAGTCCAGTTGGACCTTATTCTCTCTTGTGGTCTTGCTACTAAAGGAGAAAATGGCATCTAGGTCCAAAGCACATTCTGGAGAAGACCTTCATCTTCCTCTAAATCATCTTTATTTCTGGGCCACATCCTCTAGGGCTGAGGGGATAGGGAGGTGGGACACAACAGAATGGAGACTTCCCTGCGTTTGAATCTCAGTTCCCCCGAGTCTGGCTCCTCAGTGTCCCGGTCTTGACAGAGAGCTCCATGCCTCCCTCACAGCCTAGCTGCTGGAATTCACTGGAACAGCATCCAGAAGGGCCCCAGCACTGTGCCTGGCATGTAGGAAGTGCTCAACAAACACAAATCTTCGTGTTCGTTCATGTCTTTGTGTATTTACTTATCACATGAGAGTTGTGCGATGAGTCCCAGACACGATGCCCGGTGTCGGGACAGCAAGTGCCTGACTCACAGAGGATGCCTGCCCTCTTAAGGCTCACCTGGGAGGTGGCCAAGAAATACAATAGGGCACGATGGCCACAAGGCACTTAACTAAGGAGACCTTTTATTATAAAGAATTGGGGAGCAAAATCTAGTAATAAAGAGTTATGTTAAAATGGACCTGAGCCTTTATCAAGCCATACCTATGTCTTGAGAGTCCTAGTCACCTATATATCTACAGCTGTATAACCACAGAGCTAGATAGACCCTTCTCTTTCCACCACTTTTTCTCTTTCTTTAAGATCTTCAACTTTCCTTACTTTATATTCTGGTTTGTTTGCTTGGTGGCTTTGTTTTGTTTTGTTTCCTTGTCTTGGTGTCATGTAGTTGGGGGTAAGACGGACTACCCAGCCATGACCAATGAAGGTCTGTGACCTCCTCATAAAGAAACATTCCAGTTGTCTAGAGCAGAAACAAAGCACCCCAACACTGCATGCATAAAGCCACAGCCCTTTGGTGATGCTCGCGGATTCTGTGGCTCAGGAATCCAGGCAGAGCACAGCAGGTGTGGCATGGCTCTGTTTAAGCATATCTGGGGCCTCAACATGGGCAGAACTGAATGCCTAAAGATGAGAACCATCCAGAGTCCTTCTCGCCCACCCGTCTGGAACCTTGGCTGGGACAGTCAACCACAATTCCTACATGTGGCCTGGGCTTCCTTACAGCATGGTGGTGTCAAAGCACTCAAAGACTGGGGCTCTGAGCCTCAAGAATATTGTTCTAGAAGTTGTAGGCTTTTGATGACCAAGTCTTGGAAGTCAAATGGACTAAATTTTCCATGGTGTGTTGGTCAAAGCAATCACAATCCTACCCTGGTTCAAGGCATGGAGACAAGGAGTTTGTGGCCACGTTTATAAACCACCATATTAAAAAAACAAAACTCATCTCTTCTGAGGCACTTCTACACACAAGACCAGTGTTTGGAAAATGTGGAGTTTATTTGGTCGACCAGCTGAAAATTTATTTCTCATAATCAACTGTCCAGCACTGTGTAAGCACAGCATTCATAAACAAGTATAAAATACTATCCCTGTCATCTAGACACACACACTGTCACTCGGTGCTACAGAAAAATCCCCGAAGCAATGGAAATGCAATAAAGCTGTGACCTATGAGAAACCATCAAAGATGCAACACAAATTCATAAATGCAAGAGAGCTGTGAAAGCTGGCGCAGTTGAAGACAAAGGCACCCCATCAGGAGAGTGTGTGGGTCTGGAGTCTAACTCTTGGTGAACAGGTCTGGGAGGGAAGTAGAGAAGAATGAGCAAAGGAGCCCGGCACAGCCAAGGCTGAGGGAGTACACGGGGATGTGGTTGGTGGTAAGATGGGTTAGAAAGGGGCAGACCATGGGGCATCTGGGTGGCTCAGTCAGTTAAGCATCTAACTCTTGATTTCGGTTCAGTTCATGATCTCAGGGTCATTGGGCTCTGCACTCAGCAGGGAGTCTGCTTGAAGATTCTCTCCCTCTCCCTCTGTCCCCAACCCCCAACCAAATAAATAAATAAATAAATCGAAACAAACAAACAAACAACAGGCTCGACCATGAGGAAGAAGGATAGTCTGAGCTCCATTCAAGAAAGGGTTACTGTGGAATTCCCAACTGGAAAGTCATGTCCAGAATGACTAAATGTCAGGGCTGCACACGATCAGAAGGAAAGATGGGAGGTCAGGGTCAGCAACTGGGAGACCATCCACATACCATCCGTAGAAATATTTAATGTTTTTAAGTTGGCTAACTTAGGGTTAAAGTTAACTTGTTTAACCTACATACACTTACGTGAAAAGGAGAAGTTCTGTATTAGTACTGTTCATGAAAGAGTACGCTAGGGGCATGTGTGTGTCTATCTTTGTCTGTCTGTCTGTCCATAGGGGAGACATAGTGGTAGGCAGTTGCTTAAGGCTCTCTAGCATCGAACTGAGATTCCCCTTCACTACGGCAATGGTAGAATTACAAGAGAATTGAAGAAATCGATCACTAAGGGATCAAAATGTACACCATAGTATGTCTTGTACTTCTGGAAGTCTCACTCAGCTGCCAGCTCTCTCAGAAATCTCAAACCAACAAAGGAGCACAGGACAAAGCAGCTAGACAGGATTATGTCTAAGTGTACCTGCACACTTCTCTGTGCCCTCGTGGAAACAGTAATAACCACAATTTTTATCAACCCCACTACCTTTCATGTAACCCTTGTCCTCTTCCCTCTTTAGCGCTGCCGTATTTGTAGTGCTGTCTACTCTAGGGCGGATATCTGCCTGCTCCATTGATACAAACACTGTAAATTCTTAATCATCCATGTTAACAAAAAGAATTAGAGGCAAATCCATTTGCATTTGTCTTGGGACTGAGGACCTCTGGTTGGAATTCATAAATAGGAAAGGCTGAGAAATGAAGCAAGGAAAAATCCTACTAGTATTTAGTTCTTTTGAGCTTTGGAATGCCGAAAATGGCTAAGAAAAGACATCAAAGAGATTTACTTTCCTAATTCCCATTTGTGCAATCTACAATTAAGATGTATTAACTCTGGGGTTGAATGTCTGACTCTTGATCTCAGTTCTGGCCTTGAACTCAGGGTTGTGAGTTCAAGCCCCACGTTGGGCTCAACGTTAGGGTAGACATGGAGCCTACAAGAAGAAGAAAGAGGAAGAGGAAGGAGAATGAGGAGGAGGAGGAGGAAAAAAGAGAAGAAGAAGGAGGAGGAGGAGGAGGAGGTGGAAGAAGAGGAAGAAGAAGAAGAAAAAGGTGGAGGAGGAGGAGAAGTGCTTTAAAAAAAAAAGATGTATTAACTTGCAAGATCTCCTACGAAAAGGGGGATAGGACGGAAACCTGGAAACAGTCTAAGATGTTAAAGAAGAGTTGACTCGCTAACCTCACCTACGCCCATGATTTTAGCTCCCACCTTCTGACTCCTGAGTCCATCTCCAACCCACATGTCCCCCTGGATCTCACACACACAGCGAACTGTCTGGCAGACATCTCCACCTTTACAAGAACGTCCAGTTTAACATGCTCAAAATGTAATGTTCGCTTTCCCCTCAAACTCTTGCTAGTTCCTGGATCTGCAGAGTTGGTGGTCACTGTCTACGAGGCTACCCAGGAGAGCCAATGGTGAGTGATCCAACTAGTCTCCTGATGGGTTAATCCACAGCCAAGCACTCACTGCCGCCTTTAAGGAAATCATGGAACCCGATTCTAGTAGAGACCCCGTTACGCGGAACAGGAACAGAACTATGTAATCACATACCTATTTGCGGTACAGTCACCGAGACTGCTCATTTTCAAATAACTCCAGTGTACAGGACACACGACACCACGAAATAGACAGTAACCCTTCTTGTGCTTCTTAATTATGTAAGTCTCAGGAAAATGTGGATTCACCAAGTCAGTCCCCTGTAACGGCATTTGTGGGTGTGTGCGCACTTATCTCCTAGCTTCTGCAAACATCCCGAAGGGGGAGAGGTACATACAGAAGATGCAGGATAAGGGGCTGGGGGTAGTAATCACTCCCACTCCCACACCATCTTAGACGCGGCTTCCAGGTTTGAGCTCAGAGGTAGAAAAAGCGGGCATGTGCTCCCACTCATCCATCCTCAGCGGGGGCGGGGGGGGTTAATTCCCAGATTCTGGTTTAGGAATGGCCCCGTGGAACCCCCCTGCCAAGGTGACACATTGGGAGGTCTAACAGGGAAAAAGCTTTCGAGAAGTATTTCGCTGCTCTTAAGAAGGGACAGGTGGGCCAGTGCTCTCTTCTGGTCCCTGAATCCTAGGAGGACAGGATGCCCCGACTACTGTTGATGGCATTTTAGAGCCTGAGACGGAAGCCAGAGGCTGGAGATGCAGAGCAGAAAAGGTGACAGAGCCTTGGGGACCTTCATCAGGTTACTGAGCGGCTGAATGTATTCATATGAGGCAAATTGTTTCCAGCTGTTCCCGGACGGTAATATATCACTCCTGAAGATATCCCGAGGGGTTATTCTCTTACATAAGGCTGAATTCGCCGGAAGTGATACAGACTACATAAACACGGGTGTGTTCTAGTTTTGTGCTCTGTTTTTAAAAATGTGACCTGCTTGCCACTCCTTCTCCCATAAAACAGAACTGCAGGCGGTCATTTTATGCTGCCCTTTCAGATACAGGGCAAACAGAAGTTAAATATGCCGGTGTGGGGAGGAGAGGCAGGTCCAGCCAACTTAAGGAAAAGGTGCGTGCTTAGCTCCCTCTCGAAAATGTATTGTCTTGGGGCGCCTGGGCGGCTCAGCGGGTTAAAGCCTCTGCCTTCAGCCCAGGTCATGATCCCAGGGTCCTGGGATCGAGCCCCGCATCGGGCTCTCTGCTCAGCAGGAAGCCTGCTTCCTCCTCTCTCTCTGTCTGCCTCTCTGCCTACTTGTGATCTCTGTCTGTCAAATAAATAAATAAAATCCCTTAAAAAAAAAAAAAGTATTGTCTTAAGCGCCCCCAGTCCTTAAAGTTCCGTCAAGAGCAGCTGTTGTGTCTCCAATTGATTCACTTGGGGGGCTTCTCTTAGTAAAAACTGAGCAAACATGGCTGTTCACTAGTCTCACTCAAGAGCCTATTCAACTCCCAACATGCATGGGAAGCCAACCTCTGGGCTCTGCCATCCCGGAGACCCAGCGAGGTTTGCTGTTCTGGAATAGAGCAAGGAAACGCTTCCGCTCACTTTCATATCTGGCAAACGGAGTCCTTAACTGTTGGGCGGTTAACGACACGGTGTGTTCTTACCATCACTGCCTCCATCCATAAAAGCACATCTGATACCCTAATATCTACAAATAAGTTCTCAGCTCCCGCCCCGGAAACAAGTTTAGAGCTTACATTTACTTTTTAGCATCTATGTTCATTGTTTTCCTCTTTCGAGAATTTTATCTCTGAAAAAGCCCATTTGAATCCTGGGGGTGGGGGGGTGAAGACATTTCCCTCCACAAGGTGAAATACGATTTTCCTTATGTTGTAATTTTCATACGGACTCTTTTTCAAAACCGGTTTTCCTAATTCTGAATTTTAAAAATTGTCTTATAAATCATAAGTCTGCTGAAATACAGAGTAATACATAGGACCTAAAATTTAGAACACTTTTAATATTAAAGTAAAGAGATGTTCTGAAGCTATTTGCCCTTGAACAAAACAAAACTATTGAGCGAATTTAGGCTTTTTATTCTGTCCTAAGAAGGACAGAACAATGGGGAAATGGGTTCACTTGTAATGAGCTTTAAGGAAAGGCGGAGGAGCTTTCTGGATAAGGATGCATTTTTTTTTTTAAGATTTTATTTATTGATTTGACAGACAGAGATCACAAGTTTAGGCAGAGAGGCAGGCAGAGAGAGAGAGGAGGAAGCAGGCTTCCCTCGGAGCAGAGAGCCCGATGTGGGGCTCTATCCCAGGACCGTGGGATCATGACCCGAGCCAAAGACAGAGGCTTTAACCCACTGAGCCACGCAGGTGCCCCTAAGGATGCATTTCTAAGGTTGCTGCAGAGGGCACGTTTTCTTCGTACATTTAGGATTTTCTTGCATCCCACAGACATCATGGAAAGTTCTGGAGCATCATGTCTGTGGATCTTGTGGTTGCAGATGATGCACCAGAGAAAGGGAGACCTACCGTCGGAGCTGCGGACCGCACACAGCATTGTCAGAGGTCCGGATGCGGGGCCCATGGGTGTGGGTGTTTTGCGGGCTCCCGCGGGGCTCACCCAACCAACGAGTCTGCCAGGGGATCGTTATTTTTCTCACGCTTCTGTGCCCAGCACCTCGGAACAGGCCGATGGCACAATAAAAGCGCAAGCCCCAGTGTAGGAGTCGGAAATGAAAAGAGGCTTTAATAAAAAACGATGAGCGGAAAGCAAATCTATAGCCCTTGCTTGAGACGAGACAAAAGTTCCCATTTTTTTTTTTCCCCTCAAGGGCTCATGAGAAAGGCTCTTCATCCCGTTCATGCAAAAATAAAGTTCGGAGCAAGTCACAATCACCCGCTAAGTGACTCACATGGGCCCGCGTCTACACTGAGAACTTTAACTCTAGGAAGGCTCTCCGGTGGTTCGATGGTTTTCTCTGGCAAGTGAATGAGCCTGTCCTCCACACTGCGCAGGGACCTTAAGTCTGCACTAGACGCTCTCTGTGCTCTCTCTGGAAAAGCCTGGGTGTGCGGACCGTGGGACCCTGCTCGCTCGCACTTTACTGAGCCCTCGGCGTGGTCGCCCACAACGATCTACCCACAAGGAGGCAGATGAACTTGGCCCAAAGAGGCACGAGGGGCTTCCGGGGTTGCGTTCTCAGGAAGGACTAAGGGCTGAAGCGGGAGGCCAGTGAGCTTCCCAGGAAGGAATTCATCTAGGAGAGAGAAGAAGAAATCAGGATATGCTCCAGGCACTGGGGGAAGGGGCACCTGTGAGAAAGACATATTTCTTGCCCCTTGGCTGTCTTGAAGCTCTGCCCTCATCATGTCCTAGGAAGAGGGGGGCGGCGGGGGGTGGGCAGCAACGTTGATTTTCCATAGAAAATCTTGCAGGTGTGGGAAGCACAAGGCAGTACTTCTCTGAAACCAGAGGTCAGCATGGAGCACAAGAGCAGGAAGAAGAGATTCTGCCCAGTTTAAGAGTGGCTTTGGCGCAGCCACAGTTCAGCTTCAAGGAGGAAGGTCCATTTACGAAGGCCGTGCCAGAAGCCTCAGAGCCCGCCCCAGATTCAGCTTCTGGAATTTTCTCTGATGGCAGCAGAGCCACAGCACAGCAGCAAAGGTGACCTCAGTGGGGGCCCCCATCCTCAGTAGCTCAGAAGCAACGGGCACCCTGCCAAGGGTGGGAGATGAACCCAGCATTCTGGGGGCAGTGGGTACCGTTGGCAAGGGTGCCATTTTGTAGACATAAGAGACCACCCCCGGCATTCATTATCTCGCCACAGCTGAAGAAGAGCCATCTCTAGGCAAAGCTAACGTCTAGAAAATCTCTGGACCCTGACCACAACATTATCTTAAGACTCAAAATTTTGTTTCTGGTGAAGACAAGCTGTAAGAAGCAGGCCTTTGGCATTTAAGGGATTTAATGTATTCGGTCTACATTCTTCACCAGTGACTCTAAAATTTAATTTAATGTAGTAACTTAGACCCTTCTGAGGCTCAGATCAGAGTTGTGGCTAATTGTGTAGAAGTCAGTGGGGCTAGTTGGCCTCCCAGCCCCCACGTTCCATGGTGGCTACGCTGGGACCTGCCACTCTTCCCTGGAAGGTGCCACACTAGGAACCCTCCCTGTGCTCGAATGCATCTCCCCTCACCTCAGAGATGGCTGACAGAGAACAAGATGTTGACTCATCTACACGGACATCTATACCACACTGATAACCACCCGAAGTCAGAGAAATAATTGTTAATGCCATGAAAAATCCGCCCACCTAATACCCTACTCAGACTGGATGGCTAATCTTGGAATTACACAGATATTAACTCTCCTCCTACAAATAAGTCATTTGCTAAAACAACACAATTCTCAACATCATGCTGAAAAGGAAATGTCTTTCTGGATTATTAGCACAACCACCCACCAGTGTTATCCTAAAGCTTATTTATCTTCTCGTGTTTTCATGTGGCAAACTGCAAGCCGGAGAGTCAGAACCAACATGAGGCTAGGTGCTGGCCCTGTTTTGGTAGGAATTAAACGTAATACACAGATAGGAGGAGTCATCGTCCTCCCTCCATGAAAGATATAACACTTTCCTTTTTGGTGATTTGACCAATAAAGAATTTTTCAAATCCATTTTTTATTGCTGCTCAGCAATTTTATCCAGTTTGTCACCAGTAGCAGGCAAAGAAATATATGGACAAAAGAGGACGAGATACATGTCCATTGTCACAAACCTTTTCTTCTCTGAGCAAATGAAAATGACCCAGTGTGTCACCTGGAGACTTGCTGGAAGTGCCTGGAGCTATATCAGAAACCCAGAGGCTTTAAAATCTACCACACTAGCAAGCTTTCCACCGCGCTCTGTGCCTTCTAGAAGCTTTCCGACATTTAAAGAGAGGAAAGAGACAAGAGACTAAAGTGAATACTTTCTTCACCCAGAGTACAAACCTTTTTTGCCTGAATACCTTCTACACAGTCATATTTTACCCGAGCACACCAAGCTTCCTTCCAGGAGCTCAATACCAATCCTGTGAGAGTTATGGTTGATCCTTGAACAACGCAGGGGTTGGGGCACCAACCCCTGAGCAGTCGAAAATCCAAATTTCGCCTCCCCCAAAACTGAACTACTCATGGCCCACGGTTGATTAGAGGCCTTACTGATAACATCAACGGCCGACCGACACATGTTTTGTATGTTATCTGTGTCATATACACACACACATTAGAAGATCAGCAGAAGGAGAAAATATGTTTCATATTTATCAGGAAAAACCCACAGAGAAGTGAACCCAGGTACCTCAAATCCATGCTGTTCAAGGGTCAACCATGTTCTAAACCCAATACAAAAATCAAGTAAAGTGATGTGTCCAAAAGGAAGAAAGTTACGCCAATAGGAAAGGCAACTACAGTAAGTCATGGAGGGCAAGGACTTGTCTCTTCTGAGTGCCTCCCAGGATGCTTCTCRTGGCTGATGCTCTCCAGTATTAACAYCGGTCCTCACCAGACTTATTGCGACTACCCCACAGGGCTTTGGGGCACCTGCTTTTCCCTCTGCCYCCTGTACACTCAGAGCATACATGGGCTCCCCATGCATCTTTGATTTTGTTCAAGAAAAAAAGAGTGACAGTAAGACATTCTTTTCGCAAGCCCCTTAGAGCAAAGCCCTGTTTGTCTTTATTCCACRTATTTGGTATTTCCTACAGTGAGAAAAGCTACAAGCATCCTACAGTTCATTTCATTTTTCTGGTTTGCAGGGATGTCATTAGGAATAAGCACCCAGTATGCCCACGTTTGTGGTCTAATGAGGAAGTCATAAGGACAGGGAAGCTGGTGCTACCGGGTGGCTTGCTACTGGGGGCAGGGGGTGCAGACGGAGTCAGGGTGGAGGGACGAAGCAGCCAGAAGTCCGAGATGGGAGACTCCCAAGACACATGTGCATTCTTCCCACTTGATTTGTGTGCACTCTGGAACATTTTATCCCCAAGTGCTCCAATGCCTGTCCTTCTCTTTCTACCCATCTCCTCTTGGTACTGCTTGGGGATGTTTTGTTGGGATAAGTGAGCTGGGCTCAAAAATTTCCAACTGAGTTTTCCAAGGGGATTTGAAATCTCAGAGGCCACTCTTGGCTCTGAAAAGAGAAATGCATGACAACGGAAGGCTTCCCTTTTCCACACACGGGCCAGGTGTTCTTAACATGAATAAAGGGGTTGAAAATAAAGCCCAATGGGAAACCAGAGGACGGGAAAGGAGTTATTCACTCCCAGAACCAGATTCTCCAAAAAGAGACCACCAGCACTGGAAAAAAGGAAAGTATGACACACACATTCGCCCATGTCTAGGTAAGACAGGTAGTCCCGGTACCACTCAGCACGCCCTGTCATCCTTGGTCAACTTCTTTCCATCACTGAGTGAGAGTTAATGGGCTGGAGTTATCATTAAAAGCATGTCAAGAGTTTGACAAATGAAGATGTTCCCATTTATCAAAATACATGCACCGAACTTTCACTGGATAAATGAAACTATTTCTCTTATTGGACCTCTGGGCATGGAAATGAAACATCTCCTTTTTAACTACACATATGAAAAAACACCTTGAGACTACATTAGGAAGAGGCAAGAAAAAAAAATAAAACCAGACAAGCCCGGAACCCTCTGTACCACCAAAGAGTAAGAGGTGCTCAGGACATCTGAGGATGAGGGCATGTCCGAGGGAGACAGGAGAGGCCTGAAAGAGCTCCCAGCACCCAAAGTGGGAGTAACTGAAGGAACAAAACAAACGACAGAAAATGCCAACAGTGTAAAATAAACAGCCAAGAGATCTGCTGAGACAAATAAGTGATTGAACAGTAAATCTGGGGGGAGAAGGGTTACATGTTCCTAATTGAAAAATGCCACACAGGGTACCACCCTGGGTGGCTTAGCTGGTTGAGCGGCTGCTTTCAGTTCAGGTCATGATCCTGGAGATCCGGGATCCAGTTCCACATCCACTCCCTGCGCAGCGGGGAGTCTGCTTGTCCCTCTGACCTTCCCCCTCTCATGCTCACTCTCTCTCACTCACTCTCTCTCCCAAATAAATAAATAAAATCTTTAAAGAAAAAGAAAAATGCCACACAATAAATGTGGTTACTCCCCAGTCCAGGACTTTTTGAGTGTGGGGATTTCAGACTTAATGCCCAACTTACAAATTAATGTGTGGTAAAGGAAAGACAGTAACTTTACAGTAAACAAAGCTGGCAAACTCTCCTTGAGCCAAGTGATCAAGATTAACAGCAAGTCATGTGGATGAAAACTTCACCTCTGTGATACTCTTTCCCCCAACCCGTAATCAGTCTCATCATGAAAAATGTCAGACACACCCAAAGAAAGGGACAGTCTACAGAACACCTGACAGGTACTCTTTACATCCGTCAAGGTCATGGGTTCTGATCCAGGGTCCTGACATAGGAGCTTCCCGAATTCACCTCCTCCACGACATACCAACATCCAGCTACACATGGAGTAATTCCCTTTGATGGAAATCCAGACATGAGCTCAGCAACCACCACACATTGGGCAAAAGAGAAAAAACTTACATGAAACGGTGGGAAAGGCGGAGACGCACTCCTGCCATAAAACCCCCCAGGGTCACAGCACTGAACAATGATGAGGGAATGCAGGACTCTCAGCTTCTTCCTGAGGAGCAAGGTTTGGAGCCAACATCTAATACCCCAACTTCCAATCACTGCCCCTGAGGGACAGGCCCCCAAAACACCTAGCTCTGAAAGCCAACGAGGCGTGCACTCCTGAGGTCACAAGGCTATGGCAAACAAAGAAATAGTTCTTAACAAGCCCATGAGGACCTACCATGGTTCACTCCCCCCAACACCCCTGAGTTTCAGAGCACAGGCAGCAGACAGAAATACCTATTTCCCAGTCTTTACAAAAAAGACCGATCTGCAGATCTTAAAAGTACAGCCTGAGGGTCAGGCATCTCTTCTGTCATACATCTAGGGTCTTACTGGAATCCTCTCTGCGCACCAGGGAGGTGGGTGGGTACCACCTTTGTGGTAAAATAAAATAACTGTAGACAAATGGAAATGGAAACCCAGCATAACAAAGCTTATGGGATGCAGCAAAAGCAGTTCTAGGAGGGAAGTTCATAGAGATAAACACCTACATTAGGAAACAAGAAAGAGTTCATATATACAATCTAACTGTACACGTCTAGGAACCAGAAAAAGAAGCATAAACTAAACCCAGAGTTAGTATAAGGAAGGAAATAACAAAGATCAGGGCAGAAATAAATGAAAGAAACTAAGAGGATCTAAATGATCAAGAAAACTTAAGAGCTGTTTTGTTTTTTTTTTTTCAAAAGAGAAACAAAATACGTAACCTTTAGCCACACTTTAGATAGACAAGAAAAAGAGGGAGAGACTCAAATAAATAAAATTAGAAATTAAAGAGGAGACGTTACAACTGATACCATGTAAATACAAAGGATCATAGGAGGCCACTATGAACAATTATACACATTTTGCCCGATATTCAGAACTGAGGGTTCCTATGAAATCTTTCATAAATCTAGATGGAATAAAGAAGCAATTGTCATTAATTTATATGAAAAAATTTTTTGAGTATTCCCAGACCCAAAAATTAACGTTAGACTTTTCCGATACCGTCTTGCTAATGGATGCACAAAATACATCAAGATAAATCAGATGCTTACAGACGCTCACAGACACCCTTCAAAGCTGCTGCAGCTTAATGGGAGAGGCCGGGTGCAGTTCCTGAGGAAGGAGCTAGGTGGCGCCACGTTCACAGCTTGGAGTGCGCACCTTTTCTACAAGGGCTCGATGCAAAATGAATGCTGAAGGCGTTTCTCTTTGTCTTTTTTCTTTGTCTTTTTTCAGAAGGGCGAAACTCCTGTTCGAATTCCTTCCAGTTGGTGAAAAAAGTACTATTGTAGGCCATTTGTCGAAGTGAAGTGGAGTAACAAGAACTTATCAACAGCAGGTGATACCTGTACCAACAAATTGGACAATCATCTAGAAATGGATAAATTCCTAGAAACACACAACCTACCGAGACTGTTATGAAAAAATTGATAAGCTGAACAGATTGATTACTAGTAAGGAGGTTGAATCAGTAATGAAAAACCTCCTGACAAATAAGAGTCCAGGACCCGATGGCTTCCCTGGTGAATTCTACCAAACATTTAAAGAAGAATCAGTATTGATCCTTCCCAAACTCTTCCAAAAAACAGAAGAGGAGAAGACATTTCAAAACTCAATATCTGAGGTCAGCATTACCCTAACACTAAAATCAGACAGGGATGCTACAAGAAAAGAAAATTACATGCCAATATCTCAGATGAACACAGATGCAAAAATCCTCAACAAATCATTAGCAAACTGAATTCAGCAATACCTTAATAGGACCAATCATCGTGATCAAATGGGATTTATTCCAGGGATGCAAGGATGAATCAACAGCCACAAGCAATATGATACACCACATTAACAAAATGAAAGATAAAAAGCCATATGATCAGGGCACCTGAGTGGCTCACATGGTTAAGCATCTGCCTTTGGCTCAGGTCATGATCTCTGGCTCCCTGCTTTGCAGGAAGTCTACTTCCTCCTCTCGCTCTTCCCCTCCCCCTCTGGCTCATGTTCTCTCATTCTCTCTCTCTCTCTAATTAATAAATAAAATCTTTTTTAAAAACCATATAATCATCTCAATATATACAGAAAAGTCATCTGGCAAAATTCAACATCCATTCATGATAAAAACTCTGAACACACTGGGCATAGGAAGAATGATTCTCAACACAATAAAAGCTATAAATGGCAAGAGGACAGCTAACATCATACTCAATGTGAAAGCTGAAAGTTCTCCCTCTGAGGTCAGGAAGAAAGAAGATAAAGATGCCCACTCTCACCACTTTTATTCAACACAGCACTGGAAGTCCTAACAAGAGTAGTTAGGGAAGAAAAATAAATAAAAGACATTCAAATCAAAAACAAAGAAATAAAACAGTCTCTCTTTGCAGATAACATGATATGATACAGAGAAAATCCCAAAGAAACCACCAAAAAACTGCTAGGTCTAATCAGCAAATATAGTAAATTAGAAGGATACAAAGTCAATGTGCAAAAATCAGTTCCATATCTATACACTAAAATCAAGCTATCAGAGAAGTTTAGAAAAAAAATCCCATTTGCAATAGCATGAAAAAGAACAAAATGCTCAGGAGAAAATTTAACCAAAGAAATGAAACATTTGTATACTGAACACTACAAGACACTGATGAAAGAAACTGCAGAAGACACAAATAAACGGAAAGACATTCCAGGCTCATAGATTGGAAGAATAATATTGTTACAATGCCCATATTACCAAAAGCAATCAATAGATTCGATACAATTACTATTAAAATTCCAGTGATTATTTTTCACAGAAATAGAAAATATAATCCTAAAATGTGTATGAAACTAGAGGACCCTGAATAGCCAAAACACTCTTAAAAAAGAAGAAAAAAGTTGGAGGCATCATGCTTCCCGATTTCAAGCTAAATCACAAAGATTCAGTAATCAAAACAATATACTATTGTCATAAAAACAGACACAGAGACTAGTGGAACAAAAGAGAGACCCTAAAAATTAAACCCACACAAAAATGGTCAACTAATTTGCAATAAAGGAGTGAAGAATATATGGTGGGGAAAGGACAGTCCTTACAATAAACAGTGTTGGGAGAACTGGAGAGCCATGGGCAAAAGATTTAGACTGAATCTCTATCTCACACCATACCACCAAAATCAAAAGGTTTGAATTTAAGAGCTGAAACCAAGCTCTTAGAAGAATACATAGAAGACAATCCTTTGACATCCGTCTTGGCAATGACTTCTTGGATTTGACACCAAAAGCAAATGCAACAGAAACAATAATAAACAAGCAGACAATATCAAAATAAAAAGCTTCTGCACAGCAAAGGAAGCCATCAAGATTGAAAAGGTAACCTACCATATGGGAGAAAATATTTGCAAATCACATATCTGATAAGAGGTTAATACTCTAAATATATAAAGAACACATACAACTCAACAGCAAAAAAGAAAAAGAAAAAAAAAATCCAACTAAATGGCCAACAGATATGTGAAAAGTTGTCCAACATCACAAATCATCAGGGAAATGTAAATCAAAACCATAACTGTGATATCACCTCACACCTTTGAGAATGGATATCATCAAAAAGAAAGAGATAACGTGTTAGCAAGGATGTAGATGAAACGAAACTTCTGTGCACCAGTGGTAGGGATGTAAATCAGTGTAGCACTGTGTAAAACAGTACAGAAGTTCCTCAAAAAATTAAAAATAGAACTATCATACCCAGCAATCCCACTTCAGAGTATATACCCAAAGGAAATGAAAACAGGATATCAAAGAGATCTCTGCCTTCCCATGTTCACTACACAATTATTCGCAAGAGCCAAGATGTCGAAATCACCTAAGTTTCTATCAATGCATGAATAAACAAGATGTGATGAGAAAAAAGGAAATCATGCCATTTGTAAACACATGGATGGACCTAGAAGGCATTATACTAAGTGAAAAAGCCAGACAGAGAATGACAAATACTTTATATGTGAAATCTAAAAAAAAGAAGAGAAAAGAAAAGAAAAAAAAGAAAAAGAGTCTAACTCATTGTAACAGGGAGCAAAAAAGTGGTCTCCTGCCAGGGTTGGGGGTCGGGGGCAAACAGGGAGAGGTTGGTAAAACAGTACAAACTTTCATCAATAAGAATAAGGTCTGAGCATCTTAGGTATGACAAGGTGACTACAGCTGATAACATTGTTACGAAATTAAAACTTGCCAAGACAGTAGAACTTAAATGTTCTCACACAGAGAGAGAAAGATAAATATGTGAGGCACTGGATGTTTTCATTAACTTGATGGTGGAAATCCTTTCACAATGTATGTATATCAAATTAGCATAATGTTCACTTTAAGTATCTTACAATTTAATAGTCAATTATACCTCGGTAAAGCTTAAAAAAAAAAAAAAAAAACCGTCAAGGTGATGAAAAACGAGGAAAGCCTGAGATGCTGTCACAGACCAGAGGCTGACTAAGGACACATGACAACTAAATGCAATGGGTTATCTTGGACTGTGTCCTGGAACACAAAAATTCTATCAAAAATTCTACTGAAGTCTAGAGTTTGGAATTTAAGATTGAGGGAAAACTGAAACTGGGCGAGACATGCATCATAGGAAATGCCTTTATTATATCTTTGTAACTCTTCCACAAATCCAGAGTTATTCCAAAATGAAAGTTTATTTAAAAAAAAAAAGATGTATTAGAAATCATATAGGACGGGCTTCGAGCAATGTGTGTACGTGTCATGGATTAAAGCAGGAAGATAGCAGAAAATGAGAAGAAGTTTGGAAACCATACAAGTCAGGAAGTCAGAGCAGAGATTCTTAACGATCAAGAGTGGTGGGTGTTTTGGGGCGTTTTGGCAGTTTTGACACATTCCTTGCTGCCGAGTGTCCTACAGTCGCTGCTCAAGATAGATCAGGCAAAGGCTAAATAATGAACCAGAGGATTTCAGCAAGGCAGCAGGTCAGACCAAAGTACTTGGAGAAAATTCAAAAGTTAATGTTCTCCTCTTGACTCATTAAAACTAAGTTCCATAGAAATGAAAACCAAAACAAAATTCATCGTAAACAAGAGGATTACACATTGAAAGAGGTCAATAAAGTGAATGGAAAACCACCATTTTCCAGTCTTAAAAGAAGTCAATGGAGCTTCAACCTGTGGATGGGGTAGAGGGAGACTCGTCTATTGGCTTCTCCGTCTTACCTCAAGTCAGTTTTCATTGACTTCTCATTGCATTTCGAGTCTGTTCTACTTATCTGGCAAGTAGCATATGCCACCACATTCCTTCAATACCTGTGCAGATCCTGCCTCCCTAAGCACATATTCATTCATTCATTCATTCATTCACTCATTCCTCTCTTTCAATAGTCAAGTCAATAAATACTAGATGTCCATCAAGCACTGTGTTGGGCATTAAGGGTGTGTTATCATGAATAAGACACCCATATTGTCCTCAAACTTTTCATTGAAGGCAAAAAATAGACAATCAGTAATTAAAAAAAAATAGCATGTTCAGTGCTATAAACAGACACCTACTCACAATGCCTGCATCCATGAGGGGCACCTAATAAGGACTCGGGTTTAGAGGTGACTGTTTTTGAGTTCCTTTTTTTTTTCTTTTTTAAAGATTGATTGATTGATTGATTTGGGAGAGGAGCAGGGAGGGGCAGAGGGAGAGAATCTTCAAGCAGACTCTAAGCTGAGTACGGAGCCCCACACAGGCTTGATCCCACAACCCATGAGATCGTGGTCCGAGCCAAAACCAAGAGTTGGACGCTGGGGGCACCTGGGTGGCTCAGTCAGTTGAGCGTCCGACTCTTGATTTCAGCTCAGGCTGTGGTCTCAGGGTTGCGGGATGGAGCCCCACGTCAGGCTCTGCCCTCAGGGTGGAATCTGCTTCTCCCTTTCCTTCCGTTCCCACTCCACAGCTCTCTGTCTCTATCTTCTCCCTCTCTCTCAAATAAATAAATAAAATCTTAAAAAAAAAAAAAGAGTTGGACACTTAACCGACTGAGCCACCTAGGCGTTCCTGAATTGAGCTCTGGAGGGCTAAACCAGAAGTAATCTGAGGTCAAAGGTCCAATCATGCGTGTTTGAACCTTCCCAAGCCTGGGGCTCAGTTCCTCGCAGACAGCAGAACTGCAATGTCTGTGAATTATGCTCATAAGAATACTGATAATATGGATCAAGATCATAACAAGAAATTAGGCCAAGATACAATGATGAACAGGGCAGAATTCCAAGTCTCAAGGAGTTTTTGGAATTTTCCTTGCTCATCCCTGTACCCACCGCGCCCACCGTGCCAATCTTAATTACGGGGACATCCCTGGCATTCAACAAAGTTTTGCTGAATGGATGAGCTTGCCCGGGCTCCTCACATTCAACCAAGCACCAAGTCCCAGCCAACCCCTATTTCACAACACTTCCTGCATCTTCCCCTCAATTTTTCTGCTTCTACCACATTCTTTCGTTACTTCCCACCTCTACCGCCAGGAGAGACTGACGCCGGTTTCCCCAGTTGCAGGCCATCGTTCCTCAACAGGGCAGGTTTCCTGAAATGTGGGCTTGCTGCATTCAAACATCTTCCCTTTGCTTGCAGAATGAAGCCCGACCTCTTCAGGACCCAAGAAGCCAGTCCCAGCGAGGTGATAAGTACAAGTCAGCCACGTGAACACAACAGTGACAGAGGGCATCACGGCCCAAGGTCCGTGGACTAGAGAATAGAACAGGAGAAGCGAGTCTGAGAAGGAACAGCCAGAAATAAGCAATAAGCAAGGGGAAGGGCACTGTATACGTTTTACTTTTTAAAATATAACCTATCATGGAACTAATGATATACATGAGGTGTATAAATCTTCAGGGTATAGTTTTTGGTTTTTTAAAGATTTTATTTATTGATTTGACAGAGAGAACAAGCAGGGGGAGAGGTAGGCAGAGGAAGAAGCAGGCTCCCCACTGATCAAGGAGCTCGATGTGGGGCTTGATCCCAGGACCCTAGGATCATGACCTAAGCCAAAAGCAACTGCTTAACAAACTGAGCCACCCAGGCATCCTCAGCGTATAGTTCAGTAACTGTTACTTTGTAACCATATCCTAAAAAAAGAGACAGAACACTATTAGCCCCAGGCCAAGAGCCTCCCTAGTTCCCATCTTACCTGCAAAGGTAATCACTATACTCATCACTTAGCTTTGCCTGTTTTTTTCACATAAACAGGAACAGTCTCTGACTTCCTTCACTTATTACTATGTCTGAAAGAGTCATCTACATTATCCCACATACAGGTATACAGTCCCTAGTAGAAGTTCTGAGAGTTACAGTTGCTCCTCATTTGAATCAACACTTGTTATTATCTGTCATTTTAATTTCAGCCATTCTTGTGGCTATATAGTAAAGTATCATTTTAACTGTTTACTTCCTTGAGGACTGATGCCGTCAAGCACCTTATACATTCGATGGCTTGGCTATGTTCCTGTGAAGTTCTTGTTTAAATGTCTTGCTCACTTATGGGGGCTGTCCACTGCTATTGATTTGTAGATGCTTTTTATATATTCTGGACACAAACTCCTTGTCAGAGTGTGTGTTGGAAATATATCCTGTTTTGTGACTTGCCTTTTTATTCTCTTAATGGAATCTTTTACTGTCAAAATTATTTAATTTTACTCTGGTCCAGTTTATTAATAAACACTAGATTGGAACTATTAAAATTGCTTAAGAATGTTTTTCTCTAGTCCAAGTTGATGAAGATATTTTTTATTATATTATTTTCTAGAAGCCTCATTGTTTCCATTTCTAAATTAGATTTATAACCTACATTAAACTGATTTTTGTGTATGGCATTAAAGAGAAGTCAAGATCCATTTTTCATTCTGATGTACAACTGACCAAGAACCATTTTTTAAAAGACCATCTTTTTCCCACTACGCTTCTGTGCCCACCACTTTTGTCATATATCAAGTACCTGTCAATAACAAAGTATATACACAGGTCTCTTTCTGCATTCTCTATTCTGTCAACTGATCTTCTTGTTTATCCCTGCACCAGTACCACATTGCTTGGATTAATCTAGTTTATAATAAGTTTTAATATATAGAAACATTCTTCTAACTTCATTCTTCTTCATCAAGATTATGCAGGCTATTCTTGGTCATTGGTATTTTCACATAATTTTTAGCATCATTTCCAACAGATTTACACACACAAACTTGCTGGGATTTAACTGAATTGTATCTGCACTCTGGCTCTGGCACAGTCCATGGAGAATTAAAAAGAGATCTTCCGTGTTTCCTTAAGTAGCTGTTATTTGTATGCTAATGTAAATGGTAAAGATCTTTAGTTTTGCATTGGACTAACTTTTTTCTAATTTGATTTTGCATATTGACCTTGTAGGGAGTGGCTGTAATAAATCCAGGGACATTATTAATTCATTAGGTATATCAGTGGTGTATTTGGGTTTCAAACGTTCATACGCAAGTCAACTGCTAAGAATGACATTTTATTTCCTCCTTTTCAATCCTTATATATTCCTTTTTCTTGCTTTCTTGCATTGGCTAAAACCTCCTGTACAATGCTGAGTATAAGTCATGATAAGTGGATATCTCCATTCTACTTACAATCTGTGCAAATAATTTTTCAACATCTCACCATTAACTGTGAGGTTTTTTTCCTTAAAGCCTGTATCAGAACAATAAAATTTCTTTTTATGTCCACTTTGTTGAGAATTTTGTCACACTCAGGTATAGAATTTTATCAAATGCTTTTTCTTCATCTGTTGGAATAATCACTTGGGTTTACTCTATCATTCTTTTAATGTGATAAATTACATCAATTGATTTTCAAGTTTTGTAGCAACTTTGCATTACTGAAATAAACGAGTTTGTTATAATACATCATCATTTTATGTGACATTACCTATTTTTAACAGTATTTTATCCTTGTCTAACCAAGTCCTTCAAAGGCAGTGTTCTCGTGCTACTTTGTATTTTCCAGCGTTATTCATAACACTGTGATCATGTGATAACTGTATTTATAAAGCCGTGAACATCTTGAGGGAGGGACTCTGCTCTAAGTCTTTGTATATCCTCCACCACTTGGAACATAGTACATGTTGTATAAATGCTTGTCACATGAAAGTCCTCGGAATCTCCTAAAGTAAGTGTCTTCCACATAAAAGGTGCCTGCGAGGTATGCCTCAGTGGCACAGCTGATTAAGCATCAGACTCTTGGTTTCTGCTCAGGTCATGATCTCAGGGTCCTGAGACACAGCCCCAACTGGGCCCAAGTCTGCTTAAGATTTTCTTTCTTGGGGTGCCTGGGTGGCTCAGTGGGTTAAGCCTCTGCCTTCAGCTCAGGTCATGATCCCAGGGTCCTGGGATTGAGCCCCCACGTTGGGCTCTCTGCTCAGCGGGGAGCCTGTTTCCTCCTCTCTCTGCCTGCCTCTCTGCCTACTTGTGATTCTGTCAAATAAATAAATAAAATCTTAAAAAAAAAAAAAAAAATTTTCTTTTGTCCTCTGCCCCTGCCCTCATCCCGCACACGTGCTCTCTCTCTTTCTCAAATAAATAAATAAAATCTTTAAAAAAAAAAAAAAGTCACCTGCAGTAAGAACCTATCACTGAGTCCCGGCCTCCCAAGCTAACTCCTTCTGGTGTTGCTGGATCAGACCTATGAACTTAAGGGCAGGAGCACAATCCTACGTAAGTCAGAGAAGGAGCAGAGTCACAAGGCTCCCTGTCTGCTTTAGGGAATGAAGAACCATATTTATCAGCCAATGGCCATGACATCCGGTCCCACAGTACCAGGTCAGGCAGTTGGACTTGGGCCCACTTCACGTGTTAGACAGCAGTGAGATTTTACGAGGTGATTAATTCTACCTAGGAAAGGTGCCGTGTTCTTTATTGTTTTTTCCCCCATAAGCTCTGCTTAAAGGCTTGATCTGTGATTTTAGAAATTGGGCTCATGTTTTTCTGTTTGTGAGAAAAATAAAAATGGTTTTTTTTTGTTTGTTTGTTTTTTTTTTTTGGTTAAAAAAAAAAAAAGTCTATCTCTGAACAGTCCCATTTTGGCATTTCAACTGTTCCTAAACGTTCATTGTTGTATTCTAAGCTCTTGCAATACAATCCGTGTGGGTGTGAATCTTAAGACAATTTAGTAACTTCACAGTCTGCAGTATATGCACCCGGAGCACCATTCCTGGGCGGATATCTTAGCAACGAGCCTACCTTTGCCTGATCATGCCCCGTTATCAGTCGATTCATATAAACACATCGCAAAAGCTCCCTCACATTTCTTGATCTTTGGAACTAAAATAGAAGAACTGAAATCTGTGACACAGATTAAAACCCGAGACAGACGCAGAAGTCTGCCAAGAGAGGTAAAAACTTCTAGAGAAACTGGCCAGAAATTGGTATATGGCTATTATTCGGAAGAAGGGAGGAAACAGAAACCTTAAGTCCAATCGTCTTGAGCTTCTCCAATTAAATGTATCACATGTGATAGTTCATAGCCGAAGACAACCTCACAATAAGTCAGTGAGACACCCCACAGAGTTCAAAGAATCAAAGGTTCTTCAATATAAACTGAAATGTCAACCCGCAGTGAGCGAAGTCCATTAGTGGAATTAATATTTGCTACCTGGGTAATGCACACAACATGAGGTCCATTAGACACACTGCAGAGACATCTAAATTTCTATTCCTTGACAGATGACAGAATCCCGCCTCAGGCGGGGCTTTGTCTGTCCCATCTCAAATCACAGGAAATCATCCTGGTAAATGTTCTTAAACACGCGCCAAACTAAAATCATCCTGTAACACAGAGATTGAACAATAATACGTAAAGCTAGGAAAGAATCTTTTCCATTTGTTCATTTGATTTTTAATGGAACACCTTAAAGATTCATTCCCTTAGGTTGAACTGTCTTTGGCGCTTCACTGATCTGCTCTGTGGGGCATAAATGAGACTTTCACAAATTTGTTCTGTGGGACACAAATGGCATTACGTAATACAAGCCTACACCATAGTGAGCAGGTCTGCTCCAATCCATTATTATTTGCTCATCATGTGAATAATTTATTCCAGGAGGCAAGTGCACTCTGGGTGTTTATTTACTACTCAGCGGTAACATACAATGCATTTAAGCAGGTGCATAGTCACGCTTAGAGGAGACAAGTTTTTTTAAGGGACGCACTCACCTAAACCAAGCAAGACATTAAGGTTCTCTACAAGTATGAACATTAAGGATTCTATCTTCTACTCTTTACAAATTCTCTCCTCTGCTTTCTCTTCCCATCTTAAACAGACTTTCTGAGCCATTATGCAGATAAATCAAATACTGCTCCATTCAATTCCACCAGCACTGAGCTGGGATGGAAAACAGGGGTTGGGGACGGGGCAAGGAGCCCATCTCAGCTAGCAGAGCCTGCAGAGTGGGAACAAGAAGCGACAGCCTCTGAATGGCCGGGGAGGGCACAATCGGGGTCCCAGAGAACAGACTAGAAGCCAGGCAGATGCAGCATGACATGCCTGGGATAGTGAGCTGCCCTTGCCAGCCAAAGGACCCACATACTCTGGGTCCAGGCCTACATCGCAGGCAGGCTGATCTCAAATACGACATCCGAAGCTCTCTGGGGGGAGTGTAAGGGCTCAGCCAGAGCACTAGCTAATATCTAAGAAACAACTGCATCTCTAGGTACCGCGAGTAGAACACGTAACAAAGCCACACACGGTGCTAAGTGCTTTATGTGTTGTGGTCACGCTGAGAAGCTGGTCACGGGTGTCCTCTTTCCCCTTCTTCTGGGTCTCTGTCAGGTCCCCCTTCCACACCTCCTCAGAAGCAAGCCTTGGCCTCGAAACTGATTTTGGTCAATAAATAGGAGCCAAATGGATGTTTCCCTTCTGGGTGGAAACACTGAGAGACTTGACATGATTTACCATCTTCCCTTTAGCTGCCTTGACAACACGCTTCGGGATGGAGCTTCCGGCAGGCCGGGCAACTCCCCGAAGGAAACCCCCGCTGCTGTAGACTGCGTGGTTGTGTTCATACAAACGTCATACATTGGAACCTCATCCCCCCTGCAGGCTGGCATTTGCAGGTGGGCTCTCTAGGAGGTGATTAGGTCATGAAGCTGGAATCCTCATGAAGAGGAGAGTAGCCTTATTACAGAATCTCCAGAGAGCTCCCTCCCCCTTTCTACCCTGAGAGGGAGAGCAAAAAGAGCCATCTAGGAAACAGGAAGCACCCCTCGCTAGCCCCTGCATGGGCGGGAGCCTTGATCTTGGACTTCATCCGAGATCTCCGGAGTGGTGAGAAAGCCCTGTTGGGTGTTTACAAGACCCTCAATCTCCGGGATTTGGTTACAGCAGTCTGAACGGACTGAGAACCTGCACCCCGCACAGATGAAATGTGGGAGGGGAAATACTATTTTGCAGTGTGGCGCCCCCAACGTTGTCAAGGGCTGTGCGTCTCTGCGACGGACCGAAGGACAGTCCTCTGGATCATCCCAGCAAGCCTGTGTCTCCTTTAAGGAGGAATATGAAGGTGCCTCCTGGTGACTCTGAGTCCTTTGCCTGAGATCACAGAATTAATAAGAGATGGTGGCCTGTCTCACCAGAGCCCCACTCTTAACCACACTTAGACAAGAGCTAGCTGAGTAAGCACAAGGGAAAATAAGGCCTTCCCTAGCTCCGTAAGTGGCATCAGGAAACTTCTACACACACGACTGGCATAAAACCAAGCAACTGAGCAGAGTAGCTTCAACAACTCTCTTACTTTGTACCAAAAAAAAAAAAAAAAAAAAGCAACCAGGGCATAATGTCACCATGAACCGTGAGACCAGCATAACTGATGCTACAGTCTCCTGTGGGATGACAGTTAAATCGTATTACGTGGTTCCTCTTAACGTGACCCAGCCCCAGGGAGGGCTGACAGAACAGGGGTGGGTCAGGGGGTTGAAGGAAGGGCCCCCTGCTCTTCTTGCTTTGCTAGACCATAATGTTTCACTTTTACGTTACACGGTAAGTAACAGGATCTTACAGAATATAAGACGTCCATTGTTTCCTGAACCTTCCAAACCGAGACTTCCACTGTTTATCGTCCACAGCCATGGGCACAGTGAGGCAGAATAAGAAGGAAAGGTTTCTAAGAACCAAGAGCACTATTTGTAGCTAATGAGAAGACAGTCTGCCCATGGCCAGCAATTTTACTTTTTCCTGAAATTTCCAAGTGGAAATTCAAAGAGTTCAAAGTGCCGAATTCACGATACCAAACCTTTGTAGCTTCTCATAAGGACTTAAGGACGTGAGAATTCCCTTGTGTGGATTTATTTCTTAATGGGCATTCATCTTAAGTACTGACCAACAAGTGACAGGAAAGATTCAAAGATGGGCTCTGACCTATCCTTGACCAATTCTTGTCACTTTCACTTGTCCGGCCCGGGGATCAGTTCTGTAGCCTTTAAACCAGAGGAGAGATAAATTATCGTCACTTTTAGCTAAGTGGGTGGAAGTATATTCCTTCGCTGTCACTTTACATCGTGTTATTGACTCTCAGACTGAGCAATGCCTCTGAAGTCTGGACAGAGTCCACACGCCGCCACATTTCATTCCAGGGAATTCCGTTATTGCGATGACTGAGTATGTGTGTCATCTGAAGCCGTAACTTACTTATGCCCTTAATTCTAGATTGGTTTTTTAAAAACCGGCAAAAGAACGTAGGCCGTTTGCATGCATATGATCTCCATCATAATTACTCTTTTTTTTTTTTAAGATTTTATTTATTTATTTGACCCAGAGAGATCACAAGTAGGCAGAGAGGCAGGCAGAGAGAGAGAGGGAAGCAGTCTCCCTGCTGAGCAGAGAGCCCGATGCGGGAATCGATCCCAGGACCCTGAGATCATGACCTGAGCCGAAGGCAGCGGCTTAACCCACTGAGCCACCCAGGCGTCCCAATTACTCATTTTTTTAACCTAATAAAAAATGGTGGCCCTCCATTTGATTAGACAGATCAAAGGGATTTTTTTCAACTACCCTATATCACCTTTGAATTTCATATGACACTCATCACTCATTCTAATCTCTGTGGTGCCACATAGGTTCAGCACGCCATGTATAATAAAGTCAACATCCCGTTTTCAGCTTTGCATGGCAAAAATATACTAGGTTCCATGTGTTACAGGTTTTTAAATTTCAACTATCTAACCAGAAATTCACATCAAACTACCTGAAATGTGGTGTACCCCAACATCTGATATCTATTATAAATACCCCAAGCGGGGCGCCTGGGTGGCTCAGTGGGTTAAAGCCTCTGCCTTCAGCTCAGGTCATGATCCCAGGGTCCTGGGATCGAGCCCCGCATCGGGCTCTCTGCTCCGCGGAGAGCCTGCTTCCTCCTCTCTCTCTCTGCCTGCCTCTCTGCCTACTTGTGATCTCTGTCTGTCAAATAAATAAAATCTTTAAAAATAAATAAATAAATAAATACCCCAAGCTTGACTTCAGATAAAATTTATATTTTTATGCTCACTTAATTTTTTCATTGTACTTTCAGAAATACTATTTTTCCTTTAAAACATAGATGCTCCAAAGGAGCAAGAGAATGTCTCAAAAAATTTCACTGGAAGCAAAATGCCCCCTTTCTAACTGAAAGCAGATACAGAGAAAACCATGAGAAGCAGAGTACCTGTCTCATGAAATGTATTTGAGAGAGCAAACAAAAATGCTGTGTTGATTTAAATAACAAATGAGGTGACTTTCTTTCTTTCTTTCTTTTTTTTTAATGCAATGCTCTGTTTAGTAGCATCTGAATGAAGAAGAAAGCATGAGACCTCAGGTGCCTCTAAACAAGCAGACTTTCCTTAGGCTGAGCATCCAACACTCTCCCAGAACCGTGAGGCTGCCATGGCCCACCCCAGCAGGCCTTGAAACTCAGTGGAAACGTGAAAGTGAGGACGCATTGAAGTCAAAGCTGTGCAGTGTCTGGGACTTGGGGAGACCTAGAAAAGGGTGCACTACTGGTTTCCACTTGGAGAAGAAAAGCAACAGAGCAGCCAAAAGCCTGAGATGCAAATGAACACATATTCAGGGAAAGGGAAAGGGAGATTATTCTCCCACTGCTCTAAGACCCGACCAGTTTCCCTGGTACTGACATCAGACAAGGCTTCTAGAGCCAAACTCCAGGAAGATGCTCTTGAAACTATTAACCACCAGTCCCCTATGCTAATTCCGGAACTTGCATTTTTAAGTGGATTCTGCTGCCTTTCAGACAACTTGTTCTCCTAGAATCAGCTACTTCCATGGTGATAAGGATCTGAGACATCCTTCTGATACCCGGAAATGGTTCTCTGCACCCAAGACAGCTTTCAAGGGACTTAATCAGGCCCTCAGAGAAATGGCACAGACCTTCCTTTCAGACTGTGGGAGAAACACTCCTTTGCACGCTGCTTCTTGGGAAGCTTGATGTTGCTGCAAAACCCAGGGGAGGAGGAGAAGCGCTTGGGGGGGAAGGGGGCGGTGGCGGTGCAGATGTGAGTGAGGTCGGTGGGGCGGCAGAAGATGTGTGAGTTTACGAAGTTCTCCTTCTTATCTTTCTGTCATAATTGGAGATGTGACCCAAATGCAAGGAAACCTCCACATTCCATTAACGGCCTCGATTTGGATTATGCAGCTCCGCGGGAAGAAACAGCATCCTCTCCCTGCCTAGCTGGGCTGCACTCCTGAGATAATTCTCTTAGTTTCATTTTAACATCTGGTTTAAGAAGAGGCTGACGGGTCAGGGTGGAAACTGGGGATCCACTAAACGTCTCTTTAGAGGGACTTTCCCCTTCCAGAACGGCGAGCCCCAGGGGCTCAGCTCTGGCGCCTGGGACGCTGCCCGCGAGGCGCGCGCTCTGCGGAGCGGAGGTCCCGGCTCGCCAGCTCCCACCCTGCCGGGCGGCGGTTCCCACGGAGCAGGGCGGGCCGCTCGCCTTTCTCCTCCTCGCAACGCGCACAGCTCTCCCTAGCTGGGCTCAAGCAAGGATCGCCAGCTGCTCATCCCGGAGCACGGGCTGCAGAAAACTCTCCCGGCTCGTGCGCGGACCCAGGCGGAGTCGCCCGCGGCGGCTCCCGCGCGGACTCGCTAGAGGGTAGTTTCTGGACGAAGTAACACAGCCCCAAGGACCGTCTGGCCCCTCTAGAGCGCACCACCGTGCGACGCCACGTTCCTCGGAGCCCCGCTGGGGCAGTTCCCCTTCTCGTTCACCCCGCAGAGGCGCGCCGGGAACGCGGTGCCCAAGAACCCTGAAAAAAGCCCGTGGGGGAGGTCGAGGTGCGCGGGGCGGGGCGGGGGGGGCAGGCAGTGCCAGGAAAGGCACCTCCCCTCCCCTCTCCTCCCCGCAGCCCGGTCCTTCCCGGCAAGAAAGTGCAGAACAGAGGCCCCGGGCGGAAGGAGGACGCGGCCGCCCCGTCCCCGAGTCGCGCCACCTGCCGGGTCCCCCGCGCCCGGCCCCGCCGCCCCGCGCGCGCTCCGGCCACCTCCGGGGCAGGTGCCGGGCCGAGGCCCCGGGGAGCGCGCCGCTCTTACGTGCTCCAGCTTGTCTTTCCTCCGGAGCCAGACGCTGGCGCTGTAGTCCTGCTGCTTGACGCTGCTGTAGAAGTTCGCGCCCACGCGGGTCAGGCTCGGCGAGGGCTCCTTGGGGCGGCTTTTGAGCCTCATCTGCTCGAAGCCCTCGTGGGGGGAGGCCGAGAGCCACTCGTGCTGCCGGATCTCCATCCTGACATGACCAGGCGGCGGCCGGCGCGCAGCGGGCTGGAGGGCGCGCGGGAGGCCGGGCCGGGGCTGGAGGAGGAGCGAGCGGGCGCGGGGGGCGCGGGGAGCCGAGCGCGCTGCCGGGCGGGAGGAGCGCGGCGGGCGGAGGGAGGGGGTGGGGGAGGTGGGAGAAAGGGGCGGGGGCGAGAGGGACGCAGGGAGCGAGGGAGGGAGGGGAGCGGGGTCGGGGGAGGCCCGAGCCCCGGGTGCAATTCGCGGTGGCCGCGACGCCCCCGCCGGCTGCGGTCGGAGCGGGGCGCCCCGCACGCCGGCTCCTTGCGGCAGCGGCTGGGACTGGGCCGGCCCGGGGCGGCGGCGGCGCGGGTGGGGTGCGGGTGGGAGGGGCCGCGGCCCGCAGCCAGCCGGAGCCCGCAGGTTGGTGCAGTGAGGAGCCGCGCCGCCCGCCGCGGGGCCGAGGGCTGCTAGCCCGCCGGCGCCCCTCCCGCCGCGGCGCGCCGGCCCCTCCTCGCGGGGCTGCACCTCTCCGGCTCGCGTCGGTACTGGAAAGCGAGCAGCCGCTGGAGGGGGAGCGCGGTCTCCGCGCCTTCTCCCTGCCGCTGGCCCGGCGCGGGGCTGGATCCCCGGAGGGACTCTCGACACCACCTCTGCCCTTCCCCCACCCGCCCCCTGCGGGCCCAGATGAGCGGACCGTGCCTTGCCCCGGCCTCGCGGGCCCCGTGTTCTGAAAGTTCTGTAACTTCCCATCTCAGGAGCCCATTTGTCCCACCGCGGGGACGCAGAGCACAGGGCGCCTGGCAGCCCCACCGAAAATGGCCACAAGGACAAGTGTTTTCTGGAGCCGTGCACGCTACTTTCATCTGAGGGTGTAGCGCTGCCAATCCTCCCGGGTGCAGGGGCTGGGCGGGCTGGTTTGCTGGACCCGCTGCTCCCCGGCCCCAGGTGCACTTGGTACCAGGCTGCCCGCGGCGACCCTGCCCGGGACCCCGGGCCTCTCTGCAAACGCCCGGCCTCGACTGTGCGTTCGCGAGGTGCGTGCGGCCCGGCGCTCTGCAGTTGTCTCGCTACGCGTCCCTCGCCCCCAGGACTAGGTTTTACCACCCGGAGGGTTTTTGCTGCTTTCCCTCCCAGGCCCAGTCTTACAGTCAGGCGTGATGATTTTTTCTGGAAATAGGGCGGCATGTTAATAGTTAAATCTTACGTCTCTTTCTCTTTTGCTGCCTTTGCATTCAGCATCTCAGAACGTTTTTTGGTTTTACCGAAAAGCTTAGTAACAATTCGTGCCAAAGATTTCTCAGGTCCATTTAAAAGCCCGAGAAGAGTATGGAAGGGGCGGAAGTATCTGGGAGATTTTAAAGAGGGGGCCCAGAAGGTAAACCGACCTCTCCTCAGCTCTCAGCTGACCTGTTCCCCAAACGTCCAGCTTCGATGACAGTTTCAAAGAAAGTCTGGGTTGGAATGTGATGGTTTTGTGAGGGCAAGGATTGTCTCATACCTATCCGGAGTCTATTTTTTTTTTCAGAGTTTCTATTTAAATAAATGGTATTGTAATAATGGAAGTTGAAATAAAATCCTATAACAGTCAATTTGGTAACAAAGTAACACAAAGTTTCTGCTTATTCTAGATTAGTCTTTTTTAGGGGCTGAATCATACGGGGTACTATGTACCCGCCAACAGATGGGTTTCCTCCAAATCTCACAGTTACTCTGCAAGATGAAAGTTATTAAGCCCATCTTCCAGGTGAGGGAACTGAGACTCAAACAGAAGTAACATATCAAAGCAAAAAATTGGAACCGGATTAAAAGGCTTCCAACATTGCCTTCCATTGTCTTGCTTCTCATTTTTTTGCCATGACAGTTTAAACTTCACGACTTCTGCTTCTTTTTAAAGTATAAACACACGATTGACATGACTACCAACACTTACATATTTTTTATAATATTGGTGTTAGAAAAACCTGAGTGCCCTTCTGCCAAGGGTATGTCTGATTTTTGCTCTATCAGAGCGTCCTGAAGGTCATGTGATATATGCAAACCTTGACAAATGACAGATACCCAATTCAGAGTAATAATGAAGTGTCCCCTGGTGTAGAATTTAAACAAATGGTTTCCATGTTGTCAGGTTTTCATGCGAATAGATTTTTTTAAGTAGACCTTTATAGGAGAAACACTATAGGAGCTGAAACCATTGTTTAAAGGCGTGTACTGATAGCATGTATGTTACAGGCAAACTACTAAATTGAGCCTTATAATCAATCCATAGATGATATCTGTTAGGATTTAAAATATCAGGCAAAACATAAATTTTTACTGCTTCGTACTTAACCTACTTAGTATGTAGTACCAGACATTACAACAGACTTACTACATTCAAATAAACCTGAGTGAAATGATATTCACAATTTTATTTCGGTCTTAGAAACTTGTTCAGATTCATTGTTTATGACAGTAATATGGGACTTGCTCATTGACCTTCAAAAGAATATTTTATATGGAACTGAGCTCAAGTCAAACTGTGGTAGGGAACACAAATAATATTTCTGAAGATGGTCAACTACAATATGTGAATCTTGCCCCCCAGATATTATCAAAATGTGTAAGTATCATTGAATTTACAAAGTAACTCCCACTGGCACTTTTCCCTGTCCGTGTTCACAGCCTCACGTGGTCTGCATGCAACACAGGTGCTAGGTATTACCCATCTTCCTACTCCGGGCTTCTTGGAACTGGGGCCATCCTTCACTGGGCTAACACTTCAACATGTTTGTGTTTGTGTTTAAGATCACTGGACTTAATATTCAAAGACCTAGGTTTTAGTACCAGCTCCTTTAATCTCTAAATTGTGACTTCCTGGGTTTTCATTTGATATCAATAGACTTCAGACTCACTTAATAAATGGAGAATAATCACTGCTTCTTCAAATGATTGCTACAGGGATGAGCTGGTCTAATCCATGAGAAAACACTGTATGAGCTATATAGGGCTATGTTACTGTTTTTAGAACGTTCAGGCACAGGAATGTTCTTTACATTCTTCTAGTGATAAGTTATCGTGTTCGCTGGCGGTGTATCACTTAATCTTGATTGCTTGTAATTAATCATAGAAACTGCACTCAGCCATGAAATTGCATCTCATTAATGTTTATATTTATTCTAGAAATACTTTCCTTAACTTGCTGCTGGTATTTTACACAATACTTTCAAGCTATATAAAAATTTCAGGTAAGGGCACCTGGTAGCTCAGACGGTTAAGCATCTGCCTTCGGCTTAGGTCAGGATCCCGGGGTCCTGGGTTGGAGTCTCACGCATTGGGCTCCCTGCTCAGCAGGGAGACAGCTTCTCCTTCTGCCTGCTGCTCTCCCTACTTGTGCCATCTCTATCAAATAAACAAATAAAATCTTTTTAAAAAATCGGGTATAACATATATAAGCCATCAACGTCTCTTGATCGCAAACTGAAACTCAAAGGATGCCATTGACCAAGAATTGTTAACATTGTCTGAATAAGTCATTTTGCAGGGGTGTTAAAGCCTAAGGCCAGAGTAGGCTGAAGGCATCCAGAAGTCACAGGGAGAATTTCTTTTAAGCCTTTCATAACAATAATAATACCTTACATTACCACGATATTTACATTTATAGCATGTTTTCATAGCCTTTAGCACATTTACTTCGTGCAAAAATTATCTGAAAGAAGTCTTGGTATTTGCTACCATCTGCGTTTTTTGAAAGGAAGAGACTGAAGCTGATGGAGGTTGGACTCAAGACCCGCCCAAATCCATGGGTCTAACAAGCCATAGAATCTGGTCTAGAAACCACTGACCCTAAATAACGGATTTTTTTTTTCCACCACATCACATCAAAAAACTCACATGGATGCTTCTCAGTACTTATATTTTATTTTTCATGTGTTTACTTTCACTAAGTAGTACCAAGCTTTTACGAAGTAGTTCCAGGCTTTCTTTACTGAAGAAGAAAACATTTCAATAATTAGACCTTCCTTGGCGGTGTGCTTGGGGTTCTCCCTGATGACCCTCACACTACGTAAGACCACACGGACCCCAAAACTACTCTGTTCTTGGCTGTCAAGCAGTAGATCCAGCAGCTTAAGGCGGTGTTATTTTTTGGTAACACTTTGTTTTTTACAGATGTTTGAGGTTCACTGCAAAATTGAGAAGAAAACACAAGAGACCTCCTGTGTAGCCCCCACCCCACACTCACACAGCTTCCCTCATTATCAACATCACACATCCGAGAGGTACACTTGTTACAATGGACGACCCTACACGGACACATCAAAATCACCCGAAGTCCACAGTTTATGTTAGGGTTCACTCTTGGTGGTGTTCAGTCTGCGGGTTTGGACAGATGTAACATGACATGGAGACATCTTTATGGCACCATACGGAGTATTTTCACTGCTCGGGACATCCCCTGTCCTCTTCCTATTCGTCCCCCTTGCTCCCCGCCAGCCTGCATATCCTCAGTCACTACTGCTCTTCCCCCTGTCTCCATAGTTTTGCTGTTTCCAGAATGTTATATAATGGGAATCATACAGTATGTTGACTTTTCGGGTTGTATTCTTTTACTTAGTAATATACACTTGAGATTCCTTCCCGTCTTCTCCTGGCTAGACACCTCATTTCTTTTTAGCACCCCATAATATTTCATTGTCCCGGTGGACCACAGTTTATTTCTTCGCCTACTGACGGGCATGCTGGCTGCTTCCAAGTTTGGGCAATTATGAGTAACGTTGTGCAGATTTTTGTGTGGACGTAAGTTTTCAACTCCTTTGGGTGAATACCAAAGAGCACTACACAGCATTACTTTTTATAAATACATATGTTAGTTTTAAGATTATTTCCACAGAAAATTTGAATAAAGCCAATCCCTTTAGAACCAAGTTAAAGTGATTGTAGATTTAAAATGTTTTTTGAAAGGACGTACAAACATGAATATACTATATTACTCCCTGACCAGGGTCTTTTAAGCCACAGTATTTTCTTTAGCCACGTAGTTATTATTGTTTTGTCATAAAATGACAATAAGAATTTTTAAATGTTATCTCAAGTTATTAACAGAATACATGTATCATCTACCCACAAACTTAGTTTCGACTAAATTCTTTTTTTTTTTTTTTTTTGCATTTGCTGTTTCCTGGTCACTGTAGTGGTCCATCACGAAAGGGATTATTTCGTTTCTCATTTTAAAAAAAGCCCGCAAAGTAAGCATAACCATCCCATGTTACAGATGAGGAAACAAAGACCCAGGAAGACTTAACTTGCCCAGTGACATAGTTAACAAGAGGCAACGACGTGGCTGAAACTCAAGGTGGCTCCCGTGACTCTCAGTTCATTTCCACAGCACACACATGCCTGGCCTTTCTGGGGCTCCATGAATCTCCACTGGGCTGTGAGCCCCACAGTGAGCTGGGGAGCTGGCGACTAGTGGGAGAGGCGGTGGAACCCCCAGGATGAGACCCTAGCAGAGTGAGTTTCTGCTGTGACTTGCAGGCTGCCATTTTGTTCCCACAAGGAGAACCAAATCCAATGGCACTGGGCTATTTCTAAGAGTTGGAAACCTTGTTTCCCGTGTCAGCTCAGCTGACAACGAACCAACAGTGGGGACCTACTCAGACTGCTTTGCCTAACTGGACCTGTCAAGTTGCTGTGGTTTCATTACGAAGTTGGGTTTTGCAGTGAGCACTGGAGAGATCCATCACATCAATACATCTGATTGGCTCTGTCCCAAAGAATTAGCCAATGTCTTTCCTGAAGGGGGAAAAAAAATAAAGAGAATAGTTGAAATTATTAACTGGACACTTCATACAACTAAAAGCTTCAAATAGGAAAAAAATCTGAATTTTCTTAACTCATAGTGCACATGGATTAAATCAATCAGACGATTGCTTAAATTGTCATTTCATTTGGCCTTCATGCCCTCAGGCTTCAGACTGAATTAATATTTCAAAATCACCCTGACAGTCCACTATGATGACCTGGGACAATCTTTTGTGTACTGTGGTATTTTATATAAAGTACATTCAACTCAACTGTGAAAAAGGAAGTAGCTATAAAGATAAGGTAGGGGCGCCTGGGTGGCGCAGTGGGTTAAAGCCTCTGCCTTCGGCTCAGGTCACGATTCCAGGGTCCTGGGATCGAGCCCCGCATCGAGCCCCGCATCGGGCTCTCTGCTCAGCGGGGAGCCTGCTTCCCCCTCTCTCTCTCTGCCTACTTGTGATCTTTGCCTGTCAAATAAAAAAAAAAAAAAACTAAAGATAAGGTAAACCACACCGTAATTCCTACTCATCCCTAGATTCATAAAACTGAAATCTAACCTTAAATTAAGGGATGTGAGCATGATATGGATTTATTGCATTTGGGTACCCACAAAGGATAGACTCTGTGTCCTTTCCTGTATTTTTATATGACACTGGTAGTAGTCATGGTTTTCTCCTACTTGTAGTTCATCTTAGGAACCAATGTTGTTATGAGACCAGCAATATGGAATTAGTAAATATATAAAACTATTTGGATTCCTCTGACATTTTCCATTTGTTGACTGGTGCTAAGAAGGAATTTGCTGACTCCTTAGATCTTGTATTCCTTACAATCAGAGTAATATTTGTAGTAAATCACTTAAACAAATATAAGCTGACGTGTACCATCTCAGTGCTGGCCCAAGTTCCTGTTGTTGGCTTATGTGCATTATGCAGTATCTTTTGAAGGTAGGATGTAACACAGTCAGTTCCTAACAATAAAATTCAGAAATCTCAGAGCTAATTTTTATGCTCAGTGGCTGGAGGTTTCACTGGTGTTAGGTTTTCTAGGCCAATGATGTCTTTCTCCCTTTCTATTATGTGGTTCTAGTTCTTTGCCCTTGTCTTAATGATGTTATTTTTCTGGTCTTTGTTTTCTACTAATGGCTTTTTTCAGTGTAGGCAAAATATAAATAATAGATGAAGAATTAGTTAATCTGTCATAAACCAAGACTGCCTGTCAACATGTCAACCTGATAGATTGGTTTCAAGTTACAAAAACTATTAAACTGATCTACCAGGATGGATGGGGGCACATTAAATAGCTCCCATCTCCCTCTTTTAACACTTGTACTCTGAGTATGCTTAAGACACTATTCTTTCCCAAAGCACTGATTTTAGCAGTTGGTACGAGCTTGGTCAGGGTGACACAACACGAATAAAGCAAAACAAGATTTAAAACGATCTCAGCTCAATCTGGCTGGAGAGCAGACAGGTGGTGCTGTGCTATACTGCAGGTGGGTGGGGGCGGGCTAGAGGGTGAGCTGGGGGGGAGGGGCGGGGAAGGTGCCAGAGAAAATGGCCCAGATGGGGATATAAGATTCTCGAAAGAAAATATGGTTGCACACTTAGATGAAATTAGCAGAGAGACAGTTTGACTTTGCTAAATTGAACTCAGAATTTCAACCTCACAAACTTGTATCCAGTTTCTAGCGTATACTCACAGTTGGATGAGCACGTGGGGCTTCAGGATTCTGAGAAATCATAAGCCTTCTTATGAATGAATTGGCTATCTGAAAAAGGAGACACATTCTACTGAAACCACAAATACCATAAGATTCTGATCAAATGTCAAAAATAAATGCTGAAAAAGTAGTTCCCAAATGAAGCAGCATTTTATAAAAATGAAAAGGAAAAATTGAGAAAATCCACATTACCAGCATTTGGGGAAGAGAGCCTGGTTTGGGAAAGCAGGTCTAAGTGGCTGGAAAAAGCCAGTAGGTCGCAGGCAGGAAGCTGGTTCTTGGAGTTGTTTACCAGAGTTAAAAATAAAATTAAAAAGGCCTTCTTTAGAAGAGAGATTCTAATTTATCTGATGTAGCTAAGGTATCACGGTGGAGATGCATGCTAGAGGCAGCTGGCTGGGTCTGACACTCACCCGGACCTCGGGTTATAATCTGGTGTTGCTCCCAGGTTCAGAATGACAATGTACACTGCAGCCTTCAGTCTCTTTATTACGAATGGACATAGAGGACTATGTTATATTTAATACCATAGTAACAGGTGCATATAACTTCTCCCCTTTCAATCCTATTGACAATTTGTTCAGTTACTTATCTGACTACTTTAGATGCATAAACTATGATTCTAATATCATAAACTACCAATATGAGTAGGATTATTCCCAAGATTGTGTATCTAGAATTTTATTGATGGGGAAAAAATGGAATTATTATAGATTATTAGCTAAAATCTGAATATATGCACTTCCTAAAGTTCTGACAGAGGATCTCAAGGTCAATGTATACACCATGAGGGAAAGGCAATCAAAACTTTTTGGTTCTCCATGAAGGAAGCTCCCCGACTTACACTTATCAGAGATGGCAACATGTACCTATCACGGCAAGTGATGGATGAGGTAAGCTGTAAGTTTCAACCGAGGAACCACAGTGACAGGTCGGCAGCGAGACCACGGAAGTAAGAACAAGTTTTAACTAGAAAACCCATCCCAGGGGTGCCTGAGTGTGCTGGAGAGACAGGACGGCTCACACATCTCCAGACTGAGAACTCAGAAGGAAAGGGAGAGGAGGGTAGAAACCAGTGAACAAAAATCAGGTATCAGCAGTTAGGAAGGACCTGCCTAGCAAATGGGGGGGGGGGGGGGTACTGATTTTGTTGATAAGTGGGTCTAGTAAATTGAGTGTAAACTGTCATGAAACAGTTTAGAAAAGGATCCAATTGCTACAAGCCAATTGAAATTGCAAAGAATCATTGCTTCCATTTACAATTTTATTATGGGAAATAAAATGGTGGGTGATTTATATACACTCTCTATGAGTTGCCCTGTTGCAACTCCTCTCACGTGAGAAGAGGGAGAAGCTGGCCTGAGGCATTGCTTTCCAGACTTCCCCAAGAGATTTTTGCATGAGCAGAAACCACAGAAACTAAACGGGAGGAGAGCAAGTTTGAACGCTCACTCCAGGCTAGGGCTGTACTAGGAACTTTGCAAGCTGAGTGTCTCATTTAATCCCCTCAATGACCTACTATCATCTCCGTGTCATCATCTAGGAACTGGGGCTCCCAGAGTGTGAGTGACAGCTCATGGTCACATAAAGTAAGGGTCGGAACTGGAAAGCCAACCCAGGACTCATTTCAAAACCCAGGATCTCATCATATATTTTACTCTAATCCGTTCATTAAGTAGCAGAAAGCAGCAGTGCCCTTTACCCCCCGTTAAACCCAGGCTGTGGACTGGCTCATCAAGAACACTTCTGGCATGTTTCATAGAGAAGGTTTTTGGGGTTTGTTTTTGGTCATTTTTTTAATTTTAGGAAGATTCCATCTAGAAATCACATAACTCCAAATGTGCATGCAGTGGGAAGGTCCCATGCCCCCCTTTCCTCCCCCCTAACCCCAAAACCCGAAGTGTCAGAAGGTGGCATTTTATCTCCTCCACCCTTGCTAACTGCTGCTCACAGCCCCGCTGGGTTGGGCACCAGATGAGATGTGTTGCAGATTCCCCAGGAACCAGACCTTTAATACAGAGCTTCGTGGACAAGCAATGCTTGGGGGAATTACCACCTCTGGAAGGGAGGAGGGAAGGGAACAGATCAATACATATGAAGGCTCTAGATGGCCCGTTGGGGGACAGTGAAGCTGGGTGTCCCTTCAGAGTTGGCCTGAGCTGGAGGTAGGGGCTGGGGATTCACTTGTGCCCCATATCGCTCTGTTACTGGATGGGCTGTTCCCCTGGGAGAAGTTGTGAGCTTGAGCAAGGCAGGCCATCTTCTGTTCTGTGGAGGCCATCCCCAAAGGAAGCGGACAGGTGAGGGCCACCTTCAGGCAGCACCCTTGAAAGCTGGGGGGATACCTATTTCTTTCTGAAGACGGGTCCCCATAGCACAACACAGCACCCACCATGGGAAGAGGGAAGAAAGGTCTTCCTGACCAGGTGGTCAGATCCGTCCCTCTGCTAGACCACTTTATCTTCCAGGCAGGCTTCTTTAAAAAATGATGGATCTTTCAAAGTTGTCCGATGCCAGAAAACCCTCACTCCTAACCGGTAAGATCAGACACCCTTGTTCTCGACTCAAGATTTTTTTTCACCATAGTCCTGACTTTGTGTTCTTCAAGAAAAAGGCATGACCTTTCATCTTTAGGTTTTCCCGGGAAGGAATGGGGTACTAGGGCCAGTGTCCCCCAAACTCCAGGGGTTACCTTTCAAGTTCCCAAGTTGGTTCTCTGGTAGACCCCTTCCTTGACTTGCGATGGCTGGTGAAAATGTCCCTTTTGCTGATGAGTCTTCAGCAACTGGCCTCTTTTAACTCTCAATGAATAATCTGCCTTGTTTTTTGTTGAGTTTAGAAGGAAGCGATGGGCTAATACTGGAAGGATTGGCTTTGAAGCAGGCTGTTGCAAGACCAGTCTTTGGGGCCACTGGCAACTGTGGCATTAGGTTCAATGTCTCTAGTAACATTCTGAGCCACTAAGAATCTGAGACACTTTAGATCGCCTCTCATTTATCTGCCCACACCGGCCTGAAAGTCCTCTTTGGTTCAAAGGCAAGTGGAGTGTTTAAAGGTCACCCAAAGAAGGAAGCAAGGCAGGATGATGAGTAAGTAAGGAAAATACAGCCTCAACAAGCAGATTTTCTACCAAGGACTGTCCCTGCCAAGACTGATGTTCTATGTCTTGACCAACAGGATCTTGCCAAAATAGTGACTGGTAAAGAATGATCCAAATGCTCTGTGCCGAATATCTTCCATCTGTACAGTGTCGTCACTCACTGGATTTAGAATGGACCCCAGCTGTCAATGACTGTCCCAAACTGCTTGTTTGCTTAACCCCTAGGTCTGACTGAAGTTCCTGCCAACATCCCAGGTCAGCCAACCACTGGCCTTGAGGAAGGGTTTGGGGATCAATCCCTGTCTAATTTTTATTTTATGTATCTCAAATGGTTTCACATTTTTATGACCCATTAACTCAATACAGACAAAAAAAAAATCAGTGTCTGTTTTTTCTAGTTTATGTCCAAGTGTTCCAACAGTGAAATCCTCAGCTGAACAAAATGAGGGGCTTGGACTGTGTGGTGTAGGTATGTGTCCTCCTACACGATTCTGTCCCTGTTCTCCTCCACTGTCTCCTTCTGGAACGAACCTGTTGTGCTTTCCATTTTTGCTTGAATCTGCTAAGGAATGCTTTCATTTGCTGGCTAGGAATTGCTTGATTCTAGACAACTTGGGGGAAGCCACAGGGAAGGTGACAGCCCTGGGAGCATCTCTACTGTGGGTCAGAGACCAAGAACACATCTCTTCTGTGACAGGAAGACCAGGGATATGTTACAGGATGGGGACTGTGCAATCCTTATATTGAATACCTCTATCTTCCTCTCTCTTCCAGATAACATCCCTTTATTTTTACATATCACACTCTGAAAATGAGAGCCTGACCAGTCTTCCTGATGAAAGAGAGTTATATTTTCTTTTCACCTGATGATTTGCCCACAGCCTTTTGGGCTGTGCCTTCACTTACGCATTTCAAGGGCGGCTGAGATGTGTTCTGTACTCTCCCGGGTCGTGACAGCCAATTTTCACAAGGTTACACAGTCCGTACAGGGGGAGTATAATCAACACCATAACCGTGTTCTGATCCATAAATCTTACAATATACTAGTGGGTGTGTGGTTCCACTAGCAGGTGAGGGTGACGATTGCTGTGAAAGCAAATGTCTGTTACTGTTAACCAGGGAGCACGGGTGTCTCCTGCTCTCCACTCTCGTCTAATAAATCCTCCTGGGATGTGGCTGATTCGCACTCTGTGAATCAGCGTGTCAAGAACACTGGCAGCCTTGCTTCCTGTCTTCTGCCTTAAGCAGGTGTCAAGTCAAGGAAGATACTGGACAGTGTCGTCTACCTATTAGAAGAGAAAAGACCTAAAATGAAGTACAAGACATAGTCTATCATACTCGTCATTAGAAATAGGGTGGATAGGGACACCAGTTGGGGGCAGTCAGTTGGGAGTCTGACTCTTGCTTTCGGCTCAGGTCATGATCTCAGGGTTGTGAGATGGAGCCCCGTGTCAAGCTCTGAGCTCAGCGTGGAGTCTGCTGAAGTTTCTCTCTCCCTCTGCCCCTCCCTCACCCCTCCTCTCTCTCTCTAATAAATACATAGATCTTTCAATAAAAGAGTGGATAATAATAGCATTCATTGGAATAGTACTTTAGATTTCAAGATGGCTTTTACACACTTCACAGTGCACGTTGGGGCAGCTCTGTAAGATGCGCAGAAAAACCCCTTCCCAAAAATAATAAGTGAACTGCGGGGCAGAGCACGGAGGGTAAATAGCTCCACCATGTGCCATGGGACAGAACGTCTGACTGCCACTGACCCCATCCGCGGAGGGTCACAGGGAAGCCAAGCCCTAGCAAGAGCAACCGGGTCCCTCCCTTGTTGCAGCTCGGCTCTCCTCCCATCGACAGAAGCTTCCTCTTGCTCCATCAGCCTCGCTCACAAAGGCACAGAGGTTTCTGTTGATCCATTCATTTCCTTGGCCACCAGGAAGTAACAAAGGGCAAAGGAAGGAGAAAGGGTGCACATTCCAGCCAGAGGAACACCTTGGTAGGGTCAAGAAATAATTAAGCGACTTGTACTTGCCAAATACCTCCAGTTCTCAGAAGATAAAACCAACAAGCAACTCTAGTGACAAGTCTGGATTACAGTCTAGTAATAACCACTACCTAGAAGGCAGAGAGAAGCAGATGCCATTTTCTGCCTGTTCTAGCACAAAGAAGAAGAAATCTCTCCATGTGCAAGTCAACTGATTGATCCAGCTGGTGAAGCTGGAACTCGGTATCACTCTGGCATGCCTTCATTCATTTCTTAGGGAAGTACATTTTTACTGAGCAACGTCTTTTACCGGGCAAGATCCTAAGGATCTCATGATGCTTGAAGGCATAGGAAAGCATTGACAAAAACATGTGGACATCCTCTCCTCTGCCTCTACCTTAATGTGGTTCACTTCCTATTTTATTTCTTTAATGAACTGGCCAGGAAGGAAAGTATAATGAATATTGCCTCTTGTGCTCTTGGAGAAAAGAATTTTTTTGTTGTTGTTCGTGTGGGTTGTAGTAAATGAGCTAAATCAAGAATGTGCCCAGGGCACCTGGGTAGCTCAGTCGGTGGACATCTGACCCTTGGTTTCAGTGCGGGTCATGACCTCAGGGTCGTGAGATCGAGCCCTGTGACGGGCTCCACACTCAGTGCAGAGTCTGATAGAGATTCTCACTCTCCCTCTGCTCCTCCCCCTGCTCTCTTTCTCTCTCAAATAAAAAATTAAAAAAAATTTTTTAAAAGAATATACCCAATAGCCAGTAGGTAAAGTGTCTGTTTCTACTTATAGATGTGGCAGATGCAGGATTATGAATTTTCTTGCTTCATGATGTGCTGGAGAATTGAGAAACATAACAATATCGCTAACAAAGACACCAAGAACCTCGCTGCTCTGGCCCTGGGCCACAGACCTTTTTCTCTGCCTGTGCCACCTCCTCTCTCTTGGGAGACAGAGTGTGCTGGGCAGAGAGCTCACTTCCCTGATGCACCACGCTGTACCTCTTGTACTGTGGAGACCTAAGGAGCGAGAGGACCATCATGAGATCTAGCGTGCTGAAGCAGAGTGTGGAAGGAAAGTCCACAGCTGGTGGGACTGGTAGAGAGTGAAATACCTCCATTTTCTCTAGTTGCATAAATCGTGACTCATTGTGAAGACAGAGTTACTGGTACACATCCTGTTCCCCAGGGGAGGTGAAGCCTGCAGGGGGAGGAGAAGAGGGAAAACGGTGAGATGAGCAGACGGGATTCCATGACTGATCTCCTACGATGTTGACCAGAGGGAGCCATATATTTTGTTTCTACTTCCTTGAAATAGCTCAGGGGATTAGGAAGGCTGCCAACTGGTTAAAGGGAAAAGACAACAAGATCATGTGCCTGGTACAAGTTTATCTCTTGAGAGATACTTAGTCTTTCCCTTCCTCCCTCCCCCCCGACACCTCCCTCCTTCCCTCCCCCCTTCTTTCCTTCCTCCCATCCCCCATCCCTCCCCCTTTTACTTTTTTTGTATGATTAGAACGAATCCAGGAACCTGCGGCTATTAAATCTGAAGACTTTCATTGTTTCCTTCAAGTCTCACACTTAGAATAAATTTTGAAGATCTTCTTTCCTCTCATGTATAAATCATTTCCTTCCATTTGCCTGTGCCCGTCCCCTCATCTCTTTCTGCGGATCTTCTGGTGAAGCAATTTGACTCCACGGGCACACTATCCAGGGGAGAGGGGGTGAGGTTATTTTAAGACACTCAACACGAATCCTCAGGTGAAAATACTTCAAAAGGGATTCCCCGCTAGATTACATTACTTCCTTCCCAGAGTGCCCCTGGAAATACAAATGACACCAGAGAAATTACCATCATTTACCAAATGAGGCTACACAAAAGCATCTAGTTTTCTGACTTGCCAGGAAAGCACAGAGCAATGTGCGGAAACAGGCAGCGTGAAGTCGGCTGTAAGCGGCAGCCCTTATTTTTAGAGCCAGAGTGTGATGATGGTCCCCTTGGACAGAAAGTATCTACCAGAAATCTGATACTCGCTCTGATGATATCATAGCAAATCACTCATTTATCTTAGTTTGGATGCGACCGTGCGTCCACCCTATCAGGACTCAGTCAGGAAGAATATTTGATCTCTAACTCCAGGGCTAAATTTTACTTATAGAATCTGATTCACTTAGTTTGGTGCAAGGCAGGGTCTGTGTGGGCTTCCACAGACAGTGAGCCCTAGCTGTGAGATAGCTTCCCCCACCCGGGTGCTGTGACTTCAGGTTGGTGACTGGAAGTCAGTGGTGATGGGAATATTTATATCATGGAAACACACAGCTCAGGGCCCCCCAACCCCCACCTCTTCCCTCTAAGAGCTGGTGGTCAAACATTCACCAGACATCATGGCAAGTAGGCAAGGGGATAAATGTGGCTCATTTTCTTACTTCACTCTAATGCAACAGTCCTATTTCGTAAAAATATTAGTTCATGTCTTGCATAGATGAGGCTGAAACCTAGCCTGTTATTTAAATGCTTAAAAGATTTGCTCCTGGGGCACCTGGGTGGCTCAGTCGGTTGGGTGACTGCCTTTGGCTTAAGTCATGATCCCGGGGTCCTGGGATCCAGCCCCACAGCCGGCTCCCTGCTCAGAAGCGAGTCTGCTTCCCCTCTCCATCTGCAGCTCCCACTGCTTGCGCTCTCTCTGTTTGTCAAATAAATAAATAAAATCTTCATTTTCTTTCTTTTTAAAAAGACTTGTTCCTGATGAAAATGAACAAGAGGAGCTCCTGGGTGGCTCAGTCAGTTGAGTGTCCAACTCTTGATTTCCACTCAGGTCATGATCTCAGGAGCCTGAGATCTGAGATCAAGCCCTGCAGGGGGCTCTGTGCTCAGCGGGGAGACTGCTTTGAGCTTCTCTCTCTCCCGCTGTCTCTCATCTCTCCCCACCACCACCTATCTCTCTCTCTCTATGCAAAAAAAAAAAAAAAAAAAAAGGAAAAAGGAAAAAGAAAATGAATGAGAGGATAGATGGTCTCTGGGATATTATCCTATCGATAAGGATATTAAATAGCTATAGCATTTAGCTTCTCTGTCCCCATGCAGAGGAATCTGTACAAGGCAGGAGGAAATGTAATTGTTGCAACCAGTGTCGCCTTTGCCTCCTGAGAGCTGGTGTGAGACATCACACAGGGCCCCCATCCCTGCACATACATCAAGGTGCTTTTCTCAAGACCACGTGTCACTCGGTTGCCCGCTTTTCTCTAGACTATTTGCACCATGGTTTTTACCACTTTCATTGTCTTAGAAGAGAAACTCAACAAGTCACAGACACCCCACTCTTCTGTTAGCACGTAATATACTTACAGTCTCCAGCAATGCCCCGGACTCCAATCTTGTAGCTTTCTTAAATGAAAAATCTGATGGCCTTTGGAAACAATAAAAACCAAAGACCAGAACCTCCAGATAGAATGGCCGAAAACAGATCAATTAGAATTCACCAGTGCTTTAAGAATAATCTGCAAAAACAAACAAGCAAACAAAAAATACCCCACACAACTGTATCTGGCTTCCAAGAGTTAAGTGCTTCACCTTTGGAGGGAGACACTAGGAAGACTGAGGGTCAGTGATGATGTAGAGGCCACAGGGGACCCAAAGTTGGGGTTTATCAGTGAAGGTAGATCTGTTGTCGCACATGCACCTTGTCCCAAGTTCAGTGAGTAGTTCCCCTCCCTGTAAATACCCTGGAAGCAAGTGTAAGCTGTGTGTCTTCACAGTTGCCTCCCAAAGCACATCCTAGCTCAGTCATCATTAGTCACGGTAGTGGGTAGTTTGGGACTTGTTGTACGTACAAGAACAAAATGATTGTTTGTTTCAATTTTGCAAAGCTGAGCCTTGAAAATCAAGGACTGGGAAATAGCTCCTTCTAGTCCCTTCCTTTACATAAATCTTCCTTCTCTCCTTTACTTCCTCATTTGTGCACTCATGGGTGACCCTTGGCAGACAGGTGACCCTTGGCAGACAGCATCGTTTCTGTAGATGTGGGGGTACGTCTGTCTGGTGTGTGTATGTGAGGGGTGGATGGCTGTGACATAATCATTTTATATCCCAGCCACACCAGGATAGGATCCTGGTCTGTGCTCATAACCCGTGCTAACCTTGGTGTTCTTTTCACCTTTTTTTTTTTTTTTGACATTTTACCCATCTATTATTAATTCAATAAATATATTAAGCTCATGTAATTAGAGTGAGGTCTGTGTACCCACTGAATTAAAAAATTCTTTTGTGATAGGTCTTCTGACTGGCAGTATTTAGTTTTCAAAAGAGAATTTAATAGTTAGCTTATTATATCTAATATATGGTTTATTTTTTTTTTCAAAAATTTTAAAGATTTTATTGATTTGTCAGAGAGAAAGAAAGCACAAGCAGGGGGAGTGGCAGGCAAAGGGCGAAGCAGGCTTCCCCACAGAGCAAGGAGCCCGATGGCTCCTTGGGGACAAAGTGGGACTTGATCCCTGGACCCTGAGATCGGGACCTGAAATGAAATCAAGAGTCAGACGCTTAATCGACTGAGCCACCCAGTGGCCCCAATTTGTTTTATTTTCAACAAGTTATTTACCTGCCTCAGCCTCATTCTCCTCGTTTGTAAAGTGAGAGTTACTAAGAAGATGCCTGCAAAGATGCAAAGAGATGATATTAGCGAAGCCCTTACAGGTCCTCATAAATGGTAACTGTTGTTGCCATTGTCTTTAGAAAGTTTCTCTGAGCAGCCAGCTCACTGTGGATGGCCTGTGTCCCTGTCCTGTGACCTAGGTGCTCTGGAGGAGTAACGGATGGATGGGCGATGGGGTCAGGGATGCGAAAGGATGGAGAAGACCTTGTGATATCGAAAAACAAAGCAGGCCACCCCATACTGTTTACACAGAGTTTTATCCAAAGTGATTTACTGAGTGCAGATCAGGTGAATGGTGATCCAGGTGCCACACAGCTATCCCCTGCAAGTCCCAACTTTCATGCACAGATTTTATAGAATGGGGGAATGTGTTGAAGTCAGTGTGGTAAGGAAGGTCAAAGGGTTTAAGATTAGGTAGACCTTGTGGCCCCACCTCTGTACCAGAAGGCTGTGATGGGGAGAAACTATGTTCTCTCTACTAGTTTTCTGAACAACTTCAGGGAGGATCCCAGAGCAAGCCTTCCCACATTCAGGTTAGAGCAGATATTACCTCCAGAAGGCCTAGAGGACACAGTCCCAAGGGAGGTCACCGTGTGTCCCAGAAAAAGATGGAGTCATCATGATCAGCACTCCTATAGGATCCAATAGAAAATTGACAGTGTTTGAAATTTGAATTCAAAATCTTTTTCACATTTGTGTTTTTTGCCCCTCCCTTGTTCCCAGAGGACCCTCTGCATAACCAGGGTGCAGGAGGGTGAGAGCACCTGGCTCCAGGCGTCCCAAACACACCAGCTTGGGCCACTCACCACTGACAAAATCCAAAGGCAGCCACAGTGGTAGTGAAACAGGAAAGGGAGCTATTTCAGTGAGGCAGACACCAAGAAGACAGCAGACTAGATAGAGTCTCAGAGATGGTCTCCAAACTATTGAAGATACTTTCAGGTTTATATAAGGAAGGTATGGGACAAAGGTCAGTGGGTCCATGCAGGTGGGCAGTAAAGGTCATGATGATCATTGTCTTGGGGCCAATCATAAGGGGGCTTGCTGGCTCAGGGAAGTCCCTGCTGCTTGAGGGGGTCATCTTGGTTCCCACCAAGGGATGCTCTTCCCAAGGAGTCTTTTCCCGGAGTTAAGAGATAAGCTGAAAAAGAAGAATTTAATCAATTAGAAGGTGCAGACTGAGGTAAAAATGGAGGTCACTGAAGTCCTCTTTCATCTGCTTGGGAATTTACTTCCTTCTCTGTCTTGTCTTTCCTTCCCCATAGCTCCCATACACATGCCTGGGTCACCCCATCTAGTTCCATTGTGTTCTCACAGTTCTATAGGGTCTCTTTTATATTCCTCTGAGACTGCAAAGGTGTATCAGCCATTCCCTCAGCGAACATTCTGGTGCTGTCCCCTGGGTTAGTCCAGAGGGACAGGTGGATTCACAGGGGTGCAATCATAACTCATGAGCTTTCTCCCTAAAAGTGCTGTCAGTGAGTAGAAGGCAGAGGGAGCCACAGAAATTTCCACATCCAAAGATGGACTTTTGTGGGGGGTGGTGGGAGTGGGAGAAGTAGTAAATTCCCCAACACTGAAATTCTAGCACAGACTAAGAAACTACATACTCTACATGTTGGAATGTTGGGAGGAGGTATCAATGAGATGACCGGACCCAAGATACCATGGTTCTGTTAAGATGTCTTCCTATTTTGGGGCGCCTGGGTGGCTCAGTGGGTAAAGCCTTTGCCTTCTTGGCTCAGGTCAAGATCCCAGGACCTGCGATCAAGCCCCACATTGGGCTTTCTGCTCAGCAGGGAGCCTGCTTCCTCCTCTCTCTCTCTGCCTGCCTCTCTGTCTACTTATGATCTTGATCTGTCAAATAAATAAATAAAATCTTAAAAAAAAAGATGTCTTCCTATTTTGTTACTATGATTATTATAATATTTTAAAGTTCAAAAATTTTAGACAAAGGTGGGACATCCTGGTACACACACACCCACACACACTTTATCCACACTTGGAAATTCTTTTCCAGAACTGCATAAAGGTGCACTGAAAAACCCCAGAGAAATTTTATCTTCCAAAATCACACTTCAGGACAATCAGGCCAAACTCGAGATTAACTGCAGTCCCTCATTTAGTTAATCCTCTTTATCATGACAAAAAAAGTTCTGCCACTTCCTTTGGAGAGTGAGCAGGGCATTTGTTAATAAAAATCTACTTTGCATGTCCCTCCCAGGTAAGCCCATTGCTGCAGGGTCAACTTCATTTGAATGACAGGAATCTGTCCAAGTTCTGAATGAACCCAGTAAACTGGAATGCTCTTACCTGGGAGAAAACAGGAATCCCAATGCTGAGTGTCTATTTGGAATCAGGCTGGCCAGGGAATAGTGTAGATACTTTATTACTGTGTCAATTTCAAACCCATCTTTCACTTGACACTTGAATCTTTATTCCCAGGGCTTCTTAGGTCTTCTACAATTTTCATGCAAAATATGATTCAGCAGGATTCATTGCATACTTGCTAGGTACAGGCACTACGGTAGGCCCTGAGGGAAAAAGAAAAATCAGAAATAGAAAGTTGAATAAGACACGGTTCCTGCCTAAAGGAACTTAAAATCTACTGGGAGAGGAAGTAATGGCTAATGCTGTCAGTTAGATTATTGAGTTATTTTATCGATTTCCATACTTTAACCAAGAGAAGTAAGGAAAGAACTATCAAAAAGAAAGTTTTCTAAGGAAGGAATGACATCAAAATGATAAGGATCATTGTGGCAGGGCTCTGAAATTCAAAGTGATTCATTGTCTTTTGCCATTTCTACATTTTCTTTAACAAGATTATAATTTTTTATCATGAATGAAAATACACATATAAATAAAAATTCTTGTTTTTCTTGCTCCCTAAAAACACAGCTGTCATGCCTTTAGTACAAGAATTTGCTTTGAGGCAAGCAAAGGGAAAAAGAGAGAGAGAGAGACCAACTCCAGAGAACAAACTGACAATGACCACGTGGGGGTATGGGGGTTGTAGGAGTTGGGGATTATAGAGTACATTTATCATGATGGAAAAAAAGATAAAAGAAAATGATTAAAAAAAAAAGAATTTGCTTTGAGGGACAAGGAAATATAAAGTTAAAGTCAATATCAATATAAACAGAATTTACAAAAATGGTGGTTTTGTAGGTATGTACTTATATATATATTCATGGCCAACTCTAGAATATTCATGAGCCAGTGATGGGTCTTGGGTTTCTGTTCCTCCGCTCTTGTATTTTTCAAGTGATTGGAGAGACAGAAGGCGATGGACTCCCACCCTCCACTTTTAATCCTGGCAACTGTGGTGGACAGTAAGAACACCTGAGTGGTGAGCCTTAGCTCTGAGTTCAGATCCTGACTCCCATTCATTATTTTTTCCTCACCAGGAATATCACTGTTTCTCAGCCTCTGCGTGATTATTCTCGGTGGAATGGAGGGGTCAATCAGATCCTTGGTGATAACAGGATGTTACTGATGAGTAACCTGGGTGAGGGAAGGAAAGAAAACATTGGCAAGAAGCTCACTGACTTCTCTTGACCTTAGAGAAAGTCTCTGGAAATCTAGCCCATCCCCTTTCCAAACCTGTTGTCAATGAAGATTCTGAGACCCAGATATTCCAACTCGAAATGCCTCTTGTTCACCAACTTCTGACCTTCTGTTACCCATTGACCTCCTCCACCTGCTTTGTAGGGGGTGTATATCTATGGCACAGTTCACACCAAAAATTAGACAAAGACCAGAAGAGCTTCTAAAAATAGCTACTTATCAAAGATCTCTCTGGGCAAAGTTCTTACCTGCATGATTTTATTTGATACTCACGAGAATCCTCCCAGGTAGCTATTATTTGCTTGATTTTGCAGTGGAAACAAGGTTCAGAGAACCAAGCATCACACCCAAGGAGGGCTAGTTCATGAGTGAGACAACCAATGTATCAATCTGACACAGGTGCATTCCAGAAGAACCAAGGCAAACTGACTGCGCAAATAAAAAATGGTGCCAGAATTGGCTGGTTTCAGGGCCCAGGGAGGACTCTATGGTAGTTTGATTGGATTTTTCCCTCTTCCACAAGACCTGACTTGAAGGTGAGGGGGCAAATCTGTGATTGTATTAGCTCTGGCCATGCTTCTCAGTATAAAGAGAGGAGGGAAGGAGGCTGGGAGGAATGGGATCCCCTTGCAAAAATTGTAGCCTATGGATAATTAGAACCAAAACTCAAGTTATTGGATACAGATCTTTGCATCAAGTGAGGAAAGTCTGCTTTGAGAAGTATATTCCACCATATACTTAAATTCTTCTCTTTGCCCCAAGACGTCCAAATACAAGTTTTCTGGCTTCCAGGCACCCTGGTCCTTCTCTTCTACTTGCGTGAGAACCAAGTGAGATCAAGTTGCATGAGTTGTTGTGGATGTCAAAATAAAACATGACTTGCTATAAAATGACTTTGAAAATTAAAGAATAGAGGAGAGCATAGGAGATTAGGATCTGGGGAATTTTTTAAAAAGGGGTCAGTACCCCCAATTTTATACCTGACATGGGCTTACAAAGTGCTGGGTCCTGTCACCTGCCCTGTCTCTATGTTCAGCGAGGGCTGCTCTAAGTAGAGAGGCAAAGGCTGCCTCAAGCTCCATAGGGAAGCTTGCAGGGTAGGTGGGGGCAGGGGGGAACCACAGGGACTCTGCACTGAATGCTGTCCCCCCATTTCCACACTCAGGTGGTCAGTGGGGCTGCGTCAGTGGAGGCTGCATCTCCAGGTACTGGTCATCCTTAGATAATGGGCTGGGCTTCTCTGCCTAATCCTTTGGGTGGTACTCATGCCGTGAGCAATCGAACCCCAAAAAGCATAAGGGTCACCTACTCCAGATGACTGCATTATTGTTGAGGTCATACTATACTGAAATCAGGGTCTCTCTTCCTGCTAATAAGATCATTTAGGTACTCAAGCTGACTCAGGGCCTTCAGAGAATAAAATTTCTGGAATATGATGCATTGGAGATAGACATAAGGGACTGAGGATGAAAACCACATCCCAGAGCTATAAAAATGACAGACTATTTACCTTATGTGGACTATCTCTAGATTTATTTCCCTTAAAATGAATTTGTTAGACTATAAATTAAAATGGCCAATGGAGGAGACATTTTTTTCCTCTCTTACCTTTCTACCCCTTCTTGGGTCTATTGGTGGAAATAATGAGATTAGCCAGGTCCTAACCATCATGGTCAAAAATTTACAACCTTATCCACCACTTTGGTCAACCCCTTTATTCCACAACTGAGGAGACCCCAGGCCTCATGATCTTCCCAGTGGACAAGGAGACATAAATACACTTCATGTCCATTCTCATCAATTCAATATTGGTAAATGTAAGTTTCACACTGAACCAGGGAGTTCAATAAGTATAGTCCATAGAATAATCATAGTAGAAAAGACTATAAAACATTAACCTTTGAAGTTTAATTTTCAATATTTAGAAAACCCCTATATTTTGACTCAAATTATCATATATGGACTATAATTCTTTTTTTAGTTTATAAATATGTCTCTATATATATGTCTCTCTTTCTCTCTATATATATGTATATGTATATATACCCACAAATATGTGTACCTAAAGACTAAAAATCAATGCAAATACCCATGTAACAACTGTCTGTGTCACCAAACAGAACATTTTTCCCTAGTATCTGCAACCAGATTGACCACCTTCCTTCCATTTCTGGGTATTTATCTGAAGAAAATAAAACATTGACTCGAAGAGATATATGCACTCTATGTACACTACAGCATTACTTACAATGGCCAAGATATGAAACAACTGAAGTGTCTACCAGTGGATGACTGGCTAAAGAAAATGTCACACACACACATGCACACCACCTGTCCCCCCACAGACACATACTGGGATAAATTTTCAGCCATATAAACGAATGAAATTTTGCCATTTGTGACAATATAGATGGATCTTGAGGGCATTATGCTATGTGAAATAAGTCAGAGAAAGACAAATACCATATGATCTCACTTACATGTAGAATCTAAAAAAAAAACAAAAACAAGGACAAACCAAAAACCAAAAACCAAAAAAACCCAAACCCAAGCACAGACACAGAGAACAGATTGATACTTGCCAGAGGTGGGGGAATGGCAGATGCGTGGACTGAATGAAGGCAGCCAAAAAGTACAAACATCTAGTTATAAAATGAATAAGTCCTGGGGGTCTAATGTACAGCATGGTGACTACAGTTAATAATACTACATTACATATTTGAAAACTTGCTAAGAGAGTAGATCTTAAAAGTTATCATCATAGGAAAAAAATTATGCCTATGTATGTTAACTAGACCTACTGTGATGATTATTTTGTAATGTATGCAAATATTGCATCATTGTGTTGTACACCTGAAGCTAATATAATGGTCCATGTCAATTACACCTCAATAAAAAAAAACAACAACATTTGTTCCCTTACATTATGCTCTGTTACTTGCAACACGTGGTACTTCTTAATGGTCTTCATCAAATATTTCAGCTCTCTACCTTCTGGACATATGATAGGATTGAGCATCTTGTCTATACTCCCGCCTGCCCTCCTGTGCTCGTTCAGTTGGCGGGGACCCTGTGACTAGTTCTGGATAATGAATTGCGTGCTGTGGTTACAGGTGTCACTTCCATGACAGAGGGACAGAGCTCAAGGCCATCCGGAGCTCTTTCCCTCCACCACGGAGACTGTCAGCATTTGCAACAGACGTTTGTCTGTCTGGGTCCCCATATGAGAGGACAAGGAGTAGAGATGCCATCTGACTCAAGGAATGTGCAATGTGAACAAGAAATAAATTTTTATTGTTATAAGCCACTATGCTTTGTTATCCTGATGGACATTCAACTAAAATGGCTGTAAGAAATAAAACCAGCCAGCCTCTGAAACAGACATTACTCTGAAACCTTTTACAGCTGACTTTGAGGGCTTAAGATCTGACTGACATGTTAGAGTAGATGTGTTTCTGTCTACGATTACGAGAAACTCACCTTTTACAACAATTCTCGGCTTTATACTGTATCAACAAGGTCATGCTTCTAATAAAAACATGATTTTAAATGTGATTATTCTTTTAAAATTTTAATTTTAAAAATTGCACTGTGTCACAGAGAGTGAAATCTGAAAAAACAGATTGAACTGAACAGCTTAGGAGGAAGCCTCTGTATTAGAGACAGAGAAACTGTGGATTTGGTGGTGTGATGTAATAAAAAGTAAATATTTCCTTTTTAGTCTTGGTTCCTAGGGTTTTTCCCTTGTTCTTGGCACATCAACTCCCAATTTAAACTCTTGGAGTGAGAAAACTGCCTTTTGTATGCTAATGAGATGACTGGGGTCTGTGGGCTCCTAAGGAGTTCAGCATTGTGTTGGTCACCAGAAAGAGCAAGACCTGGGGTTTGGACTTCAGCCCCATTCCCAATCTCTAGGCAGGAGAAAAGGGGGTGGAGATGGAGTTAATCACTAATGGCCAATGGTTTAATCCATCCTGCCTATGTAATGGAATCTCTGTAAAAAGCCCCATGTTTCCAGAGTTTCAGGGTTGGTGAATGCATCTCCTTGTTGAAAGCGTGGAGCATTCAGGGGGCATGGGAGCTCTCTGCCCCTCTTCCTCACTATAGTTTGTGTTATCCGTCTCTTCCGCTCATCTGTCACTAAGCTATAGCCTTTACGGTAAACCATAAATCATAAGTAAATTGCTTTCCTGAGTTCTGTGAGCCGTTCTAGCAAATTGTCAAGGCTGGAAGGGTGGGATTGCGGAAACCCTTGACTCTTGGGGGCCAAATCAGACATAACTAGGGGTGGTGTGGGCACCCGTAACTTGTACCTAGCATCTGAAGTGAGAGAAGTCTTGTGGGACTGAGTGCTTACACCTGTGGAAGTGGATGCTAACTCTGGGAAGTTAGCGTCATAGTTGAGCTGACTTATAGGATGCCTAGTTGGTGTCCGGAGAGCTGGAAAAGTGGCTGAGGGTATAGAAAAACCCCACACATTTGGTGGCAGCCATATAGAAGCCACAACAATGATAGAATTGTAAGCAGAAGGCTTCACCAATTTCCATACTTCCTGGCTCCTGAATCTGAATTTCCAAAACATATTCAGGTGCAAATTCCTCCCTTGCCTATGAGGATACAAGTTGCTCACGTGCCCATTTTTTTCTTTGGTAGCAAAAAATCACATACATTCTGTTACTTGGATAATGAGTCAAAGCTCTGGAACCTTGGATCCACAAATCCATAGGCTCCTGGAGAGAAATCCATATCAGTCCTAGAGATGGATGTGGTATCAGGAGTTATCTAAGTTTGGAAAAGGGCAAACAAAAGCCTCAGGTAGAGAAGACAATGACTTGAACCGGGGTGATGCCGGTGAAGTTGGTGTTTCAATCCTGGGTATAATTTGAAGATAGACACACAGGATTTGGTAGTGGATTATATGTAAATTATTGGAGAAATAAAAGAGTTAACATGAATCTGGGGATTTTGACCTGGGCCCCTGAGAGAGCAGCAGTGGCATAGCTCAGGTCACACAGCTAATCAATGACATAATCAGAAATAGGACTGAGTCTCCTACTGCCAGCTTAGTGGCTGTGCTGCCTCACTCTGGATAAAGTAGGAGGGGAGCTAATAGCAGTGTTTATATATTGGAAATTTTTATCGTACATATCTCATGAGATTTCTTAAGATTCATTTTTATCTTCATAGTACTTTACAGAACAAAGGAAGAGTTTCATTCTATTTTAATTTCTGATACGTGTTCCCAGCTACAAATTACTTGAAGGGACATTTTTACAACAGAACTTGCACGGATACCAGAACAGTGTGTGGCTATTACTCTGTTGATAGTACAGCATCTGTTGAGAAGGTTTTGTGCTACTCCTGGGGCCTCTCTGGCTTGAGACAGCCGTGAAGGGCTGAAAGGAGCCAAGCTAGTACAGCTTTAATGGAAAAGACTAGATTAGAGGGGCACTAAAGTTAGGGGCAAGGTGGCAAGGAGGCCAAAGGGCAGATCTACCTAGCCAGGTTCCGTAGGAGTCATGTCTCTGCCTCAGATCCTAACCACCAGCTTCATGGAAAGCAAGATTAATGAGAACAATATGGAGAAATGTTTCCCTCAAATGATGCCATTGTATCCCAACGTTTTATAGACCTTAGAGTGAATAAACGGGAGACTGAGTCACAATGTAATAGCAATAGTGAAAAGATCTAGTGGGACTCCAGCGCACACATTTATATATGAAGCAAGCATATTCTGAGCCCCTGCTCTACGTCGGCATGTTCTAGACACTGGTAATACAGTGGTGAACAGAGCAGACAAAATTCTTGCGGTAATTGAGCATACTTCCCAGGAGGGAAAGAAAGACAATAAACAAAGGATTAAGTAAGATTATCGTATGTCACAAGGAGATCAGGGCTAGGAGAGCAGTACAGCAGGAAGGGGAAAGGCAGAGTGAGTGGGGAATTGTAGGAAATGTTACTATTTACATAGATTAGTCAGGAAAGGCTGGTCTAGTAAAATGGTATTTAACCACAGATTTGAAGGAGCTTTCAGTTCCACACATAAGGAGCTTGGGAGGCACCACTCTGTCCTAACAACAAGTAAAAAGCTAAATAGATTGAACAGTGAACAATTCTTCTCGAATCCTTAAGAGAAGGATACAGGGCAAACCACGGTGCCCAAGATTGGGAAGACAGGTGTAGACAGAGTCATGGCCTCCTGGAGCAGAGATGCAAGAGAGGAACTGCTTCAGGGGCCAGTGCCTGAGCGGGAAGAAGTCTGAACTGTAATTGGCAAATTGCTGGGAGCAAGTCTGAGTGTTAAAAACTTCAGGGGGACCCAGTCATAGGGCGGCCCCTACAGCATTGTAAGATTTCCCTCCAGGAGCTAAGTTCCCACAGTCAATATCACAGAAAATTTCCTCTAGTTTCTCAGAGAGGGAGAGGGGAACAGAACCACTTTGGAAAATGTCAGAGCACTTTGCTCTTTATCACAAATCCTGCCCTCAGGGCAAATGAACTAACCGGCCTCTCACCGGCTGAGTCGTTGTCAGAACCTACCTGAGATGGAGGAGGGAAGTACTCAACTCCGCCCTCCCCCTCCCAATCTTGTCCCACCCACATGGGGAGAAAAAAAAAAAATTGGATAAACACTTGTGATGTTCATAATCCAGAGGCAAAAAGCTCACTAAAAGACTGAGACCTAATCATAGGCCTTCCCTTCTCCTCACAGGTCTCACCATATTACTAAAGTCTGTTTACAGCAGCTCTTTCTAGCCAGTACATCATGTCCAGCGATTAAGGAAACATTACAAGGCATACTACAAGGCAAACAACACAATCTGAAGAGACAGGGCAAGCATCTGAACCAGAATGGCGGAATCTCAGGGCAGTGATTTAAAACAGGTGTGATTAATATGCTAAAGGCTCTAATGGAAAAAGTAGATATCATACCCACTCCCACCACAAATAAAATATGATGATAATGATGTGTTAGTGCAGTTTCAACACTTGTAGCAAATGCACCCCACTGGTGGGGGAGGTTTATGATGGGGGAGGCTATACATGTGTGGGGGCAGGAGCATAAGGGACATCTCTGCACTTTCTTCTTAATTTTGCTGTGTACCTAAAATTGCTCTAAAAAAATTAAGCCTTTTTTTAAAAAGTCACAACAGAATAAAAGGACTCAAAGAAAGTTGCGATCAATGAGGCTTTCTGGCAGGAAGTGTTTTAGACGAGAATGAACACAAGCCAGACATGAAGTAAGAACATGCTTCTTGTGTGTGTGAAGAGGAACAGGAAGGCCAGCATGGCTGGAACAGAATGTGCAAAGAAGAGAATGTAGCAGAAGGGCTCAGGGAACTAGCAGGGAACAAGGTTAAAAGCCATTGGAATAAGGTCCCAAGACCATTGGAAATCTTTGGCCTCAGCTCCGAGTGATAAAAAAAGCCATTAGAAAGTCCTCTGCAAAGCACTTGGGTGTTATGATGACGGTTTAACAGAATTTTTTCGCTGCTTTGTTGAGGGTACCATCAAGCAGGAGCTGAGAGGCGGTAGCAGTTGGGTCTCACAGAAGGGAAATGGATTAGAAACTTATTGTAAATAAACAGGGAAGAGAGGACAGTGACTTGAACCAGGTGATACTAAATGAAGCTGGTATTTAAATTCTGGGTATAATTTGAATGTAAATACACAGGATTTGCCTATCGATTGTATGTCAGTTATTAGAGAAAGAGAAGAGTCAAAATGAATTAAAGGATTTTTGACCTGAGCAACTTTCGGGTGGAGAATGCAGAAAAAGTGGATTTTAGAGGAATAACTAGGAGTTTTATTTTGAATATGCTATTTGAGATGCAAATTATATATCAGAGAATAATATTATTTAGGTTTTTGGATACAGAAGTCTGGAATTCCGGGACAATTCTATGCTCTAAGTACAAATCAAGGAGCCCTCAATATAAAAGTGCCATTTACAACCACGAGGCTGGGCGATACCACTGAGGGAGTGGACAGGAGTAGAACACAGAGGTGCAAAGTTGGGGCACTCCACTAAGCAGAAGCAGGGAAGACTGGGAGAAATGTGCACACATAAAAAGTCGTCATGGTGATAAGAGGAGAATCAACAGACAGTCATCATGTTCCAGGAGCCAAGCGATGTGTTTGAAGAACTATATGATCACCAGTGTCCTACTGTCAAACAAATAAAATAATATGTGGACTAAGAATTGACCACTGGGTTTTGCAAAACAGAGGTCATTGTCGACCTTGACTAAAGATGTTTCAGCTGAGTCTTCAGAATGAAAGAAAACCTAATTGGAATGTGTTCAAGAAAGACAAAAAACATGACAGAGGTCCCAGTTTTGATGCAGAAGACATGAAGGACCTCTGTGCCCCGACATCAAGAAAAACCTGAGGAAAATAAGAATCCTATTTTCACATGGGTCAAGCAAAACAACTACCCGGCAAGAAAGCCCTGAGAACTTGACTTCCCAAGAGATAAAGGTATTCAAAGAAGGCCAGGGGTCCATGGCAGCCTCCATACTTGGTCTAGGCAAACAGGAGAGCACATCAATCTTAAGGGGAGAACTTTATCAGATGGGCGATGAAGTCAGACAGGCCTTAAACTACAGAGTAGGCTGGTGGGGCACCCTGGGATCTTTACAAGTGTCACAAATACAAAGCAACACAAAATAAACAAAATAAACAAAGCAGTTGCTTAGCCTGACAACACCCCATCCCATCCCTGCCTCCTGAATCCCCTGGAGAGAGTAGTGGCAGGGGAGGTCCGGCCAAGCAGAGAGGAGTCACATGGCACGGGCCATCCTCCTCTTGCTTCATCCAGGAGGCCTGGCTGGGGTTGAATCCAAAAGGGAGCAGAAACTATCTGAAACTGTTGTCCAGTCCTCTCCCAGCTCCCACAAACTGACACCATTAAAAATACACCGGTAGCATGTGGGAGAGTGGAGATTGAGCTAACAGAGATGCTTTTCATGGAACTAAACCAGAGACACATCCACAGTCGAAAGCAACCCTAGGAGGAATTTGAGTGACTGCTCCAGTTGAAAGAAAGGGCTTGCATTCTCTTGGAAATTAATAAAATTAAAACAAACAAACCAAGCACTGAGCGGTAGAGTTAAGCCCCACCACACAAACAGAACATTAAATGTGGATGAACTAAATCATACAATTAAAAGGAGGGAAGTCAGAATGGATTTACCAAAAGTAAGAACAACTACATGCTATTTACAGAAAACGTACTTTAAATGTCTGAGCACAGGCAGGTAAGAATAAAAGGGTGTGAAAGACATACCTGTAATCTCTAATCATAAGAAAGCTGATGTGATACTATCAATACCAGGCAGGCAACTTTATCAGAGGCAAAGAAAGATTTCATAATGATAAAAAGGTCAGCTTATCAGGATGATATCACAATTCTAAATGTCTGTGCCACTGAGAACAGAGCTTCAAATACAAGAAGCAAAGACCAGCATAACTGAAAATAGACAAAGTCACAATTAGAGTTGGTGACTTTAACATTCAACTCTCAAGACAAGTGGGCAAAAGAGGATGGGGAGATGGGGGAGGGAGAGGAAGGGGAAGGAGGAGAGGAGGAGGAGGGGGAGCAAAATGTGGTAAAAACACCAGCAAGGACACAGCAGATTTGAACACTATCATCACTAAACGTAACTCAATTGATAAAAATATAATATACAGAACAACTGCAGAATACACATTATTTTTAAGCGCACGTGATCCTTCACGAGTAGAGACCATATTCTGGGTCATGAAAGCAATCTTAATAAATTTCAAGTGACTGAAATCTTTCAAACTATGCTGTTTTTAAAAAAAGGATTTATTTATTTATTGAGAGAGAGAACACACAAGCAGGGAGAGGGGTACAGGAAGAGGGAGAGAATCCTCAAGCAGACTCTCCCCTGAGCGTGGAGCACTATGTAGGGCTCAATCCCAGGACCCTAAGGTCATGACCTAACCTGAAACCAAGAGTCAGCCACCCTTATGCCCCATTTCAAAATGTGTTTTTGAACTAAAAGAGAATTAAATTAGAAATCAATAATAAAAAGATATCTGGAAAGTCTCTAAATATTTGGAAAATAAGAACACACTTCTGAACATTTATGAGGGCCACCTGGGTGGCTCAGTTAAGCATCTGCCTTTGGCTCAGATCATGATCCCAGGGTCCTGGGATCAAGCCCCATGTCCAGCTCTCTGGTCAGCAGGAGCCTGTTTTCCCTCTCTCTGCCATTTGCTTCCCCTGCTTGTGCTCAGGCTCTCTGTCAAATAAATAAATAAAATCTTCAAAAAAAAAAAATCAAAATAAACTATTTATGAGTCAAAGAAGAAATAATAAGGGAATTTAGAAACTATTTATAAGTGAATGATAATAAAAACCAAACATTAAATTTTGCAAGTTTAAGCTAAAGCAGTCTTTAGAAAATTATAACCATAGATGTTTATATCAGGAAAGGAAAAAGATTCAAATTTTATGATCTAAACTTTCATGCTAAGAAGCTAAAAAGAAAAAATAAATTTCACTCTATGTAAATACAAGGAAAGAAATGATAAAGAGTAGAAATCAGTGAAATAGAAAACATAAGAACAGGAAAAATTAACAACACTGAACTTTGTTTCTTTGAAAAAATTAACACAATTGAGAAACCTCTGGCAGGACTTATCAGGAATAGTAGGAAACATGAATATCAGGGTTAACATATCAGGATTAACAATATAGGAATGGAAGAGAAGACATCACTACAGACCATGTGTATATGATCCCACTCAAAAAAGAACTGGATAAACTATTACATGATCTTAATTTTCATCGCACCCTCCAGAGCTATGGGCACAGGGAAGTCAGACAGTCTGAAATAGAAGAAAAGAGTGTCCTCTGTCTTCTTGAAGACAAGAAGGGAGCCAAGGCAGCATCTGTGTAGGAGGAAAAGCCAGCAGGCACCATACGAGTGGGCAAGAACATTTGTAATAAAGAATGAGGGTCAAGTGAGGGCTTACATGAGACCATAGAACCATTGGGAGCCACAGACACAAGGAAAATCTGCACCATGCACAGCCTCCTCTCCATGGACCCACTCTGATGCCCCTGAGAAAACATGGAACAGGATGCGGTACGGTCAAAACAGTCCTTCAAGGGGTGAACTTTGTTGGAAGATTTACACTGTCTGATTTCAAGATTCACACTGGCATTACCCTAATCAAGAGAATGTGCCACTGACACTGGAATTGACACACAGATCAGTGGAAAAAAATAAAGGGTCTCAAGACTGATTTTTGGGAAAGGCATCAAAGCAATTCCATGGAGAAATAAAAATCATCTTCTTAAGAAACTGTACTGGAAAGATTGAATATCTCTGTGGGTGTGGGCCATAAAAAGACCCTACTTCACATTTTACATACATGCAAAGAATCTAAGATGAATTATAGACCTGAATACAAATATGGAAACTAAAACTATACAGCTTCTTGAAAAAACAAGAGATTATATTCACAGCACATGGGAAGGCAGGTATTAAAAATCACTAACCTAAAAAGAATTTTGATGAATTACTCTTTATTAAAATTAAAAATGTTTGCTCATCAAAACCCATCATGAAGCAAATACTGAAACCACAGTTTGAGAAAACATAATTTCAATAATTATATCTGACCAGAGACTTGTATCTAGTATCTATTTTTGTAAAACTTTTATTTGGTTTAATTCTAATATGGTCCCCACAGTTCCCATTCCCTGGTGTATATGCCAACCATAATCCTCTCTCCATGCACGGGTGCAGGCTCTGGGAATACAATGGATACAACTGCTGTAATTAGGTTACAGTATATGGCAAAGGTAAAAGATTTTGCAGATGTAATTATAACCAATAATCGGTCGAACTTTTTAAAGTTTTATTTATTTATTTTGAGAGAGAGCGCACACATGTGTGAGAGAGAGTGTGTGTGCAAGTGGGGGAGGAGCAGAGCAGACTCCCTGCTGAGCCCAGAGCCCCACATGGGACTTCTTCTCAAGACTGTGAGATCATGACCTGAGCTGATACCAAAGTTGGTTGCTCAACTGACTGAGCCACCCAGGCATCCCAATAATCAGTTGACTTTCATCTACTGGGAGAATATCCTATGTGGTGAGCTTTTCAAAAGAGACTCAAAGCAGGAAAGAACATGGCTTTGAAGAAACAAGCTGTCATGCTGTGAATGGCCTACAGACAGAGGAGCCTCTAGGCGCAGAAGATCTCAGTTTTATAACCACAAAGAACTGAATTCTACCAACAGCCTGACTGAACTTGGAAGAGGACACCATGTTCCAGATGAGAAACCAGACCTTGGCATCATCTTGCCTGCAGCCTTGTGAGACGCTGGCAGGAGACCCAACTAAGCCATGCCCAGGCTCTGGATGCACAGAAACTGTGAAATAATACCTGTATGCTCTTTAAGCCACTAAAAAAGTAACAAATAATGATACTTTGTAAAGTAAGTAATTCATGGTAATTTGTTATGCAGCACTGGAAAACTAATATAATTCAATAATAAGACAAACTCAATTTTTAAAAAATCAGCAAAAAAGATTTAACAGATACTTCACAAAAGAAGACATAGTCTTGGCCCCTAGGCACATAAAAGGCGTTTAATATCATCAGGCATCAGGGAAACACAGATTAAAATGACGATTATTTATCATTATCTACCTATACAATACCGATTTTATTTTTAAAAATGAACTGGTGATGTATGCATTTCTGGTGGGCATATAAAAATGTTACAACCACTTTGGATAATGGTTTGACAGTTTCTGATAGATTCAAACATGTTCCTATTCTGTGACCAGGTAGTTCCACTAAGACATGTGTGTCTCCAAGATAAATGAAAACATAGGTCCACAACAAGATGTGTACACAAATTTTCACAAAAGTTTTACTCACAACAGTGAAAACCTGGGAAGAAATTCAAATATCCATCAGTAGGAGCAGGGATGAAAATAATTGTGAAATGATAGTCAGTAATTAAAAAGTCACATGTTACTGAGACACACAACAGTTAGGATGAATCTCAAACACACTGTATACATTGAGTGAAGGAGCCAGACACCAAGGAGTCATAATATGTCATGTCTTACATATGAAATTCAATAATAGATGGAAGGAATAGATGATAAAAGTAGAAAGTGGATGCCTCTAGGGCAGGAAAGAGTAACTGGAAAGGAGCACAACAGAAATCTGAGGAGTGATGGAAATATTCCATATCTTGTTTGGTCTATATAGGTAAATACATTTAACGAAAAACATTGCCTTTATGTGGATCATAATTGCACTTAAAAAAATTATTTAGTTATTTGAGAGAGAGAGCACATGTGAATGTAAGCAAAGGGGAGCAGAAGGAGAGGGACAAACAGATTCCATGCTGAATGAGGAGCCTGATGGAGGGCTCAGTCTTACGACCCTGAGATCAAGACCCGAGCTGAAATCAAGAGTCGGACACTCAACAGACTGAGCCACCCAGGTTCCCCTGTCTGGGGCAGTGAGTGTCAACAACTGTTGAAGTCTTGAGGAGAAGACAGCAAGAAAGTGGTGAAGTAGCTGGAGCATGATGTGGGGCCTAGTGAGGAATTTTTTAAAGTTTACATGCAGAGTAGCATACTTGAATGCCATTCTCCAGTACAGAGGGATAAAAAATTGGTAAAAGCAGCATAAAAAGGATAGAAAGCAGGACAGAAAGGGGTGATTAGCTGGAATCATGTCCTTGAATGAGTGAGGAAGAAGGGGATCTAATGCCCAGATGGAAGGGTTGGCTTGAAACAAAACACAGTACATCTAAAGTAAGAAGGGAGAAGGCAGGGAATGGAGTCTAGAATGGAGAAGGGGGGAATGGAGTCTAGACAGGAGAAGGGGGGAATGGAGTGTAAAATGGAGAAGGTGGGGAATGGAGTCTAGAATGGAGAAGGGGGGAATGGAGTCTAGAATGGAGAAGGGGGGAATGGAGTCTACAATGGAGAAGGGGGGAATGGAGTCTAGAATGGAGAAGGGGGAATGAAGTCTAGACAGGAGAAGGGGGGGAAATGGAGTCTAGAATGGAGAAGGTGGGGAATGGAGTCTAGACAGGAGAAGGGGGGGAATGGAGTCTAGACAGGAGAAGGGGGAAGGGAGTCTAGAATGGAGAAGGGGGGAATGTAGTCTAGAATGGAGAAGGGGGGGAATGTAGTCTAGAATGGAGAAGGGGGGGAATGGAGTCTAGAATGGAGAAGGGGGGAATGGAGTCTAGAATGGAGAAGGGGGGAATGGAGTCTAGAATGGAGAAGGTGGGGAATGGAGTCTAGAATGGAAAAGGCAGGGATGGGACTCTAGAATGGAGAAGGTGGGGAATGGAGTCTAGAATGGAAAAGGCAGGGA